>NC_140572.1:18216453-18897703 GCF_057381845.1 Rhamphochromis longiceps
TTTTAAATCTTGCATGACAGCTGGAGACCTCTGAGGTGGACTCCAAGATTACACTAATCTGCCACATCCAGACTGACGCATGTGTCCGAAGTTCAGTAAAGTGTACATTTCAAAAGCAAAAACCTGACCCAGTCCCCATCATCAGTCAAATAATCGGACTCATAATCTCCTTCACTACATGTTTCTGTAGCACTAAGCTTGGACAAATTTATTGTACATTACCCTCCTAAATGTAGGTGTGCAGACCATACTGATCACATACTGACTGATTGAACCTCAGTTTGTTTTAGTAAAAATCCTCTTTTCTTTGAACTGACTTAGTTTTGTCCCTTCAACGCTTTTAAGGCCAAGCGATAATAAAGGTTCTCTACTGACTGACCCCTACAGATGTTAATCGGAACAAAAACTCTTTTCCTCTTTTCTCTCAAATTAACCTCAAGCAAGGGTGTCGCCCACAAATGGCTTTTTAATAAAAGAAACCAAGCAAGTGGATATAGGCTCAGATAAATGACCATATCTGATGTTCGTAACTTGGTAAAGCAGTGTTGTTACGTCGATAATGGCCAGCAGTGCCTGAGGTCATTGGACACAAAGCTGCATGAGGCTAGCCATCTGGAAAGCTCTCACAGGTGCTCGCAAGCTTCTAATGTGCTCAAGTTCACACAGAAACCTCCAAGAGTTTCCACTTTCTGACCTGCCCAACCACACCTTGCACCCAGAATCTCCCACGCAGATCAAATCAAACGCCGGCCCCGACCCAGGCCAGCAATAGCTGCACTGTTTAGAGAAAGGGGCTATTCGGTTACCGAAAAGTCTCCCCCTGAATATCCGATCTGGCTCCTTTTTAACAGCTTTTTTGTTTTGATTTGTTAACATAACCTTATGCATGGTTACTTTCTATTATGCATTATTATTATTACACATTATTTTTATTAGAGTCTTCACACCAATTGTATCTCCTATAGCCCTTACTCTACAAATCGTAATTTTCTCACATGCTTGCATAAACTATTGCCACATGCACAATGCTAAAAGCCCCTCTGGCTGTGAATTGAAACAGTATCAGATACTACAAGACACTGAAACTATGACGTTTTTTTTTTTCCAGTCTGTCTTTCTTTGTATTTTCTCTCCTCAGAGTATCTGTGGTGTCAAAACAACCTAAAGCGAGACAAAGATGTACGTGTAAAAGAGCACTCTTTACATTAAGATGACCGAGATGCTATTATTAGAGCATTCTGATCTTTAGTGATACAGTAACTATGTCTGTTACAAAAAATATTCCCTCTAAATAATTTTCAAGCAATTTCAACATTCCCTGTATACTCACATACAGACACACAATCACATACCACCTGCTGGGTGAGGCGCTAATGTTCTTTAGAAAGCTTAACGACTGGGATTAGCGACCACTCACGTACACGTTTGTGGGCAACTGGTCAAACTTTAGTGGGTCACAGTGACACACCTGGACTGCCTGCCACTACTGACACAGATTAAGCAGGAGTAGACGAGAGGAAAGAAATCCTGGATTGACAGGCCCACGTGACTGACACACACACGCACATGCAACAAAACAAACTGCCTATTTTCTTGTTAATTTATATGGTTAAGAAATTGCTTCATTCACCAGAGCTGTTTACTTGACCCACTCCCTCAATGTGATCTTATAGTAATGTACTCAAAAAATATAACATTTAAATAATTAACAGTTGGGATCAGGAAGGGGCAGGAAGCGGAGCAGTGGGGGTCTGGGTGGGCAACAAGAGGGAATAAGGTGCTTAAGGGGTCATGAAGGAGGAGGAGTAGCAGAGATAAAGCAAATGGTTGGAGGAATGCAAGGGGTGATATTTACCCCTGGAAAAAGAACAAAACAAAAAAACCCTATCTTATCTCATTGTGACTTACAGTGAAGGGACTTGATGGTTTTTTGGAACATTTTGCTGTTATAGTTTTGCTGATATAGGCTCACTTGTCCCCACTGGAGAAATGTTTGCTGCAATTCACTGCAAACTGAGACTTCATGTTAGAATGAAGCATTTCCATCCTACTGGGTTTGGGTTCCTATACAGCATTCCCATTAATAAGATACAAGAGGTCACTAAGTTTATTAGTATAAAAAAGCAAATAAATTGCTCTTTGAGTATATCGGATTTTGTTCATAAGCAAGGAAAGAGTGGAACAGGAGACTGACAGATGGATTGGTGCAGCGTCTGCAGTGATGCAGACGCTGCACCGGTCTGATGTGGAGAAGAGAGACCTGAATGTGAAAGCTACGCTGTCAATCTACTGGTCGATCTATGTTCCTACCCTCGCCCTTGGCTATGTAGGTAGTGAACAAAAGAAAATGATAGTAGCAACAGAGCTTCAGCTGAAGGTCTTAGAAAAAGGATGAAAAGCTGTCGTTCCTCCACTTCAAAAGCAGCCAGGTGATGTGATTTGGGCTCCCGTTTACTCCAAAGTGACTTTTTTTGTGGGCATATGCAAACTGGTTAGTTTGAAGTGGTGTCTGGACATAAATGGCAGAAAGCTGGATGCATAGAAAATTGAATAGTAGTATGGTTCAATCCCTTCAGAAGATTTACAGAATCTTCAAATATCTCTGTCAGCTTGCACTGTTGCTGCTTGTGGTGGCTCAGCACCTAATCGCGATTTCTTTGGTCAAATGATTTACTGGGTTTACATTGTGATGTCAGTCATTTCTGGCCCTTGTCCAAATTCAGTGCTGTCATGCTCTCTGAACCTCTGGTATTTTTTTTTTTTTTTAGAGAGAACTAAATATTAGCCTTTCTTTTCTTATCAAAGGTGACACTCCAGAAGAAAAAGAAGGGAGAGGAACTACTTTCTCAGACCATGGATGAACTGAGGCCTGCACAAACACACAGTATAAGAAAAATAAGAATTATTTGAAAGTTCAAGAATGAAAATATCATGTCTTAATGATTACAAGATACCCCCTTGAAGATATGAGAGCCATTACTTAAACTGCTGTTAATGTAATACAACAATAAAAAAGAAAGAGGATGAAGAATGAATAGGTATAACTTACCACATAACCAGTTGCAACGGCAAGAAAATCTGTAGTAACTTTCCACCTCCTCAATAGTGAGCCGGACATGAACCCCAATTTCCTCCCTTGGCCCCAAAAATGCATCCAATACTTCCTCTACCATTTCCTCTTTGCTCCTCTGATCTTCCATATCTATGTTTGCATTTTCATCAGTCTCTCCAATCTCCTTTGACGTGTAATACGCCTCAATCTCAGCTGCCCTTCCCTCTTTCATGTCTTCAACCACAACCAGAGAATCTGTGTGTCCTTTAATTACACACCAGTCCACTTCCTCACTGTCAGAGCACTCCTGTGAGCCTGGACTCACCTGTCCAGCTAGAGTCACCTCTGAGTCCATTTCCAAGCAAAACCCAGGATCTAGCTCAACCTCGATGTCTGCATCCATCAAGGAGCCCAAATCTGCTATCTCCTCTCTTCCCATCTTCCTGTCCCAGTCTATGTCTCCTTCACTTCTTTTCTCCAGCATTTCTTCCATGTAACTTCACAAACAATATCACAACAACAATTTCCCTCTCATCCTGACTCTACCTTTTGCCAGACACTACATTTAACCTCTTGGTCAGGCTGCAGGTGCTCTACAGCCCACAGACGCAGTAACTGAGAGGACTTCCTATTGCAACCTCAGGTTACCTTCCCTGTATACAAAAGCTACAGTGTACTGCTAGACCCCACCCTCTCTCCTGGTCCAACTACCTTTATACCTCCCCCAAGAGGACAGTTATCTAACTAGCTAAAAAGCCTCCAACTTTACATAGCTGACAGTCTGACCAATAAAAAGGAAGTAGTCATGCCTCTTCATGACTAATCAAGAATAGGGAAATAGGTTCTACATTAAGCTGCTGTGCGTCACTTTGGTTATTAAAGGTACTGCAGCTTCCACTGCTCATTTACCTATGGCAACAAAACTCGCGATCCGCGTCTGCCTTATCTCAGGAAATGTGGACTAAAAATACAAAGCCTCCATTCTGACCAACCCATTCAAAGACATCCCCATTTAACCATTCACTGACTCGATCCATTCAAAGCCTCTATTCTTGTTTACTCCGCTCAAAAGACCCCATTCTTACAAACTTACTGAAAGACTTAATTCTAAGGAGACCTCTCAAAGAAAGACGCTGTCTCTTAATACAAAGTGGCAATTTAGATTCCATTACAGTGAGTTGTTCAAAAGATACATTTCAGTTAAAAAAAGGCTAATAGACTTGATTCTTTGTCTCCTAATTCAGCCAATATCTATTAAACGAAGATGCAGTGGTGCTAAATGGCTTGGGGAACATATACCTGTGTAAAGTGTGTGCAGCTTGCCTCTGCATCGGTGTGTTTGTGTGTTTAACGTGGGCATTTGCTTTATGACCAAGGGCATGCAGGTTATCAGTGCCATAAACTTTATAAGTTCAAAGCTAAAGCCACTAGACTGGAAAACTATGCAGCTTAAAGTGAGCAAGATAGTCAAACAAGGCACAGTCCATCAAATCAGCTTACAGAGTCAGTCGAATAAATGAAAACACGCTGCATAAAACTGTTAACACACACACACACACACACACACAACCCCCATTTTGGGTAAATCTTTGTTTCCACCACATCACACAGGTGTTCTACTGGGCTGAGATCTGGTGACTGTGGATACCCCTTGAGTAAACTGAACTCACTGTCATGTTCAAGGAAGCAGTTTGAGATGATTTGTGAGATAGTAGGTTAACCTTCTGGGAGCAGCCATCAGAAGATGTGGCCCTTTGCATGTCCTTCCTTGCTCTCTCTCCCCTCCTTTCTGCTCGAAAAAGGCTCAACTTTTTGTGAGCCCATGCAGACTGTAACCTCGGCTTCCTGTTCTTAGCTGAGAGGAATAGCCCCTAGCGTGGTCTTCTGTTGTAGTCCATCTGCATTAAGGTTTGACATGTTCAGAGATGCTCTTCTGAGATCAACACAGCATTTTCACACAGAGAACTGCTGCTCTCTGCATATTTCCTTTCTTTTGGATCATTCCCTAGAGATGATTTTATGGAAGAATCCCAGTAAATCAGTAGTTTCTGAAACACTTGGACCAGCCTTTTTGGCTACTTTCTTCCTTATTTTTTGCACAAGGCAAATTTCTTTAAACGTTTCACATCTGTATATTTAGAACAGGGCAATTTAATGCCTGTGTGATGGATGCATGCAACCACACAACTGAGATACTTAGGTAATATTCATTTGGTCTTTTGTCTTATGTTTACGTTATGCTCTAAAGTTTCTGTGATCATAAGTTAACTAATTTGATATTTTGAGTTTACCTGTAATGCATGACAGCACTAAGCTATAGCCCAAATGTTGGCATAGACTTTGCTTTGCATTGTTTGTTATTTTATATAGGTATGTTATATTGATTATATTTCTACTCTTTCTGAGTTACCTGACCTCTGCTCCAGTCCTTCCTGGTTTGGCTGAAAGAGGAGGCTGAGGGTGGAGCTGGTTTAAATGCAGAAGCCAATAAAGTGGACTGGACCATCTATTGTGATCATGCAGGGGGAATGGGGTTCTTCTTGAATGATGGTTATCTGTTATCTCTTTAGTTTTCACCTTTGGTGTATATAATGGTTTATTCATTTGCTATATAACTGGAGCTGTTTCTCATTTGGGCAGGTCAGTTTGTTGAGTTATGTTTTTGTTAAGTGATTTTTGAGTAGCAGTCTGTTAAGTTAACCTCTTTTATGGGCCCACTTGGTTCTTAAAAACGTTATTTTTTGTTATTTTGAATTTTTGTAATCATCTTGTCCTTTTTGGGGGTATAATAAACCCATTTTTTGAAGATTATATTTGTGCCTGTGTGTTCCTGGCTGCTTGGATCATGACAGCCTGGAATAATGATTTACTCTGGTTTTCTGCTCCATTGTTAATATTCTGTAAAGTTTTACCAATAATAATGTATATGGACTCATTTCTCTTATATTATTATGTGCACATATCCTAGATTATATTTTATACCTTTAGATTAATTTATTATTGAGATTGTGCAATGTGATGGCGAGTAAATGCATTGAAATTTCATTCTGATGTAAACTAACTGGTGTATGTATTCTAATGCTCAGTTTGAATTTTAGCAGGTCATCTTGACCAAGTCTACATGTCTAAATGCTGCCAACTCTGCACATGTAGGCACATAGATTAAATATTTGCATCAAAGAGCAGTTCTTATAAAGTGGCCGATTAGCATACTTCTTTATACAGTTTCACTGTCTACAAATGTTATTATAAAGGCTGCGACAACTGTGCAAAAATCACTTTGATCAACAAGAAGAGCGTAGAACTGGAAGACTATGAGTTACTTGCAAATGCAAGAAATCACACAAAACTACTACACCAAAATATTTGCTAATCTTTTCTCCTGAGAATTTTCCATGGTGTCAGAATTAATAGTCTCAGTCTACAAAACATAACATCTAAAAAACAGAAATCCCTCTCTCAAATTCTCCTCATGGCTAATGACTTAAACAGAGCTGGGAGGACAGGAAATGAAAACCTTCCTCCGAAATCTCATAGCTTCAGGTACAGACAAAAATGCACATACTGTGTGTTCAGATCATGCACATTGTGCATAAAGTATATGCACAAATTGTATATGTAGAACTAAAACCTACAGCAAGCACTGCATGAATATCTAACAAAATCACAAAGAGAAACATGAGAAACAAGAATATGAAGACTACAAAAGGTTTTAAAATATTTATATAGACAGTCAGCAGGAGAATCGCTGAAAACAGCTGCTTTCTATATGTCCCAGATAAAGAAAAACGCTGAAAAAAGACCCCTGACTCACATGGCTTAAGCGGGACCATTGGCATCCCACTATCCCACTGAGAAACACTCTTCTTGGTTTTCTTCACCATTTCTTTTCTTGCTGTGTGTTAGTAAAAGTGGCAACAATCTGGCTGAGACGACACCAAACTGTTAGCTCAGCAGCTTTAATCAGCATTCCTTTGCACCAGCTCTTCTGCTGCTCTGTGCTGCAGTTTCTGCATCTGCTGAAGAATTTTTCACTGCTTCTATGGAAAAATGTCAGTGCAGCTGCCGAGATGTGCATGTTGGATACTGAAGCAGCTGATTAAGCTGCGCAGTCATGCACTCACACACAAAATGTTATACACATCAAGACACAGAAACAGCCCAGCAGAGGGGGTGGGGGCAAGGGAAGCCCACAGGAAACACTGTATGTGAGTCTCTGGGCGCGATGCCCTACATACTCTAGCCAGAGCTTCAATGAAAAATATATTATGCGCAAATACACACACAGGCACAAAAAGTTGCGAGTATACGTGCACACATGCACACTCACTCTCACACAGAATACACTCTTTTTTCTCAGTCCTACCATCCCAGGCTCTCCAGGAGTTCTTGCGGCTGGCAGGGCTGAAAGGGAAAGCCGAGCCCAGTCCAGAGAATTCCAAGTTCTGCATAAGATGACTGAGGCGGTTCATGATCCGGAACGATGCCTCACCGCCCTCCCGAAGAAACTCATGGAGAGACATTAGAGCTGGCTGCTGGTCTCACCCCTCTAAAACAAACTTTGTCATCCAGAGAGAGAGATCCCTCGCTGCACTTTTTAAAGCTTTGACAGACTCCAAAGCATAATTCCCAAATGCTGACATGGGAAGGATCCTTCTTTTAATGTGCCAGGTTACTCAGGATTACAAAGAGATGCTCTCACACGTGTTCCTGTGCGTAGATGTTTGCAGTGGCTACATATAAGATAAGCCTACTGTCCTCTGCAGAGCCACATTGAGGACTCAAGGCAAGCGCACAGTGCAAAGCTTGCAGAATCACAAACAGCTGAGTCACTGTCTGCATAAACTCTGAAACAAACGCTGCTCACACTAGAGGTGAGAACAAGCCCAGGTCCCTTCACACACATTCGCACACAGACCCCTAGTACACACACACATCGTCAGTGGAACTATTGACAACTGAGAGAAGCAATGCTTTCCAAGGAAGGACAAGAGGGGAGGAGGGTGGAAGGCAGCAGAAGCAGAGGGCAGCCGGCAGAGCATAAATCCCCTTCTGCTGTTTAGGCTAATTATACTCCTCTGCTCCTGAACTAATCTACCCTTTCTTTCCCTCTATCTCACAGGATTCCTCCATGCATTAAATTCACAGTGCAAAAAACTACTGCGCTAAAGCCAATCACCTGTAAGACTTAAAAAACAAAAAACCCAGCAAAAAAACCAAGAAAAAACCCCATAAACTTTATGGCAACAGTTAAAAAGTTTCTTGTTACTATGTTGCCTGAAACCGAGGAGGAGCAAACCCAGTGGAGAGGAGGTTGCTTATTGGCAGGCTTGGGTTTATTTGTGGGTTTTGTGTGAGTGTTTGGCTGGCAAGCAAAAAGGCAGCTTGCACTTTATAGGCTTAGAATAGAGATGAGAGGGGAGATGCACTCTCTCACATACCAATGAGGCACCTACAGCGGATGGGACACACAACTTCAGCTTGCTATTCGGTGACATTGTGATGGACCGAGTTGAAAAACAGGAGTCGTCCCAGGAATTATTAAAAAAATATGGTTTTCATTTATTTAACCCCCCAAAATTATATTTACAAAAGTAATAAATGTTGAGCTCATAAAAGAGGTCAAAGAAACAAAACTGAACTCAGGCAACGACTGCAAACAACAAACCAAATGACTGAGGGGGTAACAAACAAACACAATCATAAATCACAACACAATGCAGTACAATCTAGTTTGTTAATAAACTAAACACTAAAGAAGAAAATCAAAACCATTAAACCCTAAACTCAAATATTTAATTTAATACAAATACTTTGTTTTTAAATGAAAGAAAACACACATTCTCCCCTTCAGTAGGAAGTGGCGGTGTGGTCCAATTATCCCTTTTTGCATTTAGTGGTTTCAAACCCTGGCTACCATCTTTTGTCCAGGAACTCCCAGGGATGATGGCAGGTAAGAAATAAAAAGAAAAAGGTTAGTCAAAAATCAAAGTAATGAAGTGATATGAATACATAAGTAAACTAAATGTGCGCGCTCACAAATAGAACAGATGTATCCAAACCAATCAATAAAGTTATTGGAAACTAAAGTGTGTTACTATGTTCAAATGAAGAAATGAAAATACAAGAGTTACTGACTTCAGAGTGTGGACAAGGGTTTGGCCATCACAGACATTCAGCCCTAATCTCCACCTCATCCCTCCATCCCTGTCTTCTTATTAATCATGTCTTATCCCCCATTTATGACATATTCCACCTCCTATACTTAACTTTCTATTACCCTTTTGGTGTTTGGGCACATACTTACATACAGTGCTGTGAAAACTTATTTTCTCTCTCTCTTCCTGTTTTTTTATTTTTTTATTTCTCACACACTGAAAAAAATGTTTTGTTCAATTTACTCAATTTTTTTATGACAAGTGGTTGCACGAAATAAATTTGTTTGAATCCAGAAATATTTTTTAAGTACACTGAATTTAATTTAAGCGAGTAAAACCAACATATATTTTTAAGCTACTTTAACTTAACTGTTGTGGATACGTCTTAGTCAAATATTATTAGTAAGTCCAACTAAGGTCGTGTTAAATGTACCAGAATAATTTGTTTCCTTTACACTTATGTCCCAAACTTATATTCAAATCAATCAAATTGTTAATTTCTCTCTATTTCAATTAAGTTAAGTTTACTTAAAAAAACATTGCTTACCCTGATTTGTAGTTTTTAAAAACGTCAATAATGAAAACTACAACATTCTTTCACATCATTTATTAATGCAAAATTTGTTGCAAACAGAATAAGAATCCACATCTCTAAGGGAAATTGCTGCAATTTGTATAATACAAATTACAAAACTTTTGCCTATGAACTAGTAGCTTTAAAAAGCTGTATTCAAACAAAACAGAAACAACAGACAAGAGAAATGTTAACCAATGTTTCTCTTCCTCTAAAAAAGAAAAAAAACAAACAAACTCCTTACATAAAAGAATAAAACACTACCAGCAGTATAATGTATCACAATTAGAAACTGATGCATCCACAAACTAACCAGTTTCAGACTTGCTGTTCTGCGATCCATATTTAGAAATTGCATTTTAATAAGGTAATTAGACTTAAAATTAAACTTGTGTTTTCCTTACTGCTTATTGACCACTGTCTTTCCATTCTAGTCCTTCCTTGAAGATTCTGAATGTTTTACATATTTTCTGACCTAACATACTCGCTTCAAAACAATTAAGTCTTTAAAGTGTTACCAGTGTGCTGCAGTGTGGTAATCATGAATGGTTTTTTTTGTTTTTTTTATCCGGTTGAGTTAACACTGATTATACGCAGGGCAGCAGCTATAACTGAATAATTACAAAGTTGCTCTTCAAGCTACTCAAATGTACCACACGTGAAACATTCATTATTGAAAGTTAAAATGTTCAATCGAAACATAACACAGAACAAATGATGGTTGTACAAGAGTTTCACTCCTATTCACAAGAGCACCAGTCATTGGTAATTTACATAACAGCATTCTCTTGATGTGTTATTTTAGAAATCTTCCTATCCAGTAGCAATTTTGTTCTTCAGCCCAAAGACTTTGGGGGAGAGCTTTTCACCATCGAATCCCATCAACACTTTCTAAATGAATTCATAATAGTCCTTCAATTCCTTGGGGAAGGCTAGGTTTAGTGCATAGATTACTCCAAGCATCAATGCACAAGCTTGGGCCAGAGATCCAATGTTGTCCATGACTATCTCCCCTTCAACAAATATTCCAATGTCATCATAATGTCCATTTTGTCCATCCTCCCTGTTGATGACATAAATGCCCATGGTGTGCTTCTTCAGGTCTCTCTGGATATCATCTCCTTCAATGTCCTAAACATTTAATAAAAAGGTAAAAGAAAAAACAATTAACTCTACAATTAAATTCCAATCTAGTCGTTTGTGTGTGTGTGTGTGTGTGTGTGTGTGTAATACACACACACACAGATATCTATCTAAAAAGTGTGTGTATAGATGACTTGCTTACAATGACTTAAATGACTTACAAAGAACTCCCGAATAAGGCTTCCGTCCTCTTCACCAAGGTAGAGGCAAAGTGCCCTGAGAACTGCTTCCCTTTTCACTTTAACATCACTTTCAGTCTGTTTAAAGAGAGTTGCTGATTAAACCAATTTGGAAAAAAGAACAATGTCTGACATTCGCAATAAGTAAATTTTATCATATGTCAGTTCAAACATAGTAAATAAAATTTATATATGAAATTTCAAAATTTAGATTGCTTGGCTGGTCACCTAAAACGGCTTATTGGACTCACCAGTGACCTGCCACTTAAGACAAAAGAAATCCAAATAGAATTTGCAATATTCAGATTTACCTCTTGCATGATCTGCAAGTGGTGGGCAAGTTTCTGCCCAGAAACACCGCCCTTCTTCTGGAAAACTGTCATCAACTGAGGTGTAATTCTGTCTAACTGTGCCGCGAAGGTCATCTCCAGTTGAAGTGTTGTAATACACTGGAATTCAGCATTTACCTGTATCACACACACACACACACACACACACACACACACACACACACACACACACACACACACACACACACACACACAAAAAAAAGAAGACTGGTGCTTAATCATTGGTATGATTATTTTGTTATTTCTTCATTAAATGCTACAATGCAATTGCCATCACTTCATAAAGCATGATTATCATATGGGTTAGTATACAGTGCATGAAGGATGTTACTACTGTTAATCAAAGAAGAAATGAATGGCATCAGTCCATTTAACGGGTTTAAAGGGTTTTAAAAAGCAGATATTTGTCTGTTTCAGGTGGTTGGCAACACATTTTCCTGTGCTCTTTGTCCACTGGTGGGAGTGTCTCACCTGTGAGGTCAGCGGGGCAGAACTCTGCCATCAGCAACAGAGAGCAGAGAAAATTTAGATGTGCAACTAAAAACATGCTTGCCATGTAAGCCCCAAACACCTCTGAAATTGCTCTGCAAACTTCAGAGTACTTATACTTCAGGAGTCCTGTGGGTACCGTAAAGACTCATGTATGCAAACAAACCACATTTTTTTTTGCAATCTGATCCTTTTTCTCTTGGCTGTTTCCTTCAGGGATCACCACAGTGAATGATCCACCTCCATCTAACCCTATGCTCTGCATCCTCTTAACTCACAAGAACTAAATTCCTGTTTTTCATTTCACTTTCGCAAGTTTTTTTTTTCCTTTTGTCCTGGATAAAAGAAATTTAATCATATATATTAATTGATATTAATTAATATCAATATTAATAATCACAAGAACCCTTAAGATGAGATAGATAAACTTGTCCCTGCAATACTGTGACAAATACTGTTGTGATAAATATGTAAGGAATTTGCATGTACTTACCAAAATAACACCATCTTCTTGAATAAACAGTAACACATAAGGGGAAGAAAATCTGCCAGAAAAGGAAGACAAATAAAAAAAATAAACTTTAGAAAGACAAACAATTACCGTTTCCAAGCCATTAGTGCATTACTTCATGATACTCCCTTGTAACAAAACAAATCTTACTTGTGCCTCTGTGCAAACTACAGATGGCACGATACCACTTTTTTATGTCCGATACCGATATCATAAATTTGATTATCTGCCGATGCCGATATGAATCCGATATAGTGTATTTTATAATAAATAAAACTGTTTTTATAAATATTTTGCTGCATTTTGTATAAGTTCATACTCAGTTTTAAAAACAAAACATTAAAGCTATTCTGTTATACCTGTATGCAAAAAATACACTGCACCCAAAATATTTTATACTTCAGCAATACTGATCAACCTAAAAAACTTACACCATCCTCCTTATTCAGGTATTCTAAACAGTACATAGAAATATTAAACTAACTAATAGGACTGCCAACTCCCAGCAAAAATATTAGGAAACCACCCCGCACCCTTCGCCTGATAATGCTTAATTGACGTAATCTACTTTAATGCACAGAAATCAATTATTTTTCTATAATAATTTGATTCAACATTTTTCTTCAATACAGTTGCAGACAGCGCAGACAGCGTACCTTCCCAAAGGAAAAAGTGCTATATGTACTACTATTACTAGGGCATATATTAGACTTAATATTTACTACATACAATAATGGATCTCTATACATTTAACCAGATCACCACTTTGGTAGTAAGATTTAGAATAATTATTTATTAAAAGCTAGACATTTTAAATGAGAATAAGAAAGAAATTATGTCTTTGTGTCTCCCTTTCCCTGTTAATGCCCTACCTGGCCCCCTGGCAAAACTTTGCTAGATACGCCCCTGCACAGTTACCAGATGTCAGCTACATAGAAAAGGATCCTGGTGTTATTTGTCTCTCATAAACAGTTCATAACTTCCCTTCAACTCATTCATGTGACCTAAAATGTAAACCTGTTTCTTCATTACCTGTTCAGCTCTAATGATTCAGTAAAAACTTCTCCTGGTTTCACCTTCATGTTTCCTTCTCACCACATATCCAAACTATCATGACCAGCAGCTATTACGGCTGTGGCTCCAGAAAACATCAGCGGATACTAGAAGTAATATTAAAAAAAATTCTAGCAACAGCTTATCAAGCTTAAACGTGCTGCTGTTGTTTATCTGCCGTTTTCCTCTTTCTAGCGCAAACTGGGTGACTAACAAATGAGAGAGACTAGCGACAGAAAAGCCGATCACCTGATAATCAATCAGTTTCATGATTGAAGTAGCAACAGGAGAGGGAGGGGGGAGAATGAGGGAAGAAGTTTTAGCTGTTCAGCATGAAGACACCGAATAACTCCAGCTTTGTGTCTTTTTTCATTCTAGCTGAAGTAGGGCTGGGCCATATTATACCGTTCACGGTAATACCGGTATAATGTTAGGCAACGATAGGAAAATGAAATATCGCGATAGAATATGAGTAAAACGCGCATGCGCAGTGCCTTTGTTTTCATACGCACATGGCCGATTGTTGAGTGAAACAGATGAACCAGAATTGGTTTGTAAAAATGGTGCAACTTCAGTGATGTGGAACTGGTTTGGTGTTTGTCCGTCAGATACACGACAAAGCACATTTTTTTTGCAGAACATGCAAGCGGCCGTTGTTATTGTCGTATCTGTCGGACTAAGATGCTCTTAAATCTGGGAGTAATCTGGGTCCTAAACTCAGTATCCTTCAGGTCAAACGAACACTGCAGCATCACTAAGAGTTAAAAACTGTCTAAATTCTTTCATCTTTAATAAAACGATCAGCATTGCTGCTTTACCAGGTGTAACTATGAAGTTTAACTTCCAGGCATCCATGAAAACAAAATGTATTACATTTAACGGAGTTAGAAGCTAGCAGGAAGCTAGCGGAAGTTAGCTCGCTAGTTTCGCTAGTTACCTAAGCATGATATAGCATGTTCTGACTGAGAGATTTCTGAAAAAAATCAAACGTACAGCTCTGCTATCACTTCCAACATAAATGAAGACAGGAAACTAAACAGCAGTGACGTTTGTAGGGTTACTGAAGTTGGGCTAGCTGGTATATAATTATGTGCTACGTGATCGCTAGCAACACAGCTATGTTAGCATAACATACACAGTGAAGCTGGAGGACAAACACTAACACTTTTCCACTTATAAAAGTTAACGTTAAGGTTCCTCATGGTTAGAGACAAATGCAATCGCATGGCAGGATGCTGTAAAAGGACCAAACTTCAGTCAGGAGAACAACTGAGATAATCCATCCACAATACGAGGTTAGTCATTAATATACTGCAACAACATGGGAATAGAGCAGCTGCCAGAGAATTCAACATTAATGAATTAATGGTACAGAAGTGGAGGAAGCAAGAAGAATGAGTTTAATAAAGTTTGATTTATCTGACTGCTTTGTTTCGCTTAATGTGCCTTATAATCCCGTGCACCTTATGGTCCGAAAAATACGTACTGCACACTGCAGTTTAATGTTGCAAAGCACCTCTTTTTAACTTCAGTGGATATTATACATGGTTATGCTCAGGATATGTCAGCCCATTTCTACTGGAAATGCCTTTTGGTTAAACTTTCAGCAAGGAATTTGCATTTGCACTGTTACATTTTTATAAAGCTTTAATGTACATAAAAACCAGCTTCTTGTTTAATTTTTAAGTGAAAATAAATGATAGGTTGTCTTTTTGCGCTAGTAATGTTGTGGAGTTGTATTTTGTCTCGCATCAATTATATCGTCAGTTATATCGTTATCGCAAATTTTCAAATATATATCGTGATAAATATTTTTGGCCATATCGCCCTGCTCTAAGCTGAAGTATAAAACAAATCGCTTCCTTTCCCCCTCAATACAAAACTCCGACAGCCAGTCCAGCTGTGGCTCCATACATCGGTTGTTAAGCTCAACATGAAAATACTATGCAAACATAAAGAGATGAACTTACACACTTGCTTTACTTCTCTGTGTTAGTTTTCTCTGAGATTAAATGCAGCGGTTTGGAAGCACGTAGCGAGGCTTCAAATGCTAAACCAGACCGCTGACAGGTCTCGCACTCAACAGCTCTATCAAGTGAAGCAACTTCTTTTCTGAGTTAATTTCAGTTCTGACAAACATCACTCTCAGTGCCTTTTGATCTCACATTTTTGGCAACCACTGAGTTATTCTCCTCCACAGTTTACAACCATTATTTTTTTCTGCACAAAAGACGTTGTGCAATGCCAATCCTACTTATTTCCTACTGCACCCCTGACTGTGCAGGTGCGTTCAGAAGCCCCCTCCCCCGCCCGACTATTCCTTAATGCCAATGTTGTGGCGGGAGGGACGATTTCTCAACTTAAAACTGCAGGCGACTGTACAGTGAACTTTACAGCTAACTACAGAGAAATTGCCTCGTTCCATAATTTGTTAGTACAAAGTGTGCCACAAGAACTAAGCTAAAAACATATGACATTTTAACGCATCAATACAATTACTCTTTTAATAGAGCAGTAGCTAATAGAGCACATAGCTAGCTTAAGTCAAATTCATGACAAAGTTCAGAGGTGTACAACTACTTAGACTTCTTTCTCCATGTGCACACGTCTTAAAGAGTCAACATGCTTTGACTGAGGTAAAAAAATAAAACAAAAACGACCGTAAAAGGTTTACTTACCGAAGCTAGACCACCTTTATATGAAGTTGTGCGATTAACTTGAGCCCGCTTGCAGCACACAAAGAGTCCGCTTCTTCAGTCCGCGTGCAAAATGGTGGCCTGTCCTAACGCATGCGCAAAATGGCCCAGCAGGAGGCTATGAAAAACATACTTAAGCATTTTGAGCTACATTTAATTAACTAAAATTAATTGGATTAAAACGCAGGGAATGTATTCTGGAGTTACTCGAATTATATATGTAGACAGGAATTACTCATTTGAATTGAAAAGATATACCAAAATATAATATGCTATATTTAAAAGTAGGGCTGAACGATATATCGCATTTGCGATAATATCGCGACATGATCAAGTGCAATTTTCTAACCGCAAAGGCTGCGATTATACTGCGATTATAAGGCTGTCCAAATTACTACCATATCCCAGAATTCATAGCGCGGCCCAGCCAAACTCCAGTTTCCAGCAATGGCGGCCGCTACTAAGTTTTAAAATTACTCATACTAATCTTTCTGGGTCACAAAATAAACTTTTAACATATTTTCAGGCGAGAAAGTAGTTGTGTAAACATCAAATATCTGCTCGGTTTATCAAGATATCCCATATTTGCAAAAGTGCTTCGACGTTTTCAGAGGCGTCTGCTACCCACCAGCTCGACAGCTAGCCGGGAGCTCGAGGATTACTGATGCGGCCGAGAACGGCACAACTCCCGGCACATCATTTTCAGATCACCGCGGAGTTTCGCTGCTCGGGTTAAACGTAATATATAAGTCACTTAGACAACCTAAAAATGTTATTGTTGGGCTTTTTTCAGTGTTTTGTTTGTTCGTGAGTAAATCGGTTTGGCTGAGATTAAAGTTATTAGATTAGATAAAATAAAACTTTATTAATCCCCCGGGTGGGTTCCTCCTTGGTTTTCACACAGCTGACTAAACGTCAAACAGAAAACTTATTAAACAGAAGTATGAGACAGTCGAGAATTTACACCAGTGTCTGGTTATATTTTAGATAGCAAGAAGCAGACGGCCGAGTTTATTAAACTCCACCGAGACAGCGGTGACGCTAATCAGAACTAGCCTTCTGATTAGCTAATCAGAAGGCTAGACCGTCCAATTTCACGCCTTTAAACTTTAAAGGCGTGTTTGTGTGTGTGTTTATACAATTGCTATTATGTTTGCACTTTATGTGTAATGTTACTGACTGCAGAGATCAGTAAGATGTGTGTATTTTTTATTTATTAGTTTTATTTATTTAATATTATTTTTTAATTGAATGACTGTCTAGTAGTTCACAGATGTCGAAAAACTGAGTGTGGTAAAGCCACTGATTTTTTTTTATGTATATTTCTGCAATCTGCACATTGTACTGACTTTCATTTTAATGTTTACACCAGGGTTCCTTGTCAGCACTTTATGCTCAGATGTTTGTAAGCTAAAAATAAACTATTGTGTATGTTCAAATATACTGTTGTGATTGAAGAAGTTAAATAAAAATGTCAGTCATCAATTCATGCATCACCTCATGTCATCATAACAGAGGTCTGTCTTCCAGGAAAGAACAGTTTAAAATTAATGTAATATAGTATTGGCCATACTATATGATGTATTGCTTGTCTTTGTTTAATAATACAGAAGACAAAGACCTTAAAAAATAATCGCATATCGCATCGCAATATTGGGGCAAAAAATCGCAATTAGATTATTTTCCATAATCGTTCAGCCCTATTTAAAAGGAGACAATATCACTTCTTTCAGTGCAGTTAACATATTTTAGATTAAATACATTTTAATATCAGACAAAGATAACCCAAGTGTGCTTGAGCTTCAGGGAATGAACTGATGAACTGACAACTTAAATTTCCTCTCCTTCATACAGACCAAAGCAATAACCCAATGTGGTAAAACCTGCAAAGAGCACAAATAAGTAAAGAGTCTACAGTCATGAAAAAAACTCCAAAAGTTGTCAGGGCATTTAACTAAAAACCACAAATGCACACTTATTAATAATGGTGCTTTCTTCTGTGCTCCACACACTTTGACCGGGGATCACCAAAGCCATTAGGATTCATCGTCTGGGGACCTCAAATCGAGCATTGCATTTTCTCAAAGTCAAGCTCAGCTGCAGTCCAAGCTGATCAGCTGATGGCTTAGCTGATACCCTTCTACACAAATGACAAATCCTATATAGGGCCTACTTTTTAAGTCTGACTGCAGTTGCAGCATATCACCATCTTCACCTCAGGTCCACCTTTCATGATTTCTTCTCTATTTAATCAAAGTTATACTGATGCTCTATTCTTTGTCAAGGTCTTACTGCTTCTGTCCCTGCCTCTGGGGTTTCATGTACATTAGAGGAAGGTCACAGGACACAGCCACACTGCTAAATATAAACCACTGCAGATTGAAATCTTCTCTACACTACAGTCGTCCAGACTGAAACTTTTGTTCAAAATGGTCTCATTTAGTAAATGTTTCAGTGTATCCCAAAGTGGTGGATATATATATATATATATATATATATATATATATATATATATATATATATATATATATATATATATATATATATATATATATAATTTTTTTTTTTGGCCTGTCCCGTTTGGCTCTTTTGCCCTCAGAATTGTTGTCTAAAGGCAAAGAAAGATGCCCAACGGATTTACTTTACCAAACTGACCATCCCAGCCTTGCCGTAATGGTCCATTTGATTCACCTTTTATTGTTTATTTTATTTTCACTTACTGAATACAGGACAGACTTGACTGAGGGAAAGAAGGGGAGAAAGAAAGAGGGAAAGAGAAACAGCTGAGAAGAGGGACGGGGGAGAAGGACAAAAGACAAAAACCAAGAGAACGGGCAGAGGAAAAAAAATGCATATATCAATCACCTGGGTCACCTGCTGAGAAAGAAAAAAGAAAGCAAGCAGAAGAGAACAAGAGTAATAGAATAAACAACATCACAATGATATATGGGAATATGACAGTAAATACTAAATGTTAAACATTATTGTGCAGCACATAAGATCAACAGAACACAGTGTGCTTTGAGGTAGGAGCCAAAAAGGGTGTAGTTTGTGGGTGTGATCACCCGTGTGTACACCTGTGAGCATGGACGCGCTTGTTTTTTGTTTTTTAAAAGGTTCCTTCATGTAATGATCTGCTAGAGGGTGTGGGGGGGCCACAGCCCCGTCCTCCAGGGCATGAAGCAGGTGTGGAGGAGATCAAAACTCCAGACATCCAGAGGCCCCCAGAACACAAGAGACCAAGGAAGACCAACAGAGGGGCAGCTGCGCCACTGTCCCGGAAAGAGCTGAGGAGAGTCCCAGATGAGGGGTCACTCAGCAGCCGCGGAGCAGAAGCCAGGGGGAGTTGCAGTGACGCGCCCGTGAGCTCCGCCGGCAGCCAGCTGCGCCTGATTGACCGAGCCCCAGGCCGAGAGGCCGGGGGCACCCCACCTCCGAAGTGGCCCGAGTGAGCCCCAGGCTCCAGGCCCCGATAAGCGGCCGCCAAGGAGTGAGCCGGTGTGTACCTGGACGCCCACCCCCGGACACAAAGAACCACCAACGCACCGATGTCTGAGGGGGTCCGCCACTGGCAGGGGAAGTGGTGGTAGGGGGAGATAGGCCTCCAAACCTTGGAGGTCCTGAGATGTCCCCAGAGAGGTGGCGCCTGACACCCAACCTGACATATAGACACAGACATACAGGCACACACAGATACAAACATCCATTCCCACCCTCATGCTCTCATATGCACTTACTCCACACTCAACCAACGTGGAGACAGACATAAAGAGACGTTGTACACACGATCACACTCCCCAAGCGTACTCTACAAACCGGGTCTAGGTGCCCCCGCCTCTGGAGGGGGGAACTGCACCCAGACCCAGGTGGTGTTTCCCTTTTCCCTGCGGTGGGGGGAGGCAGACCGCCCCGACTCCGCAGCAGCAGGAAGGCTCCACACTCCAGACCGCAGTCGGACGGCCAACTCCTCCTCCTAGCCCCCCTGCTCCAGCAGGTCGCAGAGAATGGGGGTGAGAGAAGACTCCAAACCTCCCTCCAGCCGCTCATTGTAGTGTTGATGCATGTGTGTTTTAAGGTGCATTTAAAACCCAGGAGGGCTTGGAGCTACCTGCCAGAGAGCAGCAGGTAAGCGCATGGTCCCTCCTGCTAGCCCTCAATGTCTACGTGTATTTAAAATTGAGAGGTGGGCAACGATGCCAGGGGTGGGGTGTACACCCTGATGGTACTTTGGACTCCGTGTATCGTGCCCACCCCCAAGATCCTATATGTATGTGTAATGAGAGTGTGAGTAATGTGAATGTCTAAGTTGTGGGATAAAATTGAGGCAGAGGCAGCCAGAAGGGGACAGAGGGGGGGGTAGCCTCCTCTGCACCCTGGTGACATACCCCTACTCCAAGGCCCTGCATGTGTGGGTGGTTGTGGTGGAGCGGGAAGAGGGAGGCAGCTGGAGATGGGGAGGGAAGGAAGGGAGGGGCAAGTGACCCCTCCCTGGGGCCAGCTCCCCCGCTGACCCCAGTAGGCACCCCCACACTCCGCGACCCGCCAGGGAAAGGGGGCCCAGGCCCATCCAGACCGGGGCCCAGTGCAGCAGCGCCGCCCGGCCCCACAGAGCCCGGGACAGTCCACCCAACCCCACCACAGAGAAAACTGCACCCACCCCACCATCCACTCATCTTCCAGACTACATAAGACAATAAACACCCAGGCTGAGATCTTCCTCCACCTCTCCTGTATCTCCCCCTCCTGCAGAGGGAGCTCCTGAGGAGAGGAAAGCTCCTGCAAGATGTGACAATCTCCCCCACCAGTTGAAGAGCCCCCCAGGTGGCTCGATGCACCGGCGGCACCCTGCTCCAGGGCTGGGCCCCCATGCACCCACCCGCCCACAACCCCGGCAACACACCAACCAGGACCCAAGCCCCCGAGGCCCGGTCCGGGTCCCAGCCCAGAGACGGAGCGCCCCCAGAACCTCACGCCCATCCCGGACCCACCCAGGGGCAGCCAGGCTACCAGGTCAGTAACCCACGTCCGTCAGCACAGACCCTCCCCTAGCCCCGCTGCACGCAGCCGCGAGGAAACAGTCACCTGAGAGCCAACAGAGCCCCTAACCGGACATGACCGCTACCCCGGGTTGAGTCCCCCAAGGAAGATGCCTCCGGGGAACCCCCCGACGCCCTAAGCCTGTCCCTACCCCCACACCAATCACAACAGTGAAGGCGGGACCAAACTATGACCCCCCACCCCCACTAGGTGATGGAGCTGATCAAAGGAGCCCAGAGCAATTGATCTGATGTGGTGGCAGAGGCTGTATCAAGACTAATGTAATAAAAGTGGTGGATATATATAGTGATACATTAGATTTTGTTTTACATGAAACAGTAATTGTAACTAGCAAAAGACAAATTTAGAATGCTTTTACTACCACTCTTGCTATCCCTAGGTACTATATCTCTCTGAGCATGGCTGGCTAGCTGGAAGCTGATAGTTGCCTGCTGGATCCATCTGGTTATACACCTGCTCTGCCTTTAAGGATGAACAGCATAGCCCACTTAGGGCAGAATGAACCATTGACCTTTAGCTTAAAAAGGAACCTGACACAATATAGTATTTGATTTATACACCTCCTTGTTGAGTTAATGTTCCATCAATGAAACAGTGAAAAATCTGCTCAGTTACAAATGACCATTATCAAAATGTAACCATACTCATGGGATAGATGGACTGCTTTCAAGCAAAGGTTCATGAGAGTCAGCTCCTTCCAAGCCATAAACTCCCCCACGCAATATATAATAAGCCTCTTCCACTTGGCTTGCATGCGTGTGCTGCACGATAAATAAAAAATAAAGAAACAGCCCCCCTAAGCTTCACCAGCTGCAGAAGAACACATTCCTGCTGGAAAAGCCGACACCTGTGACTCAGTGAACTAGATGTGTCCTTTTAAATCAGCTGGAAGTAGGTCAAATGCCCAGTTAGAAAGTCAGAAAGAGGTTTCCAGTGATTATGGCTCTAAGTATTATATTCGTAGTTAACCTACTGTTTTCCTTTCAGTTAACTGACTAATGGTTCTGCCAATTAAATTACTGAGCATGGTGCTGTGGATTGGTTCATCAGTGTTATTGTACTAGAAAACCTCCACAATTGTTAAAAGGACTGCCATGAAATTTCATGGTTTACACATGACGCTAGTGATCCCATGACTTCCTGTACGAAAACAACAGGTGTCTTTAATTGTGATTTTGTGAGTGAACATCTAAGTATTTAATAAACTGCCATAAAGGCTCACACACCTACACAAAGACCCACGCACACGTCCCTTAGAATGATTACCGTGGTGATCCTTTAACCTGTATTCTAGCACCATCATCAGGTCAAAGTTTTGATGTGTCTAATATTTTGGTTTATTACCTGTATAAGTGTAATTCGCAACAATCTGATCAAAATCCGTTAGCTTTATTTAATTGCATTTAGGAAAAGCTACCATTTACCCAATATTTTATTTTCTCTCTCCCTTGAATAAGCTGTAAAAAACGACTCTTGTCCACCCACAGCTTACTACATTGACGAATGAACTGGATCACCCATCATCTTTACCAAAAAAGGAAAATGCACTCAGCTACAGGTTATGATCCAAATAGATGTTTTTGGTTTATATCACGTTGTGTTGCACTCATGCTAATGGCGCTGCAAAGACAGCCAGCAGCCAGAAGTTGAAACAGACAGGAGTGCAGTATTCCCCAAGGGACAAAAAAAAAGCAATTAATACTTCAGCTTTCTACAGTGTACAATGCAACATCCATCAGAGAATGGATCAGAGAAAAACAAGAAGAAAAAAACAGTTCTTCAAGTTAGATGATGCTAAATCCTATGCATCCTTAGCTGACTCAATTCCCCGAATCTCCCTTTTCCTCACTCTCCCTTCCTCTCTGCTGTCTTCTGTGATCAGCGTTACTCTCCTCTCTGAGCCGATTGCTGCTCTCATTCTCCTGCCACAGCGAATTCCTGTCACACTTCTTTATAAACAGCTACCAGGGACTGGATTAATGTACAGTTTTAGGATAGTATTGCAAACTTAAAAAACCCCAGGAACAATATGACCTTATTTTCATTTTGATTTTAGCTAAGTAGAGTGATGCAATTCTTGATTTGCCTTTAGAGTCTTTGCATTTTCATTCCTCTAGCCTGGGCATAGCCAAGTCCCCCCTCCTTAGTCAAGTCCACCCACTCACTACTGCCATGCTTTCATCATCTTAAAAATGAAACCATGCAAAGGGGAAACCAGTAAATGCACTTAGTAAAACATTATTTCCTCTCACTTTAGCTTGACATGTACAGGTGCAAAATGAAATGAGGGTCTGAAAGCTATAACTCTTTAGGGTAGGCTTTTCTAAGTAAGGTTTTACAAACATTAAATAAAATATTAACACACCCAAGTGTTTGGCAGGTTGTCTGTGCAGGCTGTGCAGGCTGTGCATGTGTGCGTTCATGCTTATTAGAGTGGTTGTGTGCTGGCAGTGATTGGATTAGGGGAGATCTCTATAAATGGATCAAAAGGGACCAGAAGCAAAGATCACAAATCACATCAGTGGCATTAATTTAGCACAGGAGAAACGTCTGTCCTTGATTTGGTGGCGATAAATCAAGAAGCTGCAAAAGCAGGAGAACGTCATATATAGAGTAGAAAAAAAGCCGTCTAACCACAAAAACACCATGAGGGGAGCTCAGGAAGGCAGACCTAACAGCAAAATCAGTAAAAGAAACCGTGCGAATATTCGGAAATGAAAAGGTTATGTTAAATAATCATTCTACGGTTACAGAGGAAGGTCATTGTGTCTCATTTTTTAAAAACACTTTTGCTAATCAGACATATTCCACACACTATAGTTTTCTAGGGTGGAGTACTACAATTGGGGTTAGTGAGGTAGTGTATCACAACACAAACCACCCTGTGTACAGCCTGCGTTTCTGTAAAAAAATGAGACAGCTTTTCATGCAATAGTATTTCTGTTTATCCGCATTGTAAATACTTTAATATCTCTTTAATGTCAGCATGAACCAGATTTTATTTCAGAGGATAAAATCGTATTCCGACTAAGCACCTGCATGTCTTGAGGCAGAATGATCATGAACAGCAGCACATTCAAGCTTGTGTGGTTTCCTGTACAACACGCTTCGACATTGTGATCCTGCATTGGCTTTGTAAACTGCTTTTGTTTTGATGTCCATTTGGACTTGATTCCATCAAGGCAAAGGAATAATATGTCTCTTACTGTGTCTGCATTTTAGTAATAGTATTTTCACCTATGTCTATGTTTAAGATCAACATGCAACATCCTCAGCAAGCAAAAAATACAATGACCAGAGACAAGAGCTGCTTCCGATTGTGTCGTTGCCACCCACCTATGCTTTGGGTGACGGTCCTCAGTCTCACTAGCAGCTCACCGAGGGCCATCTCCTCTGTCTTCATCCACAGGATCATCCTCCAGAGGGACAGTGGAAGACCAGCTGTCCAGCTAAGAGACGCTTTTGTAGGAAGAAGAGACAGCTTGCCTGCTTTTTGCTGAGCGGTGCTATGGAAGAGTGGATGGTGGTGAGGGAGACTGTTGAGTTGAGCAGAAGGGAAGAGGGAGATGCGACAGGGTAAACAAACCTAGGATGTGAGTTAAAAATCTAGAGGAAAGAGAGGTAAAAGGGGGTGTGCGCTTGTGAAAAATGAATGCTCTCCAGGATGGAGTGGATGCTGCTGAGACAGATGAGGAAATGATGCTGATGCTGAAGCTGTTATGGCTGTGACAGCCTCAGCCACAGTGACGAGTCTCCTGCAGGAAAATGCAGCGCAAAGGATGGTGAAGGAGGGAGACGGGGAGGAGGTGGAGCAGCAGACAGCCTCATTCACACATGCATGCTTCTGCCTCAGCACACATGATGGTGCAGACCTGGCAGGCAGATTGGGGGAGGGGATGTGAAGGTCAGCATAACAGTTTTGCACAAACAGCTGATCCAATAGTGACATCCAGCGTAAAGGAAAGGGACAACAGCTTTGTCATGAAACATTCTTATCTGCAGAAACAGAGACGGCAATGGTACCAATGCCGGCCATGCATCATTGATTATGCTGCATTGCCACCATGTGACGGCACATGGTTATGACAAAATACAGTAGGATCATCTTCGGTAACCCTCTTTGCAAATTCCATGTGTAAACAAACTTCACAGACTGCATATATAAGAGCTTTAATTACATGCATCCTTGACACAGCTAGGTAAGACGCTCAATAAAATGAGGGATGAATTTCATAAATCTGTATTCATTGTGGGTGCTGGTTGCTGCTTATCTAGTTTCTAATGTTTTAGCGATGTCTTGTGTAGACTCAAAAGCTGAAAATACAAGATAATCCAGGGAAATTCAAAGAAAATGTCACTCAGACAATAGCAATACAGCATTTAATCCATAAGTTAGCAGACAGACCTCTTAAGTGAGGACCATCATTATTGTGTACTTTTCCATTCAGGTGACACTAGGTCTCTTCTGGGGACTCTGACCCCAGTGACCTTATATTTTTTAGCACTAATGTAGAACAAGAGGTTTATTGTTGTTTACACGCACACTGTGTCTGAGGAGGATGTGCGGAAGTGCTTCAGGAAGGTGAACGCACGCAAAGCTACTGGTCCGGACGGGATTCCCGGCCGCGTCCTCAGGTCATGCGCGGCTCAGCTGGCTGGAGTGTTCACGCACATCTTCAACCTTTCCCTCTCTCTGTCTGTAGTCCCAGCCTGCTTCAAAATGGCCACCATCATCCCTGTACCCAAATCCTCCACCATCTCCTCATTGAACGACTGGCGACCTGTAGCCCTGACCCCCATCGTAAGCAAATGCTTCGAGAAGCTGGTCAGGGACTTCATCTGCTCTGCACTACCCGACTCACTGGACCCTCTACAGTTTGCATACCGCCACAACAGGTCCACTGATGATGCCATAGCCCTGACACTACACACTGCCCTGTCACACCTGGAGAAGAGAGACACGTATGTGAGGATGCTGTTTGTAGATTACAGCTCAGCATTCAATACCATCGTTCCCTCGAAGCTGGACAGGAAACTGCAGGATCTAGGACTGAGCAGCTCCCTCTGCAGCTGGATCCTTAGCTTCCTGTCTGACAGACGCCAGGTGGTCAGACTGGGCAGCATCACCTCATCCCCCATCACACTGAACACTGGTGCTCCACAGGGGTGTGTACTGAGCCCTCTCCTGTACTCACTCTACACCTACGACTGCACAGCCACTAACAGCTCCAACATCATTGTGAAGTTTGCGGACGACACTACAGTGGTGGGTCTTATCACCAACGGTGATGAGACGGCTTACAGGGAGGAGGTCAGCGCCCTGACCCACTGGTGTCAAGACAACCATCTCACCCTCAACGTCGCAAAGACAAAGGAGTTGATAGTGGACTTCCGGAGGTGCAGAGAAGTACACACCCCCATCACCATCAACGGCGCTGCTGTGGAGAGAGTGAGCAGCTTCCGGTTCCTTGGTGTACATCTGGCTGAGGATCTTACGTGGTCAGTACACACAAACAAAACAGTGAAGAAGGCGCAGCAGCGCCTCTTCTTTCTCAGGAGACTGAAAAGATTCGGCATGAGCCCCCGCATCCTCAGGACCTTCTATCACTGTGCCATTGAGAGCATCCTCACTGGATGCATCACCACCTGGTATGGCAACAGCACCGCCTACAACTGCAAAGCTCTCCAGCGAGTAGTGCGATGCTCTGAACGGATAATTGGAGGTGAGCTTCCCTCCCTCCAAGACATCTACAGGAAGCGCTGCCTGAGGAAAGCGGGGAGGATCATCAAGGACTCCAGTCACCCCAGCCATAAACTGTTCAGACTGCTTCCATCAGGAAGGAGGTTCTGCAGCATCCGGTCCCGTACCAGCAGACTGAGAGACAGCTTTTTCCATCAGGCCATCAGACTGCTGAACACGTCATAGACACCTCAGCTTCACTACTGGAACTTCAACATTATGCACTCCACACTGTATATAAATGCCACTTGTTTTGCACATATTCAACTCTGTATATTTTATATATTTTATTATTATTATTATTATTATTATTTTTTTTTTACTATTTAATTTGTAAAAATGTGTATACACACACACACACACACACACACACACACACACACACACACACACACACACACACACGTAGGAAAATATTTAGTATACACATCCAGAAATGCATACACTATTATATATTGTACATATATTTATTAGTTTCAGGTTGGCCATTCTTGTATTTTGCTCGTTTGTGTTGTTGTGTTTGCACATCTCTGTTGCTTGTGGGGCTCGCACACAAGAATTTCACTCGCATGTGCTGTGCCAGTGTGCCTGCACATGTGATGTGACAATAAAAGTGATTTGATTTGATTTGATTTGATTTATCTGTCATTGCTCTACTCCAGTTATGTCAGATGTTCACTCATTTTCTTACACTGCCATAGTTGTACGGCAGGGATGTTCTTGCCATCTGTAGAGGCTGAAGCCACTGAGGTGTTCGTTGACGAGGGTGACGCGATGTCAGTCGAATAACTCCAGCCTTACTTATTGACAATAAGATGGGCACATTCTGGCTTGACTGGTTGACACCTCAAGATAGAAGTGGTATTGTCAGTTAGTCTAGAGAGAAATCTGTGACATTGCATGATGAACTTTCTTCTCGTTTATATCATGAGGACTAACCCTAACTGCCCTAACCCAGAACTGCAAACATTTATGATAACTGGCAAGTCTGGCGAGTCTTTCAAATTGTTGTGGAAGAATTTTGCCCCACTCTTCTTTACAGAATTTGCAAATTGCATTGCAGTTTTCAAGCATAAATGGCTTGTTTAACTTCATGCCAAAACATGTCAATTGGACTCAGTTCAGACTTTTTTCACTCCAAAACCTACCGTTTGTTTTGTGAGCCATTCAGAGATGGACTTGCCTGTATGTTTCGGATCATTGTCCCACTGCATAAACCAAGTGAGCTTGAGCTTTAGGACACAAACTGGTGGAAATCCTCTTTTAGGATTTTCTGGTAGAAAACAGAACATTCATCAATTACGGCAAATTGTCCAGGTCCTGAAGTGGCAAAGCAGCCTCTGACCATCACACTATCACCAACATGTTTGATTGTTGCTTTAATGCTCTTTCTATGAAATGCTGTGTTAGTTTTATGTAAAATGTAACAGAACTTAAACTTTCCAAAAAGTCCAACTTTAGTCTTGTAGTCCACAGAATTTTTACCTAAAAGACTCTGTGTGTTTTTTTTGGTCAGGAGTGGTTTTTGCCAAGTCTCCAATGGATGCCATTTTTGCCCAGTTGCTTTCTTATTGTTGAATCATGAACTCCGACTTTTAACTGAAATAAGTGAGGCCTGCAGTTCTTTTGATGTTTTTCTGGTTTCTTTTGTGGCCTCCTGGATGACTTGTGAGTGTACTTCTGGAGTGATTTTGGCAAGCTGGCCACTCTTGGGAAGGTTCACCACTGTTCCAAATTGTCTCTATTAGTGAATAATGGCTCTCACTGTGATTCACTGGAGTCCCAAAGCCTGGGAAATGGTTTTTAACCATTTCCAGACTGGTAGATGACTTTGTTTCTCATCTGTTCTTGAGTTGCTATGTGTGTGGCCAAATACAAAGTTCTACAGGCAGGATGGAGATGCAGCCCAGTGACTGCGTAGAGCTAGCGCCAACTTGTGGGTGGAGCATTTTAGTGAAGTTTTGATGAACTGTGACATACTATATTGCTGAAAATATTCACTCACCCACTGAAGTCAAGTCATTGAATTCAATCACTTCCATGGCTATGTGTGCAACTTGTCTGCTAGCTAGCTAATGTCCAGCTAACTTCACTCAGAGATGGAGAAAGAAAGACAGGTCAGGACAGGAATACCTAGTTAAAGGTAAGGACTGCTCAGTGGTATTTAATAAACTGGAAATATATGCAAGTTCTCAATTGTTAAATCAGATTTTGGATATGTATTTGATGTGAATTTATGTTATTCTAAATTGAGAGACATCCTGTAAAACAAACTACAGTGTGCTAACTCTACGGGAGGGGATTAGGGCCACTGGGGGGGGAAAAAGGATTCTGAGATTGATGTCAGAATTCTAACTAGTCAGAATTCTAACTAGTTAGAATTCTGACTAGTTAGAATTCTGAGAGAAAAGTCAAAATTCTGAGATTAAAATAAGCATTCTGACATTTTCTCAGAATTCTGAGTCAGATTTCTAAAAAAATTTTCAGAATTCTCTTTCTCAGAATTCTGACTTTTTTCTCAGAATTCTGAATCATAATTCTAACTTTAATCTCAGAATTCTGAGTCGGAATTCTGAGAAAATGTCAGAATGCTTATTTTAATCTCAGAATTCTGAATCAGAATTCTAACTTTAATTTCTGAGAAAAAAGTCAGAATGCTTATTTTAATCTCAGAATTCTGAGTGTGAATTCTAATTTTAATCTCAGAATTCTGAGTCAGAATTCTGACTTTTTTTTTCTTCAGAATTCTAACTTTAATCTCGGAATTTTGAGTCAGAATTCTGACTTTTTCTCAGAATTCTGGCTATAATCTCAGAATTCTAACTTTAATCTCGGAATTCTGAGTTAGAATTATAACTTTAATCTCAGAAATCTGAGTCAGAATGCTGACTTTAATCTCAGGATTCTGAGAAAAATGTCAGAATTCTTACTATAATCTCAGAATTCTGAGAAAAACGTGAGCATTCTGACTTTAATCTCAGAATTCTGACTCTGGATTCTGACTTCTTTTTTTTTTTTTTTTTTAGAATTCTGAGTTGGAATTCTGGCCTTAATATCAGAATCCTGAGTGAGAATTCTAACTTTAATCTCAGAATTCTGAGTCAGAAGTCTGAGTGTAATTTCAGAATTCTGAGTGAGAAATCTAACTCAGGATTCTGAGAAAAATGTCAGAATTCTTACTATAATCTCAGAACTCTGAGAAAAACGTGAGAATTCTGACTTTAGTCTCAGAATTCTGACTCTGGATTCTGACTTGTTTTTTTTTTTTTAGAATTCTGAGTCGGAATTCAGACCTTAATCTCAGAATTCTGAGTCAGAAGTCTGAGTGAGAAATCTAACTTTAATCTCAGAATTCTGAGTGAGAATTCTGACTTTTTTCTCAGAAATCTGACTATAATCTCAGAATTCTAATTTTAATCTCAGAATTCTGAGTCAGAATTCTGACTTTTTTTTTCTTCAGAATTATAACTTTAATCTGAGAATACTGAGTCTGAATTCTAACGTTAATCTCGGAATTTTGAGTCAGAATTCTGACTTTTTTCTCAATTCTGGCTATAATCTCAGAATTCTAACTTTAATCTCGGAATTCTGAGTTAGAATTATAACTTTTTTCTCAATTCTGGCTATAATCTCAGAATTCTAACTTTAATCTCGGAATTCTGAGTTAGAATTATAACTTTAATCTCAGAATTCTGAGTCAGAATGCTGACTTTAATCCCAGAATCCTGAGAAAAAAGTCAGAATTCTGACTAAAATCTCAGAATTCTGTGAAAAAAGTCAGAATTCTGACATTTTTCTCAGGATTCCGACTTTATTCTCAGAATACTGGATTCTGAGATACGATAGGGCCACTGGGGGAAAAAAAAGAATTCTGAGATTAAATTCAGAATTCTTACTAGTTAGTTAGTTTGCTGAAGTGTGATGGACAGTGTGCTGGGTGGAGCTGGGTTACATAAAGGATAGCAGAGATAAAAATGAATTTAGCTGAGTGGTATTCACTGAAATTAACCTTCATAGCTACTTTATACCATCTAGTATAAACAAAATATTGTCAGTGTATAAGATGGAAATCAGCCAAGACCATTCATGAAACATCTGCTTACATCTAGTTGAATTCAGTCGTGCAAATCCACACAGAGCAGTAAACCTAATAGTAGCAGCAGTAGGCCAGATCGGCTGATCACAGCCTATACACTAAGAAACCCCACTGGAGCTCACAATAAAAATTTTCAGCTGTGATTCTTTACCCAATGCTGTGCTACTACGACCAATTTTAGGGTTCCCCCACCTGCCAAGTTTCACTTTAACACTCCCCTTTTTTCCATAACTGATTCAAGCAGTGTAGATTCATAAGGACTCATTAGACTGAAATAAAGTTTGCATTCCCATTTGTATTCCCACACTATGTTAATGTGATTTTAATTACATGAATATAACATAAGGTTCAACTAGCTTTCCACAGAAATAGCTGGTAGAAACATCTTCAAAAGAGCTACTTTGAGTACGTTTCAGAGCCCGTACTTTTTCACTTTTACTTGAGTAATGAAGTTGAATCAATACTTTAACTTTCATAAAATTTCTGTACTTTTGCTTCCTCTACAAAGCAGCTGCCATCCAAGCATTACATCAGCAAGTGCAACGCACTGAATGCAGTGGTGTAAAGCACACCACTACTGGACTCTAGAGGAGCGGAAACATGTCCTTTGGAGTGATGAATCACACTTCTCTGTCCGGCAATTCCCAGAACAGTGCTTGTGTGACTGCATTGTACCAAGTGTAAGTTGGGACAACTCCTCCCCCCCAAAAGTTAGGTGGAGGGGGAATTATGCTACAGGGCTGTTTTTCAGGAGTCGGGCTCGGCTCTTGCAGAAAGCCTTCCCAGATGAGTTGACGCTGTTGTAGCTACAAAGGTTGGGCCGACATGTTCAATCCTATCGATCAAGAATGAAATGTTACTCAGTTGCATCTACGTGTGATGGCAGATGAGCAAATACTTTTGGCGATATAGTTTATAACACAAACCATGGCAGGACAAGTGTTTTCACTCTTTATTACAAGCAGAATGACAATACAGTGCTTTGCCCTCATTTGCTACAGACAGGCTGGCAAAAAGTCAACAGGTGAACTTTTAAAATCTTTTATCCAAAACGGAAAAAAAGTAATTTCTCAAAACCTGTTTAGTAATACAAACAGTGCCGTACTAAAAAGGTATGATATGAAGTGTGCTGCTCAGAGCACAGAAGTCGACATATCAGACCTTTGCCAAGCTCAGGAGTGACAAGATGAGCACCTGCTGTTGTGCTGATGGACATAGAAAAAAGCAGTTTGACATTCTGATCAGCAGTAGAAGGCTGGTGTGATAAATCCATTGCGACAGAGCTGACACATACAGACAGTTCATTCCTAGTCAAGTTATTTGGTCACTTCTTTTTTTCCCCTCCCCTTCTCACCCAATACAATCTTGTTAGAAAAATAACTTGTGAGGAAGAGTGAACCATAAACCCCAGCTGACAAGACAAGACCTGGTTTTGAATGGTCAAACAGATCTGTTGTAAAACAAAGTGCACTGTGTATAACTATTGGTAAATCTAATGAATCTTAGTTTTTTCCTCTCGTTTTGGTTACAAACTCGACCACATACTCTAGCATAGAGTTAAAATATAGTCTTCTCTCTGAGATACAAAAGTAGCAAAAAAAAATATACACAATGGACAACACAAAAATTGACTAAGTGGTGAAAATTTGAAATGTGGCGGAATATCCTACTAAACATGTCTGAATTACAACAAATGCTTCCCCGTCATATCACAAAAGTTACATTATTATTGTAGAATATGACATTTAGACTATGTCTCGATACGGTATGGCAACGGCACAGTGAGGTGGGACACTGTGTTACAAGCACCAAGTACGTTCCTTTTATCGCTGAGGTCGGGATGTTGAGCCCCTCCACACCTGTGGAGGCTTGTGGAGTGAAAACTGAAAGGAAGAGTCCAGATTAATGATTTTATACATATTGGCAAATGGTGATGTGTATGAAACTGTATAAATGTATAAAAAAAAAAAAAAGAAGAAGAAAATCTCACATTCATGACTTCCAGAGTCAGTAACTTGCTATGTAACCCAACAAAATTCAGATTTTTAGAAATGCAGAAAAAGAGGTTCACCGAAAATGAGCTACAATCTTCAGCTGGAGGACGTGATGGACAAATCACTTCAACATTCTCATTGATTTGATTGTGACATCGCCGATTCAAGTCTCCCACCTTCTTACAAGAAATGAAATCTATCCAACACCCCTTCTCACCACAATATAGATCAATATTGTTTTTTTAAATTTACATCCACACATCAATAGTGACTGACATCAATAATTTTCGAACAGTACAAAAAAAAAAAAAAAAAAAAAAAAAAGCCTCATGGAATTATGTGACACAGAGACAGCCCCTTATAACGTGACAACATTAGCATTCTTACGTTAACTTTTGCATAACACGGAGCACAGCAGCAAACACACGAGCACAATGCAACAGGGAGGAGTAGCAAGTCATTTAGGACATCCACAAACAAACACGCAAACAAGTCCCAGGCTGCTGCTGTTACCCTGCACAACCACGTGGTGGCAGGAGAGGGTGCAGTTTTGCTAACTGTTCAGGGAAAAGGAAAAAAAAAAAACACAAGTGCCATGAAAGGTTTGGTGATGAATGATGTCTGGGACAAAGAGGGATGTGGAACAACTGAGAGAAGAATAAATCAGCATGCAGAGAGAGATCTGACATGCTACGCTGACAGATAAGGGAAACAAAGCTCGACACAATTGTGAGGGTAAAAGAAAGTAGGAGGAATAATAGACTCATTGTACTGTATATATTTATATCTATGCTCTTTGAACCTCCTTGTACTCTCACAAATGTGTTTAAAGTGACCACATATAATCAGTTTAAAAGGGAAAAAAAGGGCATCTATGAATTAAGGCAGGGTGGCTAAAATACTGCACATCCCTCTTCAGATTTCCCCCGCCTCTCTCCTTCAGCTGATGGTTGTGTGTAAGGCTTTGTAAAAACATCACTTATGCTTCTTTTTTTCCAGTTTTTCTAAATCTAAACACCTTTCTCCTTTGGCTCCTAGCCTGCTGCTGTGTTGTTACCTGTAAGGCAAAGGTGTGTCACATACAAACATACAATAAACAGGCAAAATTCATGCGTACTCACGCTCATGCACACGCACGCACACCTAAAGGGCTGAGCTTGAAGGCTATCCCCCTTACTTGGCCAGACCACAAAATGTACATAAATGTTTCCGACAAACATTTACAAAGAAGCGAAAAAAGGGGACGCAAAAGTGGAGGACCAGGCAAGAGTGTCAGACTGAAAATGAGACGAGGAAATACAAAAAGGTTCAACAGTTCAAACGGCACAGCTCCACAGTGCGAGAAGCATTTTCGCACATGGTTCTCCTTTTGCTCATAAACTTTTTCAAGTAAGAGTCTGAGCAGGGAATTTGCTGAATCAAACCAAAAAAAAAAAAGAAAAAAAAAATGAGACAAGTATGTGAATTAGGAGTAAGGGCAATACTATCTAAAGGGTTTTTCACTCAGGTGTAGCCCAAAAATGCACATGGTGAACTTAGCATGGAGTGTCCATGCTTCAGATGTGTTTGAACATGTCTGCGTTGTGTAATTCACGGATCTCTGAGATGCAGAAGCTTCAGAGTCTGCATCTGTGTTCACACTGAGGTTTCCGGCCCAGGAGCGTAGTAGGCGAACCCTGCCCCAGAGAGACGGAGCATGTAAGGGCTGAGAGGACACAATTCTGTCCCTCGGCTCTCTGCCAAATGGGCCAGGAGTTTCTGGGGTAGAGGGTCAGACCTGCAGAGCGACAGTGACTCTGCGGTGCCAAGGTGGAGGTGAGAGGAGTCCGCGCTCGTGCCTTTGCAGGATCGACAGAAGGACAGTGGAGTCACGGCCGCCACGCTACCCGGCAACAGCTTCTGATGATCCTGCACAAAAACAGAGAATCCACCGTCATAAGACATTTCAAGCGATAGAAGAGGAAACTGGAGGAAAAGAAACATGCAGGTGAAATTATAGAATTTGCGAGAAAATCTGACACATGCACACGAAAGGCAGAATTATTTTCAGAAGGTTTAACATAGTTATTTGGTGGTCTGCATATTTATTTATTTATTTTTTAAATGTGAAAAGTAACCTTGACTCTACTTTAAATGCTGAAAAGAACATACTCAATAACAATAAACCTTCTGAAAACAACCCATCATGATTAGCAATCATGTTCGATTAAGCATGCTTGTGTAATGAAGACAAAACTCACTTGCAATTCTATGTTTCAGCACCAGATAGCGCCAGTGTACACTTATTACAGACACTGATGCACAACCTGGTTTGCCAAATTGCCAGAGACAAACTAAATGTCACCCCTGAGTTTAATTTGTAAACATGAGTGCTGGAAGTAACCTACTTGGGGCCTTTCCTAATAAAATATAGCCTTAGTTACAGACTGCACTTATCAAATCTGTATTAAACCTGTAGCCTCTCTGGGTGAAACTAGCGCTGCTGACTTAATTGGGGATTGTGATTCCTGAAAGTAGCTTTGGCAGAAGGAAATTCTTCATGAAGCAGCACTGCACCCCCGTCACTCTGAGCCACAGCACAATTGCATGCCGCATGCAGTGCAAAGCAGCAGGAAGCATCATGGCATCAGCATTAAGAGCCCAACACCCCACTATCCACGCCCTTTGTGTGCCGTTACCATGGTGACCCTAGCCCCCTTGTTGTGGGTACTCTAGGGTTTGCTGAGTAGGGTGCTGTGACTATGTGGTACCAAGGAGTCAGAGCTTCTAGCAGCTTTTTTTCCACTGTCTCCTTCACAGGTCCTCTCAGGGTGGAGTGGGTCCCTTTCACGGCCTCCACCTCCACCAGCAGAGCCAGGAGCTACGCTGTCCTCCAGAACCTGCACAGAACTTACCCTCTGTGGATGATGTTAAAGGACAGGGGTTGATGAAGGAATCTGCTCAACCTTTCGTCTTTTGTCTAGTAATGCTTCAATACTTTAAGCTGATTTAAAAGAAATATGGATATTTAATTTTGGGGTGAACGGTCCCTTTAACAGCTGTCCAATTCCCAGACGTGGTCTGGGATTGCAAATATTTTCCATAAATCAGATTTGTGCTATCATGTAAGGCTGCTATGGTTTGGTGATGTTTGAAAAACTCCAGGACTATTTGTCATTAAATATACAGCTACTCTTGGCTGCTCCCTTATTCACAAGGGGTGAACCACAGTGGATGGCTTTGCATATTTGATATGCAGATTTTTACACTGCATGCCCTTCCAGACCCCCCCCAAACGGATTTGTGGATTTGTGTCTCCTCCTGGGATTGACCTGGGGATTTTTAGCTTGTTAGGCAAATGTATAAACTGCTACACTATTTGTCATTAAATTCAATTTTAGAATTGTTGGCCAAGGCAACAAACATCTAAAAATGGATCAAAAACAATTAAAAAAAACCCAAGAATACTTGCTTAAAGTGACATGAAAGTTACTCATACTGGAGCAGCTAGAACCAAAGGTCGTTTTGAATTTTTAAACCGAACAGCTAATAATTGATTCACTTTTTGACTAATAAACCAGCTACAAATAAATAAGGAAAGCTAAACTGGTATTTTCTAGAGGAAACAGTGTGCAAATTTCTGTAAAATTCAACTGTTTCAGGTAAAACCTAATATGACAAAAGTCCTACCAACAACGACACATCATCATTTTAACAACATATAGATGAGACTGGCTGGAACAGTGACAACAAAATACATGTCAAACATACCAAGGGAAACTAAACGCAATGAAATATGTAATGAAAATGGCAGCAAAAGGATACTACAAATGCAACCTTACAAACCGGGTGCTGTGTCGTCATTAGCAGCTAGTAGTTAGTTTCACATTAGTAGAGATGGTGCTTTGTGGTTTATACAGGGACATGCCACCATGCAAACAGAGATGAGGGCTTAAAAGAGAGGGTCACCTCCTCTTCCCGCTCCTCTCTCGTCTCTCTGGCCCAATCAGAAACTCATTCTGCTGGAGGACTGTGAAAGCATGAAGATGGTGGACGGTTCCACAGTAAGGCACGGGCGGGTGGACTGTAGTTACCATGAAAGAGCGCGTGAGTGAGTGGGGGGACAAAACAAAGGAGGGCGAGAGAGGAGACATTAATGAGGAGGGAGGAAGAAAAAAAGAATAAAGAGGAGGATGGAAGTAGTGAAGATAAGGCATAACAAGGCAAAAAGAAAGGAAAGGAGAGAAAGGCTCAATGAGAGGTGGTGTGGATTTTGATTACGGTGATCCATTAGGGTGCAGTGAGAAAGAAGAGAAGAGGAGGGGGAAAAAAGCACAAGAGGAAGAAATCTGTCAGACCTTTCACTCGCTTTTCCACTCACGGTGAAGCTTGTTTCACGGCAACGTAAGGCTAAGCCACAGGGAACGGGAAGTCAGTAAATCCAGCTGATATTCAAATAAACTAAGGATCTGAATGGCCTCCTTTCATAATACAGTCAACAGATTTATGGCACACCACTAGGGTACTGAGATGTGTAGTATGAGCTCAGATTTTGAGTAGTGAAAAGGGGGAAAGCGTTAATTAGTCACTGGTTAGCATTTAGTGAACACTATCAGAAATCACTACAGTGAAAAAATATCTACAGCCTAATTTCAGACACGAGACAATTCAAACCTCCAGCTTCATGTGGAGGTGGTGCCAACATTGTACCTGTGCGCGTTCAGTGGCTGTGGGACACATGGCCCTGCAGAGGACCTTCTTGATGACATCTGGCAGCAAGCTGACTGTAATGAGGAGGATGATGCTGAGCCAGGCCGGACCGCTGGACAGCATCTGCATGAACACGTAGTACATCCTCTGGTAGTTCAGGAAGGGCCTGAGCAGCGAAATAAAAGGCAGAAAGAAAAAAAAAAATCAATGACTTTCCTGAAATACACTGATCAGCATAAACTTTACTGATTCAAGTAAAATCATAGCACATCTTACCAAATGATCCCACCCCAGAGAAGAGAGAAGATAACATAGAAAAGTAGCGACCCCCAAATGACAAAGTGATTAATCCAGGTCCAGTGGTGCGTGTCCAAGGCAAGCTGAAACAAACAGAACATAGACATAGTGAAAAGGAGCTAGCTGGGTACAAACTAAGATATCATTTATGTAAAGGTAGTTGATATTAGCTTTACTTAAATATTTTCCCCTCAGTGGATTTCCAAACACACCTTTAGTGTTACAGTGAACACCAGAACAGTAAAGATGAGAGTCCCAAACGTCCAGTTCCCAAACATCTGCAGGGATAAGAGAGGAAGAAGAGAGTTAGAGGCAACATCAATCGCACAAGCTGTTCTCCCTGCATCCACGGATTACTTAACACCCTACGATACCCGCCCGCCCCTCCAGCAAGTAAACCGAGGAGGGAACAGACACTCTTACATCATATCTGCTGTGATAAAAGGTGAGAGAAAGGGATATTGTGGGCACTGAACTGGAGGCTTTTTCACTTCATATCTCAGTGTGCAAATATTTCTACCTGATGAAATCCTAGAAAGGTTTAAGGAGACATCGGGGGTGAACAGATGGGATGAGAAGATGAAAGAGGGAGGATCGTGACAGGATAGGAAGATCAAGGCAAAGAAACCAGCTGTCTGTTGATACCAGTGTCCATTACTTCTTTCCTTTATAAACTGCAGAAATAGTACGGTCCCCCCCCCCCCCTTTATAAACCTCCCACATCAGTGAAATTACATGGACGTACAAATACACACAAATGCACAAACAAGGTCGACAGAAAACAAACAAAACAAACAGATGTTGGATCTCGAACCACAGCGATACTAGTATTCATTTGTTTACTACCAGAAGGAAACACAAGGATAATGTGAGGAAGCATCTAAGATTTCTACCATGTCAGTTAAGATCAGGATACTGTGCAAGGATTCAGGGCTTTACATAGATTAGGGGAATAATGGAGCGCTAGAAAACTACACATTCAAACGGAAGTGCATGGATGGCGGTGACGTGAGAAAGGATGGAGCGGTATGAGACGGTCAAACTGAAGGCGTAAACAATACGACAGGAACGAAAAAGGGTATGAGAGACAGAGAGAGCTGACAGGGAGGGAGACAGGCTTACCATCTGTGTGTTGGTGGTCATAAGCTGAAGGAGGAGAGGGAGAAGAAGAAGAAGAAGAAGAAAGAGGAGCAAAATAAAGAGAGAGGAAGCAGGGAGAAGGAGGGGGAGGGGAGAAAAGAGAAAAGAATCAGGACAAAGGGCAAAATGAATTTCAGGATGTCTCAACTTAAAAAACAGGACCGATCAAAAACAGTTGACATGATACAAATTAACAATACAGAGAAAGATGCTATTGTCAATATGAATGGAGATCCAATGTAGCTGACCTATGGGGACCCAGGACAGACACGTTACTACTACAGATCCACAATGCCAGGACCGCAAAGTCAAACCGCTACACCTAAGCTCCTCTTTAACGAGACCCCATCGAGTGAGCGTTTATAATGAGAGCACTTACTTTACATCCATTTATTCCCTCTAATCCCCTAAAAGATGCCTCAAACACCACAAACACCCCTTAAGTCTTCAGTTTCCGCTCTGTTCGCGTACTGGCCGTTATCACCGCCTTTTGCCGACAGGGAGACAGAGGCTTACCTGGCCGTTGCTGGTGAAGGTGGTGTTGTCAAACAGGAAGTAGGCACCGAAGAAGAAGACAACAGCATCAAACACACCCAGGCATGTCCAGTAGAGAAAGACAGGCCAGCGGAGGAGGGAGTTCTTCGCAATGTCCCTGAGAAAAACACAGAGTGACAACGTACATTAGGAACAACAGCTATTACATGCACAAAGAGAATATTTGGGGATCGGATTTCTTCTGAGCTCACCTGTACAAGGAGGGCTCTCTCTTCAATGTGTCCATGCTGACGTGCTGCTCAACCAGGCTGTACAGCAGAATGGGGAGGGAGGTGAAGCTGATGTTGTAAAGCGTCAAATACGCCGTGTCGTACAGAGGCTGCAGAGGAAACAGACGGCATCAGTGATCTGAAACCATTTACATACTGACATATTTGACTTATTAGAGCTAGGAACGTTACTGTGGTTCTCTTAACGGTGTCCGTTGAAACACTTTAGGTGCACAAACAACTTTTACACCAACAAAACAAGCACAATGGCTAATGTGTGATGGCTTTTGATGAAGCGACATGAAACAACCCCTTCCCTCCTCACTCTGATGCTCAGTTTGAGTTCTTACAAGTCATCTTGAATACGCCTACATGCCTCAACGAACTGGGCTGCTGCCATGTTAACTGCATTAACAAGCTGTTAAACATGTGTACCTAATGAACTGGCCTGTGAGTGTATGTCTAATTTATTCTATCGGTTTTAAATTGGTCTCAACTGCTATATGCTTCGCTAAGTTTGCCAGACGATTAGTGACTTCATCTGCCATATAAATACTGTTGTGCATGTAATGTTGTTTTCTGTTACTATGGTTGATAGATCCCCAGAGCTGGAGAGAACACAGAACTGAGAGAAAATGTGGCGTCTATGGGTGCTTTTCATTATAATAACTTGTGAACTATCACTTCCTCTCCCCTCCATCTATAAATTATTCCTTGTCCAGCATTGCTGAAGTTCTTATAATCACTTAAATTCACTTCAAGACACCTCAAGAGAACCTTTTGGATAAGGATTAGGTCATGTCTCCTCTCTTGCCCCTCTCTCCTACATCAGTGGGAGGAGTTAAGAATCAAAGAAGAGATACAAGTGAGGGAAGAAGGATGACATGCCAGCACACGGCTTGAGCAAAACCTCTCTCATCATCAGTGATAGATACAGAAATAGTTACTATTTGAAGCTCCTGTGAGAATATGTGACCAATGCAAATATGACTGCGTGCTTCTCAATGATAACTCTGACACCGTATAAAGTACTTACCTGCTGGGAGAATCCACAGAAGAATTGATAGAGGAACTGAGGGAAGATGAAGCATACATTCTGGAAAGATTTAAGGGGGGGGGGGGGAGAAGAAAAAAAACAACACAACAAGCAAAGAAAGTGATAAGCTTGTGACAAGTACGAATGAAAAAAATTAAAGACTCTAAAAATGCTACTATCTACACATTTCTGTTTATGCAGAAATTGTGTGATATAAGCTCACTGAGTGGGCCGTAAGCAGCTGGCCTGCCAAAAAGGGAAAAAAAATGAATCAGTTGGCAGGGCACTGTTTGCTGTGGAAGCCGCCCACACTGATCATCATGGGCATGAATCCGGGAATAGGTTGCACCACGGATTCATGAATCCAGTAATCTGTCAGAGTAGCTGCAAAATCTGGTTCATTGTGGCTGTGTTTCACTGGGAATTACGATAAAGTGATTAAAACGTATGAGCCACTTGAGCGCATGAGGCGCCCGTCTAGTACCTTGTAGAAGAAGTACTGAACGAGCTCAGCAATTCGGATGTAGTAGTAATGGCCATGGACCAGAAGCATCTTCTTCAGGTGTTTGAACTTCGGGATGGCGTAGTCACTATTTCTTGCTGCTTGTCTACCTTCTTTACCCATGATGCCTAAAGAAATGAAAAGAGGGTTAAATGCAGCCTGATCACGAGTCTAATCGCATGTTTATTGCTGCAGTTACTGCCTTTAGCATTTTACTTGCAAATATCCTGCAATTACTACAATTATGCCACATGTGATCACCTAAATTGATAGATTATTGTCAAAAACAAAGGTTTACTTTAGGTTAACCTAAAGCTCTGCTATCAAATATCATGATCAGCATTGGGTTAAATATTAAATGGATGATTTAGCAAATTAGCTGATAATTATGGTGCTTAAATGCACTCACCAATTCCCACATGTGCTTCCAAGATCATGCTGACATCGTTGGCTCCATCGCCAATAGCGAGGGTTATGGGGTGCTCCTTGGAGGCTTTAATCAGCTTCACAATCTGCGAAAAGCCCATCCCATTCCAATCAGTACCACTGTGAATGTGCCACTTTGGAGGTGGCATATTTACTTCACGCATACTTCCTTTACCTGTGCTTTTTGCAGAGGTGCCATGCGACAGCAGAGTACGGCGCTACAGTTACGACAGATCTCTAGAAAGATCTCTCTGTAGTTGCCGTGGCCTGCACCCTCCTGGTTGGGCTTCAATACTGCAGAAAGAGTAGCCCCGTCGATAATGAGGCCAAAGTCGAGGCAGTCTACGGACAAGCTGAGAAAAAAAAAAAAAAACCAATGCGTCACAGACTAATCAACAGGGAAATCCATGTACACATCAGAAGGACTAAAAGATCTACTGATTTGACCAAGAGGCAGTTGCACACATAACGCAGATTGCCCACATGAGCATATACCCAGAGATGGAGCGCTGTCTGAGAACAGTCCTGTTGAGTTCAAACAACACATCGTGAAGGCTCTGCTCTTCCGTGCGTTTCTTGGTGAGCTCCAGGATTTGGGTGGTGCGACGGAACAGCTTGCTGGCGTAGCAAGTAGCCGCCGCCGTCTCCATCTTGTCCCCGGTCAGGACCCAAACTTTCATCCCAGCCTTGTGCAGTGACTCAATAGTGTCTGCTGCTTTCTCCTGGAGCCTGCGCATCGATAAGTCAATAAGTGATGCAGCCTCCACTCAGCTATGCAGAACTAAAGCATTCATCAAAGCTTCAATCAATCCATTACAGACTGGTGATAACTTATCAATGCATGGCCACCCCTGTCCCTGCCCATCAGCAGCTTATCTGTTAGGAAATTAAACTGTCATGCTTGCGATCAATCAAGTTGGGGTCAATGCTGTGGTCTGCTATTTCCGAGCGTAAAAACATCTTGCATATTTATTCTCTCAGTGGAAAAGAAACAGCAGTATTAATAGTAAGTCACCTATCAGAGCTCTGACACAATATTCTTCTTGCACTCATGAGTCATGAGAACGCTCTGAAGACAATCCTTTAAGGGCGGCTTAATGATTCATTAATCTTCCCTTCTGTCCTTCTGCCCCCCCGCTGCTGCACTGTTTTTAAATCTCTCCATTCCCCTCTTTCTGACCAACCTGTCCTCCACTGCTGTGGCACCCAGAAGAACAAAGTCTCTCTCGATGATGTCATAGGCCTGAGCCAGCCTCTGCTCCCTGTCCTGCAGGGCAAGTTTGGCTTCCATCAGGTGATGACACGCCTCCTGGTATTCAGACTGTGAGAGCCTTCGATAGGCGACGCACAGAGTTCGCAGCCCTTCCTGGTGTTACAGCGAAGTGAGCGATGGAGAAAAATGAACAAATTCAAATGCTGATCGCAAGTGTTCCAATCTCATCCACATTAGAGCCATACGTGCTTTAGAATAAAATGTGTTTTCATTCACATCTAGCAGAGTTATAAGTGCACTAGCATTTATTTGTAGTTACATTTGTATCTGTCATTTCAAGGTAGGTGCAATCTTCACTTTTTAGCTGGGCTCCAAAAACCCCCCCTGAGGGAAATATATGGCTCTTTAACTGCTACACGCTCAACTATCAAGTCTAAGTAGTTGCTAACTTTGTCTTCTAATAATTTGAGTGCTGGATCGGTACCATTTAGAGATTTTTTTGTTGGCTGGAACAGTGGACTGCTTTAGCTAAAAGTAAGACTCATTAAGGTGCAAGGCGTCAAAGAAGGGCAGTAAAAAAACAACAACAACAACAACAACAAAAAACACACACACAAAAAACTAGTATGCTAAAAGATGAAAAAATAAAAATGCCACACAGAGGTACTCTTTTCATGTTTTTAAAGGAAATATTAATTTTCTTTAAACCTCTTGTTCAAATGTAACATTAAAATTTAAGTTTATAGCATGAAGCTATGAAAGATTTCTGAATGATATCTAAAACTGACCTGATGCAGTGTATCATCAATCCCCTTATATAACCAGTGCTGGTTAAACTGTCCACTTACCACTGCATTTTGTTCCACCCGGGCTTTAACTTGTTCCACCTTTCCCGAGACCACTCGTGGAAAAATGGATGAGTCAGCACCCTTACAGAACAGCAGGTAGTCTCCTGGGAGCACGCAAAACAAATATCCGTAAAGCCAACTGCAAGAACTGCATCCGATAAACAGCCCCGTGTTAGACGATATCTTACCTGAGCTCGACTTGACTATAACGCTCATTCGCCTCCTGACAGAGTCAAAGTTCAGCACATGGAGCAATTCAAACCTGATGGAGAGACGGCATTGGCAAAGACGCAGTTATTGTTTTGTTAATTTTCTTATTTGCAAAGATATTTGTTTGTGGCTTTTTTTTTCCCCAGAGTGCTGCATATTATCTACAAATTGTCCAACACTCAACAGTTCTGATAAGTGCACACACTCATTTTTGCATTTTTTTCCTCCATTCAATTTAGTTTCCAATAATTTGTAAGATAAACAACTCACATTATCCCCTCTTACAGTTTCATTACATCCTTTAACTTCCTGATTAGCAAGCTGTAAAACAGACCACAATGCAGATTGATGGCCGAGGCTTAAATTAATTCTATTTTTGGCTCGAGTGGTCTTGGATCCCTTAAAAAGGGTAAAAGCACAAAATGCAAGAAAGCTGTAAAACCTTTTGCTTTCACATTGCCGCTAAAGTCTTCACCGCTGCCCACTGCACCACCCTCCCTTCCTGAGCTCCCCTGCTTCCTTAAAATAGCTCACTATTGACAGGCCACTGCAGAGAGTGATAGCGAGGGAAAGTGGTTACACAAACACATCCCACGGATCAAAACATTAAACACTTGCCACAAAACCACTCTCTAATGGAAACTCGTTCGGCTTCTGTTTTTTCTGATCAGCTGGAACGTTTTGATTCGATTGAGTAGTTCCGTAAAAAGCAACCCTCTGCCTGCTCTTTGGTGGTTGTAGTTTTTTTGTAACCTCGGGTGAACATGAGACACAAGCTGAGGGCTGTTGTATGACGGCTTATGTGTGACCACAACTCCATCAAGTGAATTAATCTCATTTTATCTCCTGTGGAGTAACCGCACCAGTCTCTTAGCACACCGACCTTTCAATCTCGTCATCTTTGTTGAGGATCTCCATGTAGTTGTCCTTCAGTCTTAGATATGTGTAACCGAGCCTAGCAACAAGAGTGAAAGGAAAAAGATGCATTAAAGCCCAACAAAAAGCAACCATGTACACCAATACTCGCTTATGCCCCACTTGGAAAGGCTAAAGGTGCTCTGATGCATTCTGCGTAACCTGAGCTCACACATACGCCGAAGACAGAGCACATCTGTGAAAGCTATATAAGACAGCAGCATTCCCTGATGGTGCATGGTTGACGTGTCCTACACTATACTATTAAAATAGCACACACACAAAAAATGAAAAGGTTCTCTGTGTTGGCGTGGACTTGGTGCTTCTTGGGGTCCAGTTTGAGTAATTCAACAGTAATCAGACAGTAAAACACAGCACAAGTTAATCAAGGATAATACAAGTCTGAAAACTTCACAGCAGCCTGTCTGCATCATCCTCTGTGCCATCAAGGCTTTAAATTGTTCTTGACCGACCAACAATTTGCACTGCCAGATAGTACTTCAGGAAAAATTGAGCCAAGACCATTTTGTTGGAGGGGGTGACCCTGCACCCTCCCTCTGCCAACATAGTGGACTCACTGCAAGTGGTAAGGAGGATATGTCTTTGAAAACAAGCTGTTACTACAATCAACTGTACAGGAAGTTATCACAGTTATAATATTTTTCAGACAATTTTATTAAAATGTCCCAAAAGCTGCCACAAACATAATCTAGAGGAGCTCAGAGTCATAACTTAACAGAAGGGACAGCGAGCAGACTGTATCAGCACCTACGTGTCACACATTACTTTAAATTATAATACAAATTAAATGTGTCAGTTTAATAAGCATTCACACCTAAGCAGCTATCATGAAGGAGGCAATTCACCATGAAAACCTAAACTGTTTATTTGGGCTCTAACAGGGAGACAGCCTCAAGTGGTCATTTGTGGAACTGCAGTTTTTGGTACTTGCGGTACAAAGAAGGTCAAATATTTAAAAAAAAGAACATTGATCTCCTTTACTTTACTTCAGTGAAACACAGTAATGAAAGAAAAGATGACTAAAAAGGTGTGAAGGAGAATTTCCAAAGACTGATTATACTTACATTAGACTAGTAACTGTCTGCCATACTGAAACTACAAAATCCAGAGGATGGATTCCAAAATGCACCAATGTGTTCTCACCATGTCGTTTCATACAGGCCAGATTAAATAAAAATAAAATACTGGTGCAACATATTCATTAAAAGGTTGAGATTTTAAATAATACAAACAGCCTATAAAATAAAACAAACTGTAATATCTTATTTTATCCTGTGTATCCTCTGCTACAGGAGGTAACAAAGGAACCAAGGAAGCACTTTCCCTTAATATTTAGAGAATTGAACCAGCTCCTGTTATGGCTACCACACAGACACTTCCAGGTCAGGTTTCCCTTACTGAAGCCTTTCTAGATAAAACTGATGAATCGGCCAAACCCCTAATCCGTTGTGAAATAAACAGCAGATTCCTGTTTACTGGCTGAGTCCGTGTTGGAAGAGCAGCCTGAAGGCAAAAGTAAAAGTTCTGGACGGTAATTGACCGAAATACATTTTCAACCAAAATATAAAATACGCACTAATAAAGTTTAATGTAACTTGAACCTATAAAGATTTTAGGGGACTTTGTGTGGTTTTAGCGCATTTACCTTTTCATTCCCTCGACCAAAGCTACCTCATCTGGTGAGGAAGAGATGTAGAAGGAGGTGGGCCTGCCCTGGTGGATGCCCCTCTTGATGCCATCCACCGTCTCCTCCTCCTTCACCTGCACCGTGTGGCACAGACACAGCGCCCGAAAAAACAAATCCTCGTATTCCTGCAGCGACAGACAAAAGGCACAGCTACATATCGTAATCATTTCTTATGGAGGCAACAGGCCGAGTTAGAAGGTGCATAATTACAACAAGAGTGAAGAACGAATCCTCTTTTTGTTTTTTACACAATCGATTCTGTTTAGTCGATAGCGTGACATTTCTGTGCTATATATCAAAAAAACAACCCCCCCCCCCTCCCCCAGCAATAAAGCAGGAAATCTTTTCAGCACTTTTTGGCAGTGAGCACCCTTCGTCCTCTCTCTCGCGCGCTCTAGTCATCTGTGGCAGCTACTGCTGCTCATGCTGACTACACAAGTTTTCTTTTATTAAATCTAAACTAATCTTTGTTGCCACTACCATAAGTGCAATGCTCATCACTTTTCCGTGTACCAGAGGACTTTTTTTTCCACCCCCAATATAAGACAAAGTATACACTATACAACGAAAGTGTTAAAATTTATATGTATTGGGTATAGGATATATCAAAATCCTCCAGCCTTATAACTGAGGTTAGCTTCCCCTTGTTTGTTTAGCAAAACACACTTACTCTCCTGTAGCCACCAGGTGAGGAATCAATCATGTCTATACTTGACGCAGCGCTGAGGATTTGGCCGTTGCAGATCGCGTGTGGGATATAGACGTTCCCATCAACGCAGCATTCGATAAACTCCATGTTGTTCTCAGTTAGAGTGCCCGTCTTATCAGTAAACACATATTCCACCTAGGAGGGAGAAAGGAGAAGGGTACAGTAGAGGCATGCCTCAACAGAGTTTAGATTGCATCCGACAGTCCGCATCTGGGCGTGCGCGTGTACCTGTCCCAGCTCTTCATTCAGGTCCGAGGTGTTCACCTGAGCGCCTTCTCCCAGCTCCTCGTCAAACATCTCCTCGTCCCAGCTGATGAAATAGGAGCCAAGAAATTTCTGCATCTCCACCGTTACATACATGGACACGGGGATGATGTAATTAAACAAAACCATGAAGGCCAGGAAGTCTGTGAAGGCTCGGATCACCTGAGTTGGGGGAGGGAGACAAACAGCTATGAAGTTTTAAGTGACACCAGACGCTTGGTTTAAGTGGTTACTTTTAAAAACGTAGAGGACTTATGAACGGACCACATGGCGCTGACGCTCGTGCTCAGTCCTGTGGTTGTACCAGGGCTCATCCCGATCGGGCGACCACTGCCAAGCGTACTTCAGAACAGTGTTGATCACCGCTTTACTGATCAAGATGCACAAGTACACTATGAGGAAGGCATTCATCGACCTGCAGAAGGAGAAGGAGAGAGAGTATGCATAAAGAAGGGTGCATTTCAATTAACCAGTTCAAAGAACGACTTTCAATCATGCAGTGAAATGAGCTGGGAGATTCATCATACTTTTCCACAGCAGAGCGCTTCTGAGATTTAGACTGGTAATTAAGTGCCATCTTGGTCTCCATGCCAGTGTAGACTGCAACAGCTGAAGGTACAGACAACAGTGAGTTACAAATGCAGAAATGATACCAGCATTTCTTCAACTGTTGTAAAACATTCAGGAGTCATTAAGCAAAGTGAATCCACATCAATACCGTAAATATGCTGTGTGTTCTTCAGCGTGGCTCCTCTAAGGAGCAAATTCTCAGCTCCAAGTGGTCTGAAACAATACAATTAAGATGCTGGTGTTATTACAGAGAAAACAATTGAAGGCCGTTGGCATTAAACCCTTGAAACACACTCACACACTCACACAGTGAACACAAACCTCGCCACAGGCTCTTCTTTGTCCTTGTAAATATTGATACGTCCCACAAATCTGTAAAGAAGTCAGTGCGATGTCAAAACAAGACCCACACAGTGACGAGGACGTATCTTGTAACAGGTTTGCATATAAAGATACATCAGTGAGCATGCTTCCCACTCACTTGTAGAGGTCAGGCTGCGGTTGTTCACATTCAATAGTGGCATGTAGCGAATCCACCTCCTGCTCTGTTCTAAAGGCCATGGTATCTGGTATAGCATAATAGGTCTGAGACAGAAAAGGTGCCGGAGAGGGGGATGAAGAAGACAGCAAGAGGAAAATGTCACCCACAGTCGCTAATGAGAAGAGCCTCAGCCGGTTCACTAAATGACTGAGGGGGAAAAAAAAAAAAAAGGCAGCAAGATGAGTCGGGCGCTCTTGGGGTCACCAGGGGACAGCATGCTGGGATGGTGAACACATCAGAGGGCTGCCCCGAGGGCATGTATGAGGAAGATGAGTTCAGTAGTCTGTTCTATACTGTGGGTAATACGTGTGTGTGTGTGTTTGTGTATGCATATGATCATCCATGCATAAGATCATGTGAGTGACACCAGTGATCACCTATGCAGGTGGGCCAGTGTGTCACCTCGATCATTATGAATTTATGAGTAGGTGCATGCTGCCTGAAAAGTGCAGGGCTGCAGCCAGTTAATGTTCTGATTATTGAGTAAATCTGCTGATTATCTTTTGTGAATAATCACTGACAGAAAACATGAGAAAGTAGAATAAATGGAAACCTCACACTCCCGTTAAACCTTAAGGGTGCCTTCTTAAACTGCTCCGTTTTTCAGACCAACCAAAAAGATATTTGTCCTATTATTATTCGTTGCTATTATTAGCAACAAATATGTACATTAGACAACTGGATTTTTACCCTAAAGTGGCACGTGAATCAATTAAATTCATCGTTACATGGTCGCTACTTGCAGAATGTATGAAATGACAATAAATCATTAATACAATCATACTTCATTCATCTGAATGTTCGCTGCTGTGTTCCAGTGGCAGTGTCATCCAATGAAAGGTCATTATGGCATTTCTGTTTTTCCTTCGTTTACACTGGCGTTCATAATAAACACGGGCATAATTTTATCCCTGTGAGCCAAAACCTCAGACTTGGGACTGCTCCAAACACTTCAACCTTTTCTTTTTTAAACGTTTAGATCTTCATGATGTCAAAAAGAGAAGATATCCTTAATATGTTCCTCTCGGCCACACAGCTCTGCCTGTGAGCATAGCAGGCCCGCCCACCTGTTGTTCAAATCTTCTATTTGTGGGGTCAGAGGAAAGTTAAAAGTTTAACTCCCCCTAAGTTAAGAGAAGGGAGCCAAATGATTGGCACAGTTTAAAATAAATGAATCTTTTAAATACTGGCAGAGTCAGGGAGCTGGAAAATAGCGTAATAAATATGTAATAAATTAACCTTTAGTCAAACAGCCGAAAAGCAGGGTTGTAAAGCAGCTTGCACGAGCCCAGCAACTGTGAGCAGGGTCAAGCAGCTTAAATAGTGCACTGCAGCAGATAACTAGTAATAATTACAGGCAATATTCACACAATTTAAAATCTGTAACACATAAGACTTTTCATACTCCAGGTAATTAAAAACTCCCAAATTATAAACCATAAGGTTTATAGATTTACAGTAAAACACTGCAGAATAGTGTTGAGATTACATATTTACTAGAATGATGAACATGGTTGCGTTAGCTTCCTGCATTTTTTCTTAATCAATATTATAATAATCAATAGTCCTGACAATGCAAACTCATGGATGTGAGATTTTTTTTTTCATTAAACATACAATAATCTTTTCTCCGTATGCCTGGAAACAATGATGCTTTCATTTTTTGTTAGGGAGACTAAAACAGTTTAGGGAGAGAATAATAGCATTGGATAATACTACACTGTTACATAACAACTGTTGTTCTTTGTGAGCAGACAGGCATTGTTTGATTTCATAAAAGACTTATATTTGTGGTGATTTGGTGCTTCAGAAGGCCTTAACTCTGATTAATTTAAGGACCTTAATAAACTTCTTTTTTGACAGGAAATATAAAGACAATCAGCCGGAAAAGGGTGGAGTGCCCACTCCGGGTCGGGGATGAGCTCCTGCCCCAAGTGGAGGAGTTCAAGTATCTCGGGGTCTTGTTCGCGAGTGATGGGAGAAGGGAGATCGACAGACGGATTGGTGCGGTGGCTGCAGTGATGCGGACGCTGCACTGGTCCGTCGTGGTGAAGAGAGAGCTGAGTGTAAAAGTGAAGCTCTCAATTTACCGGTCGATCTACGTCCCTACCCTCACCTATGGCCCCGAGCTGTGGGTAGTGACTGAAAGAACGTGATTGCGGATACAAGCAGCAGAAATGAGCTTCCTCCGAAGGGTGGCTGGCCTCTCCCTTAGAGATAGGGTGAGAAATTCGGCCATCAGGGAGGGGCTCAGAGTAGAGCCGCTGCTCCTTCACATCGAAAGGAGCCAGCTGAGGTGGTTCGGGCATCTGACAAGGATGCCTCCTGGGCGCCTCCTTGGCGCCTCCTGGGGTTGGTGTTCCGGGCACGTCCCACCAGGAGGAGGCCCCGGGGCAGACCCAGGACACGCTGGAGAGATTATATCTCTCGGCTGGCCTGGGAACGCCTTGGTGTTCCCCCGAATAAACTGGAGGAGGTGGCTGGGAAGAGGGAGGTCTGGGCTTCTCTGCTTAAGCTGCTGCCCCCGCGACCCGGCCCCAGATAAAGCGGATGAAGATGGATGGATGGCTATAAAGACAAGTTGAGAACAGACTGATTCAAACAGTTTCACTAGTTGTGGCACCTTGTGACTAGACTCCCCGTCCAAGCTGGTGGTGGTGACGTAGCAGGTCCCATCAGAGCGACTAGAGGAGAGAAGAATGAGGTCACAGGGGAACGTCTCATCTTCCTTCACCACAACGATGTCCCCCACCTGGAAGAGGACAAAAAGTGGTTTCGATATCATTAATAATAAATACATAAACACAGAATTAGTGACAGGGACTGACAAACCTGTTAGAAATCCTTTACCATCTCTCTTTAAAAAAATTAAAAAAATAAAATCAGAAATTGCATAACGGATTATGCGAGCAGAGCAGCTTAAACTCTGATAAATCCCATCTCCACGGTGACCATACACATGACACACGCTCTCTGATTTTGCATGATTAATGTATTCATCATTATTCCTGCTCCCAATTCACACTTTAATCCTCTCTGATCTATGGAAGGAAGAAACCTTAGCACTAAAGAAAAAACAATCCCCAGAAGACAGACACAGACAGCTAGAGAGAGGCAGAAAGACAGGAAAGAGACAGTGACAGATAAAGCCAGGCAGGAAACATAAAAAAAAGAAAAGAAAAAAAAAAGTATATTTGTGCATTTGGGCTTTCACTTGGTAGATTTGTGCAAACTATATACTGAGGTTCCCACATAGTCTGCATTAACTCTACTTTAAGAGCAGCAGACACGACATGTAACCAGCACCAAGTACATATTATGAAAAAACAATGCTTCAAAACGAGAATGAATGTGTCGTTATTTATGAGTCCATAATAAATTCGCAATGCAGTTTAAAAATGATCTCATTTTATTGTCTCAACAAGTTGTCGATTGCTCATTTATGTTCTACCCTACTCAGATCAGCTGGTTGCTGTGTATGTGGCGGTCCAAACACATAAACAGTAATGGAAAAAGGACTGGTTCTTATACAGGGATTTTCTACTTGAGCAGGCAAAGCACTTTATACAACATGCCACATTCACCCATTCATACAAACACTGTTTTTATGCTTCTTCTAAGTGTTTTCTATATTCTGATGAACGCTTTAGAGAGCAACTGGTGGTTCAGCATCTCACTGATGGAGACTGGAGCAGCCTGTCTACCTCGTGACCTACAGGCACTCCTGTGTCGCCAACAGGTACGTTTTAGAGTTGTAACACCCATTACACGGTTGAAGCGTGTTTCTCTGCTCTCTTCTTTCCTGTTTTTCTAGCAGATAAATTAAAAATTTATCGGCTGCTATAACTGCCAATGCAGATTCATCAGCAGACTGATATTAGCACACACATAATATCGGTCAGGCTCTATTCTATGCATCTACATTTTAGGTGATGGGCTAGTATTAAGCAGTCTGATGTTTTCATTCATACTTGGATGATACAGGCCAGATTACTGCAGAGCAGCATGCCAGCTGAGTGACACTAGTTTATATTTTTCACAGAAATATTGGCATTCGCCCCTGCATTTGGTACCACGAGCAGCACTGCTGTAAATAAAGCCACACTAATAAATGCAAATTAATGAGCCTTATTTCCAGTGTGTTTTCATACAGAAAGAGGTGTAATGGCTCTATAAAAAGAAGAAGAGTTCACTTGTGCATTAAAGTGAACAGAATCGGATAGTGGGCTGAGAAGATAATACTGGAATAACGTGAAATCCTACGTGAGCTGAGATGGAAAAGATGGAAAAAAAAAACTACCAGTTCGATCAAAGATGGGATGTGAAATTATGAAAATCATTTGCAATCATGGCAAACTGAATTACACCACCAAACAGAGATTTACTGTTGCATCAGAATGACAGAAGAGAACATCAGAGGATGATGACAGGAATATCCTAAATCGTGAAATACATCAGTCGTCTTCGTCCTCCGAGGGACTCGCATGCTACACCGGGGGACAATCTATCACAGCTTCGGGGAAATTAATTGGTGGGAAAGTGAAGAGAGAGCAAAAGCAGCAGTAAAGAAAGTTCGAGAGGACTGCAGAGAGGAAGAGAAAGGGGTGGGCTGGTGAGAGCGACAGTTACAGGGGAAAAAAAAGTGAGCTATGCAGCAGAACAGCAGTGTTGCTTTGTGGCCTCAGGTGCTATGCTGCTCTAATGAGGCCATTCTTACCCGTAGCTTGTGACTCTGTGTCCTCACCACCTTCCCCTGCTGCACCACGTCCACCGGACACTCGTTTATAGAGCAGTCAGCTTTGTGTCTGAGCCAATCCTCGTAGCCCTGAGAGAGATGCAGCAAGTGGGTTGCAGCAAGGGATAGAAAACGAGATTGTAAGGGGAGGTGGAAAAAAAAAGGAGGAAATAAATATGTGTGTGTGTGTGTGTGTGTGTGTGTGTGTGTGTGTGTGTGTGTGTGTGTGTGTGTGTGTGTGTGTGTTGGCAGTGGGGAAACAAAGAATATAGACTGTTGTACAAGCAGAATCGGGGCCAGCACCAGATCAAGAGAGAGGAGAGCACGAGGTCAAAGTCATACATAGTAATTAATTAGCATCGCACTTTCTGAGCTTGGTGACCCGTTTCCTGGATTTGTAGCCAATGTGTCATGTTTTAGATTTATGTCCTAGTAAAGCTCTGGCTTCCTGAGCGAGAATAGCTCTATCACTGATAGTACCCCATCCCTCAGTACTGGGGCGGAACGGAGAGGATGCATCGCCCAGAGTCACGGGATCCTCAGCTCGAGTGATTAACAGAGGAGACCATTCATGATCATATTTCTCACATCAGCAGACAGATTCAATGGCATGCCCCTTTGCTGGGAGTGGAATGTGTATATACAGATAATAGAGCAACGGAGAACGGAGAGTGCGTGGGTATTTGAGGCCAGCAGTTGATGCGTATAGAGGATAATCACGGGCAATTTTTCTTGGACATATAAGCATATTTGTGTGCATCCTACCTGTTTGATGGCGGTGACCGTGATAACAAAGAAGAGGGGCAGGCCACTAGTGACTGGGCTGGTGGGGGTGTCGATGATGAGCTGCAAGGGAAAGAAACAGGAGGAGGAAGACGTAGAGTGGGGGGGGGGGGGGGGGGGGGGGGTGAAGAAGTGGCCACAAATAGAAGATAGGATGTCAAGTAAACAGCACTGTTCAATGTGCATCAGTGAAGAGCTTTTAAAACTTCAAGCTTGGGATCAAATTTGATCTTTTCCTTTAGGATTAACCTCCTGGGATAGCATATACACCCCTACAGTTTCAGAGACACATTAAATGCAGCAAGCAATGTCATTATTTCAGTTTAAAAAAATGTTATAAATTACAAACACATCCTCAGCACGCCCCATCATCAATAAATGCATGCACCCAGTCTGTGGCCATGTTTCAAACTCCTCTATCAAGGCAACTGCTGGAAGAGAAATTGCCTTAATAGACCGGAACTATTAACTATCTGACTATTATCACTAGTCCATCCTTGCATTGTTATTCAGCCACTATATTTGATACAATGTGGCAGTTCAGAAGAAGAAGAAAAGCTTCTGAGGTACAGAGAGAGCACTACAACAATCCATTCGAGAATGTTGACTTTGCAAATTTGCATTAGCCTCAGATGAGTGAGTGCTCTTATTTTGAAATATGTGAACGATAAGGGAGTGTCTAAACAGCTTTCAGCACTCATATGATTAAACAGTGCACACAGCCACATAATGAGACAGCACCACTGTGACTTCTGGCAATTATGAATCAATTCCAGACAAATGTAAAATCAGCAGATTCTAAAACAACCAGAGATCCATATTAAGGGTGGAAATCAAAGAGTGACACAGAACACTATTACTGTTTCCAAAGAACTTGTGAAGCTGTGTTTAAAAAAAAAAGAAACCAACCCCCCCTCCAAAAAAAAATAAAAATTGGAAAAAAATGATTTGCTAATTCTACAAGGACAGAAATCTGGCATAAACATACAGTATCTTCTACAGAGAGTGCACAAACATGCAGTGCCTGCAGTGCTCGCACAGTAGGCAGATTAAAGAGAAAAATAATTGTCATTAATAAAGCCGAAATCTCACCTGAACCAAAAATATGACCAAAAAGTAAAAGTTAGCGATTCTTCTGAACTGCTCAAACAGGTTCTTGGGAATGAAGTTCCAGAAGGTGTACTGTGGAAGAGAGTAACAGCAAACATTTAGAAGAAAGGCATTTAGAAGAAAAGAAAAGCAAACATCATAACAGTTCCTGTGCCAAAAAACAATGATAAAGACAAAAAAAGTAAAGCATCCTTTAAAAATAAAAGAAACACAGCTACAAAACAGGATTACTTGGTTGCCTGAGTATAAAACTAACATCGCGTGATGATAAAAAGTGTTACAGCAGTGACTTGTGGGCTGAGGACCGCTCACCTTGGAGGACACAATGCGGTTGTCGGGATAACGCTGAGGGATGTACGCCTCAGCTCCTGGAGGGGGTTCTTTATGCCCGATATACACCGTCCGACTGTCCACCCAGATCTCCTCCCCGACACACTGCAGAAGAAAGAAATAACATGCAGATATAAATAGCAATAGAAGGTAGGGACAAGAAACTGGGTTATAGGGCTGTGCGATATGACCAAAATCTCATATCCCGATATTAAGACATCTATTGTCCGATAACGATATAAATCACAAAAATTTAACATTTTCTATAAATTCTGTAAATCTCGGGCAGTTCGACTTGCGTGAAGTGTTTCCAGCTGGGCGTCGTGTACCTGGAGTTGAGTGTTTTAACTGATGCATGAAACTATACATTTTTAGACATAAGTTGTAACGGCGCCGTTTTCTTTGTAAGTATTTATTACACGGCGTGCTGCGGGGAAAAGCCTATTCTAACGTTTGAGTCTAAAGTTTATTTTTTTTAGCACCTGGCGGCTCTTTTTTTACTTCTCATCCGTAAATAATCTGCTCTTTCACGTGATTCAGTTTATTTTGAAAAGTCTCAACAGGCTCTTGAGCTTTATTGTGAAAGGTTTATGTGGAACAAGCGGACACGCGGTGGTTTTACCATCGTTGTTGCTAAGGACAACACATAAAAACAAACGCTTGTCTGTCTGTAGTGTGGTTCTATTAAATATAAGAGAAAGTGAGAACTTTAAGAAATTAATATAGCCACTACAGTGACCATCAAAATAATGAAAAAAATATTGCCGTAAACAGTTTATTTTGCAACACCACGAAGCAAACGATAGCGTAAAATGAAACAATAGATGCTTTTATATCTTCATCCGATATATATCGTTATATCGAACAGCCCTACTGGGTTATATCACAAAGTGTCCGATTACAATTAATGACCTCCTTGCTATTATCTGGCTTACATCAATTGAAACGATGCAGCTGAATAACACCAACATTTTACCAGCACCTCCTTAAAACATGACTTCACAGCGTGGAAGCATAGTTTACCGGTATATGAGCAGCCAGTATACATTATTGTAGATAATATACTTGCAAACAGTATTTATACATTTTTTTGATTAGAATCAAGAAAAACAGAGTCCTAGATGAAAAACTGCAACAGAATGTTACACAAGACTGTGTTACACGACTTCTGTGACTTCTTTTAACAAACAACTTTACAGACAAGACAAGCCAAATTGAAGGATGTGTTAATGTTTGTGATGCGTGTAGGTGGGTTCGGCTCTGAGTCACGGTAGAGTGGATTTATCATTTATCTTTTTCTTCCTGCAGAACAGTCAGGATATTCTGCAGTCAGCCCTCTGCTCTCTTCCATCTGCACAGGTCCAAAACACAGCTATGTTGTTGCTCTTACAATTTTCAACTGATTCAGTGGCTTGACTTTAAAAAATTAAATACACATCAGTTCCCGTGCATGCAAACCATCCCCAGGGCTTAACAGAATGCACTGTGGGACTTCACCGCAGCACATTTTTTCTCAGAGATGTCCCACATTAAAAGCTACTGCAGTAACAGAGCTCTCCGAGACAAAACAAGAATCACGAGACCAGGATTTGGCTGTTTGTGTCTACACGAGTCCTAATGTTTTGGCCTGAGTGGGCACCGTTAGTGTAGACTTTGGCAAAGCGGCCGACCTGACACAGCTCAAAGCAGAAGTGTTGACCATTAGCAGAAAAGTTCTGGAACAAGCACTTTAGAGGAAGTAGCGCTTCACTGCTTCAAACGTCCTCAACATTTTGGCAGAGACGTAGCTCATTATTGTCAGTGAGAAAAAAAAAACCCCCAACTTCTAATACATTTGTGCTCAGTCCACAGCACGTACATGTCCCAAATGTGTTTCCTGTCAACTTAATCCACAAGTTTTAACAAGTTTAAGATCAAATGAAGGTTAATGCAGCATCACAGTGAATTCAACGCAAGATGAGACACCCAAATAGCTAACTGCAAAACTTAAAAGCAAAGAGACCCAGATCCTGGCATCAGACGCTTGGCAGTGAGATAAAAATAGACACAGATCCAACAGTGTCAGCCGACTGGAGACCCCTCCAAACTATTACGGGGTGGGGGAGCAGCATGACCCAGACAAACACTGAAAATGGAAAGAAACCGAAAGAAACTCAAAGTAAGGCAGAAACCGAAAGCAGCAAAAGCAGAGAACAGGAAGAAATCAGCAACAACAGATTTCTACAGAAGAAAAAGGGTAACAAGGACAAAGAAAAGGATGTATAGGGAGAGTAACGGGGAGAGAAGGTGGGGCTGAGGGCAAAAATAGAAGCAGTTGTCACTGACATGATGCAGCATGTGCGAGTAATCTTTCATTTATTTATTTTTTGTAAAGGGAACTGACCAAATCAAACAGCTGTCCTGGTAATATTAAGCCACCTAACCTTGAGCCTTAGTTGTTTACTTTAAACGTCTTATATATACCCGACATAACCACGATGTGCAAAGGAATTTCATGTTCATGTTAATACCAAAACAACAACAACAACAACAACAACAACAACAAAAAAAAAAAACTTGGTTACAATCAAACTCTCTGACCATACAGTACATTTGATGGTTTAATATTAAGAGCAGTGTATTGGACCAAGGACGGCTTTGTACAATTTGTTATAGTGCTTGCATCAAATCAAGCTAAGGATGTGATCCATTCAAAGGACAAACCGGGGATCTAAATGGGAGGCTGGAGAATAGAAAGCACTGTCAACTAAAAGGGCAAATTCCAAATACTTCTAATTTGGCATTGCAGGTTTTTCCTGCTATAGAAAGGGCCTTTGGTGGGAGGTTCACTTTATTTGACAAGAGGAAGCTACTTTCAGCTGGTCCCTTGTCACATGGGGTAGTTCCACATATTTGATTTGACAGAGTTTGGCTTTTTGAACCAGTGACCTTTCAGTGGCCAAGTAAATGCATAAACCATATGTATTTTTCACCTTAATTGACAGCAATAAAGACACCAAGCAGGACAAAACATAAACTACAGGAGTAGATAAAAGTCTGAGCCTGGGTCACCTGATCCAGCCCCAACTATAGGTTTGATCGAAAAGGAAGTCTAATCATGTATGAGGGTGGTTATCTTCCAAATCTAAACTGAGAGCTGATAACACACATGAGAGGAGGCTGATAGTTGAAGGTTCTGGCTCCCCTTCTACTTTTGGTAACTCACAAAGTGCTCAGTTGTGGATAATATGGTGATATGAAATCTTTACGACGTGACTGACCCTGATCGCTCAGGCCTTTAAATGTGAGGAGAAGGACTTTAAATTCAATTCTGGATTTAACAAAGAACCAGCGAAGAGAAGTCAGTAAGAGAGAAATGTGATCTGTCTTCCTGTTAGTGCTCTTGCAGCAGCATTTTGGTTCAACTGGAGACTTTCCATAAAGCTATCAGGAAAACCCGACTATAAGGAATTACAATAATCTAGCCTCAGATTCGTTATGCATTAGTGGGAGTTCAGGTTAAAGTTTTGCACTGTAATCAGGACAAATGTGGAAAATGGTCATTGCTATTTCAATGAAATTGCTCGCTTACATCTTAAACATTCTAAATATTTACTTCTGTCTATTTCTACATTAGTTCAACCATTCTTCAAATCCACAGCTCTCTGAATTCACCATCCATCTCCCCCATATTTCTATCTGCAGTGTTTTCTCCCTTTGTTCCTATCATCTCCTGGCAGCGAGTGTCACATTATGACAGCGTGACTGTGGGAGAGGGATGGAGGAAGACGCAGAGAGATTGCATTGTGGTGTGCAGTTATCTGATCATTAATCCTCACTGATCCGTATCAACCCGTGTCCCACAGCTCCCTCTTCACTCTGCTGCTCCAACAGACAAAGTGGCTTGGTGGCTGGTAGCAGGACATGGAGGCTTTGTCTTTATTAACAACCCCAACCAGCAGAGCGACGGGTCTTACATCACCATCAATCATCAACAATGACAGGATATACTTTATTACAGCAAAGAATAAAAAATTAAATTAAAGAAACCACCACTACAACTTTCCCTTTTATGTTTCTGCACTGTGTGAAGCACTCCTATTAGGTAGGTGCTTTGCCATTTGTTTATAATTCGAAATGCTGCTTTAGAAAGCCATGAGAGTATTTCCAGATCTAGCATTGTGTAATAATGTGCCTACCATTCACACAGGCTTTGCTCCATAAGCACTTAATGGCACCATGAATGCATACATTTTCATTACGAAAACGCCAACTCGACCCCAGCAGTGCCATCTATGCCACCTCTGTGATGCGGTGCCTTTCTACTAGAGAGGGGCAATAAAAGACATACGCCATTAACTGGCTTGATTATATGGTCATGTCTCATACTTCCTCCACTGCCGAGTCATGCTGTGCTGCACGCAGCATGTTTAGCAGTGATCCTTCATTAACCGACAGATCAAATTCCTCTGAGCGAGCCTTACCTTAATGAACTCCTCATGCTAACATAGAATGGACAACGTACACAACTCCAGAGCAGGACGTGATGCTGTTTAGCTTTATTCAAAACAGAAGCTAGCGACCATATTATTAAGCAATTTTAGCTCGTTTTAAAATATATATTGCTACAGAGCCTCAGAAATGTTATCTTTGAGTATTAGGTGGATGCTACAGTGACTCCATGCATAACTGTCTCTCATCACCTGGTGCATTTCTTTAGTTTAATTGGCACGATTCAACTTTTAATTTTACTGCTGCTGTAACCCATCGATATTAGCCATCTAATGGACTCTGTTGCACTCTAATGAGCAAAGCAAGTAATTCTGTGTAAATTTGGGGTGGTAACACTAAAACAAATGCAATAACCTATTAACAGAGGCTTTGAAGTCTGTTGTCGCACTGAACATGGATAAGAAAAAGGAGCCTGAGGATCTTGATCAAAAAAAAAAAGACACTCATTAGTCACTGATCGCCACAGCAATACAGTACGCAGAGACTTCTACAGCATGTCTGCAGGTTCATTAGGCAAAGAGACAGATCACAGAGGCTTCATTATAATGGCTGCTGATCGAACATGTAAGATTTTTTCCTCAATTTAATGCTCTGATACAACATTAGTCAAGTGATTATGAGACTGGATTAGTGTCCCAGAAAATATCCACAGTATCCTCTTGGTGTTTTTTTATTTGGTTTAATGAGACTTATTAGACTCTGTTGTTTATCAAATTTATTTTTGGGGGGTATAAAGTGAAATGAAAAAGGAAGTGGTAAAATAGGGAGAGAACATGGCTCCTAAGGACAATATGGGCATTTAGGGATTCTAATCATTCATTAAAAATTGTGTTTGGGACAAATAATTATACAGGCGCAAACAAACAAGCAAAAAAGGGAATGGTGACCCTTCAGCCCGCGCACAGCATTTCAAAAGCATTAAAGAGCCACCGGATACCTCATAACACAAACACCGGCAACATTATCAAAGGATAAATATGAGCTGATTACTTTAACATGACAACATTTGTATTCCGCTGTTGTCCCAGCTTCCTCTCCCACTTCAGCTCGCTGTGATCCAACAGTTACATAAGTCTTTAATCCAGCTGTGCTACTTCTCCTCTCCCTCTCCTCTCTCCTTTTCCTCCTGCCACCCTAATCTGCATCCCAAAAAAAAAACAAAAAAAAAAAAAACCCTCTCATTTTGTCTGCGTTTAACACTGAGACGATAATACAGGCTGGAAATGGTGTGTCATAAAGAAAACGTTGTCTTCGGGTCATGCTGCGAGAATCAAAAATTTAAAAAAAAAAAAAAAAATCAGTCTTATTTGCCAGCACAAAAGATGTGTGACTGCTTCCTCTGATATGCACACAGATCAGCGGGCAACGCTCAACCCCAAACACAAATCCTGTGTGTTTTTGTCACCTACAGCTGCCATTGCTCCACCAGTGCCCCGTCTCCAAAGGGTGCAGCAGACAGGAATAGACTGCCCTTAACTGTTTGTAGCAGTGATGTGGCAAACAGTAATCTAGCAGGCTGTGTTCTGCCTTTCAACACCAGTCAGGACTCAAAGGGCTGTAAAGTTGCTTGAAACCCTTCTTAAGCCCTTCAGCGCGCACGGTGCTGCTGGCACCTTTTTAATCAAAAGGGAAACATCGCTGGCCTTTCTCTTTTTATCTGCTGATTTTGTGAGAGGTCTCAGCATGAATAACAGTTTACATTTAGAGATAAGATAGAAGAGGGTTAGGATAGCAGGGGGGCAAGGGTAAATTACAGCTATATACAGCACAGTGGCAATAAAGCAGATACGGTTTCAAATATTGAGACCCTGATAGATTGTTGTGGAAGTTAAAAGCATGAGGACATAATTATGCTATTACATGGCATCAGCTATTTCTAATAAGTCCAGCCCCATACACACAAGCACTATCTTATACAGATTATGACCTCATGCAGTTCTCACAGTTTGCAACAGTCTAAGGCATCACTCCATCTCTATTATTACCAGATGAGAAAAGGGCGCTGAAGAGGAAGGGGAGCGGAGATCGAGAACACACATAACACACACACTCAGAGCACAGGTGGTCCTTTTACAGATAAATTTAATTATAATAAAATCTCTTCCTGCAACGACTGCTAACATACCAGAAGAAGTCTGTGTGCACACTCATGCACCTATCAGCCTCTATATCTCAATGCATGAGGGCTCAGCCATTCTTTTATGCAAAAAAAAAAAAAAAAGTTTAACAGACTTAAGTTGTTACGCAACAAAAATGTCCCAATTAAACGTCACGCACCACAAAATCTCATGACACCACAGTTTTCTTTCCCGATATTGTTTGCCATGGTGCACAGGCTCAATTCATCCGCAATTTTTCAGCCAGGGAAGAGGTGAACGAGCATGGCTGAATGCAGTGCATTCCGAGTTTTCATCTAATTATAAAGGCGTATGCAACAGATCTGAACTATTAAAGCAATGAGCAATATTGTTTTGAGGCATCTACAATACTTTGTAGCGTCACTGACCAACTGCCAACATGTTTCAGTGATTTTATAGTTTTTAATGAATCTCTGTTGAAACAAAGACACCTGAAACAACAATGAAAATTTGTATTTATTTATTTTTAATCTCTAACAAAACTAGGTTACACATATATGGCATTGCAATGCTGTCCAGAAAAACCAGGAAGCTCAAAGAGCAGAGTAGCAGAAATGCTTCAAGCAAGAAATCCTGAATTGATGACAGTAAAAATAAGGAAACTAGTTGCAAAAGCAATGGCTCAAAAACCTGCCCTGTGGATTAAAGTGGGCTAAATCAAATCTGCATCCTCTAACGGCCAAAGAACATGCACAGTCTTTCTTTAAACAACACTGATAAATAATTAGAGGGCCGGCTACATTTGGGCAGCAACCTCAACTTGGGTGTACTTGGCTCCATCTGGACTAAATAAAAAAGGTTTGGACCCTGTCCTCATCTCATGTAAGGATGTAAGGTTTGTTCTACTACGCACCCTCATTACCCGAGCATCTGTTATAATACGGCAGGGTTAATAGAAGGTGATACACAACTAATAGGTGCCAAGGCAGTCATCATCCATCCCTCCAGTTGCAAATCAATATGCAGAGGATTTAATTTGTGATTAATTGCGTGTCTATTTAATATTGCAGGATGCAATTGGAAAAAAGAGCGAGGGATCGTAATGATGATGACCTCCCTCCCAGATCTGATTTCCCCTGATATTAGCCCTGCTGAAACATCAGTCAAGCTCCACGCACACTGTCGCTGGCCTGCTTCGCGCACATGTGCACACACATAGACACCAAGGGGTACGAAACAGGTTTGAATGATGAGAAAGATAACTCGATACACGTCACTGCACCTGAGCCAGATTTAAGGTCACGGGAAAGGGCCACAGACGGTAGCAGATTTACCAATGCTCTATACGTACACAGTCTGATGAGCATCACTGGGCCTGTCAAAGCAGGTTCCTAATAGTCATTTTTTTTCTCCTCTAATTCAGGCTCCCACCGACCAGCTGCCTCATGTCCGGATAGATAATCAGTGGCTGTTGATGACAGAGACTGAGACCAGGCTAACCAGTAATATTATTACAGCTTGCAATCATTACTGTGTGGATATTTCCTGCTCACAAGCAGACCTGATTGCTCATTAGAGATAAATGTTGAAGCTTTGATGGCCTCGCCTTTCTTAGAACCTCATTAACTTAACCTGAGCAACTTCTATCAAGCTAGAGGTGTAAGGCACGGCCTCTCACTTCTTTTGAGTCCCAGCCACGAGGAAGTTTAGTATGCATGCATGCATTTTTTTTCTTTAATTCTACACATTCACCAGTCATCACTGCATCTGTAGCTACTGGAACATTCTCCATTCAGCTCCACAAAAACATCGCAAAGCCCACAGCCACCGGCCTGTGCCAAAAAAACAAAACAAAATAAAACAGCTAGAGTCAAATGTGTATTATTGCAGGAAGTTATTTATCACTCTCACACAAACCCTCTGAGCAAATGTACAAGCAACACGGTTTTAGGTGCAAAAACCAAAGCCATGAAAACGTGTATCAGAGCACTTCCAGTCACCGAGCTACACTTGTGTGACAGTGTTGACAGACACACTGGGGGCCTTACGTATCTGCTGATGATATTCCGGAGCAGGCTGAAATCCATCCTTTACACGGCTACACTGCGCGACAGAGACGTTCAGCTCTCCCTGGATGGATCTTCGTAAGCGCTACCTCGTGTAGATCTTTCCACGAGGATCCATCGCTCACCTCCTCCACCGTCGCCGCCGGGTGTCTGCGATAACGAGGAGCAGCGGTCTCTCAGTCACTCGGCTGCTCTGATTTTCATGGCATCCCTGGGAAGAGCCATGCAGCCCCCGAGAAATTACAACGACCCCTCACCAGCGCTGCTGGCTACATTTTACACTGAATCTTCAGCGCTTGCAAACCTCCAAACCCGCGGGTGTTCTTGCAGGGTGCTCTCCGTGTGACGAGTTCTTTTATTCTTGCAGGAGACGGTCCCTCGTGGAGTCTGTGTCCTGCTCTGTGTTCCCAGCGGTGGCCCTCGATGTAGCGGTGCTGCGAAACGTCCAAAGCGCTCATCTGTCAGATGACTACGCTGCGCGTGCGCAATGGCATGTCTGGCGTCTCCCGGGATGTTATATTGAATGCTGCACCGAACGAGCGATATCCACATGCAGAAGCACGAGAGGGAAGAAAACGAGCACAGGTCCAACATCATAAACCCCACGTCCTGAGATCACAGCACGATTAAGCCTGTTAGACCTGGACAACTTTAGGTCAGTCTGTTTTAAAGATGGACCATTCAGGTGGAAAGAAATGCTTACTTAAATAAATAAGTAAATAGGCATAATCAAAATTAGAAAATATTCTACTAAAATTCATACATTCAAACTGCAATCACGTAAAAATGTACATATAAAATAAGCAGCTGCTCCTCTCCATTAGTAGACTGTTATGCAGGAAAATGGAATTTACTTATGGCATATTTCAAGTGCTTATTACAGAGTGCTGTGCAAACTTTTTGACATGCACAAATGTGCAAACATTAATGGAAATGTAGTATATAAGGCAATAACAGATTTTGTACAAATGTAATGAGCTTGAAGGTCAGTATTTTGTATCACCATCGTAATTCTTTAACACAGCCTGAAATCTTAGACAGGCTTTCTTGTAATTTCTCAAAGTAGTCTTCTGGAATAGTTGACATGAACGACATTCAAAGCCCTTCTTTGGACACTGCCTTTTGTTCTGTTCTCTTGACAGAGAACAGAACAAAATTCTTCAATACTGTTAAAGTGCAGGCTCTGGGGAGCATAATCAGTGACTGATAGTGTTGCATTGTATGATTTGTCTGTCTGGGTATGCTTTTACTGCTCTGGCAGCATACACTTTCCAGATGTTATATCACAGTGGATCAAAATCTGGTGGTACTTTTCCATCAGGCTTGACAAGATACCCAACACTAATGGCTGCAACGCCTCTCCAAACCAGGACAGAGCCTCCACTGTGTTCTACAGATGGGTGTAGATGGTCACAGCTGTACCTCTCCAGACCTCCTCTGCACATATTTACAATGATTTGAATTAAAAATTTGGATACATCACTCCATAAGACCTGTTGCCACTGTCAGCATATCTCCATTCCACAGCTTTTTTTAACGATAGATATGCCAGGTTGTCAGATGATAGCTTTTTGGGAATCACCTTGTTGCTGCAGTATTTTATGCCTCTCAAACTATGTTAACTTTAGATTCATCAAAAAATGGGAACAATTATGTGTTTTTGCAATAGGCTGCTGGTAACAAAGTTCGTAAACATACCATTTAAAATTGGTTCTTTGCTAGGTTGTCTGTTATGTGTAGAGCATTCATCTGAAAATGCTCAGGTACAAGGACTAGACAGAAAATGAATGAAAAAGCAGCCAATGCCCATAGAAAAAGTTGGCTGACTATTGCTTTTAAAATTTGAATCTGCAATTATCTCAGATTTACAGCTATTTCAAGTACAGCAATTAAGCTTAAGTTCAGAAAAAGACCATTTAATTCAGATGTGCCAAACATACAGCAAAGCCAGGTCTGCGAAATTATCCAGTCCTGAACACTGGATACAGAAATTAAACGTTTCAGAGAAGCATTTTTTTTCACTGTTTTTCTTTGCGAATGGATCATGTCATACAAGCTCAATTTCATCCAGTATCGTCACTTTTACCATCCTCTTATTGACAACAGTAAGACATTGCTCATTGACCAGCCATTCCACACAAAGGTAAGATGGATGAGTTGTAAGTGGAGTTGTGACCACTTACTTTTTTATCTGTTCACAAGAGGATGTGTTTATATGTATGGACAGAAAATCTTCAGAAAAATGAGTCATGAAGGAAGAAGACCCAAATGTTGTCCAGAATCCAAATCTTTCCTCCAGAAGGATACCATTCAGTGGGGCAAACAATCTAATTGAGGAGTAGGCAAACAACACAAAACAAGTCCACAAATCAGTCCAGAGGCCACACACAAGAACAAACGAGAGGAACCCTGGAAAGCAGGTAAGAAAACTGCAGGTATACAGACGAGGCTGATGACTGCTGTGGCAGACAAAACACAAGCGACACTAACAAGGGTGATCTGAACAATCACACAAGGAAAATGAACAAAAACAGCAAATAAAACTCACAGGAATGCCCAAAGACCAGCGATAACAAAATAAATCAGGAAACGACTCGATGGGAGAACAACCTTGTTATGTTTATGCAATGGTTTTACTGGTCGAGCCGGTGGTCTGAGCCACACGTGGCCTGTGATCTAAAAGGATGTCAGCAACCCTGACCTAACTTTCCAGAAATAATTGCTCAAATGTGCCAGAGGGAACAGTGTTCATACTTCATGTTTTTAATAGCTCAATAACAAATAAATCAGAAGTACACTAGAACACACACAAATACAAAGTCTGCAGACAACCCAGCAGAAATCAGCCAGCTCTAAAGCACACAAACCTACAGGTGTATGCAGAAATAATATGATGAAGTAGAAACCTAAAATCTAAAATTAACTCCACATCCAGCTGAGGGCATAAATCTGGCAGCAGGGCAGAAACACATGATGTCTTCCCCAGATGCTTTTATTTGTGGAATTATGACTTTCAATTAGCACTGACGCTATTAATAATGCAGGGATCCAGCACTTTCATGTCTGACCTGCTAATGTTTAATGTGGCTGTTTATGTCCCTCAGGGCACTTAATGGCTGATGACGAGCCCACCTCGGCATGCAAATTACACAGTCTTCTGTCTTTATCGGCTGTGACAATTATATGCATGTGTAACGCCATTGTTATGTGATTGAAGTATTCCTTCTTGCCTCTTTTCACCTTTGTTTTCCCACAAAAACCTCATTGATAACAAGGGTTTAAGCTAGCTTATGAATGTCCCCACGGGAGGTATAAAATACTGTAGTGTATGCACTGTAATGTGTGCTATAAGGCTAACAGAGGGATTCCTGACTGATAAAACAATGTTTTCATGTTCACACACTATACCCTTGTTATAACAGGAGGAATGAATGAAAACCAAAAATCATTCTCCGAATAGCACATCTGGCTGGATCTGCTGTTTTTGTTTGTAACTGGCCTTAATTTCTAAAGTAAATGGGCCAAAAAATGTACCAAAATTAGCAGCATATGATAATATTTCTGCTGTTGTTGCTGATATCATCACATAGTTCACTGGCTGTAACTGTTCCATCTGAGAGGAAGAACTAGGTCATTGTTCATTTCTTCCTTCTGTCTTCTGTGTGGGTGAAAGACAGCAGCATATGGGGCAGTGGGTTACTTCTCTGTTGCCATCAGGCTGTTGTGGGCAGAAACTCTTTAACAATTAACTTTCCCTACAGGCTCAAGAGCTCAGATTGCTCAGTATAAGGCATGCTTGTATCATATAGCAATCTTTACACTATAGTACATTCAGTAGTTGCCATATCAGTATCTTTTTATCATGTTCTAATACTAATTAATCATGAAGTATGATGATATGATCCATAGTCACATTGATTGATTCATTTGAATTACAGCAGGTTTGCCAGGAATCTTTTTCTGCTAAAGTAAAAATATTTGTTGGTCTTGTAATAGCAGCTAATCTTGTGAGTCCTTCTAGCAGAAGGTTCTAGTATCAGTATCAGTAGTTCATGAAGTGATAACTGTTTACTGTTTTCAAATTACAGAGGATCTAATTATTCCAGTACACGAGCTCTGGTCGAATTCTTGTTGTCTGATCTCATTACAAAGTTTCAGTGTGTACTTTCGTGTTTTTAATCGCCATAATAACAAAGTTATTATGTATTGACATATAGACCATATGGACAAAATTACTGGCAGCCTACATTATACACCTATGAGCTGCTCAGCCACTGAAACCATGCCAGAAGCTCCCAGTACACTGTTTGTGTGCTGATGTTAATGCAATAGGAGGTTTTGGAGTGCTGGAGTTATTGAGGCGACTTTTACACACTTTGTGTGATCTACCACTTTGTGACTGAGTTGCTGTGGTTTCCTTACATTCACCTTGCATGAAAACTGCTTCCAGTTGATCGTGTAGTATGTAAGAAGGAAAACATTTTATCGTATTATAGTAAGAAGTCTAAATCAAGCCAAAATTTGGTGAGCTCTTTAGTGCAACCGATTTTTTCACAAATATTTGTAAATGTTAAATGCATGACTAGGTGCTTGATTTTACACACGTGGCATTGGGAGTGCAAACACCTGAATTCAAAGATAAAGAAATGTGGCCCAGTACTTTTGTACACGTAGTGCATCGTTTACAAAGTTGATAAATGCTATGAAAACACTAAGATGGGTGTGATTAAAGGCTTTGTGGTTTAAAGGTGTTTCATAAGTGCTTCTAACTGAAGATAGCTGGCTAAATATTCAAAAAATACTGTAAGTCATCGAGTTTCCATATGCTGACATGCAGTAGGGTAGCCAAACTACTAAAATATTTATAGAAAACATTTTTACATAACTTTTTTATGTGTGTTGTTTGATCATTGGTGCTCTTGTTACATTACAAGCAGCTGACAATGCACTGTTGTCAGCACTGGATACTATTATGCTGTAGATGTGAATTTGTTCTATTGGTTTGCTGACACTGGACATTAAACAATCTGTGAGAAATGGCTGGATCTTGTCTGAGACATAAGTCTCTTCTCAAAAGCGATGCAAGGATAAGTATTTTAATTAGAACAACAATAATACATTATTTTAGGTATGCAGGCCTTAAACTTATAATGTTGATTGCAATTCTGTGATTCGTTTAAATAAATATAAAAAGTGTTTGTAAAGCTTCAGTTGTAAGTATCTAATTTGTTTTCAACACAAAATATGACATTCATAAGGGAATGAAGACTGGATTAAGATCAGTTTATGTCGGTGCATTATGAGCTTTGACAGTGAATGTTTACCACAGATCCACTATGGTTATTTGGGAAAATCAAACGCTTAATAGATGGCTGGTGAAGGTTAGCTGGAGAGCTTCAGCATGAGCACTCAGGAAACGCTGGTATATGGTGCCATCTAGGGGTCACCGTGCAAAAGCACATTAGATGCCTCAACGTGCAACACGCTTATATCTGCCCCACGGCGCTGCTGGTGCAGATTCAGGTAATTTGGTAGCTAATTAATTGCTTTGATTAGCTGTAATTGGAGGGCCGTTGAAGCACGAGTTAACCCTGTATCATGGGAGAGCAAATTAACAGAAGGTAACAATTAGGTCTATAGTCTTTTGTCAGCCGTTCGTTCATTCATGAAGCTTCCACGGTGTCAGCAACATCAGGCTGATGTGCATTGACTTGACTGAATGAGTTTTAGAGTGTGTTTGGTGTGCGAGTGATTGCTCGGGTGAGTCGGTAAATGAAGAAGTGAATCAGCTTTCGGGTTTCTGTGTGACCTCTCGACTCGTGTCAGAGGTTAATGAATGTGGTTAATGCGGCTTGCGACACTGAGATCGTGTCAGTGCGCACGGTGCGCGCCGCAGGACGCCAGTGCCCCTCTGAGCAAAACAAAATAATAGGTGTGTTTGTGTCTCTGGCGGTGCTGATGCGCGTCACATGCCTTCTCTCCATGCCCGGTCTGGGTGCCAAGAGAGGGGCTTAAACCTGCGTCTGGAGATGGGAGCTGTGAGATCCCAGGGAACGGATGCTTGGCACCGTGAAATAGGATTTGGGAAGGACCGAAGCAATGAAGCGAGAGGGAGAAAAGCCACTGCCAAGTCCTCTCTACGGAATTGGTGCCCCCCTCCTCACCCCTTAAACACATTTAGTTTGCGCGCGCGCGCGCGCGCGCGCGCGCACACACACACACACACACGTGGATATATGAAGAGCAGAAAGAGGGGGTTGTGAATGGAAAGAGAAGAAAATAGAGAGTTTAAGAAGACGAACAGCGTTTGGAGCAATATCATACAGTCAGTGAGACATTGACCTCAACATGTGTTCCTCATCGTAACCAACTCTTACAACTCTCTAATCCTGCCACGGTGTTGCCAGGTGCTTCCTGTTTGCTTATTCGTGGGTGTAAATGTCCGCAGAGGCATATGGCATAGGTGTGTGCGTAGACTATTCCCTATAAGAGGCTGACAAGACACGGAGAAAAATGGGAGGGAGGGATAGCAACATAAGGGGGTGGGGCTCCCCACTTGGCTGTCAAATACTGTGATTGATTTCCCACCCCGTGTTATCAAGGCCAGCAGCCACAAGGATCCTAATACACACAAGCTATGAGCAGCCTCAATGCACTGAAAATAGGTCTATCAAGTCTCTCGCTCGCTCCCGCTCACGTGGTCATAACAAATATCTAATCAGCATAATTGGCTCTGCGTGCATCGAGCAAAGAGAGCAGAAGAAAGAGAAAACATAGTTTGCTCAGAGTGTCTCCAGTCTTGACAGCGTACGAGACAGAGAGAGAGAGAAAAAAATCAGTTAGGAACCTGAGCACAGACGACTGAGGATGTGTGGAGTCACATTTCTACTTCATCTCACACGTTTATTTATCTCACTCGGCGTGATCAGATCTGATCTGAGGAAAGCAGCTGAACTCGATAAGCCTCGCAGTCTAAGACAGACGGATGTTGTTCAAAGTGGGGACATCAGTAAAGAGTGAAAGAAAACTGGAGGCAAAAAAAGTTAAACCCCTGTCTTCGTCACACTTTCTTATTCTCTTTCTGCTTCCACCTGTCTTTCCTTTTCTTACTTCTTGCCCCCCCCCCCCCCCATGATTTCTCTCTCATTCTTCCCCCCACACCTCCAATTTTCTACAAAAGGACTTGTGCAATTTTGCCATTACTCATATTATTGCTGGTGGCTGCAAACCGAGTCTTGGCTCCATTCCTCAGGGGTAATTGGAAACTGCAGGTGTGAGAGGGCACATTAGCATACACAAGCCTTGCACAGCATACTGCTTCAACCCTAATGGCAGCATGAAAAATACATCTATCACGCTAATGCCGAAGAGACGGATGTGTTCTGTAGTTACACCACTGAGACCAGTCATAAAAATGCGATATCCTGTGGCGTTAGAGAGCCGGTGCACACTTTTTCCCAAAGTGCGTCTGTTTGTGCTTTTACCCGCCACGCAAAGATAGAAAGAGGAGAAGGGGAGCGCGCAACTTGTAGTATGTTAATTTAAAGACATTGACAGGTGTATTTTTCAAATATCTTAAATATGTCACAAGTTATATGAACTGTGGCTGAAAACATGCTGCTTTATGCAGCAAAAAAGGGGCTACTCTACGCACGGTGCCAAAATATGTCTCAGTATGCTGGCACAGGGGGCTTCAACCAGCAAACAAACAGCATTTACTGAACAATAAGTAACATTTAATGTGCAAAGTGTCAGTTGAACAGCAGCTACGGGTTCCAGATGATTGAGGTGACAAGAAGAAGAATACCAGCCAGTGAAAATGATCAACCTTAAACTGAGCTGGTATTTAATGAAACAGGCAATAACCCAAAAAGGCTGTTTGGAAATTTCAGCATTTTAGAGACAATGTGATTGAAAAAGAAGCAGCTGAATACCTTACAGGCCATTCACTGAGCATAAACTATGAAACTTTGTCAACAATAAAAGCCTTTCTTGAAGCTGAGAAATGGTAGTATCATCTTAAATCAATCAGAGTGGCCAAATAACATCTCTTCAGATCTAATTTTGCCTTGAATATAAACAACAAAAATGCATTAAAAAATTGCAACAATCTTTTCTCTTGAAGGTGTTTCACGAAATGACAGTAAGAGGGGAGAAGACTGCAGTTTTGCAAATGTATTTCTGCTATAGTTTAGCATTCAAAAATCCAACTTAAATTTATTAACTATATATCAAAATCACCTTAATCACAATTTAGTTGCAAGAGCATGTGCCAAAACCTTATTTCTAGCCAGGTGAAACTTAAAGGGGACCTTTAAGTGTCATTTCTAGCTCACTAACAGTAACATATACATGACAGAGAATGGCTAAAAGCATAATAGGTGTAATTAAGAGTCATTTTCTGTGGTAAAAGCTCCCCAAAGCCTGCGTGACATGGCAACAGTTTGATCAGTAAAATGAGCTGTAACATCTGGTAAGGCTATATGATTACATGAAACATGTAATCTGTGTGTTTATGTTTTTTTTACTGGTGACATATGCTTGGCTGGATTGTTGTCCTTGTTCATCAGTGCCTCCTTCAAATCATTATTACCAAGTGTTATTTAGGCCAAAAGCTTTCTTGCCACTTTGGCATTATTGGTGCCATCTGTTGCTCAGTTACATGATTTGTAAAAAAAAAAATGTAATAAATAAATAAATGAGGGCTTTGGCATTATATACAATCATAATCATGACTCGTTTTTAAATCAGTTCTTCAAATAACATAAAAAAAATAGAATACATGTTGATCACTTCGGTTAATAGTCAATGTTTTGAGATGAGACCTGCGGTGAAAACTGGCAAAGGAAAAAAAAATCTGTTTCAGACAGTGATGGCAACCCTTCTGGATATAATTAAATGTGAGTTCTTTGAGTAATATTTGTTCAGAAATTATGATCTGGTGGATTATTGAGAAGCAGAGCTGACTCTAAACTAATCACTAATTCCGCTTTTGAATCGGGAGACATTTGTTTGATTGTCATGAACTAAATGAGGAGAAAAAGTACAAGGAGAAAAACAGTAAGGACTCACACCATTGTAGGACATATTTTGCATATTTCTGCCATCAATCAGCTTTACTGCCGAATCTGTTTGTGTAATAACTTGTTGAAACCTTAAAAGAAACCTTGTACTTACAAGAAGCTGTTAAATTAATTTTAAAAACTTATGGAAATCATGCCCACATGGTTGTCAGCAATAAAAGAATTTAAAATTCACTAGAAATCCATATTGTCAAATGTAATTGTAGGATATTTTCTATATCTGGATGTCCAGTGAGTCACCGAGGTACACCTTGCCATCAAAAAGGAGAAATTTAAAGCAGAACAACCAATTTCTTCTAAGGATGTGAAATAATGACCCATTTGGACCCCCTGCTGTGTGTGCATAGGGTGTGTGCCCATTCAACTTGCTATGTTAGCAAATTAAAGGGGACACACAAGTCTGTATGTGTTATTACCATAACCGCACACACATACGCTGACTTGCAGAGACTTTCTTTGTCCTGTCTTCAGTTTTTCCTGTCTATAGGACAGTGCTGTAACAGCTTGTTAAACAGTGACATGCATTGACTTCCAGACGCCCTGCTGTGCACATCTCACTGCAGTCAGGGCTTCAAGAACACGAATAAGCCATCACTCCACTTCTTCAAGGCTGTGGTTACTTCACAGTGACTGACTTGAGCAACCTCACAGAACATGCATGTACTCTGTGACTATACAGAGGGAATATACAGAAAAACACAGGAAACCTGCCAAAAATGCAAAAAGAAGAACAGGAGAGATAGGGAGGTAGGACGGAGACGAGGCAATGAAAAATTTCAGAGCTGATCCTTCATGTATTCAAATTTTAATATTTCGTGTCAGCTCTGAAAAAATGTTTCTTTGGTTTAAAACATCATCTTTTCATCCTTTGCGTCACAAAAAAATGCAGCACAAAAATAAAAAAAGTATTTAGTCAGCCACCGATTGCGCAAGTTCCCCCACTTAAAATGATGACAGGGGTCAGTAATTTGCACCAGAGGTACACTTCAACTGTGAGAGACAGAATGTGAAAAAAAAATCCATGAATCCACATGGTAGGATTTGTAAAGAATTTATTCGTAAATCAGGGTGGAAAATAAGTATTTGGTCACCTCAAACAAGGAAAATCTCTGGCTCTCACAGACCTGTAACGTCTTCTGTAAGAAGCTTTTCTGTCCCCCACTCGTTACCTGTATGAATGGCACCTGTTTGAACTCATCATCTGTATAAAAGACACCTGTCCACAGCCTCAAACAGTCAGACTCCAAACTCCGCCATGGCCAAGACCAAAGAGCTTTCGAAGGACACCAGGAAAAGTATTGTAGACCTGCACCAGACTGGGAAGAGTGAATCTACAATAGGCAAGCAGCTTGGTGTGAAAAAATCAACTGTGGGAGCAATCATCAGAAAATGGAAGACATACAAGACCACTGATAATCTCCCTCGATCTGGGGCTCCACGCAAGATCTCATCCCGTGGGGTCAAAATGATCATGAGAACGGTGAGCAAAGATCCCAGAACCACACGGGGGGACCTGGTGAATGACCTTCAGAGAGCTGGGACCAAAGTAACAAAGGTCACCATCAGTAACACACTACAACGGCAGGGAATCAAATCCCGCAGTGCCAGACGTGTTCCGCTGCTGAAGCCAGTGCATGTCCAGGCCCGTCTGAAGTTTGCCAGAGAGCACATGGATGATACAGCAGAGGATTGGGAGAATGTCATGTGGTCAGATGAAACCAAAGTAGAACTTTTTGGTATAAACTCAACTCGTCGTGTTTGGAGGAAGACGAATACTGAGTTGCATCCCAAGAACACCATACCTACTGTGAAGCATGGGGGTGGAAACATCATGCTATGGGGCTGTTTTTCTGCCAAGGGGACAGGACGACTGATCCGTGTTAAGGACAGAATGAATGGGGCCATGTATCGTGAGATTTTGAGCCAAAACCTCCTTCCATCAGTGAGAACTTTGAAGATGAAACGAGGCTGGGTCTCCCAACATGACAATGATCCAAAACACACCGCCCGGGCAACAAAGGAGTGGCTCCGTAAGAAGCATTTGAAAGTCCTGGAGTGGCCTAGCCAGTCTCCAGACCTCAACCCCATAGAAAATCTGTGGCGGGAGTTGAAAGTCCATGTTGCTCGGCGACATCCCCAAAACATCACTGCTCTCGAGAAGATCTGCATGGAGGAATGGGCCAAAATACCAGCTACTGTGTGTGCAAACCTGGTAAAGACCTATAGTAAACGTTTGACCTCTGTTATTGCCAACAAAGGTTATGTTACAATGTATTGAGTTGTATTTTTGTTATTGACCAAATACTTATTTTCCACCCTGATTTACGAATAAATTCTTTACAAATCCTACCATGTGGATTCATGGATTTTTTTTTTCACCTTCTGTCTCTCACAGTTGAAGTGTACCTCTGGTGCAAATTACTGACCTCTGTCATCATTTTCGGTGGGGGAACTTGCACAATCGGTGGCTGACTAAATACTTTTTTGCCCCACTGTATTTGTCGCTTTGGTGGCAGCCTTATAACAGCTAGGTGATCTCAACAAGAAAACACACGAAGCTATACCAGTTATTATGATAATTAATGTTTGTCACACAATTTAAAACATCGAAGCACACAGAAAGTTCAAAGGTAGCCTATTCCTGCCTTTTTAAGCCTTTATTTTACCAGTTCATTACCCCAAGTGTGCCAGGATCACACAAGGCTGATAGGCCTTCTGTAGTTAGTCGTTTAATTTACATATATGTTGAAATTACACAGATCAGTTTTAAAGGGGAGTTTAAGAGGGCAGTGCGTGAAATCTTGAACGGACACATAGGAAATGACTTAATCTAAAAAACAGAATAGATAAAAGAAAGAGCTAAGTGAGCTCAGTGGACTGGTTACAGGCAGGATCTCACATGTTTTGGGATGTCAGTACTTTCCCGTATCATCTGATGCTGTTGCGGTCAGGTTCTGCTGGTCCACACATTAGCAGTTATGAGTTATGGATGCATTGTAAATATATGCAAAATGACTTACAAATAACTTTGACCGGCATAGCTATCTGTGCAAAAGAAAACTGAGACCTTTCTCTATGGAGTTTCTCCCTGTGCATGTGTTAGTTCCCTCTGGGTATTGTGCTTTCTGCTCCAAAGATGTGGTGACTTTAAATTTGTAACGGGTATGAGGTAGATAAAGTGCTTGAAGTGTGTAGAATACAACACTATATGAATATATTGTTAAAATCTGACTTGGTAAGTGGACTGGTTCTTATGTAGCACTTTTCTAGTCTACTTGAGCGCTCAAAGTGCTTCACACAACATGGCTCATTCATACAAGCACTTTTTTCCTTACACCTAAGTACTTTCTATCTAAAGCTCAGATGAATGAATCAACTTGGGGTTCAGCATCTTGCCCCAGGATACTTCAGCATGCAAACAGAAGCCAGGGATTGAACCACTAACCTTCTGATTAGTACATGACCAGCTCTACCTCCTGAGCTACACCCACCCCAAGAAGCTTGCAGCAAGTACTACCTAAGGCCAACCTTACTTAGCTTCAAGGACCAGACTATTTTGAGAAGTGCTCAGGGTGGTATGGCCATAAGCTAGTAAACTTGGTTTTTTAAGCACTTTGAGTTGCCTGTAAGAATAGAAAAGCTAGTGATACACTAGAATCACTTACCAAACGGTCAGCTGTTAAGTTTGATAGCGTGTAATGTAAGCTGCCAGATTTTGATAAGGAATAACTCTGGTTCTGCTTTTGATACTGAAAACAAAAGTTTGTTTTAATCTGTGAAAATGTGCAGCTATTACCAGGCTGTAGCTATGTTCTACGTAAACTGTGCAGCAGTGTATCTGACTTCTTTTCAAACCTCACAGCAAATACAAATAATAGATTCTGTATTTCACAATGGGACGCAGCAGGTGAATGTCTGTTTCAAAGATGGGTCATAGCCTAGCCTAACGTATAGTGCTCGTATTAGTGCCCACATGGGATTTTAGCCAAAAACGCTATGAGAAAAAAAGAGCAGTGAGGTGTTGTATCTGCGGCTTGTGGCAGATGGAGTTCATCAGTGAAACTGCAAATATTACAAAATAATGTCGCCGGGAGTTCATGTAGGTCTATTGTTTTCATTAAAATCTGTAAGTGTTGCTGGATGTGTGTGCCTGTGCTCTCCTTGCAGGAGGTCAGTATACTCCTGCGCTGACTGACTGAGGAGGATTATTATGGGATTAGGGGTGTCTCGGTTACCGGGGTGAGATGATAATCACAGTGGCTGTCCTCTGATCTCGACGGGGATAGGAGTGTCAATCAAACTGGAAACACTCAGAGATGAGAGGTACCACTGCTGTGAGCGTGAACACGTGCGCAATGTGCTCTCTGAGCTGGGTGTTACATGTTTGATCACATGTGTGAATGTTTTGTGTGAATCAGCTGTCAGGTAAAGGGAAGTGGGGAAAAGAGGAGTTAGTGTTTTTTTTTCTTTTTTTTTTCATCTCGCTAGAAGATGAGTGAATTTATGTTTTATGGAAATAAAATATGGCCCACACCTCCCTCCCTGCCTCCAGATGGTCCCTGTGGAGAGAGGGTGATTATCTGGCCCATCTGAGCAAGGGAACCTGAGAGTGTTGATGTTGGGTGGGCAGTGCGGTGCCACGCCAAGCCTCCTGTCCCCAGGAGCCTGAATACGATCCCCTTTACCTGCCCCTTGTCTCTGGTCCTCTCCCTCCCTCCTCCACCCCATCACCGGCTAGGCTTACTGCAACTCCCCCACCTCCTCCTATCCTCCCGCTGTCTACGCCCCAGGATAGACTTTCTTCCACCTGACAAGGCTTGGCCTGGATTACTGGAATACCTGGACAGGTAAGTCAACTGATGAAGGTGTCAAGTGCATCTATGTGTTTTTATGTTAGTTTGTAATGCTTAGCAACCCATCAGGAACAAAGCAGTAAACATCCACAAAAGAGGGTTGCTAAGAACTCTGCAGAGCACTTTGTTCCAAAGTCCACTTTAGTAATCCTATGAATAAATAACCAAGGGCCACCAGCTCGGTTAATAAACTCTTCCTCATTTTGATTTTCAACCTTTTACTCCCTCCTTTCTCTCCCTCTCCTCTCTCCATCCTACTCGTCCTGCCTGCTAATTAGGCCAGGTCTTCGGTTTCCCTGCCATGGGTGATATGAGTTTATCAGAGCTGCCTGTCAGGCTGCAGGGGTCAGAGAACGGTGTTGTTGGACCAGACTGCAGCTTGAGCCGTGGCACTAGCTCAGCCATGAGACAGAGAAAAGAAGCTAACGGATCAGAACTAAAAGAGATCCTATCTGATGCATTTTGTTTTCAAGCTCAGAGATCCCGCTAAAGGCCTCAGCAGAAGACAAAAAAATCATGATGGGACTTCTAAATGATATCGCAGCTACTGCCTGTATGTAACTGTTTCCTTATTATCACTGATATAACACTGAACTATAAGCACTAGACCAAACTTAACTAAATAAACCTACAGGTCATCTCATGCTTCATTAATGTGTGTAAATAAAAACACAGGTGTACATAGAGGTGTTTTGAGCACTTTTTGAGCTCGAGCACCAGTTTTCAAAAGCTAAGAGCTGTTTTTCCTCTTAGCTGATTCTCATACATCCTATAAAAAAACTATGATTTTTTTTTGCAACACTTACTATTAAATTTGGCGTATGATTTGCAACAAACAGTGATTAAAGTCTTGATATGTCTTTTGCTGGTATTAAAGCAAGATAAGACAAAGATGAAAGGCTGATTAGCACTTCAGCTTCACTTTCTTTCTCCTTTGGTTAGTAATTAGTAGGTTTAATTTGACAGTTTTAGAAAGACTTTTATAAATAGATACTTGAGAGGTTGGCCTCTCTCACTGAACTCAAAACACAAGATCTTCTTAACCATTTTCTTCTTTCTTAATGTGATAGTACATTTTTAAGCACTTATTATTTGAGTAATGCAAACATTTAATCATCCATAGTCCTAATATATTAAAAGTGGACTGAGTTGACATCAGTATAATCACTGATATTATTACACAAGAGTTTTTGCTGTTTTATTAAATAAAGATGTGCATAAGAAAAAAAACATTAAAATTAATGAGATATGTTTTAATTCATGAGATTCATTATGTTACATTTGTTATGGGTTTGTTAACGTATTAGAAAAAGAAACAGGTAATCCATTACTTTTGACTTGACATGAGATTGTGCTGTAGGTGAGAAGTTTAACAAAACAAATAATGATATATTACTTACCGATTTAGTCACCTTGTATCAGGCTGTGCCACATGTGCTGTTGTTGAACTATTAATTATACATCTGTATTTCTTTATCTTTCCCTCCTGCTGCAGATTACGAGGGTACACTGCAGTGCATTCAAAAGAGGGCAGTGTAACCACACATGCAGGGCTTCCTTGACGCTTGCCCCTATTTCCGCATCTCTCATATAAACAATATTAAAGCTTTAGAATACACCTGTACATGTAGTATTTTATATAAACGTTTGCATCTTTGCAAATAAAACCTTTCCAACAGCAACTTGGTTTTTTTTTGTTTCAGTTTAATAGCCTATTTGTCAGGGGCACAACGTGGGGAGAGAGAGAGAGAGAGAGAGAGAGAGAGAGCGAGAGAGAGAGAGAGAGAGAGAGAGAGAAAATGAAGTATGACTAATGTAATTTGAACAGACATTTCAACAGTCAGAGTGAAAAACCCAGTGGTCAAGCTGTGAGGAAAAAGCTGCACCTGGTAATTGCTGCAACACCCACTGACCCCTGTGTAATGTGCATCAGCATAACCCTTCACAACATGTAAGAAAATTGCTTCATAGTTAGTGCATTATTGTTTCAGTGATGACAGAGAGGTTGCTTTGCTTGGCCCTGGGTGGCATCATTAACACAGGCTGGAGCAACGCGTTTAAATCAGATGGCATTGTCACAGGTGTAACTACTGCTGTTCATGCATGTGATTAATGTCCCCTTTTTTGATTAATTTCCTACGTTGGCTGAGAAGCCCTCGCATTTGTGATTAATGAACCTGCAGCCTAATATAATGTAATAGTGGCTTATTTTTTATTTTTTTTGTATGTGCATATGCATGTGTGCTCTCACTGGTTCCTGTGTGTGGTATCCCAGTTCAGTCAATAGTGGCAAGCGAAAGGTCGGGGTGGAAGAAATCATGCACAAAACCTGAAATTTTCTTAACAGAAGAGTCTGTCTCACTTGGAGCTGTGATAAGGGTAATATGCCAGGGTGCTACAATAAATCAGTTTTAAAAAGACAAGGGGAAAGATATAGAGAGCCTAGCATACAGCTAGATGAAAAGTTAGTGGGAGGCTGATACATAAATCCGCATACAATGATGCAACTCTGGTCTTAAGCTTCTGTGTCTGCCTGAGGGCTATGATGGGTGTGACCAAGATGCTGCAAACCAGATCCTCACACTCTTCTCTTTTCAAGAGGAAAAAAAACAATATACTGCTTGGTTATCCTCACTGTTGACCTTTTGATGTCTAAGTCAATATTGTGTCTTTTTTTTTTCACCACCACTCTCAGGCTTCTTCCCTCTCCTGCCCACCTTCCCCATATCCCCGGTGGTGACAGAGACGGAGGACACAGGGGTCTGTAATTAGTTGGTTGACCCCGGGGTTGGGTTGTGTGACCCCGGCAGCCGTGAAGCGCAGATCCAGCCTGATCAGATGAGTAGTTCTGAGGGATCAGTGGTTGAAAGACAGCCGCCTCCGTACCTCGGCCAACCCAGTCACACTAGCCAGCGCAGCAGCGTCGGGCACAGTTACAGGAGCCCGGCCAACGAGCCCAAACAGAGTCACAAACACCTGTATGGGGTAGACTACAAACATACAGACACATGCTTTTCAACATCCACAGACACCGATGGGGCTGCAAAACAGACTACCTGCCACCATTCAAGGAAAGGAAGGGAGGAGGGGGGCTGACGGGTAACCCGACCCAGGTAGGGGAAGGATAGGGAGGGAGGGGACGGGAGGTGAGGGAGGAGTAGTGCTGGCCCTTGGTCAAGTGCCTTGTATTCCACAAACAGGCCGCATCCAGTTACACTTTACCTGAGAAGCTGAGCCTGAGGAGAGGATTCAAAGAAAAGCTTGTGGACCTCCCTCTCTTTGGTGTACTTTCTTTGGCGAAGAACTACATTCTGATTTCTTCTGAGTGTAAAACCAGGGATTTAGTGAAAACAAAGGCCAGTTCACATGTGTAAGTGCTGCACAAACATTATAATAGCTGCGTTACTGTACGTACGAGCAAGACTGAGGATTGGTAAATGTGGCTCAGCTGCCTGCACTGCCTCCGCAGCTCACCACACTAATTAGAAGCGGCGAGATGGGAGAAAGGGAGAGAGTGTCATCAAGGACACACTGGGAGACGTTCACCTGAGACAGCTCAGTCACTGATGCTCCGGGCAAATCAGTATGACCTGAACACCGGCACTGTTTGAAGTTGTGACAGAGAGAACGAGAGACAAAAGCGTCTGGATCTAACTGTAGGCCTTGGGGGAATAAAGAGATGGGAAGAAACAGAGAGGAGGGAACACAGAGTGAGGAGAAGGAAATTCGTTGGAGAAAAATAGGCAAAGAGGACAGGGAAGAAAAGCAAAGGGAGAGCACTTCCCCACTTTCCTGTGTGAAAATTGAGGCCTGCTCTTTAGGACACTTATTATTTAGTCTCACTTTCTGTTACTTATCCCTCATTTGTTTCTACCTCTTTACCTCTCTCAAGTCATCATGTTTACACAAGCTGTTACTGCCATTTCCCCGTTGTCTAACCCTCTGCTGTTTTTCCTCTTTTTTTTCTCTCCCCCCTCTTTCTTTGTCTTTTCACTACTGGTTGGAAATCTGGAAGGCTTGCTCATCGGCGCCAGCCTCTGTTAATCCCCTCCCAAAGCACCTTAGCAACGCTAGGAATTTAGAGATGCTAAAAAAAAACCACACGACGACAACGACAACAACTGTTCTTAACACTGGGCTCATATTGGCAAGAGTGGCCACATCTTGAGATGTGTGTGTGTTTTCCATAAGTAGTTCAGAACAATCTGGATGGGTGTGATAACCAAGGATCTCTCAAGAGTGTGTGTTTGTGTGTGTGCAAGTGCAGAACGTGTGGGTCTGAACGTGTGCACAGAGTGGGACTGCGTGTCTATGTAATATAGTTCCTATATAACAACCAGCAACCTGGTAATCACAGCATGTAGTCACCTGAGATACTTATTATCTAGTCTCTTTACATGTTCCCTCTTTGTCTGTACCACGGCACAAGCTGCACGCTGCTGGATGAGCGTTTGTCTTTGTGTGGCGGGCTGCACACACCTGAACAAGTCAATGAGAGGCTGAAAACGAGTGAAAGAAATATATAAATTATTACAGACTGCAGTGAACAATTTATGTTATTATGGGCCCAACTTTGATGCTAGCAAAATGCATTGATGAAAAAAAATCAATAAAGCAAGGTTACAACACTCACAGCAATTACGACGTCAGTTATTTTTCATTTATTGGCTTTGTGATTTTCACACATCAACACAGATCACCCCAGCACCTTTCGCTTTCTCTACCCAAAATCAATTACTTAGGGGCAATGGTAAAATAATTGAGGGCGCATTTAGGCCTTGAAATTAATACATAGTTTAAATGTTAAAACTTTTCTGTAACTCCTCACTTTGAAGTATTAATTTACCTCTCAAATTGAATATGAAAATAAATGACGGAAAGCACAGTATTTTTTTTATTCTCAGGCTGTAATAAGATGCAAGAGTTTATTTGGTATGTACTCTTTATTCCCCCCCCCCCCCCCCCCCCCCTCCCCAGCCATGGGTGGCTGTGTAAGCTAACAGAAAAAACAAACTGCAAAATGCAAGTGCATAGCACACGTCTATCTCATAAGATGACTTTTAATCCATCAAAAGACAAAACAAAACACACGGAAAAACCTGATAATAATAATAACAGTAGTTACTTTTCTAAAGCAAAAAATATGTATATTACATGGCGTATACACTCATGCACAAGAAAGATGTTAATAAGAAATTAACAGCATATCCAAACAATACATGTTTATTATAGGGGATTGTGTTCAAATGAAAATGACCTGTTTCATCTGATCCTCTGTTCCTACAGTGGCAGATCTTTACAAGGTTTCTTTTGGGCTGGTCAAACAGCACGTTAAATACACTTGAGGCTGTAGAAAGATTCATTACAGGCATTTTGACGGATTTTACAAATCTGAAAATGCAGCGGGTTCTTGGACAACATGCCAGCTGAGGGACTAAGAGTATTAAGACAGTGAAACTGGCTCCAGTGAAAACCACGAGGGAAGGAGAGCTGCTGCAGTCAATGCAGTTTCCTTTTGTGTGTGTGAGTGTGCATGTGTGTGTTTGTTTTTGCTCAGATGGGCAAAAATATGGGGCTAGGATTGTTTTGTTATCCACAATTTTAAGCTAAAAAAAAGCCACACGATCTGAAGTCATACACTTTACTTGGATACAAAACATTGGGTGACAGGAGAAAGGGGTTATGTAATTAAGGGGTTTCAAGAAGGTAGCATCACAGAGGAAAGAACGAGTTAATGGAAGAAATTTGGGGTTCTGACAGTTGCTGACATTTTCTGAGAGGTCTTTTCGCCCGCACCACCTATCTCCCAGTGCTCATGGTAAAGATGGCCTGCCAGTAAAAGGGATGAGAAGCTATCTGTAAATCACAGTCTCCCCACAGTGATCCAGTTCAGCTGGTCATAGACTTGATGGCCATTGTCCTGGAAGACAGATAGAAGCACAAAAACAACAGATATATGTTACTAATTTGTAGAGGATATCAAAAGTCAGTAAAAGTAAAGTTATTAGCAAAAACACATAAGTATGTGTATGTATATATATATATATATATATATATATATATATATATATATATATATATATATATATATATATATATATATATATATTATAAGCAGACAGAAACACATAGAGTACATGTACATTGTCTAATCTGAGGAATGGTTAAATGCATAGAATATATATTTGCAGAGAAATTAATCAAATTTATCCCACACCTTAAACAGTCTGATGGGTGACAACAATCTAATGGCTGCGGAAACAAATTGAATAGGGTTATAACCATTAGGAGCAATTTATCTGTACCTCTCTGACATTTTCCGGTGACATACACATCCTTCACTTGTTCCAATCTGACCTATCTAAACGACCCAGTGTTTTGATCACTTGACCCAGCAGAGTTCAAAGGGCAGCCGGTTCAAACGGCTATCAGTGCGCTGCAGGTTGCAGTGAGCATCATAAAACTGCTGTTTCTTATCTGAACTCTTTGACCCCTCATTAACCTCTCTCTACTGCTTTGAGAATTATCGCCTGCTGCACATTTGTCGAGGCGGTGAGAGTCACTGAGAGTTTGTGAAACACCGAGCTAGTTGTAACATTTATAAGAGCAAGCATCTTTAGCTTCACTTTGGCAACGCAAGGGTTTTACCGAAATGGAAACAATAGCGTTGTAAGATGCTCGCGGCGCTAACATATCTATGCTGCACTGAGGTCATGTGGGAAGGGAAAAAAAAAGATTTCCTTAATACCAACTTGTGAGTTTTGACATCTTCAAGAAAGCTGTGCGAATAATAAAATACTGTGAAGTGAAGAAATATGACAAAGTTTTGATGTGCGGCAACCTTATTTGCATGATTTAAAGGATCATATTAAAGTTAAACAGCGGAACTTTCCCTGTTATAATTCAAGCCTGGATATTCACAGGCACCCAGAAACTTTTAGTGACAACGCATGAATGTGGCATAATGTAAGCGGTGGTAATACTCACTGACTTCAGAATCACAGTTTCAGCTGAGGCTGATGGGAATGCCGTTATTTAGCGTTAAATACATAATTTGGTCTGTTAATGGCACATGATGAAAAGGGAGGGGATTATTTGATTTATTTGATGGGAAATATTGCATATGAGCCACATGACTTATCAGCCTCACTGAAGGAAAACTCAGTACATCAACAAAGTCCTCAAGATACACTGGACTACATGGGCAACCTACAGATTATACCTACAGCAACTACTAAGCCATGGAAACCCATGTCACAAAGCTCCCTGTGCACAGTTTTTGTGCTGATGTTAATGTCAGAGGAGGGTTGGAGCGCTGCAGTTATCGAGTCAGTAGAGCACTGGTGATTTTTATGCACTATACGCCTTAGCACTCAGCAACTCCGCTCTGTGGTCTGCCACTTCATGGCTGAGTTGCTGTGGTTTCTAAATGCTTCCACTTTGCCATAATACCACTTACAGTTGATTGTGGAGTATCTAGGAGGGAAGAAATTTCACAAACTGACTTGTCGCAATGGCGGCATTCATTTACAGCACCAAGCTTGAATTCAGTGAGCACTTTAAAAGGACCCATTTTTTCCACAAATGTTTGTAAAGGTTGACTGCATGGCAAGGGGCTCGATTTTATATTCCTATGGCAATGGAACTAAAAACACCGGAACAGAGATGTGGCACAATACTTTTGTCTATATAGCATACATTGTCTGAGAACCATGCATCATGGCATTTTGTTTTGCAGATGAAAATATGTTATTGGACAGCTAAAGTCTCTGACCTGCTGGTGCACTAGAGGAAAAGTCAGCAGAAAGCAACAAAAAGACTACGGAGAACATGAATTTTTTCTCAAAATTTCACCTCACTGCTTTTGTTAGACGGTGTCTGAACACCACCTGACATCGTCTACTATGTAAAGAGCATTGAGCATAGAGCATCTCTATGTGTGTCCAAAGCTTCAAAGTTTGTCTCATTGCTTTGTGGGGACCAGCTGGGAAAGAAGAAGCAGTGCTTCTGCATGTACATGCTTTTATTTTTAAATAAGACTTCAATCAACCTCCTGAAATTATAAGGGTCTGTTTAAAAAGAAAAAAAGGTGTTCAAATGGGAGAGAAGAAAAAACAAGATAATAAGTAGGCTAGAAAGAAAACAATATTATTGTACTCAAAAGTACCATTACTTTTGTATTAAAAAAGAACTTATTAGAGTCAAAATGCTTTCGAGAGTTTTATAGTTTCCAAATGCTCTCTTAGTTTATTCCCCCACCCCCCAAAAAGACTCAAGGTTATTGCATATATTTAGTGAGGGACAGGAAGCCACTTACCGTGCTTTTATTAACATTCATTCTAAAATCCCCTTTTCTCTCTGGAGCACATGTAATAGTCTGACTGTTGCTGCCAAACAACACTAAGTTTGCTTGTCTTGAAGAGTCCATGAAAGAAAATCTTTGTGGAAGCACTTCTGCTGAGAGAGGGGGAAAAAAAATCTAACAGTAAACGATTCTTCCTTCAAGAGCGCAAACAGGAGTATTTCAGAGGACACTTAAAACTTATCATGTGGCCTTTCCTTGTTGTTGTGTTTGGAACAAATAGGTACTGAGGTATTTTCTTATTTGAGCAAAGCAACACAATGCTTTTGCCTGAGAAAATGAGATTAACTTTTAAAATATCTGGGGGTTTTTTCATTTAAAGAACAAGATTATTTATTTTTAGCAGCAAATAGCTGATTTTATTCATGTTAAGGAACAATTTCTTCATTTCAGAGCCTTAAAAACTTCCCTCTACATCTGTTCACCCATTGATGGATTATGGATTTATGTCAGGTAACAAGGAAGTCTCCAAGAGAAATAATTTCCTTGCACGGTCATAGTAAGTATGACAGGACCAATATGGCAAATGGGTAAAGTTGGGCTTAAATTCTTAAAGGGCTGTACTTTAATACAAATGATATTTTCTTAAACCCAAACAAGTTGTTTTATTATCTAAACCTAACCGAAGTGCTAGAAAACACGAACTAATGAGGAAAAAAGATATTGTTGTTATTGAACTGCAAAGTCCACATAGGGTGGAGGTCAGGGTTAGTGGATGGGTCAACAAAACACTTTTTTATTTCAAAATGCTCTTGTTTTTTTAACTATGTTCCTTAATCTTAACATGTTTAATATAATAAGCTTGATGAACAAGGTCCTCTGCATTACCATAATCCTAACTAAGTTGTTTCGTGTCTCGGCCTTTGCAAACATAGGCAGAAAACAGATGAACCATATTGCGCTCTAATGGGTTGTGTTCAAAGGGGTTAAGCTGGAGGACCTGTCACTGTGCTCGCCAAAGTAATTGCTTACATCTCCTTATGCTGCTGTAATCACTAAACAACTCTGACAGGGCAAGAGTCAAACAGTCAGGGAGACTGTAGAGCAAGCCAGCTCTTACTTTTATCCATTTTAGTTGTGGTAAAAGTCACAAAGTCACATCTGTGAGGTGAGAAAAAATTAAAGAAATATCGCTCTGTATAATGCAATTTAATTAAACAGAGACACAGTGTGAATGATTAAAAATGACCATACAGTTGAATTGACACTTCTTTAAAAGAGTTAAAAAAAAATTATATGAACACTATATTCTTCAAGAAGATGGGAATTTATTGACTGTATCTGACTTTTTAAGCAAAGTCGAAAGAATAAAATGCCTCCTGAAAGGACAATCTGATGAATGCCTGTAAAGGTTATACAAGTTTTTCTTTGGTCTTTATTTTTGTCCTAATATAGCTTCAACCTAGGGGGTTTACTTAGAAGTTGTCTGTTGTCTGGCAGATTTTGTTTGGGCCTGACTTTTGTGCCACTTTATGATCGTTCGGCAGTTATTTGATTAATTATCAGAGCACTGCATGCACAGGTGCTTGTGAACTAGGCCTTTACCCCAACGCTGAAATCTAACATAAAAGATAGGATAATTAATTTTTAAACTCTAAACCAATCACATTACTTCACTCCTACCACTAAAAAAGTTGTGCCAGTCAGAGTGGCTCGCCACATTAAAAGATTCCTTTTAAGTGCTGTGTGCACGGTGGAGAACTTCGAGCCCAGAAAGCATGGCACAACAAATCTACAGTCAAAGTGTTTGTGGAAAAGGTGAAAGCTCAGTCATGTCATGTTATTTAAGTATGTTGACACTTATTCTTTGCAACACAGTAATCCAAAAATATACAGAACAGTCAGTATACTGTATGTAGTTTTGAATTTGTTGCAGGTATTAGTAACATGACATCAATCCAATATTTCTAGAAATAATTCTGCATCATATTTTAGCGTGATTAAAATTGTATTTAATAATAAAGCATGAAACACTGCTTTTGCCAGAAAAGTTGAAAAAAGGGTTATGATGCACAGGATTAATGATCTCTGAGTCCCCCTTCACAAACTGGCAGGTTACTGAATATTAATCCAACAGTATGATGTGTTTGAAGCTTCAGTCTGGTCTCATTTCCAAGTTTGTTTAATTAAAGGTAAACACAGTAGATCATTGTGAATGATGACAGTTCTCAAACCAGAAGCTGTATGTTTATCATTGATGATAATTCCCTGCTGCCATCAGAGGGCAACAGGACAGGTCGTTTATTATATTATTTAAGTAACCCAAGGCGGTTTTTCACAAGTACTGACTGCTCTACCGTACTTCTGCAATGCATATTTAAATTTTACACAGTAGGAATGTTTTTTTATGTGTCTTGCATTTCTTATTTTGGACTTCCTATTTTGCTTGCCCCTGTTTAAAGAACCTGCTGAGAAACCCGGTTTCTACCAAAAATATCAGTGAATAGCTTCGCTTCATTTAGATGTAATGCCCACTTGTTTGCAAGTCTCCCACCTGCATGCCATGTACCAACTCTGAATTTAACAGAAACAGATGGAAAAAGCAGGTGTTATGTTAGTTCTGCTGCTAAAATAAAGTGCCAGTACCTGTGCAACCTAAATTAAATACAGCAACTGCCTGTGTCCTTGGATTTAAACTTATTCCTAACGACTTTAATACAGTTTGCTCCTGAATTTCTGCCATTAGGATTTTTTTTCCAGTGCGCGAAGTATCAAATTTCTACATGGCAGATAAGTCTCAGGTAGGATGATGGGGTGGCTGGTTTGGTCTTTAATATAAAAGCCTTTGACACACAGAATCTATAAATCATTTAACTCTATTATGGGAAACTGTTGTTAATTACACATCTCTTACTAATTGTATATGTTGGTATCTTTTACCCATTGCTATGAATCTTTGCCAGTCTTGACTAAATCATGCTAGCCACCTATACTGTGGCCACAGTGGAACATGATGGAAACACAATATCAATATTGAAATGTTGATATGGTGAACAATAGGAAAATGAAATTCACTGGTTGACAGTTTGGTCTGCTGCTGTCGTGGTGACAGAAACTGTTGACAAAAATGTAAGTCATTAAGACATTATTTTTTGTAGAAAGTGATCAAATGTATTGGTGTGATTAAAGAAATTTTTAACACAAGACATTTCAAGAGTTTTTTTTCCACAGGCAAGGCTGGAGGAGGCTGAGATTGTGTCTTTTGTAACATTTTGTAACATTCTTTCAAAGTTGGATTCATGAAACTTTTTTCAGATGGCATTGGTGAAGATGTAAAATTAAAAAAAAAAAAAAAAAAAGAATACGCAGAAGAGGTAACGGTGTAGCCCAGATGGGAGGGTCGAATAAGCTTTAAAGATTTTAACTTAAAATTTGCAGTAGTTTCATAAATGTCACTCCGTGTTAGACTATTTTTATTAAACGAGAAGGGATAAGTCCAGATTGGTAAAGGGAGACTGCAGACTTGTGACTTTTGTAAAAATCCAGGCTACCATCTTGACTAGGAATCCTTAAACACTTTCATTCAGTGATGGACAGTGAGACCACTCAGTATGCTGCACCCCACCCCCTTAACTTGCATCTTCTACAGACTTATTCTTCCCTTTCTCCTCCTTCCTCCCCCCCAAAATCCCCGGTTCCTGTGGAGTGGCAGGTTTTGTGTGGTCCCCAGCACTGTCCCGTTTTTATCTGTCCTCTGACGGGTTACCCCGGTCCCCCTCGCACCTGCGCCGCTCCCAGGTCCCTACAGGAATGCGCTGGGGCTTGTAATCGCTTTTGTGGGGGCCATTGAGTTGTACGGCTGACTGAAACTTCCCAACCTCACAGCGCGCTGGCCGCTGAATGGGACACAGCGTGGGGCGGCTCTCCAAACCGCGGACCCTGCCAAATTCCTACAGTGGCGCTCCACAATCACTCCCACACAGGCCCCGATATACCGCCAGGCAGGAGGGACGGGGAGGGGTCGGGATGTGGTGGTGGTGATTGTGTGTGTTGGATAGACACATGGAAAAGTCTACATTTAGCTCCAGACAAGACGGACACTTTCTGCGTCGCCACTCCGGATGCACATGGCGCCCCCCCCCCCTTTTTTTTGTTATTGTTATTGTAATTATTATTATTATTATTATCATCATCATCATTATTGTCACTTTGTGAAGCTGTTACAGTAAAGCAATGATTTGGGGTAACAATAAATGAAGAAGATGTATTTTAATATCTCACCTCTTAAAAAAAAAGTTCCAGTGCAGATGCTATTCCAGCAACGGTGAAATCTGGAAAAAAAAAAAAGCAAATAAAAAAAATGCGTTTGGTGGATGTTGTGAACAAAGTTTCAAAATAAAGCAATTTCTCATAACTTTTAGTACATTTGTGCCGCGTTTCGGTGCATTAGGTTTGTGTGCCGGCATATAGCGTGGTAGCTGTGGGTAGATAGAGCAGCACTGCAGGATTAAGAGGCAGCAAGATTGTTAAACATGTCAACGTGTAATTGCACGATAAGGCCCTTCCGAGGAATTCATTGGCCCAGTTGCTTTCTCTATTCCGCGCTAATCTCGCCCGGCACATTCGCTCTGTGCAATCTGTCTCCATAATCTTCTGTGACAGAGCGGGCGACGAGAGCAGGCTGCTTGGTAATTTTTTTTAGGGAAGGGGGGAGACGCAGAGAAAATATGCAGAGGCGTGATAAAGTGACGCTAATTATCCCCATTTAGGACAGGGAGTGCAAGGGATCGGGGCTTTACGAACAACCGAGTGTGCGCTGGAGCTGATGGCCTCCTAGCACGGAATATATCGGTGGCTACAAGATAAGGGTATCGCACGGTGGAGAGATTTATTGGCCAGCCAGCTGTACGTGCGCGCACTCACACAAACACACATATACTCTTTCTCCCACACGCGCGCGCGAGCGCACGCAGCAGTAGCAGCAGCAAGCGCCACATAGCCTGTATACTTTGCACCCTACACTTACCCCCTCTTCCACCTCAAGGTGTAATTTATTCGGGTTAAATTTGCCAGAACGCTCCTCTTTTTAGCCTGGCTATGCGCCGTGACGCGCTCCGCCTCTCCGGGCTTTCAGTGTTAATCCGCATCTCTTCACATCAACAGATAAGATAGAAACAGATGCAAAAACACACGAGGAGGCCATCCCCTGCCATACGGTGCACGCTGTATTGCGGAGATGTCTCCATAGATGCAATTGCTTTCGGGTTTTGGAATTTCAACTAATTTCCAGACATTGTTCCTCTGATTTTTTGCCCCCTAAAAGATTAATGCGCAGCCAGACGTTACATGCTTTACTATGAGGCCTAACAGGTTTAATTGACATACCATGCAAGTCTTCATCAGTGTGAAATAGGCCCTTTAACTATGTATTTGAGATTAATTGATTTTTTTTATGCCTAAGCAGGCATAAATTCCCCTCATTTGCATGTGTATGACTATTAGGGTATCATATGAGGCCTACAGGCGATAAAAACGGAAAATCTCAAAAACATCTGTGGCCTGTCTTCAGCCTAATATATACATATATTTCTTTTAGATTAATGATAATTATAAAAATGACTCGGGCATCTTATTCAAAATGCAGGTGTTTTTGTCAAAGGTACCAAAACCGGTCCAAAATCAAAACACTACATCTGTGAAATTCTGATGAGTCATCACCAACTCAACAAGCTACTTGTCTGTAGAGCTGTGACGAGTGGAAGTCAAAATTCAGTCCGAGCAACAGTTTGGACACTGTCAGGTTTGTGCGTCTGTTTTTCATTTAAACAGAGATTTTTCTCCTTTAATTACAATCACGGGTCGTTGGTTCACTCTCAAGTTTCAGTGGTTTTTATCGAACGTGAAATTATTGTTCGAATCCCAGTTTGTGCCTCACGCACTTTGCCCACACCCCCTTTCACTTTCCTGCTATTTTGCTCGAGAGTAAAAGGAGCAAACAAGTCCCCCACCACCTTGCTGCTTCTCACATTATGGGAGTAAATAATTAGAATAAAAGCCAAGTAACATAGATTGCATTTATTTGTTAGACGAGTGATCAAGCCTCTTTAAGTGCCGGTTCTTTGATTAGCAAGCTGATGAAAATGCAGCTAAAGAAATTAGGATTCTTGTGAATCCCACCTTTTTTTTCTTTTTACCCTCTGTCGCATTCTAGCTTATAACGTAGAAATCAATATATATAATCTAATAATTCACATATATTATCTGACATCACCATAAAAATAAAGCTAATAAGAGAAGTGAATGCAAGATGAACTGATGGTGCAGTTCGGGTGAAAGATTACTGACAACCCAGACTTCGATTTTTATCCCCTTATTTAAAGAAACAAATAATTTTATCTTTAAAATCTTTTTCTTTCTTTAAGAAATTTTTAGATAGCTGTTCTTTGCTATCCCTGCCTTATTCTTTTTTTATAGTGTGTTCAGAACAGAAGCTGTAAAATTGGAATTTTAAAAAAATGCATCTCAGGAGATCAAACACATGTTAAAAGTGATTAAATAAAAAAAGAAATAGCTTAATATTTTCCTTTAAAAAATGAAATACACAGTGGAGAAGTTGTTCAGTTTTTAAGAGCAGTTTATACTAAAAAAAAAAATCTGCTTTCATCGGAAAAGAAATGAAATTCTGGCGCAAGTTTCCGTAAAAAAAATTGCAATTAGACACACTGATTAATATAATAGTAGAATAGATAATGAACTAGTTTCATTTAGAAATATATATATATATTTTAAAAAGATTTAAGCTGCTCTTGCTAATAAAGGATTAAAGGATTCACATCTCATACGATTTTGAAAGGGGAAAATGACATGTGCTTATTACAAATATAATCAAATTTCTATTCATAAACGAGAAGGCTTCGTTCATAACACTAACAGGTGGCTGTCATGCTAAATGTTCTTCTTGTGCGTTATGTCATCATAAGTTTTCAAAATATTCAAAATCAAGCTTGTCCTTTTATATTTATATTAAAGGAGAACGCGGGCCACAATCTGGGCCTGCATTGAATATTTAAAAAAATGTTTTCATAGTATTGGAGCCTGCGTGCTATTGAAATAGAGAAAAGCAAACTTTTTAAAAACAATTTATGGACACGTTTCTAAACATGAAACTTCAGCTTCTAAAACAGCATCCTGTTAGTGAAATGGTTCCCTCACAGCCCTACAGGCTGTAGCTTTTACGCGTAATTACGCACAAACAATTGGACCATTTAAAAGCTCGAGGGATCTGTCCACCAGCGTCAAAATTTAAATAGAAGATTTTGTTTTTTGTTTTTCGTGAAGACTTCTGATTCTTGTTACCTAAAACAAAACAAAACACTTCTGTAAGACCACTGTGAAAAATAATCAATCTAAGACGTTCTCTTAAGAATCAAAGCAACATCTTGTGAAATTTATTCAATTATTCTTCATTGCAATATCAGAGCTTTTCGCTCGCGGAAAAGCACTTAAATTACAACAGCGGTTGCCCGTCATCCTTTCAAATATTAAAATTATTCACAATTTACAAGAATTAGAGTGTTACAATAAAAAGAGATGATTTCCAAGAATTATGACACAGGCTTCTGCAAATGAACACAAATGTTTAAAGAAGCTGATTTTCCCATATCTTTTAAAGCACTTTCTTATGATTATGACACTTATCTCATTTTCAAATAACTTACAATAAACTCCCCCCCTCCCCACCCCCGACCCCCAAAAATGATGAGACAATTGAAGCAAATCTCCCCAATGTGAAAACCTGGCGTAACCCTCAGCTAAGACTGTGAAATAAAGGACAAAAAAAATAAATAAATGATAGCACAATAACCAATATCTCAGCATCATATTTGTTATATAATTCCACTGGTGGCTATTCCAAAAAAAGCCGAGATGAATATGCTATTTACCCTTCATTTACAATATCATAAACATTCTGTACAAAATGCAGGTAGTTCTCAGGACCGGGGTTATTTTAGAAAAGAGGTAAATATTTGGTTATGGTTCGTTTGCAGTTTTCAATTATTCTATGAGTTCTAAATGTGTGTTAGCGGGACGGTCCCGTTCACTCCAGCCGTGGCGCTCTGGTAATGCTGCGGCAAGGCATGGAGTCTAGTTTGCATTGAGGGGTCCCCCGGCTCTCCGGTAGGTAAATACATGCTTATCATCTCTCTCAAGTCTCCGGGGCAAGGACCCCGTGAGTGTGTGCTGCTGACGGGAGGGCTTACACTCGGCTCCGACTTCACCAGCGACCCTAATGTCCCCATGGCAGCTGAGGAAGAGACGCCGGAGCTCTGGTGCTGCGTGTAGGTGATCCCGCCGTAGCCGGATGGGGAAGCGTTCATGTAGCTCTGAGAGTTCGAGATGGGGCTGTACTGCAGGGCTGTCATGTCATAGCGGTGCATGGGCTGGGGGTTGTGTGAATGATGGTGGTGTGAGTGGTGGTGGTGGTGCGCTCCGCTCCCCGGGTGCTGGCTGTAGGCTAGCTGAGCCTCCTGCATCATCGCTGCGGCCGCCGCGGCAGCAGCCACCTGCCCCGAGTACGCACCGTTCGCCCAGCCGTTCATGTGCGCGTAGCCGGAGCTGGCGGAACCTCCGTGACCTCCGGGGCTCTCCAACCTCTGCCCGACCCCGGATGAACCCATGCCAACCCCTAAACCAACTCCACCGCCACCGCTCGGCCCAGAAAGAAGTCCACCAGCAAGGGAATATTTGTCCTTTTTCAGCAATGTCTTGGTCTTCCGTCTTGGTCGGTACTTGTAATCCGGATGCTCCTTCATGTGCATGGCTCGCAACCGTTTAGCCTCGTCGATGAATGGACGCTTTTCAGCCTCGGACATCAGCTTCCACTCGGCGCCCAGCCGCTTGCTAATTTCAGAGTTGTGCATTTTGGGGTTCTCCTGCGCCATCTTTCTCCGCTGCCCACGGGACCACACCATGAACGCGTTCATAGGTCTCTTCACCCGCTCCTGATTCGCTTTCGACCCGCTATTCGGCCCCGTTTGCCCCGTCGTCGTGTTCGTTTGGGGGCCGGGGGAATGAAGGTCAGTTTCCATCATCATGCTATACATTCACCTGGTTTTTAAACTTCGCCACCAACAGAGAAAAAACAAGTCACTTTCACAACAGGTCAGGCGCACACAGGTACGGGTGCGCTCGAGATAACTGGGCTACAAAATTAATATTCTACCCCAAATTGAAATAAACACGTGATGAAAATTAATCCGAAAAGGCATATAAAATGTTCTCCAACCAGCAGTTCGCCCTGTTTTCGCCTGGGCTGGTTCACATCCACTGTGATAGAATGCGCATTTGAGCCACTTTTCCTGTCGGAGTTGAGAAGTTGGTTAAAGCGGCGGCCATATGATGAGCACTGACAGCGGTTAAATGAGCCACAAGCGGCCAATGAGGCTCTAGCAGCGGAATGATTTGCATGGCGTTTGGTCAGGTGACTAGAGGACCATAGAGGAAGAACACACCGGAGGAGGAGGAGGAGGAGAATGAGGAGGGAGAAAGGAGGGTCAATCCCACAAATAGCACGAGGCATTTGAAATTTCCAAACACGCTCTCGGAGACTTCATCCACAAAAATAACGAAGATTTGTTAGCACTGATGTAGCGGCCAAACAGTGGGTGCAGTCTGTGATTAGGATGAGTCAAACATCTCAATTTATTTATATTTAAAAAAAATAGGTTAGACTATGGCTGCTGATTTTTTTTTTAAAGAAGGAAGAAATCAGACAGCTTATAAATTAGGAAGCATAAAAGTGTGGGTAAAATTCTTTTTTACCTTCAACTTTCTTCCCAGATTTGACATTGAAAAGACACTTCCTCTCCTATTTAACAAGTTATTCTCACATTCGCAACGCGCACTAGAAGCCTGGGCCTCACTATATTTATGCACAGGATTTGCAATACACTCTGCCCCCAAACTAGTCTCAGACGACTTGATGCTGAGCAAGCGCCTCAGATATCAAATTTTAAACCATCTCTCTCTCTCTCCCTCGCCTGTGCCCCCTTACCCCCACCCCCTCCTCCTTCCAGGTATGTAATTAAGGTTTGAAGTAATAGCAGGTGTCAGATAGAGAAATTAAGCGCATTTATAGCTGAAAACTATTTGAAAGAGATTTGGTTAAAAGAAAACTCTTGGTCTGAGAGACGAAGCCCAAGAGGATGGATAGTCGTATAATGACGTGAAATTGCCGGGGCAAAGAGCCATTATCGCCGTCTGCTGGTGATGGTGAATGAGTCCTGGCCACGCGCCCGCGTGCAGCTATAGATGAAAAGAAATACTACACGTAAACTGTCATTTTTAGTGGATATGTTGTGGGTCTGTTAACGCCTCTTATTTAACATCCAGTCAGGTATTCCGTTTGTTAAAAAAAAAAATACACGAGAGGGGAAAGCGGTCTGTGTCTTCGAGTCCGCGCATATATAATCCAGATTTCACAGCTGACCTCCCCTGAAAAGCCCAATCAACCTCTAATTGAAAGGGAAAACGAAATACCACTTCCCGCGGCGAGACTAACGATTTAATCATTCTATCGTTCTTTTGCTGTTTTTATTTTAATTGGAGCTTAGCTTGATATGGTTCTCTGTTTAGGACCAGAGGGAGCGAGATCACTCGGACGGATCCGGGCGTTTTTGGTGATAGGGTTAACTTGATGTCACGGTGGTCAATAAACGGTTACAGCGGTCCAGGCAAACGTGGCTTAAGGCCCGAGGGAGATGGCAATGTAATGATGACACCCGGAGAGCTTTGGGGAGATGAGTGCGAGTGAAGCGATCACACACACGCACTCATAAAAAGAAAAAGAAAATAAGAAACCAATTCTTGTCTCATTATACAGATACAGCGATTTGTCAGTATCTGCTCAATATTAAAAGTCTAATTCATAAAAACATTTAACCTTCTTTTTTCTTTTTATTTAAACATATTTTTAACTAAATAGTGTAAGCACACATATAACACCGCTAATATTAAACCGGCCTATTAATAAATGTATTAAATACATTTTCATGCTTTTCAGATTTCTTAAACCTGCCTGGACCCTGCCCTGACACGACTCTGCTTTAATTCACACCAGTGCTGCAATGCATCAATGCATCTCCAGCAGTTATTTTAAAAAAGTCGACATCCTGATGAAAAGATTAGAATTGTTATCGTTAGCTTTCTTAAATAGCCAATAGTAAGAGAAAATATGACTTCTACTATTACTGTCACTCTTGTTAGAATCATACTATTATTGTCGTTATTTATTCTCCGTGCTGAGTGTCTTTAGGCTTGTACGCACAGGATTAGCCTTTACAGTGACATTGGGACCCTGGTGGCCCCTGTTTACTTTCTCTGTCATTCCCCGTCAGTCACTCCTCTTTTAACAAACCTCCTTTCAAACCTCCTCGCTCCTTTTGTGCGCGGCCTTTGTGACGGGTTGTGTGCGCACTGTGATGATGGTGCGCGACTGGGGCCAAGGGTCAAAGCGGTTATCCAACCCTCCCACCCTCCATGGCCACAAGAAAATAAAAAAAATATATAAATAAGTGAACAATTTTAAATAAATACACACAGCTTGCGTGCCGACTCCTCGAGCGCAGCGGCCAGCGGGTGCTATTATGCTTTTTATTTTATTTTTTTTATTTTACTCTGCGTCCAGGAATCAGTCCCACGCAAAGGAACCCCTTAATTAAACAAAAAAATAAATAAATAAATCTTTTGACCGATTATATCTGGCTTCCTCCCTTTCATCATCATCTTCTTCTTCTTTTTTTCTTTTTTTACCCCTTGATGCAGTTAACCTGAGCGGGGACAGCGTTTTTACACGGCTGTGGCTGTGCCCGAGCAGTGCACAAGAGCCGGCGCTCGTGTAACTGGGTGGCGTTAGTTTTAAGGAAGTAAAAGGAGTCCTGAACACCAAGGACACAAAACGTGGAGCTAATTATTCAAACGAGTTTAAGAGACAAAGCATCTGCTCCTTAGCCTTAAATTACACATCCTAAATCTAAAGATGTGACGGTCAGCCCCCCCGCCCCCGCCCTCCCCACAACCTACGGAAAAGTAGAAACACCAAGACAAACATAGAGTCCTGAGTGAAAACAGGCTGCCCCTGGATAGTCTAATGCGTCCCCTCGTATTTTACACCATCAAACAGTTATTCTTGTTTACGGCGAAACAAATGTAGGCGCCAGCGAACCTCATCCGATCTTCTTCCCTCGGAAAAATCTAACTGAGCTGGTTGAAGAGCAACTTGTAGGATCATGAAGCCACAGTGTGAGCTTTGCGCAGCCCCTTGTGGAGCTCACTTGTTCCAAAATAAAACGACAGCCTGCAGCTGGAAACACATATTATCTGCACTGCACTGAACACAAACGCTCCGAAATAAAGGCTGTCAACAAGACATTTATTTCAGCAAGCGGAAACGCCGAATTCAGAAAGCGTTCAAATTCGCTTCACTCTGTTAATATTATAACAATTTTGAGAATTAATTCCACCACGCGTTAAAAAGGCGATTTTACGCACAACAGACAGTTTAACTACAGATTAGATGTATATAAAAATGACTTTCTTGCGTAAGGAATTGTAATATGCAAACTTACGCATGTCCCCCTCGTTCCCTCTACTCCAGACAAAGTGGGAAGAATTCTCCCTCCATGCTCCTAAAGCCGTCCTAAACCCCTCCAAAGCTTCATGTAAGACCGCTACTCCCACTACAATCTGGCCGCTCGAGTGCCAAGGCCATCCGTGCCCGGTGCCCAAACCCACCACTCAACACACACTGAGGGGCAGAGACAAGAAGAAATGACATTTATTATACACTCTAAAAAAGACAATTCCAAGTTATTGTTTCTCTCTGCAAAAAGGGGGCTTGCTTCTAACATAATGAAGCGTCTTTTGTGTGGCACAGAACAATACAAAACAAGTATTCTAATAAATAGCCACTTTTTTGTGTGTGTGATGGTGAGGGGAGAGGAGTGTGTGTGTGTGTGTGTGTGTGTGTGTGTGTGTGTGTGTGTGTGTGTGTGTGTGTGTGTGTGTGTGTGTGTGTGTGTGGAGGGGGGAGGGGGGTGCTCTCCAGGATGAATGGGCTGGAGCGGCGGGGTTCTGAAAGGCAGCTGTGCCGCATTCGGAGAGGAGGGGCGAGGACTTGGCGAGGAGCCCCCGCACCCCCTTCGCCTCCTCCTGGATACTGACTCCCATTACTGATCCTGGAACAGAAAAGGACGCAAAGGTGGGGGGGAGGAAAAGGGGTGGGGAGGGGTCGGTATTGACTTTGGAGGCTGTTTTTACTCAGGACATACACTGTTTCCTACAATATGATCTTGGAGTCATCAAATATTGTCTCATGCTGTGATGTCCACAGAATCCAATTAGATGTAACCTGCACAGCTTGTAAGCATGTGGTTTTGACAGCTTCTAGGTGGGGAAGGATTTAGCCTACACACACTCACTCATACACACACACACATATAGCATACAAAAAACATGCAACAGCCACACAGCTGGGCTGATTAAAGCTTTCCTATCTACACACAGGTTTACCGTTTTGAGATGCAGCATGTGTTTCACACACATGGTTCGGTCTCCTCCTCTGAACTCACCGTTGATTGCTTCACAGATTAATTTCTTCCCCGGCCTAACCCTCACATGTCCCATTTGTTTTGCAAACACAGGACCAGAGCCCATTTGAGCAGCTCCTTCATTGTTAATGGATTCAGCAGTGCTTCTGCTGCTGCTCCTCCTGTTGCTGCTCCTCTCTCCCTCCAATGCCTGTTGCAGCATCCCTGCTCCAGGGCTGCCAGAACTCACAGACTCCCTGACTTGTAGCTGACGGGTGTCTTTGCTGCAGGCATCCATCTGCCTACTGGGGGAACCAAGGTGGAAAAACTCCTAATAAAAGTAATTTCATGCTTTTTCATTCTTTGCCAATAAAAATGCTCTAGGAATGCTTTCTTACAAACGTTCATTATTGTTTAGTAACCTAATCAGTTTAGAAGGGCACACAGCGCTTATGTTATTATCCCTCAAAATGTTTTTCTTTTCAATTTGTTTTAAAGCGAAAATACATTTCATAGATGCCTAAACATAGATATATAGATGCCAAGATTTCTTCCTGGTGTGCAACATCAAGGTGTGAGATAACCCACTGGCTTATTGCATTAAACCACTGGTGGTTAACCAACATTTCCTTTTTTCTAAATCTACTTTCTTCCCAGGACAAAGAGAAGCCACATTGCAGATTAAAACAACTTCTCCACGCTGTCAGGTTTTACCGATTCGCCGGTGAATAATATGCGAGATGTGTTGCATCAAATAAGCACTACAAATAAACCACATAAGTGGGAGATTGACACAGAGTGGCAAGCTAAGTAAAAGTGGCTGGGTGAGAGAGGGGGTGGGGTGGGGTGCAGGGTGAGGTTGGGTGAGACAGCCCGAGAGGGAGATAAGATCAAGTTCAGACCTAAAAGCGTTGAGGGAAAAAAGTGAGCCAATTGGCTAAAAGCAGAGGTCTTAGTTCAGTTCATTCTGTCTATCTCGAATCGCAATCATATGGCACTTAAAAATATGAAGACCTCAGTCAGCGATGTAATATGATGTATCATCTGTTGCATGGGTGGAGAGGCGGTGTTTAGAATAGTTAACCTGGTTTATATGTAGGATTTCAAAATGTATTTCAGTAAATAGCTTAATGTCTTTATTGAGTCTCAAGCAGGATGGTAACCCCAAACTGCCAAAGTGAAAGTGTGTATTTTTTCTTTTTTCCCCCCTGTTTTTTTGACAAAGAGAACATAACATGTCATTCAAATCTGGGGCACTCTTGTCTACAAGCAATTTGTTCTTTTGTTGCTCCATGTGCTCTATTTTCATCTTCTTCTCTTGTTAGAACCGTGAGAGAAGAGCATATAAGGGTTTGATGGAGTGGTGAGTCAGAGACAGGATGACATAAAGAGAGAGAAAAGTGAGAAAAAGAGTGAGTAAAAAGAGCGAGAGAGAGGAGAAGAGAGGGGAGAGAGAAAGAGCAAGCGAGAGAGAGAGACCAAGAAGGCCAATGTCAATCCCACAGCAAACAGCAGCGGATAATCATGGGCTTTAGGAAAACACTGTGTCCATAATGCTATTACCCAGGATTACCTACTCCAGCAGAGAAGGCGAGACTCTCTTCACAATGTGCCACAGACCTTTCAGATAATCATCTTATCACAGATGACAAACCCAGAAGAAACATCCCATTATTCAAGAAAGAGGGGGGGAATCTACAGCATGTTTGGATGAAGACATATTGTAAGCCTAAATTATTCAAGTGAAAAAATATCAGATTTTGAAATTAGTACGCCAGCCGCTTCCTCACTTCCTCTCTTTCATTCGCTCACTGTCTCTTTCTCAGGGTGCTTTCTCCTTTTCCCGCAGGGCAATTAGAGACAAGATTTTATGCATTGTTCAGCTTATCAATTAGCCATAACACCTTCCCCTCTGATTGGTCTGTAATGAACATAATGGTTTTAACAGTCAGGAGTTGCAACTCTTAGAGGTGCTGTGCTAATGGTGTCGCCACGGCGATGGAGTCACAGTAACAGCTTTGCGGAAAAGCAGAAGGAGGAGGAGGAGGAGGGGGTAAGTCAGCTCTCCCTAACACATCTCTAATTAGAGCTCACAGTCAGTCATTACTGATGTAATAGGGTGTAACACTAATGGCTATCAGGCAAGCCTCCACAAACAACAGAGGGGGGCTCTTGTAAGGTGACAGGAGCAGAAAATTTACGGAGGAGGGGGGAAAAAATGGGAGATTATGGTGAGGAGACAGGTGAAATGGAAAGTTGGGGTGTGGAGTGGTTGGGTGTGGGGGTGTGGGTCAAGGAGTGATTCAGGGAGAGTGTGCCTTGCAGCAGAGAAGGTTTTTAAGTACAGTAGTCAGACAAGGTCAGGGCCCATTAATGGAAAATCTTTCTTTGATGATAGTGAAATCTGTCACGCTAGACTTTGGGCAATATATAGAGACTGACAAGACTGAAAATGGTGAAAATTAAGGAGACATGAGGCTGGTTCAGGGAATGTAGATGACTGAGAGCGAGCCGGCGTGGCTGTGAGGGAGGACGGCGGTGAAGGCAGACTCCTAGTTAACCACTTTGGCACTTATACCTTGTTAGCACTGATGTACTCCGCAGTCCCATTCAGCCATTGATGCATGTTTTTACACTTTTCAGCACAAATTGCTCTGGCTGTAGCAAAACAGAGTGACAGAGGTAAAGATAAGGAAGATGGTTGACAGGAAACCAATGTTGGGAGAAATGAAAAGTGAGAGATGTGAAAAGAAAGCCGCAAGCGCTGCTCACTGCATCTATCCAAAGAGAGAAACCAAATTATGAGTAACTTTAAAAAAAAAAAAAAAGATCTTTACACTAATTTGTAGTTTATTTCAATATTTATATACAGTGCTATCTATATGATGCACCACACAGGATGATACACATAGTTTTCAGTATTATCCTGAACTAATGACACACATTTTCTGTTTTCAAGCTTGGTAACTTTCTTGGTAATCATGAAAATAGGCCACGCTAACTGGAATAAAGGTTTTCTTCTGTGCTTGCTTCACCCAGGATCAAAAGTTGCAAAGACCAGCCTCTGTAGGTTAACACTGATATTCGACCACTTTATTTGCACACACTGGTGTTAATTGGCATTTGAGGTCATCACTGATAGTGTAAATGGTGGTGAAAATTGGTGGATTAGTCTTTGCATCGGTACAACTGGTAAGACAGAGGCAAGACATTCTGTTCTTGTAATCCACCCATTAGTTCGCTGACTGTCTGTGACTTGAACGCCTCCAAAAAATTTTGGTTATTGTGAAACTGTGTGTGAAACAAGCTTCAGGGTTTACAAGTTTATGGTCAAAGTCCCAAACTTCAAGTCTTCTTTAACACAACATGGCATTCATTTTCGTAACCGTAATGGTGTGGCTGATGAGTTTTTACCTTATGGGTGTCCACAGCATTCTCAACCAGGTTCCAGCCCGAATTCAAGTTTACGAAAAATACCCAAACAAGCACTAAAGCTAGATGAGCAATTGCCTAAATGCCAACGACAGGCTTCAAAACAGGTGCGCACAAACCAGTAGATCTACGTTACAGTGACTAGTCCCACCTTTTACACAGTTTATCTCTATTATTTCTTATCTGCTGGTAGGTCACTGGAAAGGACTTAAGCAAACCCTTGGAATGCTTCCTCTCTGCTCCCTCCTTCACACTCACAAATCCCATGATGTCTTCTAATCCATCTGAGCCATTGGTAACCAGTTTTGTAGATGTAAAACATCACTGACAATGTATTGTGTCATTTTCTTGTTTGTTTTTTTTCACTGCTAATTAGCTGTTTTACAAGGTTTGAAGCTTGAAGATTGTTTGTAGATCTGTGCTCCAAATCTACACATAATCTCAGCCTTGCTGAAGGTGGTTTAGCACTTACTTGCTAAAGTAAGAAAGACTGTCTAGTTGGTACAATACTCCCCGCTGGCAGCAGCCTCCCCCAGCAGGACAATACATCATCAAAACTGTTCAGTAACAGTACAAAAAATCACAAATATCCAAATGAGCCTGATCTACAGAGCTGTATGCTGACAACACATTTTCCTCTTTAACCAAGAGGATGCAGTATCCATAATTTCCCAAAAGATTTTCGGATTTTGATCGATCAGATCACAGGACAGATTTCCACTTTGCCTCAGTCCATCTTATTTGCTTGGGCCCAGAGAAGGCTGCAGTGCTTCTGGATCCAGCAACCATTTGTGCCAATGACAATGAGACTTCCTGCATCCACGCATTGATTTCCACTACACCATCAAGTCTGTTTTTAATGCTGTGCTGCCCAAGGGATGGAGGATTACTGCGGTTAAATATTGTTTTTTTGACTTTTACCATTTGTCCAGAGATTTCTTTTAATAATATTATATACCGTACATAAGAAACACCCCAAGTTTTGGCAACCATACATGGAGAACTATGCTTCTTCAGTTGTTGAAGTATTTGCCTGGGCAGTTTCACACAGTAGTAAACCTCTTCTCATCTTTACTTCTGAGAAACAAGCTTCCTTTTATACACATCCTTGTTACTGACTTTTTGCTAATTCAGTTTAATGTGACTGCCACTTAAATATGGATTTCAAATGATTTGCAAACATAGCCTTTCTGATTCTGATTCTTTTTCTATTTACACATCCTACATCACAACTTTTTTCTTTGCTTTTCTTTTCTTTTTGGAAACTGAGCAGTGAGGAGACTTTAGTGTCTTTGTTGTCACTAGGATGTGAAGTTGAACCTTGAAGGAGTATTGTATGTGTAACCTATTGTGTAGCTTTACTAACGACGGCAGCAGCAGCTTGGCCTTTGAGGAGCTGCAGGACTTCAGGGGGGCTCTCTATTTCCGAACTCAGCCTTGAAAGTGTGTTTGATTGTGTTTGTGTGTGTGTGTGTCTGAGACAGAGGGGGGGCTCCTCAGTTGCCGAACTATAGTCCCTCACCCAGAATTTGAAATAAGGTCATCGTCCCCGGGAGGCCCCAAGTCAAAGCCTTCCTTCTTCACCTGCCCTTTAACTCTCCTCATCGCCCTCATTTCTTAATTTAACTCTTCACCTGAGTCCCATGTTTCTTTACTCCCCTAACAGCCCTTCCCCTTTTTTTGTTTTGCATTGTTTATACTTTAACACTTAGCCCTCTAATACATTCTGTAGATAAACTCCAACCAAAGGAAGCATAGACACGAAAGACCAGCATCACAATGACTCTGCCACTTCAACTAATATGGAATATTATGCTTTACCTCAAAAGTTTGAACTTGTTCTTTTTGTTTGTTTATTTTTTGTCTTGTCTTGTGCACAAAAATTGAAGCTCCCAATTATGTCATTGGGCCTTAAAACTGTAATTTGATTGGAGAAATGAATTTTATGGATTAGCGAGACAATAAAAACAAAAATGGCATTGTTCGTAGATAAGACAGGTAATAAGTGTATTAAAGCTTGTGGTCTGTGTGTGTGTCTGGAGCAACACAGATGCATATCCAATAGGATGCAGAGTGAGCAGGACAATAACGCACCATTCTTATGCTAATCAAGGAGGCCATTAATGTTTACATTCAAAATCAGGCCTTGCAAAGAAATGCATTCACTCCCTGCTAAACTGGGATAATTAGTTCCCTCTTAAACCCATATTCCATTAACTCAGGTGAATCCATCTGAGTTTCATCAAATTTCTGCCTCATTTTGCATAATAATACAATTTAATAGATAATGACATATTCAGACTACTCTGGGAAAACAAGCACCTATAAGAGAATATTATATGTGTAAAAAAAAAAAGGCATTTTGCTCTATTTTATATGTATCTGAAAATATTTAAAAGCATTTCCTATAAGTCAGCAGGACTGATTTGTGCATAAATTAAATCTCTAACTGTAAACGGCTTATTAGAGATTAGTGACTGATGCATTTAATGCTCTCTGCAGAGTTTCTGCTCACTTTGTGTATACGACACATCATATTACACTGTTATTGGAGTGCGTTTATGTCTACAGAGAATCCCTGGAATCATCAGTGACATAACAGGCATTGCATTTAACTGGAATGTAGTTTGATACATATTTGTGTGTGTGTGTGTGTGTGTGTGTGTGTGTGTGTGTGTGTGTGTGTGTGTGTGTGTGTGTGTGTGTGTGTGTGTGTGTGTGTGTGTGCGTGCGTGCGTGCGTTTCCTTGTGTTTGTGTCACTGAAAGAAGTTTTTTTAATACATTCACACATGCATGCTTGGGCGTATAAAGCTAAGCAGTTCCCATCAATATTCAGACTTTATCCCACCAACAGTTTTATAGAGCCAGTCACTTTTCCCATGGTGTGTGTGTGTGTGTGTACGAGTGGGTGTGAGTGTGCATACGAAGAAGCAAGTGCAGTCTTATTCAATATAAACCTTTAAATAATTTTTAAATAAAGTATTTTTTCTTCTTCTCATATTTTAGCCTTTATGTAATATGTATGTTTTTCATATCCTCATTTGGAACACAGACATTTAGTATGCTGAAAACACTTATGATTTATATAGGTGAGTAGCTTCACATGTCTCTCTTTCACTCACTCACACATACACGCGTACACACACACACACACATGCGCACACACTGTAATGGATAGGAGCTGGCTGAGGGCGTCTGTCAGGGGCGACTGTTCTAATCAGAGCAGTGGGGAGAGAGATAAAGGAGAAAATAATGAGTGTGGCATCAGGCCTTTCATAGCGCAACAAAAGGCCACGGGATCAGATAGACACACACAATGTGGAGAGGAGAGGAAGGGAGGAGAGGAAGAGAGGGAAAAGAGAGAGGGAGGGATGGGAGAAGGCAGCGCGGTGAAAGAGAACAAGGGATGGACGGGGGAATGGGTTTGCAAATATGCTTTCTTGCAAGCGTAGGTGATGTAGGCAACATTATGAAATGCAAGCTTATGTCTGGCTTCACTCGAAGGATGCCGTCAAATGGAGTGGATGGATGTTTCTATGACAACATCAATCATTTTAGCACAGAGTAGTCTTTCAGCAAGTACTGACTATAAATGCATTTGCCAGCACACATCCCTCCTTTTTTCCGTCTCAAAGACTTTGCTGGCCTCGTGCCCTCTTTCTTACTGCAGATTAGTGCTGCTTCATTTACTGCGTGTGATAATTTCCAGTCATCCTTTGATTTTTAATGCTTAATTTATCCAGATTACACTCCTTTGATTATTAATGCCTAATTTAGCCTGATGACACCAATCATTAGATGGTACCCAAACTGAAAGCAAACAACCTTAGTGGTCTTCCAATGTACCGATACAGCCTCTTCTACAGATAATGATACCGTTCAGAGAGCCCTGTGAGTGTTAAGTCAATGCCCACATTTTTACCCAAACTCCCATCAAACTTTAAAGAGAAGAGAAATACTAATTAGAAACTGCAAGCTAGGAGAAATGAGCAGGCAGACTCAGAACAGAAAATCCTATTCAGGGACTTAATGAGCTTGTCGAAGCTGAATAATTGATTTCTAATTCTAGCCTGCAGCTGTTGACCCAACCAGGGAGTGTTTTGAATGGAACTGAAATATGTTGCGCTCTGACTTGGCACTGTTGGCTTTCTGGTAACAAAACCATTATCAGATACTCTCATGTCTACCTCACACTTTCAGGTTTTGTTTAAACCCAGATGTAAAGTTTCTTATTCAATTACTCGGCTGCCGTGTACCAACAAATATACCCAGGCTCGCCCTTTGTACTCTCTTGACACCTTAATCCTGCCACAAATCTTGTTTAATATTTCAGACTTGCAGATAATTTAGTAAAAGGCTGTTTGATTTGTACCCCCCCCCCCCCCTTTCCCAAAAAAGCCCAGTAAGGTAAACTCTCCCAGCGTTTTAAGCGTTGAGAACCACAGTCCATATCAGATTGTAGGTGTTTTATGTTTCGCTCATTTGCTGCGGAGTGATTCTTTGTTGCCCTGTGTGGACGATCATATCCTGGGGGCTCTGGGGCAGGAATAGCATAGAGCACCCTGTGTGTGAACCACAGCCGCCCAGCGTCCCTGTAAGATGACCTCACGGAAAATAGGCCTAATTATTACCGTGACAGCCCATGCTATCATATTCTGCCAGATCAGTCACTACAAGGGAGAGAGGGGAGGGGGGGGAGGAGCGGGGGAGAAGAAAAATTAACAGAAATATATACCACTGTGCCACCAACCCCACCCCCCCACCCCAAAAGTGCGCATTTATTTTTAATACCCTAATCAGCAAGTCCCAAAGGTGGTTTGGCTCTCACTCACCTGCACAGACAGACGTAGCCGAGCACAGGTAAGGCAGCAGTGAGAGAGCAGGAGGAGGTGAATTGGGAGCAGAGCCAGAATGAGGCCAGTTTTTATCGTGAGAGGCAGCGGCTCGTGCTGCGGTTCTGATCGAGAAATGAAAAATTAGCGTGCTCATATTGCATCCTCTCATGTTCTAGCAAAATAATTGCCTCAAAAGTTGCCAACACACAACCCCAATTTCTTTCTTTCCCTTTAAGAGGAAATTTCATTCTGTACAGCAGATAGTAGATGGAAGGATGAAGTGGTGGGGGAGCGCAGAAGTAACACAGGGGGGCCCAGGAGGACACGGTAATTACAAGATACAGAGGTGAAGGTAGACAGCAGCGATTAACTGAAGGACTGTCCTACTCCTGAAGCCATAGTCATTAGGGCTGGATCATTATATGATAGATTTCAGGGCTATTTGCCTGGTTTTGTTCCCAGAGACAGTATTCCGAGAGACACCCTGGGAATGGGACATACTACACCAATAGCTACCTCCGTGAGAAAAAAACATGGCAAATATCAATGCTCTGTGCTGATGTGTGGTAGATGCTAATGATTATACTTGGATGCTTTCATACCAGACTGCTGGAGGTCACAACAATGGGTTACACAGTAAAAGAAAATTTTACACAGTGAGTTTTGACAATGACACAAAAAGCAGTTTGTACATTGTGCGTGGAATTATTTGGCTTCTTTTAACTTAAATGGAACTTTTATTGGACTTTCTTGCACTTTTGAAAATGAAAATTCCAGTCTTTTGTAACTTGGGTCTCATATTTGCAGGTTTTGTTTTAGTTACAGTGACATCGCATTCAGCAGTTTGCACAAAAGCCAGCAGTTCAAACACATCGAACTTCTTTATTTAGAAGTACAAAAGTGAGTGCACAGAAATGTCAGTAGTAATGTGTTTTTTTTTTTTTTATCTTGGATTTATGACGTATAAGAAGAAATTTCTCCTACCAAGTCAGTTCTACTTAGCCTTTGTTAGCAGAACTGGCTTTTTTGTCTGTATGATGATGTTCCTTTGAAGAAATCCTGCAAATTGTAGCATGTGTTACAAAATTAGTCATTAATCATTGTTTCCTGGAATGACTCAGGGTGCTATGATGTCCCCATAAATTGAAATTTATCTGTGGTTTCCAATCATTTCCAAATCACAGTCAAACACTGTAGTTAACATTTGATATTTGTACCCACAAGCTGGGTTAGGTACAGGGAGAGATCATGCATGACCCATCCATCCACCCCAAACTTTGTTCCTCTACTAAAAATGCCTCTTTTCTTTTGACTTTATTACCAACACTGCAGGCTGGTTTCTTACCTTGCTGATCTTTTTTTAGTGATGTGGCCATAGTTATCACTGTACAATAAATAAATACACCAAAGGTTTATGTTTGACATTACACCTTATTCAGGATTTTACGGTAAGGAAATTCTAACAGCTTGAAACAACTTTAGATGCTCGCTTCATATCTTCTACATTGCTGTGTTAGCAGGAAAAATATGTTCCCTGCTAACACTTACAAACATAACGTTTAGAAATAGAGACACACAGGCCACTTACATGATAAAATAATCTTAGTCAACATATTCTAATGATCAACAAAACAGAAAAAGCTATGTAGACAGATCAAAACTGGGAGAGGGGGAGCGTTACTAAGCAGATGAAGCTTCTGTGGAAGTGAGTGCCATCCAAAAATCTTACACCACAGAATAACTAGTGGCAGCTCTTGGTTTTCTCCTGTGAGCTCACTGACTTTGGGGGAAAGGAAAGTATTTCTTTTCTGTGAGAGCTCAGAAAATGTCTTAGGAGTGGCTTGTTTAACAGAACTTGATGCAGTATTTGTATGTGTTATGAGAGGCTTTTGAGGGGCTTGCTTACTTTGAGATGCAAAAATTGTAGCAAGTAAAGAGTTAATGTTATTGTCTTGCTTGAAATATGTTTTTGAGCTTTTTTATATTAAAAATGTTTAGTTCTGTTAAATAAGTTGTTTGATCTTTATTTTCTTTTATATTTGTGATATACAGTGATTAGTAGCCACTCCTGATAGTGTTTCTTATTGTGTTTTTGTGTTTGGAACATTTTAGTTGGACCGCCCAGCCTTGTATGACCTATAGCCAAAAAGACTTTTGTCACTTCACTAAGGCAGACTATAACAAAAAACGATCTCCACCTTAACAAGTCTTAAAATTAAGTTAATACAATGTGAGTTGAACAAAACCTGACGTATGACACTGTGGCAATATTTATCCAACCAAATTCATCAAAAATGTAGAACCACTGTGTGAGAAACTAAAGACACACTCATTCCAAAGCTTGTTGAACCACTTTTAACAGGAATAACTTGAAGTAATAATTTTCTGTGTGACTTTATCAGTCTCTCACATAGTTGTAAAGACCTATTTGGACTTTGATTCGACCTTTGCAACACCTTGATTATTTTCTTTTTCAGCCATTCTGTTATAGATTTGCTGCAGTGTTTGGGATCGTTGTCGTGTTGCATGGCCCAATTTCAGACCAGGTTTATCTGTCAGACAGAAGGCTTCACATTTGACAATACTTCGGTATACAGAGGAGTTCATGTTTGACTCAGTGACTGCAAGGTGCCCAGGTCCTGTGGTTGCAAAACTGGCCCAAATCATCACCCTTCCACCACCGCGCTTCACAGTTGGTATGAGGTGTTTGTGCTAATATGCATCCCCGCTTTGGTCTTGCTTGTCCAGAGGACATTATTCCAAATGTCACACATAAGCCCATAAGTATTTACATTTGAACACGTAAGTATTCAAATGTGTTCATTTAAGCCATACCTTTTCTAACTGGGTTGTCATAAACTTTAATACTTTATATCATAACTAAGGCCAAAAGAATCTGAGAGGTAGTTCTACAGTTTCTCTGAATGTTTGGGTATCTAACCTTTGGGTGAATTTGCTAGGACATCCACTCCTAGGGAGAATGACGACTGTTTTCCACTTGTGGAAAATCTTTCTCACTCTGGAAGGATGGACTTCAAATTATCTGGGAATGACCTTATAACCTCCCACATATTGTTGGGCAGCAACTGTTGCTTCTCTAAGATCATTGTTAATGTCTTTCCAAACTTTAACTTTTATAAAGATGGCTACATTTGCTGATGATCAGTTAAAAAACTGCATTTGATTAGCAGCACCACTTGGCTGTTACTTACCCTCTTAATACCAATGTAAGGGAGTACTTCATTTTTCACATACTGCTTTTTTTTTTGGCTTCATTTTTGGCTAAATAGATAATGACATTTTGGAATATGTCATGTTTTATTGTTAATTCAAGGTTGCATTTACCAAATATTAACACCTGCTAACACCAGATGATTTTTATTATGTCCTAATACCCCTCAACGAAAAATCTAAACATTTCATACTTTTGTTGTACTTTGACTGTGAGCACCTTTTTGGGTAGGGTTAGAGGACCCTTGCACAGTTTGTCATATGTTGCGTTCTGTATGTAATAAATACTGTCTCGTGTAAATTTGCATTAGCATGGTCCTTCGCAGGCAGAAATTTCACAGTAGACACATGTGCCGTCCAAGCTCGTACAGATGAATAAACAAATGGATAAGGCTAAACGTGTGATATGTTGGCTGTAACAAAAAGCTTAAATTTCTGCTTTTCTACAAAAATGGACCCATGCAGGACTCCCGTGCTGGTTGCTGCAAATGGAGGTAATGCAGGCTATGTGTTTATTTGCATACAGAGCAGGAAAATCAGATTTAACTACAAATCATCGCAGGGGACACATGTGGAGACAAATTTTAATTCCAGGTGTAAACGCATGCTGATTTAACAGCAAAGGGTGATCACACCACGTGGTGATTTGATTTGGTTTTGTTTTCTGCTCTTTGCATGATGTTAATTAATAAATTAAGAAAGTAAAACATGTCAACAGTGCTACAAATCACACACACACACACACACATACAGAACACACAATCAGGCAACAGTAATAAGCTAATAATGAGATTAATTCCACTGATTACAAAATCAGCCTTCATTTGAGACCACTGTATTTTCATTTGTGAGTTTTTGATTGTTTGTGTTGGTGTGTGTTGGTGCATGTTGGGCGGGTGGCGGGGGGTACTATTTCGCTTGGGTTTGTTTTTTTTCCTGGAAAAGAAAAGCAGACTGTAGAAACCCTTGTAACCCAGCCCTGCCCTCCACCCCCAGACCCTCTCGCTGTCACCGGCCATGTGTAGTGTGTAACAGGCACTGACAGTTGCTGTGCAGGTCAGTAACCCTGTGGCCTTGTCTAATTGAGGCTAAGGATCCCGGCTTGTCCTGCCATCTATAATTAACTACATCATCTGCAGCCGTATGAAAGATTCAGCTGGACTGGGAGTGGCCGACACATGATCCCGCTGTTAGTGTTTACTGCTAGTGTGTATAAATGTGTGTGTGTTAGTGAATACATCATAGTCACGGTGACTTTCAGAATCTTCTGATTTACCCAATAGGTGGAATATGAATTTTTAATGCAAAAAAAATGTAATTTACTCTATCTGATTAGATTTGGATGAATACATTTAGCCCTATAACTGTAATGTTGCAGACAGTCCGTCATGTTATTACAAATAAAAGCTTGCAAAATTTGCAGTAAATCCAAGGTATCCTTGTTACCTTCTCTTTAATTCCTGCTCCTTCCTCCCAAGCTTGAGCTTTGCCATGACAGAAACTTGAAGTGCACTCTACACCTTCAAACACCTTGGCTCTGCCTTCCCCTGCCCTTCTCTGCCTCCTCCACCTCTTCCATCCTCCTCCCGTTCGCTCAGCTCTCCCGGCTTACCCTGCCCCACTCAACTCCTCTCTCTGTCCTGTCGATGCCTTTGAAATAGGGCTTTCAAAAATGCTGCTTTTTGAATTAATGAATCATTTTTCGCCAGGTGTCGTCGCGAGAGGAGGAGGAGGGGGGAAGAGGTGGGGTGGGGGATGAGGGGACTAAAGAGGAGGGAGTGGGGGCTAATAAATACAGAGTGGAGAGAGTCTCACCACTAGCAATCCCTCTCCTCCCTTTGCCCGACGTCCCCCCACGCCGCTCCACCTCTCCTCACCCAACACAGACACACACACACACATTCACACACACGCCTTTGCTTTCCTCCCACGCCCCTCCACCCCCAGCCCTAGATGAAAGGCCTAGCTCGTTCCTGTACCTTTAATTTAAAGCTGAAAAGGAAAACGAGAGCGGGGGTGCGAAACACGCTTATGAATATGGAGAAAATTGAATGAGAACCGTCCCTTTGAATAAATCAGTATGAATATCCCTTGGCCTTGTTGGGAGGAAGGTCACAGGAGACCCTTGGATATACAGATGGAGAGCAGTTTGATGGACCAGTATGTGTGTATGTGCATGTATCTGTGGTCTTGTTACATGTATGCATTTGTTTTGAGAAGTTTAGACTCTTTATTATGTTTTTGATAGTTTAGTACAAGGCAATTAAAGACAATCATTTGCTGATTAAATGGGATAGTGATTACTACTAGATGGACTCCGTTAGATAGATGATTTGAATGACTGATTCAACAGTTGTTATAGCCTGTAACGTCTGTGTCCATAAGCAGATACCTACTGCAGAGGTGCGTTCACCTTGAATGGCACGTGGCCCTGCAAAGCTTGAAAAGGAGAAAGCGCTAAAAAGCGTGCGTATAACCATGGCAGTATGGACCATTCCACATGAAGACTCTCGAGTTGTTATTTACTTGCAGAAGATTGCAGCAACGTTGCTGCAGACCAAGTTTGAGTATTATATAGTGTTCAAGGCTGCAAACAAGCAGTAAAGAAACTGTGGACTATGTGGGAGTTAACCCGCAAATTAAACGTATTGTGGAAGACATTCAACAACATCATCCCTCACATGAAAACAGTGTGGCAACAACGACAACTATATATATTTAATAACAATATAGCAATATGAGGAAAAGCAGCAGCACACTGTCCAGTCACTCACAATCAGAAGACATGAGGAGAACCAAAGCAACACATTTATTAACACAATATTAATGTTGGCAGTTTAGTTTGATCTTGATCATCAATTAGCCAGATTACAGAGCAAGAATCCTGAACATTGTGATGAAAGTTTCTTTCTTTTGTTACATTATATGGAAGAGAAAGCACATTCTGAAGATAAAACTTGTGATATTTCCCGACGTCACATATGTGCATGTATGTGGGGTTGATGACGGTGGAGCAGATATTTAGCTGAACCAAAATAAATCTCTGTATGTTCAAAACTGTGAACACATATACTTGAAGTATGATCCATCCCAGCAACCTAAACTTAACAGAATCTATTGTTTTCCACAGGAAGCTATTAAATCAGCAGGTAGTATAGGTAAGTTTTATTCTAAGTTGTTCTTCATTTTGTGATGAAATAAACAGCAGGGCAACACGTCCACAGCCCTGCAGGTTCATGGCTGCCTTTGCTGCTTATAGTTCTGTTATTGTGCGCTTTTCTGCACAATGTGATGCAGGGGAATTGAAAAAGAATCCTTCAATTTGACTGAGAACATGATGCTTAGACTGTGACAAATCAGAGGGCACAGTGGTAATAGTATATATATGTGTGGTGACAGTTGAAAAGATCCTTTGTTACACGTTTTCTCCTTGTACTTCCTGTCTCTATCTACCGTCAACTCATCAATAATGCTAAAATATAGAAACTTTTTTTAAATAAATGTAAAATCAGAATAAAAATCGTCACACAATAAAATCACAAGTTTGCAAAGAGTATGTTCTGCTGCCTGCACGAGTTGTTATTTCTAAATATTTGAAAAAGAAAAAGTTATGAACTTATTTTTGAGACGCTAGCTAAAAATGACTCAAAAAATGGAAAATCTATAGACAGAAATTTTAAGCACTACATCAAAAGAGTAAAAAGATAAATTTTATATGATGTAATCAATGTTTTTTTTTTAAATCTGCATTTGGTTTATAAAGACAGAATTTTTCCCAGTGCTTAAAGGAACATCTTAAAATGTCTTTCTGCAACCCCAAAATATTTAGTTTGTACATAACAGGCTCAAACTAGAGACTTTGTTAGCCGTAAAATGTCCTATTAAAAATGTAATCTGTGAGCATAATAATAATCTATGATCGACTAATTCTTTCAGAATTACCACTTAATTTGTTTATAATTCACCAAAACTTGGGTTAACGGTGAATACTTGTCGAGTCCATGACACAATCTGTCAGCAGGGTTCTCACTGAATCACTGATGTGCGTTCTTCTGTTCTTCCTGCTGCTCATTTTCAGGCGTAGGTTTTCATGTTTAAAATGACAAAAAAGAAGAAGGAGACACTCTGTAACATTGTTGAAGATTCGGAAATTGAATTTGTAAGATCTGCTTCAACAGCCCAATGAAGACATGAATGAGTGGAAACGGAGAGCACGGAAAAGACAAAAAAACAAAACACTGGAGGACAGAGGAAGACTGGAGGAGCAGATGATTGCAAGGACTCTGTATCATTTTGAGGTTGTCTTTAACCCAGTCCACTGCCTATTGTGAGAGAGTGGCAGGGAGAAATTGAATTCCCAGTTATTTTGGTGAACAAGGAAACACTGACTGAGTCTCATGAGTTAAATACTAATTGAAGACGACAGAGATTTGGATGAAAGTCGTGAGAGCTCAGCCTGAATGGCACATGGTCTTGGACTCAGAGCACCACAATAGAAGAAGCTAGAAGTGGTGTGTGTATTCTTGTTACTAGTGAATGTGGGTTTAAGGACACTCTTTCTTTCTTTCTTTTTGGTTGACACGTGGATTCCATTCGATCGCACACATAAAAACAGAGACGTAAACCGTGTTAATATCAGTAAACCAATCACAGCAGGTTATTAAGAATCTAATAAGCTTAAGCATAGAAATCAATATATGTATATATTTTTTATTTGGTCTGGTAGTGTGAGGACGACAGAAAAGGATTAGGGCCACTGGGGGAAAAAGTGGGCAAGTCTTTTTTTTCTTCTTCTTCAGAAGTCTGAGAAAAAGTCAGAATTCCGAGATTAAATTTTGACTTTAATATCAGAATTCTGTTTTTTTTTTCTCAGAATTCTGGAGAAAAAGAAAAAAAGTCACTTTTTTTTCCAGTGGCCCTAATCCTCTTTTGTAGAGAACATCTACAAAGCAGGTGGAAGTGAATTCTTTGTCTCACAGAACATTTTCGGTCTTGTTTGGACTGAGCCAAGTAACATTTTAATGCCTTTGTGTTTTACATTAATGTTTCACATATCAATAGAAAGAGGAGAGAAATTTTAATGACATGTCATCTCATTGTCGTTGTTTTCTCTGTATTATTGTAGGTTCTTTACCTTAAAATATAAAGCACCTTGAAGCAACTGTCATTGTGTATTGCTGCTAAATAAATAAAATTGAATTGAATTGAATTTTGCTGTGTGCCGAGCATGACAAAAGTAAACACGGGAAGAAGGTGCCATGTTCTAGACTAGTTGCATGGAGAATTAACATTGATTTTATGGCTCGTTGCTAGTTTGTGAACTCTGCACATCTGTGGTACTCAGAATTCAAAGCATACCTGGCTACAGGAAGGCATTTAGCTCAAACTTGAGGTATACACCTGGTAGCTGGGTTGGATAGAAGTTGGATAACAATCTCATCATAAAGTAAACTATTGTGGCGTTCATTTGGAGAGACCAAGACCGCCTCATCCAACATGTCTTGGTGCATTTGTTTTGTCCTGTACCCGAGTTTGATTACTGTCTTCACATGTGCACAAAGGAATCGCTTCGAGGGGGAAATGAATCAGAGCTCAATTTAAATGGACTGAATAGCTAACAGCGCAGGTGTGAAAACACCTCTAGAAACCGAGCATACGGCACACTCATACAGTAGCTACATGTCAGTGACAAGGTAGTCGCATCATTTTCTGCTTCATTGTCTATTTTATTCAAAAAATTACCCTTATTCACAAAATCAACATCATGCCTGATAAGAGTCAAAAATAGCAATTCACACTAATCATGAAAGTGTTTACAGGATTGTTTACATAATATCTATACAACCTGACTTGCTTTTTTTGAGTTGTCCCCACTGCTGGCCATTTGGAGTAAGTCCTTTCTGCACACGTTTCATAACAAGTGGTTAGAAATTGGTCCCCAAAGAATGGAAGTACTAAACTAACTTTAGTACTATTGCTTTATGCCCATAGTATACATTAATTGACCTTGAAAAGAGTTGATTGCTTACAAAACAGTCTGGGAAAAACTGGGAATCTTGTAGGGTCACTATTTGAAAGATTATAGCTTTCACTTTGAGATAATTTCCCATCTTGTTTGTTTATTTGTACAAAGTGTGCTTCTTGGTGTTTCTGAAAGTTTGAGAAAAGAATAAATAAATGAATAAATTGTCTTTTATTATGTAATGTGGCTATTGGTGTCAATAAGGTGCTATGCAGCATTTCCATAAAAGTGAATTGAAATGTGCTAAAATGTAATATTGCGCAAACATGACATGTGTCAAGACATGCAAAAATACTGTGTCTGAAGTCCCCAACTGTTAAAATGTTTTTTTGTCCATAATTGGAAAACTGAGGTTAATATGCAAACATTTCCTACTTTTTAAATAACTAAGACACTTTTTAATTCATTAAAATGTTTATTTTCAGTTTATGTGGATACTAACTCACAATCATTAAAATGATTGGTGCCCTAGGGGTTTTTAAATTTCTACTGTATGTCATTCAGACACCGCGAAAAGGTTTGATGCCAACCTGAAAGTCACGGCTGTGACACATTATTCTTTCAACGTACATAAAACATATTTGAGTTAAAATAACAGAGACACAGAAACCTGCAGATACAACCAGAATAAAGAAATAGGAGCAAATACTCAAAGGTCCATAAAGACACATAGGGAGGTAAGCTACAGGAAGCTCAGAGACAAATGGTTGGAATTATACTAAAAAGAAAAAAACAGCTTTAACTTACTATTTCAATTAAGCGGCACTTCATTGGAATGACAGTCTCTAAAAACAACATTGCAAATGCATGAAATACAATTCAGTGACGCAAAAACAGAACAATTTCTTCTATCTGATATCTTATCTTGCAAACAACTTATCTCAATTTTTGAACAATAGCACCTTTCCAGACTTGTCCCTTAGAGAAAGTTTTCCATCTTGCATGATATTAAATTTCTGATTGCTGAAATTTAGTTTAATATTGTTTCGAAATAGTTACTTTAAGATTCTGTTTTCAACTCAAGTGTGTCATTAATTTAGTTGTGACGCAATCATTATACAATATGCCTGTCAGTTATGTGGTATGAAAAAAAAATTAGATGGAACAAAAATACCCATAATTGTGTTGTTTTGGAAAAAACAACACAATTATCACAAATTCGTTTACGATGATGAAATATGTACTGTGCAAAAGCTGTCCGTCTGTTCTTTATATTTTTCTAGGAAAGTGGCAAGTGGAAAAAAGTATACAAGGCAGTTTGTTCAGTTCTAATGTATGACCACCTGTATCCTTCAACAGAGCCTGAACTCTTAGGCAAACTTTCTTTAACTAGTCCTCAGGAATAGTTCTCCAGGCTTCTTGAAGGACATTCAAGGCTCTTATTTGGATGTTGACTACCTTTTGTTCAGCTCTGTGAAAAGACGATCCCACACAGCTTCAATAATGTTGAGGTCCGGGCCCTGGGGAGGTCAGTCCATGACTGATAGTGTACCAGTGTGTGTTTTTCTGTCCAGGTTTGCTTTTACTGAACTGGGGCCATTTCTGATGAGGCTTCAGCTGACAGCAGATGGATCGAATGAAAGGCCAAATGAGTCTCTCGGGTCCCGTGTGAGGTCCTGACTCGACTTTTTTTTTTCCATTTCTTGAGTACATCACTTTCAGATATTGTTAATCTGCTGTAGATCGTTTTATAGGCCTGTCATCTCTTCTTTTGTCCTCTTCTTGTCCAGTTTCCTCAAAGTTTTCAGTTAATAGCACTTCGGGAATCACCTCATTAGTGCAAAAATACTACCTTATGGCTGTTGAACTGTTCAGATTCAGATAAAGAATTTTTTTAAATTGTGTAACTAGGCTGCTAATAATTAAAAGCCTAAAGACAAAATTTAGAATTAGAATTAGTTATTTGATAAATTGTCTGTGACGTGTAGACACAACACTGGTTTGTTAGGTTCTTCTTTATGCTTGATTGACTCATAGGTCAGCGTTAACTGAGTTAACAAAAAAAAGAAAAAGAAAAAACATTCCTCTGAAAAGCCAGGAACAAAGACTGGACTAAATGTATGGAAAAAGCCTGGAAAACTATAGCTCAAGACCACTTTAAAAATAATAACTCTGGATTTCTCGGTAGCAAAATAAAAATGAATAAGGGGTAGTGTCAGACTTTTGCACAGTACTGCACAATGTAAATCCACTCACATGCAGACATAAGGCACATGGTCCTCTCAGCTGCAAATGGAGACTGCTTTTATTCAAGTATATCTCTTTTTGTGTTTGATGAAGAAATGCAAACAAACCAGACACAACCCGAGTCTTACTACTCTCTCAATAACAGACTCGTACTGAAAAGATTTCCTTATCCTTGGTTTCACCTCACCTGTCCTTTACAGGAATGCGAGCCTATCTTTAGCAGGCCTTCTTCTCCAGACTAAGAGAGTGATATTTTTCACTTTTTACCCAGCACATTTCCATGGGATCTCAGGGGCAGCAAATGCCAGCTCACAATAACATGCGGCCTTAACCGTATGTATACAGTAAAAAAAAACAAAAACAAACAGATGATGTAATAAAAAACATCAAAGATGTCTCAAGTGAAAGGTAACATCTGAAGTTTACAAATGATATCAGGTTTATGCCATTCGCTGCGACTCGTGGAATAAAATGTAAAAAATATTTTCCACAATATGAGACGCCACTTAAAGCTCATTCTACCTTAGCTGGTGTAAAGGTTGTATATTTATCACCTGCCAAAGATACCGTTGAGATGCATGAAATGGAGAAAGTGGTTGGAGTATTTTTTTGTTTATACATTCATCGTCCGTCTGCCATTCACAATAAATAAGTTCCAGCTGAAACTGAAGTGATGCATCTCATTTTGTCGTGCAGTTGATAGCACTCAGCTTTGATCTTTTAAATGTCAAATTTTGCCTTTGAGAGCAAAGTCTTTGAGGCAGCAGACATATCTGCAGTGTTTGTTTTGTTTGGCCTAATGGTACTGATCACACAAATCATTTTGTGTTTCCATGTGGAAGCATGCAATGAAGTGACAACACATTGAGCAACACACACACACATGGTGCTCAGCCTGTATGTGGAAAGAAGGTTGGGGTCAAGTGCTGTGAGGCTAATTAGTTTTTCCAGAGGAATACAAGTAAAACCATCCAACGGCACAGTGTTTCTAGCTGCAGGTCAGGGTGATGACCTCGTGTTAAGAGACACAGATCTTTTCTTCCACCTCCACCTCGCTCCACCTTCACTTTTACATTGCAAAAAAAAAGAAGAAGAAAAAATTCAACTGACTTTTCCTCTCTTCTTCCTTCTGCTTCTTGGTCAAAACTCTCAAACGCAGGACATGAAAGGGGACGCTCCTGTATGTACACTCACCCATATTCACTTAAAGGTTACAAGGACTCGAGACAACTGAGACCAGTTTCCCGTCAGTGTTGTCACAAATTTTAGACAAACAATCTCTCAGATTCGTTCGAATTAAATTCTGTGCAGAAATTACTTCATCTTGAGCTCTTGCACCACACTTGCAAGTTATGCATACACTCTGAGGCTACATGTTACTTATAGGAATAAAACTAGATGTTGAGCTTCGATTTTCTTGATTTAAAAATGAACAGAAAATGCTCGCTTGTATTTTTTTCTCCCTTTTTTAAATTGAAAAGCTTGTCTCAGGGCTGTGCATCTCTTGTCGCTCTGCTAATTACAACCTTATTAGCCAGGAAGGACTCAGGTGCTGCAGAATCCTTCAGTGAGGGACATCTGTGGCTGACAGTGCCAGGAAGGCTGTGTCATCCAGTCTTAATAGCTAATGAACAAACACAAGGATTTTCTCTCAGATTCATTATCGTCACAATGAATGAATTCAAGGTCCTTTTGGTTGTCGTTCTCAGCATATTATCTTCCCATCAGCCCATCAATCATCTTAGCCGGCAAACAAGTCCCTCTCTGCCAACTCAAATATAGACGCACACACTGCGAGAACGCACACAAACATAGATACACCCAAGCAGACACTCACCCACGCACAAAATCAGATCAGCTAATCAAGATGTGGTGGCTGAGTGGGAAGAAAAGTCAAACAGGGCCGGACAGATGTCTCACTCTGGTGACTTCAAAAGGGAACTAAAGAACACAAGGCCATGTAATGTGATTTAGATATAATGCTTCCAGGTCAGGGGTGATGGCTAGACTGCTGGGCAGTGGGAGAGCAGCTGACAAGCGTGTAACTAACCATGACGGATGGGAATTCAATGGACTGCCTACTCTGAACACTTTGAGCTAGACGGGAACAAATTACAGAGCTGACCACCTTGTCAGCTAGAGCAGAAGAGGAAATTCATTTGTTCCCAGAATATTTTCTGACATGTGTATGCACTATAATCAAGTCAGGCACAACTGTATTGTGAGGGAAATCCTTCTCGCTGACCCTGCAATAGTAATGTCCAGTCACCACAGAATGACGTGATGATTAATAAGGGGGGGAAAGCCATTCTTACGTGGCAATGATGAGGCAGGTTTCAGTGGCTGTGGTGAGCTGAAAGCAGAACGCACTAGGTATTTAATGCTTAAAGGGTAACACTGATGATTTTTTTTACAGCTTTCCTACGGTCAACTGATTGATATTGCTAACAACAAAAATTGGCTGCCTATCTAAGACATGTATCCAGTTCATGTGCCATAAAAATCCATTGCTGTCCAGAAACTATTAATGAGGCACAGACACACTGGGTCATGTGTCTTCATTTAGAAAAACATGAGCCATATAATTTAGAAACAGCTACACATGAGGCAGAAATCTCTGTAACATATTAAAGTCATCTTTTTATCTCTTGCTGTACGGGCCAAAGTCTTTGCTCAAAGGGGATCATATGATTATATAGATAATGACAAAAAAAATCCATCAGTTTGTGTTGCAGTTGCAGAGATATAACGCTTTCACAATTGCATGAGTATTGGGCCATGTTGTGGCCAAACTTTAGCCTTTTTTCCTTTTTTATTATTGAGAAACCCCAACCGGTCGCAGCAGATGGCCGCCCCTCCCTGAGCCTGGTTCTGCTGGAGGTTTCTTCCTGTTAAAAGGGAGTTTTTCCTTCCCACTGTCGGCAAAGTGCTTGCTCATAGGGGGTCATATGATTGTTGGGGTTTTCTCTGTGTGTATTATTGTGAGGTCAACCTTACAATATAAAGCCCCTCGAGGCAACGGTTGTTGTGATTTGGCGCTGTATATATGAATTTGAACTGAATAGAACTTAACCAAAAAATTAAAAAGTGCAGTGTTGAGATGGTTAGCACTCACAGCAAGAAGGTCCTTAGTTCAAACACACCATTCGCCCGGGGTTTTACATGAGGGGTTTGCATGTTCTCTCTCTGTGTACAGCTCCCACAGTCCAAAGACATGCGGTTAGGAGGGGTTACATTAGGGTAAGGTTGGCTGTCTTTCTGAATTGGATAAGCGGAAGGGAAATTAATGGATGGCATCCACAGTATCAATCCTTGGACCCACCATTATACCACCAGCAGGACCAATCTATGTGCTAGTATTTCTACTAAGCTAATGGCTACTGTCAGCAGATTGGGTTTCTATCTATAATGGTACAGGGTTTTTAACTTTTTAATATAAAGTAACTCTAGACTATTGTTATTATTTTGTACTATATAAATATAATTAAATCAAAAGGTACATAACTTCTCTTTAATTGGAGCTTTGTAAACCTTTTCAGGTGTCATCACCACCAATGGTCTCAATTATCACACACCGTAGACCCCACCGTAGATCCTTCATGCAATGAAGGACCTTGCATAGCATCAGTGTTTTGCAGGGAAAGAACTGCAGGTTTTGCATATATGATTGTTTGGTTTTCAGATTGCATTTACGACAGCTTTCACAAAAAGAATTTTGAAATGTGAACACCATTTACATATCTAAAACTCATTATTATTAAATTACTCCAATGTGACATGAATGTGTCACAACTTCAATGACGCCTCCCGGATGTCAATCCTTTCAAAAAGAACTTACATTGTTAGTGATGCATAACAGATGCTATATCAGCTCTTTGAAACAGGGTGAAATGTCTTGTATTAGACTAAAAGCAACAAGGCTATGACCTGCCACATTCACTAGTGCACCATAGTAGGTGATGGTATGTCTCCTTGTTTTTTTCAGATGTCACTCAACCACCCACAAATACATTCCCACAATTATGTATAAATTTTTCTCCTTTGCTATTTTGAAAGATGGAAAATTGAGAATAGCGAGAGCTTCATGGCTCTTTATTTTCTTTTAAAAAATATGAAGGGCCTTACATTTTAATTGTCTGCCGTGATGATAAAGAATAAATGAATTTACTTGCTGTATATCCCACTATTAGACTGCAATTGCCATTTATTATAAACCAACAGGCTATGTGACAAAACATTCAGAGAAAAAAGTTTCAGAAAAAAGCTAATAACTCTGATATTTTTGAAGCTCAAGAAAAATCAGAGGTGATGACTTAATGTTGAGAAGCGCAGATGAGCTATTATGCAGAGAGCACAGACATCAGTAAAGAGGAGGTAAAGGAAGAAATTAAGACACTGAAGGGTTAAAGCATTTCGCCAATTATGCTCCCACTCTTTCCTATACTCTGAGAAATTAATCGGAGAAATTAGCAAAGCAATTACCACTTTTAATTGGACTAATTCTTATGGTCCTGTCACAGCTGCATCCGGAGGTACAGCTTTAAACCTTGAACATGTCTTTTCACAAACGTTATTATTAATTTCTGTGACCCTCTTTTAGCCTTTGACATCTGAACCATTGAGGGTGAACTGCTGTCAGCTTCCCCTAGATTATTATCCTCTGTTAGCATCTCTATTTTTTTCCATCTCTTACTCCCAAGGAAAGAAGACAGCGGTGCTGTCATCTGTGACAGAGAAAAATGGAAGTAATTAAAAACTGAGCTTTAAAGGTGTACAACTTTAAAGAGGCTGTGCAAAGTGTAAATAAAAACAGAATGCAATCATGGACAGATCATTAAAAACTCATATTTTAACTGAAAACAGTGCAACATATAAAATACTTCACTGAGAAATTTTTATTATTTTTGTAACATATATGCTCATTTTAAAATATCATGGCACATTATAGCTCACGTTATATTTTACAAGAATTAAAGAAATTTGAATATTTTTAGGTAAAAAAAACAAGAGTGAAACTTTCTGGGCAAACAAGAAAATAAAACATTCTCTAAAATGCAAAATCCACAGCTTCCTTCTCTTGACCAGGATTGGAGCGAGTTTGAAAAAAAGGAAAATGATGGATGCCATGATCCTCTGGGCTGAAGAGGAGAGAGAGTGTGTTGCTTGTTTTCAGAACAGTGCAAAATCCAGCAAAATCCAGTGTGTGCAATAGTGCACATGGTATAGGAAACTCGCACATCTGTGAAGATGTCCTAGATGAGTGACTAAACATACACAGTGTTTGATACAACATATAGTACTGTCCAGACAGCATCTTCAGGGAAGGCCTTGTTAGTTTCAGCAAGACAGTTTCAGTCACAAGCAAAAGAGAAATCTTGTGCACAAACAACCTGTATAACCTTTTTGCCTCTTGTTTGCAACCTTACAAGCTTTATTTAATTTGCTAATGCCATCTGAACACCAAGAGCTTTTCATTAGTTAAATGTATTATCAATACAAGAGACTTTTTTTTTTGAGAAGCACATATTGTGCCAAAATATTTATCTATATTTTGCTGATCAAACACATTTGCACTCCTCAGAGTTAAAATCCATATTAAGCTTCCGATCTGTTATGGAAGTTGCTGTGCTTAGTAAAAAAAAATGTTTTTGGCTGACTCACTCTTTTCAACAGGGAATCTAATTATGCTCATGAGGACATAATTAGATACCATGAAAATGTTATTGTGAAAATTCAAACTAAAAATGGCCATGTGAGGCTAATTAGGTCATCACAACTAAGCAAAGAAAGCACAGCTTAGCCTATTCTTTATTGGACCTACAACAGACTTATCCAATGTGCCCAGCTGTAAAACCTTTGCATAATTGTTTGAACTGCAATTTCTATGCTGGATTTTTAAAATAAGATGGCTGGAAGGAGGCAGGCAGAAATATATATACTCTTTAAAGTTTTATTTTTACTTGTTCTTTGTCGAGAGACAGCTATCTTAGCTATGTCCATAATTCCTAGGGTATGCCACTGGCTGCACTGTAGGTGACACGCAGCCTAATTAAAAAATCGAGCTGAATGCACCTGGGGACTACAAATAGCTGTGACTGGTCTGTACGGGTTATTGTATTTTGTCTTTTAAGTTTTCAAATGCTGTGGAATCTTCAGCTTGACTACAGCACAAAGCAATTCACCATTCAATTAACCCCGCGCTTTAGGGTTAAACAGGAAAGATCTAGCCAAGGATATGAAAAAATGCCAATACGTTCACTGTTTCGTTTCACACACAAAAAATGGCCATAGGAAAGAAAAGAACACCCCTTCTGTTTACTGTTGCTCAACACTGCTGTCTTAAAACTCAATTGATCCAACTCGACGCCAAGTAGTTCACTTGAGATAGAGTCAGAGTATATTTTACACCGAAGAGGAAGAGACAGAAGCATCTGTTGCCCCTGATAGCTTTGACTTATTTGACTTTTCCTGACACAGAAAGATTGGTGCCTGCTTTGAACCTTCTCAGATATGTTAGCTACAATACATTAACCCCGGCCGGTAGCAGTGATTCCCACTGGGGCCACTCACAGAATGTCTTGCCCTGATGGGCTGATGGGAATCAGAAGAAATCAATAAGCAATGATAGACTTCTGCTGTCCACTCAGCTAATCCCGTTAGTGATAGCTGTGGATTTAATCGAATGATTGCACACACTACAGACACGGAGACAAGCGTACGTGCACACAGATACAGTATACGCGCACACACACCTCCAAGTACACTTAACCCCATAACATTCGTATGGATAAGATCTGTAGATCTTCCACAGACACTCTCCGCTGTCATTTTGTTGAGACAAGCAGCAATTTGAGAGACAATTCCTTCGAGCGCGAAGAGGAGAATCAATTTAATAAATCCTTTGCTCATAGTCCAAGTTGGACCAGATTGCAGGAACATTTTCATTTGAGCAGAAGACGCGGAATAAAGACACATTTTGTCCTTATGATCACTCGATAAAGGATCTCTTTTTGATATGGAGATCAGTACAATGCATGGCAGTGTATGGGAAACTGAGCAGAAATGGACTTCCTTTGACAAAGACGATTTCTCACATGCTGTATACATATCAAAGTGACATAAACCCTGATAACTACTATCAATACATGAGCCACACATCTGTTGCAAAGTATTTTTGGGTTAATACTTCAACCCCCCTCACCCCACCCCACCCCACCCCACCCCGTCCCACCCCTTCACATGTGTGAATAGACATTATAAAAGCAGGCCCCAGTGGCACATGTTTAAAGGTACATTAAGAGAGCACATCAATTGTAGATGACATAATCCCCAGTCCTCTTTTCAGTCGCTCTCTCACTTCCTTAATCTCTCCGTTCTTTAACCCTCATCTTCTAAGAGGCTGAAAGCTCCCTTCATCTTCTCCTCAAGCTAGCAGAGAAACCGCGAGCTGCCTGGGGAGAGAGGGAAAAGAAGAGGTATTACTGAAGTCTGATTAAATTAACACTGTGATGCAGATTTCTTGCCTTTTCCTCCCTCTTGTCATCTTATCTGACTGTGTGTTGTGAAAATTAGATGAACTTGTTACATGAGGGTCCACGTATGTGCAATGTGTGCGCGTGCGGGCACACGCACCTCTGCTTTTTAATTAATTACTCTTGTTGGTGTCATTAGCAGGCTCCATAACTCCTGATTTGCATTGGTGTCTATGATAAATAAATAAATATTAGATAACGCAAGCTAATAAAAGACTGGAGTGTTCCATTCTTCACACACACCCCACCCCTCTAACCTATTGTAACCCCCCAGCCTTGCCCACCTCCCCCCAAGGCAGAAGCAGAGCAATCCCCTGTAGAAGTACTATAATTACAACGTTTCCACATCCAAATAACTATAGTGGTTTACATAAGTCCCGCACGAGCTGCTCACTGTTCAGAAACTATTCTTGCTATATCCCGGTCTCCCCCCTCTAATACAAATGCTGCTGAACAATGTGTGACCTCCCACAATGCACATGATGTAAGTTAAAGTAAAAATGAAAAGTTCACTTTGTGCAAGCTTACATCCAATTTACCTCCTTAAATGTGGACTGAATTCCAGCTCAGGCACTGATTAAATTCCATCTATTTGAGGCTAATTAATCACTTCCATTGTGTCCAATATTGTCATAAGAAAGGTGCTTAGTTGACACTCTAATTCATGAAATGTGGCACCTCTCGTCTAATGCGATCAGTACAATACGCCAACAGTAGCAAGAAATAGACACTAGTTCAGTGGAGATTATTAATTATACTCAATATAGATATTGACAGAGACAAAGTATATGAAGATGATCATATATATGGAAGCTAACTGGAAATATAACAAATTTGCAGTTAAAAATCATGGTCTGAAGCCCTTTTTGGGGGAGGGGGATCACATGTCCATAACTTTAAAACATAGTTTACAAAACAGTTTCTTGTATGTACTCAAGAGGCAGGTATCCAAATGTTCTTTCCTCCACTGAATTTTGCAGCATCCCCTCATATCACATTTGATCCTAATTTATCCCCCCAAAAAAGGACATCGTATGGAAATTGTGCAATTTTATTACTTCTGCCCGTTCAGTGCCTGAACCAATGCCATTGTCCTGCTTCTTCTTCCATTGACCCCATCCTGCCTCCACCCATCTGCTCCAACAAGGTGATGTTTATCTCCAGCAGGAGGAAATTAAAGCCTTGCTTCATGAGCAGCAGATATGCAAATCTTATACAGTGCAAATAGATTGCGAAGCTCACACAACGGACAGTGGTGTATTGGGACACCCATTGAGCCCCAGTGATTTGAAATCCAAATCAAGACATGCGGAATTACAAGACACACATGGGCTTTCTGGGAAAAAAAAAATCTGCACGTTGAGATATTAAGGGAAATAAATAGACGAGAAGATGAAGAATTAATGTTGGAGTGAAAATTAAAAAAAAAAAAAAAGCCAGATTATTTATTCAGCTGCTCCGTCAGTGTAGATATGTTTTAATAACTTTTGTTCAACCACAGGTGAACGCTTATCAGAAGACATGACACACACACACACACACACACACACACACACACACACACACACACACACACACACACACACACACACACACACACACACACACACACAAGAGAGTGAGAGAGAGTGAGAAAGAGAGAGAGAGCATGGAAATACACTCCTCTGATATCACCATTACATGGGATATGTATTTTCTTGAACTCACAAAATTGGAAAGTAATAGTGGCCATGCAAAATGCCTTGCAGTTGTGGAGTATGTAATTTTGATATGCATTAGTGTTATTGTCAGGCAGGGTGTATGGGCTGTTTCCTTGTGTGATTGCAGGTCTGGCTTGTATTGTGGGAGGGAAGCAGACAGGAGAAGATAGTATTAAACCTGTCCTTGCCATTCCAATCTGTCTGCATGTTTCTCTTTATCATTCTGCAGTTTCTATCCACTTACGCTATAATTAAGTTTCCTGACCCCTGCCTTGCAGCCTTAACTAGGCATTGGGAAATATACAGCCACTGCAGATCTCATGCCTGATGTGCTCTCTCTCTCTCTTTCTTTTCCCTCCCGCCTCCCTCTCTCGTCTCCTTCCCTGTTTCAGAAAATCTCTCTCCCACCGTCTCCCTCATTCTCTCTCTGAGTCTCCATGGCACTATAATGGAATAAGAATTATTAATCGAGTAATTGTGTGGAACACATTAGTTTGCACTGAATTTCTCTCATTTTCGATGCTTGATTATCAGGCTGTTGGACAGACTCTACCCTCTCCCTTCACGTCTATACCCACCACTCTCTAAACACATAAGAAATGCCCCCCCCCCCCCCCCCCCCCCCCCCCCACACACACACACACACACACACACACACGCACACCGACTGGGCTGGACCACACTTTTCAAACCGTATAATCTCTCCCTCTTTATAATGCACATACTTGGACACACACACACATACACAGTGGACTGAAGTATCACACCTGATGCTTAATGTTTGTGAGGTGGAGAAGCGAAAGCCTTCTGGTGATGGGAGAGTCTTGTAATGTCCCTTTAACCTTCAATCTGTCTCATAAAAAAGTCAAACGTGCAGAAAACAACCTCTAGCATATGTACAACCATAAATTACAAAAACAGAAGGGGGGGGGGGATGCCTAAAAGCCAGACACAGACGTGTTGGCAGTAACACCCATCATAAAAACCCCACTTCAATCATAATTAGTCTAATTAATTTAAATCAGTGTTGGATGCCTATCTAAATACAGTGACAACATAAAATGAACATCCACCCTGCAGCACATAGCCTCAGCCTATACGTTCCCATAGTGAAACACACCCTCGTAGGATTAGAGCAGAAGAATAGGGGGATTATTATTTCATGACCTTTCAATCCGCTGCCTGTCAGGTTGAACTAAAGCCATATATGCTGCTGGAGGACTAATCTCCTTCTCCCTTTGTGTCCGCAAGGGATGTGTCATTTCTTTATCCCCTCTATCCAGATTTAGTCCATAAAATAAACTTCCTAGCCTGATCTGATAAGAAGCCATCTCCTTACCGGGATAAGGCTGTGGTGCCTCGTCTCCCTGCTTCCCCATAGCCGTATTTTTGGGTGTCAGATAACTCAGACGGGGATGGGAACAGTCAGGAAATGCCACTTTGTCTGTCTGGGAGCAGGTGACAACAAAAACGACAGTGACTCTGATTAGAAAACACCCCACACCCCACCCACCCATCACCCCGGCACAACCACCACTCTCCATTTTCCTTTCTCTCTTTCTAAAACTACTAAAAATCACATATTATCAACACTTTCTAGGCAGTGCGTTAAACACAAATAAATTGATGTTTGCAGGCACACGGACACAGACATGACACGCCAGACTCGCTGCACAGACATGCACTCGTGATTATTTTGTTATCACTTCATCTTAATTTGGTAAGTCATCACTGATTCAGCTGTCAGCCTGGACCAAGATCTGCTGATCTGACCATTGCTGCCTGTCCCCATTCTGTCTCCTTTTTCCTTCCTCCCTGTGCTATTTTTCTTAATTATTTAATGGGCATAAATCATGTTTCACCAGCTTCCTTAAAGCCACCACACTATTTGACTGGATATTATTCTTCATGCTTGCAGTTCTTTTATGAGGCACACACTCTCCCCGAAGGTCACAACCTACAGGTGGCACAAATGAGCAATAGGGATTTTTTTGGGGGGGGAAGAGGTTTGATGCATCCAGTAAAGCAGTAAAGCACATGTATGTTAAAAAAAAATGCTGTAAAATTGCTTTAGAAGTGTTTTTGATGCTGCATCTGAAAATAAGGAATCAATTTTGTCATTTAAAAAAAAAGTTTTCTTTTAAATTACAACTAAGAGGTACGAGGTGGCCATGTCTAATCACAGACTAAACAAAGGCATTATTAGTCCACACTGCACAGGCTTTAAGATTAAAATTCTCCTGAAAACAGCAGAAGGAAACACATGAACCAGAAATAAAATAAATGCTTGGTAGTGGAGGTGGCGGGGTCCCGCTGTGCAACAATCAGCAGCAGAGTCGATTTTCAGCAATTAAATATCAGCAAACATAGGCAAAGATTTGGACTTGAAGCAACAATTTATACTTGACTGGATATTTTTAAAGTGTGTGTGTGTGGGGGGGGGGGGGGGGGGGTGAAGGAAAGACTCTATTAGAGTCTATTAGAAATAAATAAATATTTTTATGCTGTCTGATTGTGTAAATATTTCAAGGTCTCCATCTTGTTTTTATTCCCCTTCAAGGTTTTTGTTTTTTTGCCTGAAAAAAATATTCGACAGAGTTTGTTTCTTCCGTTAAAAAGACTGTTAGGATCCATCCAAGTGACCAGTCCCCCCATCATCACCAACACCACCAAAGTGTAAGTGTTGCAATTCATTGTGAACCATGCCCACGCTGAAATGCCCTTCTGCTATGGACCTCTCGCGGTGGCCGGAGCACCTGTTCCCCGGCGCCTGTTGATTTCAGGACACTGTTCCTATACACGGCATTATGGCTCTGATTGTTACGGAGGAACGTTTGTGCTTGTCCACAAAACGGGATCTCCAGCACGGGCTACAATGTCGCCTCCAATTCGACACCACCGGAGGAAAAAATAGGGGGAAAAAAACAGGTGCATTTACGAAAAGCAGTGGCTATTTATGCGCACTGTGGCACCAATTTGCTTAAAATAAGCGGACACGAATGAAGAGGGGAAGAAAAAAATACTCAATGCTATCATAAAAGAGACAAAAATGTCTCTTTTAAAATGTCACAGTTGTGGTGATAAGAATCTGAGGATGCAGGGAGGACTTTGGTGAGAAGTGACTAATTACCCTGTGGACCGTCCTGATAGTGGAGAATAATTAGAATCACACAAAAGACCCCAAAGCAGCATCTGAATAACAAGAGCAACATTTTCAATAGAAAATTTAATTTGATTTTGTTGCGAGCTCCCTCCGTGCACTCGAAAGGGAAACTGAGAGAAAGCATATAAGAGGAGAAAGGAAAAATACACACGCACACACACGCGAGATACAGAGAAAAACGTCTTCCCGGGACGTTTTTTTTTTTGTTTTTTGTTTTTTTTTTTTAAGAAGAAAAAAAAAGCTGACAAAACCCACGGAAGGCAGAAAAAAAAACAAGTGCACGGCCTACACGGTGGCTTATATATTCACAATTAGAGCGATTAGATAGGAAGCATTCATTAAACACGGATTAAATAAAATAACCCGGTTTATTATGAAAGCAGCAGCTAAAAGTTTTGTTATCATTTGGCCCCGTTTGATAAGAAAATTAATCAAATATTACAAATTATGTAAATAAAAATGTTATCTGTTGCAGAATTCTTTATATCATAATGACAGCCTTAAATGCAGAATTTAAGGCTGTCATTGTGGAGAATTTTAACCCGTTTTGTTTTTTGTTTTTTTAAACTGCCAGACTCAGGAGTGAAATAATAAATAGCATATATTGGAGAATTTAAGGATTTGAAGGCCAAACACAGGAGCACGTTAATTGCTTCTTAAATTTTGTTATGTGAATATAAAAATATAGCTGTTAAAAAGCAGCTGCACCTAAAAGAATTAACACACAGCATCATAAGTACAATTTGCAGTCTGGATGGAGAAATAGAAATGAAGCAGAAACTGGTGAAATCGATGAAAGATCGCACAAAAAAACCTGTTCTCCAATCATTTTCCAAAGCCTTTTCTGCATGGCCTATATAAATGGGCATATGCTAACTATTATGTAGGCCATATTACATGCAAATGGTGTAAGAGTGCTTTAGAAGATTAGAAGATAGACACCCGGCCCACAGTGGGCTGAGAGGAGTGGGCTCTCCTCCAAGACTGTGTCCTATCGCCTCAGGACTGAAAAAAGCATCCTAATCCTTTACCTTTCATAGTGATCTAAAGCCGATTTAAAACTGTCACTACCCTAGTTTGTGTTTATTTCATGTTCATCTGCAGCTCAAGGCGATACTCTGCACACCCACTTATGACATGAGCAAAAAGATGTGTGCATATGTGTGTGTGTGTCTCAGAGGAGAAGAGAGAGCAAGACTGCAAAACATAACGAGAAACTCAGAGAGCGAGAGAGAGAGAGAGGGGAAGGGTGTGTAGAGCTAACTGACCAGTGGATGAAGAAGTGGCCATTGTGTGCGTGTGATCCGACTGCACTAATTATTTTCCTTTTCAGGTGCTCAGAATTTGTCCTTTGAGGCTCAGACATCCACCTCTTATTTCATGCGTTGTCTAACAAAACCAAGCAACTCAGCTTGAATTCGCTTCCAAAAATACACTCTCCCACACAAACAGATAGTCCAGAAGACGGATGCGTAAACACAGTCTCTCTCTGTCTCACACCCACACACACACAGACACGCACACAAGCACAGGTATGCACACTCAATAACACAAACCATTGACCGCTGAGCCGGCAGGCCTACAGGCATACCGCCTTCCTCTTCTCTCCCTCCTGCTCCTCAAGGCCTTACTGTATTATTCTGTAAGCAGCAAGAGCCCAGCATTGACAGAGCTAATCACTGGAGGCAAGAGCTCTCTCTCTCTTTCTCACACACACACACACACACACACACACACACACACACACACACACACACACACACACACACAGAATGATTGACACACAATGGCAGCGAATCTATGCAGTGCCCCCCTGTCTTGCTTTTTGCTTTCTCTCTCAGCTGAAAAGACAAGGGGGGAGGTGAGTATGATGTGTGTGTCTATGCTGTGCATGTGTGTGTGTTAGTGGTGGTGCTGAGGTGGGGGGTGTTACAAGCAGTGATGTCCAACAAACTGAAACACAGCCAGAAGAGAAGTGAAGACGGCAAAAGATGAGCCTGTGACTAATGCTGTTGCTATCCCTACTCCTAATCCGCCCCACTCCGTTAGGTGCAGTCTGGAGAGAGTCTCAACCCCTCTCATATGAATATGATCCCTGTGCTGGCTGAAGCCCAGCGAACCACTGATCCTGTTATCATCTCGCTGGTGAGAAAAAGAGAAGAAAGGGAGAGACAGAGAAAAAGAGCTTTGTTTGTTATTTACGCAGGCCTCCCGTGTCACATACTCCCAACTCTATATTTCTCTATAATTTTGAGCCTTAAAAATCCTCGACCAATAATATGGTATTTACATAAGAGGTAATAGAGCCGGGCTGCACGGTAATTGTAAGGTTTGCGGTCCAACCCTCCTGGCTTTCGCACATAAAAGAGTGAGAAATTGAATATATGAACACTGTACTTTTTTCAAATGTGTTGACAGAAAGTTGAAGAGAAAGTTGCTATTCTGCCGTTTTACTGCAGAATCAGTCCTGTCCACGGTGACTTGGTGGCAAAACAGAAATCCACTGGGCAACATTTTTAAGATATGAGTAAATCAGCAGTGAGCAGCGTCTCTCTTTGTCAGGCATATGTAGCTGGACAATGACACAGAAAGCAAATATGGGAGTTTGGGAAATCCTCCTTCAGAGGAATTTGACATCTTCTCTTCCTGTCAGAGATTTAGTTTTAGAAAAATTTGATCCAAAGAAATGTTCACATATTTTTTCACCCTAAAGCCTCAAATGCTGTATACAGCTATTAGAATGTATGCTGTTTGCTTTTTTCTCTAGGAGTGTATTGTCAGTCACATTACATATGTAAGACCAGGACTATTAATGACTGCTGAATGTATTTTTAGTGTGTTTGTGTTTTCTGTATTCTTGTTGCTTGCAGAAAGATAAAGATTCAAAGTGAACTAAACCCAAAATTTCCCGAATTCTGTTGTTGTACAGTTAAAATACCCTGACAAAGTTATTTTCTGAAGTTGAGAGCAAATTCTTGATGTTCAATTGAATTATGCCCAGAAACTTATCATTAAAACTATTAAAGTTGCCGTTGAGATTGTAATTTCACAACTATGAGTAATTTACAATATAAAGTATTTACCATCAGATTGTTTGTGCTACTACTAAATTTAGACACGTCCATTGCAAAGATGCAGATCACTTATGTAAAAATATCTTCGTTAACATCGTGACAATAAGGTTTTTGCCAAACACAAGCAAATCCCACAATTGATGTAACAAGATCCTGATTTATTTAGTGTTGTTTTGACAATGTGCGGCCAGTTGTTATCTGGCTGACATGTGCTGGTTGCCCAAGGTGACAGGAAGTGGTGTAGTTAATTAAAGAGTGGACAGCACTCCAGACTCCACTCACACACTCCTGGTATTGTCATAAGCACCACTCCTACCACACACTCCCTCAAGAGTCATTTTCCTCTGTTTCTTAGGACATAGAGGGCCGTGCCATGCCCTCCAGGGCACTGAAGCACTCTCTGGTGAGTCTCTTATGGACTTGTGAATGCACAGATGCGTGCGCAGTCTGCAGTCGCCATCTCTGCATAGACTCATCCAGATAGCCAGCAGATAACACTTTCAATTCAGTTTGATATTATCGTTTTTCTTTTCTTAGAGAAATATGAACCTGTCACATGGGGCGCCTTACAGATTTGTTACATAGTTCCACAGTAGATAAATCCAACAATAGAGGCCAAGGCCTTGCCCCCTCTGCATGGACTGTTAGCAAAGTTGCAGTGCTAATCAGTAGGAGAGGATCACATCTGGTCTGACAGCAGCTGCATCACTGTTTAGAGGAGCTGCCAGTGTGAGAAACACACCGGTCGATTCTCTTTTCTCCCTGGACAGAGTGGGTGTTCTTCTCATTCATTTCTTCTTTCTCAGTCCTTTTCTTTGAGCTAGCCAATTAACCTGGGAGCAGTGCACTAATGAGTTCCCTCTGGTGGCTCCGCGCCACTCTATGGAAAAGAGGGAAGAGCAGGGTGAGCAGAGAGGGGAAAGAAGAGAGGGGTCAGCGAGGGAAAGCTTGGGACTGCATGGGGGAGTGGGGGTTACAGACATGGCAGAGGCAGAGGGGGGTAAGAGTTTTGAGAAAAGGGTGAAGAAGGGCTGATAAAAGGGTGAGGAGAGGGGAGGGGCGAGAACAGAAAGGTTCAGGGCAAGGAAAATATGGGATGGGTTGATGCAGGAGGAGAAGGGACAGAACACCATCCAGTTGGCCACTACGGGCCTATCACCAAGACATTGTCAGCCAGACAATGGGCTTATCAGCCTCCTTTTCACACCAGTCTGATTAACTGGGAGGAATGGGAGGAAGAGGAGGGGAAGGGAAAGGGTACGTCCTTGTACCAGCCCAGTAAATGTCAGAGAATGGGCCAGACCCCGGGACTAGCCTCATGGATTGAGTATACATCACTGAGAAAATAGGAACAGTTTAAAACCCACTGTAAAACCCACATCTTCCCCATATGTGTGTTAACTGCGGAGGGAGATGCGTCTGTAATAAATCTACAACCTTTGTAAATGCATCTCGCCAGCCAGATTAGCAAGGAAGCGATAAGCACCTTGGAGCACCATTAGCTAAATCAGTGTGTGTGTGTGTGTGTGTGTGTGTGTGTGTGTGTGTGTGTGTGTGTGTGTGTGTGTGTGTGTGTGTGTGTGTGTGTGTGTGTCATTAGTCACACAAGCACCATAAAGCAGAGAAAGGTGCAAGATTAGTAGATGCTAAGTTTAGAGAGAGTGGAAATATAAAATATTAAAAAATAGCACGCGATGTGCAAAAATTTAAAAGATGAATTGTTGCTCAAACGAATCAGCGACGCACACATTCAGATGACTGATCTGAAATAAAATTGGTGCATACTGCAAAACTTTACAATGCACACCAAATCACAAAGGCCTAAACATTAAGAGAAAGCACGTCTTCTCAAATATGATCATCTGTTTGCAACCTCTGGATTATTGTGAGTACATATTTGGGAGTGGCCCTAACACATATTTGATCACACTGCCTTGCCTGCCAGCTGTACTTCTGAAGCTTGGTGAGAGCCATGTGAAACAAATGACTGAGAGCAGGCTGGAGCAAAATTGTTTGTGACATTGTTCAATTAGTCTCCTGGGATATTGATCCCAGCTTGTTTGTTTACTTGCTTACTGCTTCCCATTTGTATGGCCTCAAGAACCATCTGTCACAGAGAAAGCAAGTGACTGAGTGAGATAAGGCGGGTAGAAGGTGACGGCGAGGCAGGAAGAATGATTTGCAACATGACAGCAGAGATGGCAAAACTTCTGAGCGCAGGCTTAATATTATATAGGAGGAAATAAGTATGGCAGAGAGATCCTTTACAGCACATTGCTTGAAATGTTTTCCAAAGTAAAGTCTTTATAGAAATTTTAAAAAAGAAAAGAAATCCTAAACCAAATGATACCATTTTAGTGGGGAGTGTTATAAAACCAATGCTTGGAGCAACAAGTGGTCGCAGTCTTCTTGTTCTTCATTTCCTTCTTTTTTTTCCCTCCTCCAGTTCTTTCTTTTTTTTTTCAAAAGAAAGGATGCAGTAATTAGAGGGTAGACCAGGTGGAAGTACACAACTCAAGAGCCCCAGCGCTTGCTCGCCCTCTCCTTCACAGGAAGATAGGGAGAGGGGATGTGGAGATGTGGAGGAGGGTAGAAGAGGGTGAACGTGACTGGAGAGGAAAAAGTGGCAGAAGAATACAGCTAGGTAAAATTAAAAAAAAAACGGGAAGAGGGGGAGCAACAGCCGGGCTTGGGAGCATATTGGGTCAAAGAAAATAAAACGTGTCATTTAGCCAAAGAAAGAAGATGAGAGCAGTGTGCACGACGAGGGGTGGGGGCGAGAGCTGGGATAGCTGGGTGAGGTGAAGGGGGAGGTAGAGGCGAGGTTAGCTGTTAAATAAGGTGGGGGTCATAAGAGAGGGGGTGGATGCCCACTGTGATACAAATGAGGGACTGCAGGCAGGGGGGGCCACCCACAGTACAACTTGGCCAACAAAGGTGCTTCTGTCTTGGCCTCCATCCTCCACAGACCTCCTTGAGAGGACAGGATTCCATTAGCAAGCTGCAGAACCTGGGGTCTATTCAACCGCCCGTCCAGGCCTGACTGTGGACGAACATACAGACACACGCGCACATGCACGCATGCACAATGACCCACACACGTGCTCATGGAGCACACATGCATGCACTCATTCACAGTCACTCACTAACGCACATCCACAACACCGCTAATTAATCCTCAGATTACCCAGCCAATTATTACCACACTTGTACTAATTAGAAATTATTTAAAGCATTTCCCAATTAGGGTTTACATGCTCAGTTGGGAAGGAGTCTGCCTCAATAAACCAACTGGTTTTAGTGTGGGGCGGAATGGTAAGCTCATTCATATACACATGTATTTTGGTGTGCACTCTCTCTCAAACACACACACGCACGCACAAATACATGCATTTCAGGATCTGACTGTGGTAATCAGGCCTTCTCAACGAGCCCCTCTGTTAGGACGAGGGGGATGAGGACAGACAAGAGGAAGAAAGAGAAAGAAATAAAACAACAAAAGACATGCTCCTTCAGTGCTGCTGCAATACTGTAGGCCGCTCTTGTTAGGGCTGGGGACAGTGATTAGGAGAGGCCACAATAAGACCCGCCAGGAAACACATGCCAATTAGGTTACCAGGAGAACCACGGGCCCACATCACTATGGGAAACCCACTAGTCTCCACACTGCAAGGCCCAGAGGCACACATATGCACACTCACAGGCACCTATGGCACATCTCCTACTATTTTGATTACATTATGACTTGAATAAGAAGAAGGTGAGGGGAAAACATGAAGGTGCAAAAGAAGACAAGACAAAATGACGGTGTTAAGGTAAAAGGAAAAGCAGCTGTTTGATTAAAGGAATAAACTTTGAAAGTTGAAAGGGTTTTTTAGTTATTCTCTAGTTTGTCTCCTTGTGTTTCTCAGTATTTCCTCTTGTCTGCTGCATCTTCTTATTTGTGTCTCTAATTCCTCTTTTCCACTTGGACCTTCTCAGCTCTACTCAACTGCTCGGTTTCAGTCGTTTTACATTACAACTGAGTACCACCCGAATGTGGTTGGGGACACTAAAGCAATGCGGTCGAAAGTCCTATGATGTCATTTGTATGCGACCAAACAAAACAGAAAAATAGAAGACAGTGGATGACTAACCCTAACCCTGCTGCTAAACTGATGGCAAGCATCTGGACCTGGTTGTGGAGATTTTTCCTTCATTGCTGGGTTTCAAAAACGACGTTTTTGATTTTTGGGAAGGAGTTGCTCTCCCGACTCACTGAGTGACGCCACCGATCGGCCAATTAGTGGCATGCAGTCTGATGACGTCACATTTTTTGGTTCGACTCAGATTGTTTGGCACCCCGGCCCACAGAACTACCACCTAATGGAAAACTTGAAAACCCCCAAACTAAAAACTGTAGTCAAGTTGAACTGATAGGCCAAACTGAGTAGGTTTTAGCAGTAAAGGCCTATCAGGTTATTTTGTCATTTCCTGTTTTATTTTGATAGTCACTTGCCTTCTGTTTCATTTGATTTGATGCCCGTTTCCCAAATTTATGATGTCTTCCCTTCTAAGATTAATTTCATGTTTTCTTAGCTCCTCTTATAAATTGCCTTGTGTATTTGTTCCCACCTCTCTACGTCCTCACCTTTTTGTTCAGTTAAAAGTTGTCCTGTTTAACCTCACCTGCCATCCAGCATTCTTTGGGTCCTAATCTCAACATGGCTGCGCTTTTACATTCTTGCTGTTGATTAAAAGTTTACCTTCGAGTCAGCGTGCAGCTTTCAGCGAGGCAAAGATGAAGGCAGTACAAACAAGGGAGTGAGAAAGAGAAGAAAAAAACACCCGGGCTCCAGTGGGATAGCAGGAGTGCGACTTCAGGGAGAATTATTACCAGATCGAATTACAAGCTCATCCATGAGTGACATGTAAGCCTCAGATACAGACTCAAATGTTTACAGCACCGATATTTGCTCAAGCACGATGTTATCAGGCCTCGATGTAATACTCAAGGCTTTTGTTCTGACTTGCGTGGCAACATTCACCATGTCTGCAGATGCAATAACCAAGAAGAAGATAGCAGCGGCACAATGTTTGCCAGCAGTGTTGTCCCGAGGAGCTGTGACATGACCCAGGCAGAACAGAGAGAAAACTCTCTCTGGAGTCTTTGCGCTGATGTGATGATGGCTGAGATGTTGATTAATGCGCGCAGTCCCTGTTATTAAATAAACAGGGTGAATACACAAAATATATTGAATAAATTAGAGCGTGAACTGATCTCCACTGCGACATCCAGCTCATTAGAATGCATGAGCAAACGATGTTCTGATTGCGACAAGAGTCACTTATTAAGCCATGTTTGTCGCCCGCCAGAGCACCACTTCCTGCACTCCCCCATCCCTCCCCCTTTCTCCCTCCAAAACACCTTACCCCCTCTTGCCCACCACACAATCCACACCAAATCCCTAACTCTCCCGCTAAACGCTCCCCGACTTAACTTCCCCTTCCCAATGGACATCGCCAACAAACCACTAACCCTCTCCTCTCTTTACCTCACCTCCCTCCCACCCCCCCCCCCCCCTTTCCGCCCTTAATTTTCCTCCACCTCCTCCCCCTTCTACTTCTCCTCCGCTGGGATCTGTGTCATCATTTTAATTAATTTCTAATCAGGCGAGAGTAAACTAATCAGGGAAGGCGTTAAACAATGACAGCTCTGCCTGCTCAGCCTCACACTGGGGGCTGCCATTACTGTTCAGCTTTGCTAAGAAGAACTGCACACTGATAAACAACTCAGTGTAGATGTGGCTATCTGCGCTCATCTTCTCTCTCGCTCACATGTTAATAAGCGGTACACTGCATCGTATACATGGCCTGCTTCTAGACTTGGACATGAGTTGACGACTTGATTGGTGCAAGATTAAATTACGGTTCACTTTTGTACGATTACTTTCATATTCATCTTTGTGCATAGATTAGTGATTGAATAAACATATCAGTTCAAGGACACGTGATGGAAATGCATGTAAATGATCAGAATGGACAAATAAATAACCTAACCCTGTCTGAATGGAACAGTATGTATCTGCTTAGAATGGTTTGCACAAAGACTGCAGTTATCTGTAGGCGGCCAGATCCCACCAAGGCTGAGCCATTCTGAAAAACAGACAGACAGAGGCAGAGAGAGGGAGAGGGAGCACTTCTGGGCAATACATTAAGTGAGACAATGTAACAAGAGAGCCTTGATTAACCTCTTCTGGGCTAACCTTGTGCCTAAAATACCTTAAACCAACATAAGCGGGCCGTAATTGGCAAATTCTAACTGTATGATTGCATGACAAAGAATGTGATGGCAGATGATGACAAAAAATTAGTTAATGACCACCATCACATGGAAGTGAACATTTTCTAGGTGCTTTCTGAATCTGGAATCTGAGTGAGCCATCAGTCACGCTTTAGGCTAGGCTACGTGTCTGCAAACTGAGGCTGGCCTCACCGCGGGCGCTGACGGGTGAAACTGAGTTACAACTCTAGGTGTTATGAAGAAAGAGGTTTTTATGTCTCTCTCATCAAAGCGTTGTAACAGGACCTGATTTCTCCTCCTGCAAGTGCCATGGCAACTAATGACCATCGACCTAAGAAACAAAGACCATTGGCATAGTTACGTGACACACAAGCAAACACGAGTGCGCTCACAGAAATGCATGCGCACGCACACACAGACACAACACTGGGGTAATAATTCCTTGTAAACTTTGTGTAAAGTCACACAACATCACAAAATCAAAGGAAGAAGAATATGAAGAGGATATTTCAGGAAGAAAAACTACACAGAGTGTGTTAAAAACGATTTTTTTTTAAGTTACCCCACCTCCCCTCCATCCTTGCCCTCTTTGCCAAGTATTAGATTCCCATGCCAACCGCTTCCCTGGGATAGAATAAGGATTGCGGAGGTGGGAAGCTGAAACCCTTCCATAACATGTCAAACAACGATGGAATCCAAAGCGCAAGAGGGAGAGAAAAAGGGTAGATTTTCTACGGGGAGAAAGAAACTGTCACATCATCAGATTGGTTATTCTAAGTGGAGGGATGTGGGTATGGGGGCGGGGAGGGAAGGAGGGACGGGGTGGCAGAGGCTTGGGCTGGCAGAATCTGGCAGCGATACACGATGGCGGTATTTCCACTAAAATAATCAGCCCCCAGGCAACGGAAGGGGGTGGGGAGGGTTTTTTTGGGAGGGGGAGCAGGGAAGAGCGACACAGAGAGGTTAGGGATTGTAGGGTTAGGAGAAGGAGTTGGGGTGGGTGATGGAGAGGGAGGATACAAGGGAGGGAAATAGCGAGATTGAGAGAAAGAAAAACTGGGAAGCCAACCAAGGAAATCCTGCTTCTCAGATATGCAGCTGTGGAATTAAAATTGGTATAAAAACACGAGAACAAAAATATACTTCACACTTCACAAGCCTATTGAAGGGTAGAGCGGTGGGAGGGGGAAGATGTGCCACTCTAAACTGGCACTGATACCTCAGGCACAAGGGGGTAAACAGCTATTCTCACTTTGTCTGCTGCAGTGGTTTCAGGGGGTGAGTGAGTGAGTAAGTGAGGTGCCTGCAGGGGTCTCATCAGGCTACGGGGCGAGCTCAAGAGAGAAGACAAGAGCTCCTCGAAGATGAAGAAACGCAAAAATGCCCCCATGAAACAATTTCTACACTTCTGCGTCCCCTTGAGCACATCGTAACGTAACAGCGAGGCATTGATTTATGATCAAACGACCGTGATCGTCACTCAAATTCAATAATAACAACCTTCACAATCAAAGGCTCTCTAAATATACTGTACCTCCACTTGAGGCCAGGATTAGGCCTTTCTGCGCGCACATTTATGTTGATGTGCTACATTACTGAACAAAGAACTATCAGAATCGGAAACAACCGTGCAAACACACAGATGAACGACAAATCAATTAATTTGAAACACGGAAAAATAAACTGCACAAACCCACATCGTGTTCGATTGCTAAAATACAAACGGCCCCTATTAAGAAATTTCACATAGGCGAGCGAGACAAAACGAGTATGGCATAAACACACAAACCTGGAGGTGCGGCACATACATCAATTCCAACTTAAAGGAATTGAAAGTTGCATTTCTCATAGAAGCAGAAAAAAACACAGCTTTTTCATGATATAAAGATGAAAAAAACTAATTAATGACTGAGAGCTCTGAAAGTCGTGTTATCAAAACCAGCCTACTGGAGTGTGACGCCACTAAAATAATACAATCATCAAGCATAATGAGTGAGTTAAGAAGTTTCTCTTATTGCATGTATTAGAGTCAATGGTTGCAGCTGAGCATTGTGTTATTTCATCACTGTAGAGACTTGATCTTAATACGAATCTCTATGTAACACAGGCCCATTCATGCAGCCTGCCTTTCCCCCTCTGATTCAATTATCATGTGCTCTTTTTGAGAGATATTCAATTAAAATGGCTCCCCCCTTTTAATTTATCTGAAAATAATTTGGCAAATATAAATAATAATTTCAAAAGGCTGCACATATGTAACCATGTGCACAGGCTTAACTTGGCCAAACTAAGTAGAGCAAGCGGGCGAATAACATTCATCTTGTTTAACAGGACATATACGATTACTGATTCCATATTTTTGCATTTATTGGGCCACAGTTTTTTCTTAAAGTTTTCTTTTTAAGATGGCTAATGAGAGAAAAAAAAACTCTTAGTTACATGATGAGAGCAGAACGCTGGAAAAGGAAGGACAATTGCGTGACCATGAAATCGTGAAAGGGAAAGAAAAAGACAGAGAGAACAGCAAAACTACCTTATTCAAAAGGCAGCCTTTTTGTTGGGAGTATTCTCTACTGAATCTGCCGGCTTTCATTTCATTTCTCTGACATTCTCTCTGTCTGACCATCCAAGTCCTCTCCTGAGACAGATGAGTGGAAGCAGAGTTCCAGAGAGAGCTATCAGGATTAGGATAATTAATATCATCTCATTTCACTGTGATCCTCTCCGCGGCCCACTGCACACACAAGGACAGGATGCAGCGAATATTATGGCAAGAGTATCCAGTCGGCTGTCAATCTAGGCCGCGGAGCACCCCCCCTCCACCCCTCAAATACACACACATACACACAACCCAACTCGCTCACATACAAATGCACCCTCCTCAGTGGCTAAATTGCAGTTTGAGAGACGACAGGGGAGAGGCAGCGGTGGCAGCGGTGGTGGGGGGGCCGCCGGGGCCCGAGGGACGCCATACAATGGAGCGTGCGGCTGACCAGCGTTCAGGTGAAATTGAATTGGAAATCTTCCATGGCTGGTTAGCATAACAAAGGGCCTCGTGGCTTTAGACAAAGGCTGCTTCTCTAATGCACAAAATCAATCTCTCTACGGGCTTGGTGCATTGTTCCCTCCCGCCATACAGGTGTTCCTTCAATGGTCCTTAATCAAAAGTGTCAAAACAAAGTTAAGAGTTATCTCTGCTCCTCCGCATCTGCTTCTGCAGAGCAGAAAGAGGAAAAGAGACCAGACACTCAGGAAGGCAAACAGCTGAGTGAATATGTGTGCATGCCTGTGTGTGTGTGTGTGTGTGTGTGTGTGTGTGTGTGTGTGTGTGTGTGTGTGTGTGTGTGTGTGTGTGTGTGTGTGTGTGTGTGTGTGTGTGTATACAGGATGCTGAATGCACTACATCCTACACCACAGTCTGTTGGTGTTAAAGTTGTGTCGCCAAAGAAGCCTAATCACATTTTTCTCCTCAGCCTTGTCCGCATGTGAGCAACTGGTACTCTGTGATGTGATCACTGAGCAAATCCAGGCATGAAAAGAAAGCAGAAGTTTGTCCCGCATGCTTATTTCACAGGAAAAGAGGGTGGCAGCAGCGAGGAATCATTTTTGAAAGATCTCTTCTTTTACAAATGCACCCTGCGCATCATTTCTCATCTCTATCTTCAATCTGAAGGCCTGATTGCTAATATTGGTAGTGGTTGCCTTTCTCTCTGAAGGTTGTTTAACAATGAAAAACACAATTACACCTCTTATGCACCCCCCCACCCCCCGCCATCCCCAACTCCCTTCTGCTTCACTATAACACTCGTCCCGCTCACTCCATTTCTCAGACCTTGACTTGTTCAGACTGGATTGAATCAAAGAAGAATAGTTAAAACACTAAATAGAGACCTTAGTCCATGGCCTTTTTCTCTTTCAGTCTGTAGGCTAGCAGATTCATCCACTATGAGAAGGTAAGAGTTATAGTTCTCCCTGGCTTTATGTACTCACTTCTGCTCCAGGGCATGCAACATGATATTTATACACCTGAACTTTAAGTGGCCTATATGACACTGTAGTTTTTACCAGCACCAAAAAAAAAGTCTTTAATGACTGTCAAAGATCTTTCATCTTGTGTTTTTCCAGTGGGCTGAACACATTAAATTCATACATTCTTTATGGAGAGTGTATGTATTGTATGGGTATTTTGATAAGGTGAGAAACTTAGTCGCCGTGCTGTCGATGGATTACTATATGTATACTAATGTACATAATATGTAGACTAATCCCATCTCCTAATAAGTAGCATCACAGGCTCAACGCCTCCAGTTTGACAGCCGCCAGACGACAATCTAACCACTACACATCCCTCTTGAACATTAGATACCATGTGGTTTAAAATGTCAGATAAGTGGCAAAGAAATCTCTGCATAATACACTTTAAACCGGCATTTTCAGATTACAGCAAAAGGGGCAGCAATATGATACAAGCTGTTTCCAAACATTACTAAGCTTTGTTTTTTTCTTGCAGTAACTTATTAATATGACTTAAATTTCGCTGCCCAATGTGGTAGCAATAAAAATCACAATGTGATTTGCATTTAGATCGTTTCTTTATAAGTCTTTTCTTTACCAAAGTGCTTGAAGACATGAGGCCATCTATCTAAAAGCCGAGTTTGAACCAGAAATAGACCTTTTAAAGGTATAATGATCCTAAGCACACAATCTGCCAAGAGCTCGCTCCAGAAAAAAAAGTAAAACATCATTATTGAAAAGTTTTAAAATTTGTGGCACTTTAAACTTTAAAAAGAAATACTCAAATTATCTTGCAGCTCAATTGAGTTTGCACTGAGGAGTGGTCAGATTTTTCAGCAAACTAATGGGACAAACCACTACACAATTATGCAAAAAGAAGAAAAAAATGCATTTTGGCATATAATTGACATCTGTACAAAGTCAGAGTCAAGCTTGTTCATCAGCCATGAGAAAGCTTTCAACACTAAAATGCTCCATGTGAAACCAGGAGAGACATCCTGCTGGACATTTCTGCTGGACTGCTTAGTAATGTGTCAGTAAAGCACATGGTTACTTCATGCACTGCATTTTTATTGACTAGTAATTAGTTACCTATTACATTTCAAAAGAAAACTTTCCAACACTGTACATTACTGTGCAAAAGTCTTGAGCCACCCCTCTTTTCTTTGCTATATTACTTCTCGTGAGCCAGATTTTCCCGCAGTTTTTAACAATAGCTCTCCAGGCTTTCTGAAGGTCTTTCAAAGAATTTCTTTGAACATTGGCTGCTTTTTCACTTATTTTCTGTCCAGTCCTTGCACCTGATCATTTTGAGAGGAATTTTCTTTTGTTTTTTTAAGCAATTTAACACTGACCTATGAATCATTCATTCAAGTAAACAAAAGGCATGTAATTCAAGGTTGTGTAACCAGTGTTGTCTCTACAAATAACAGACAGCTTGACAAAGAACCAGTTTTAAATCATATCTTAAGGCACTTTGGTATTAGCAGCCTGTCACAATCCAAATAATTTGTTCCCATTCTTTTTTAGTTGAATCTACAAATAATGGAAAAGATAAGACAGTTTGACAGGCCTAAAATAGTATTTTTGCACCAATAAGATTCCTGGAGAGCTATTTGCCAAAAACTTGGCTTATCTCAGCATGGCGTGCAAAGCGTTCTTAAAAAAAACTGAAGGAATTGGACAAGTGGAGGACAAAAGAAGAAGTAGGAGGCCTAAAGCACTATCAACAGCAGATGATCTGTATGTGAAAGTCACGTACTCAAGAAATAGGAAAAAATCTGACATAGACCTGAGAGATGCATCTGGTCCTTCATTTGATCTATCGACTGTTCACTGAAGCCTCATCAGCAATGGTCTGAGAGTAAGGGTGGCTGTCAATAAGCTATTCTTGAGGAAGAGAAACAGGGAAGAAAGGCTAAGTTAAGCCAAATTACATAATAACTGTATTGAACATCAGTGACAGCAGGTATTATGGAGGACAATTCCAAAATCTTTAGTTCAAATCATAAAAAATATACAGAGGAAGTCAGGAGAGTGGTACACAGTAAATGTTTACAGCCACTGTCATGGTTTGGTGCTGCATTTAAGCTATGGTTGTTGGAGATGTTTTCAAAATTGATTACTTATGAACACAGAAAAGTACCATCAGATTTAGATCAACCATGCAATACCATCTGGAAAGTACTTGATTAGAAGCTCCTTTAGTTTTCAGCATGACAATGATCCCAAACACACTGCCAATGGAGTTAAATCATACAGTGGGGCAAAAAAGTATTTAGTCAGCCACCGATTGTGCAAGTTCCCCCACTTAAAATGATGACAGAGGTCAGTAATTTGCACCAGAGGTACACTTCAACTGTGAGAGACAGAATGTGAAAAAAAAAATCCATGAATTCACATGGTAGGATTTGTAAAGAATTTATTCGTAAATTAGGGTGGAAAATAAGTATTTGGTCACCTCAAACAAGGAAAATCTCTGGCTCTCACAGACCTGTAACGTCTTCTGTAAGAAGATTTCTGTCCCCCACTCGTTACCTGTATGAATGGCACCTGTTTGAACTCATCATCTGTATAAAAGACACCTGTCCACAGCCTCAAACAGTCAGACTCCAAACTCCGCCATGGCCAAGACCAAAGAGCTTTCGAAGGACACCAGGAAAAGTATTGTAGACCTGCACCAGACTGGGAAGAGTGAATCTACAATAGGCAAGCAGCTTGGTGTGAAAAAATCAACTGTGGGAGCAATCATCAGAAAATGGAAGACATACAAGACCACTGATAATCTCCCTCGATCTGGGGCTCCACGCAAGATCTCATCCCGTGGGGTCAAAATGATCATGAGAACGGTGAGCAAAGATCCCAGAACCACACGGGGGGACCTGGTGAATGACCTGCAGAGAGCTGGGACCAAAGTAACAAAGGTCACCATCAGTAACACACTACAACGGCAGGGAATCAAATCCCGCAGTGCCAGACGTGTACCGCTGCTGAAGCCAGTGCATGTCCAGGCCCGTCTGAAGTTTGCCAGAGAGCACATGGATGATACAGCAGAGGATTGGGAGAATGTCATGTGGTCAGATGAAACCAAAGTAGAACTTTTTGGTATAAACTCAACTCGTCGTGATTGGAGGAAGAAGAATACTGAGTTGCATCCCAAGAACACCATACCTACTGTGAAGCATGGGGGTGGAAACATCATGCTATGGGGCTGTTTTTCTGCCAAGGGGACAGGACGACTGATCCGTGTTAAGGACAGAATGAATGGGGCCATGTATCGTGAGATTTTGAGCCAAAACCTTCTTCCATCAGTGAGAACTTTGAAGATGAAACGAGGCTGGGTCTTCCAACATGACAATGATCCAAAACACACCGCCCGGGCAACAAAGGAGTGGCTCCGTAAGAAGCATTTGAAAGTCCTGGAGTGGCCTAGCCAGTCTCCAGACCTCAACCCCATAGGAAATCTGTGGCGGGAGTTGAAAGTCCGTGTTGCTCGGCGACAGCCCCAAAACATCACTGCTCTCGAGAAGATCTGCATGGAGGAATGGGCCAAAATACCAGCTACTGTGTGTGCAAACCTGGTAAAGACCTATAGTAAACGTTTGACCTCTGTTATTGCCAACAAAGGTTATGTTACAAAGTATTGAGCTGTATTTTTGTTATTGACCAAATACTTATTTTCCACCCTGATTTACGAATAAATTCTTTACAAATCCTACCATGTGAATTCATGGATTTTTTTTTTCACATTCTGTCTCTCACAGTTGAAGTGTACCTCTGGTGCAAATTACTGACCTCTGTCATCATTTTAGGTGGGGGAACTTGCACAATCGGTGGCTGACTAAATACTTTTTTGCCCCACTGTAACTGGGTAGAAAAAGAGACAGTGGAACACTATCAGTCACGGACTGACCTCCCCAGAACCCAGACCTCACAATTTAAGCAGTTCGGGATCATCTTTTCATAGAATGGAATAAAAGATGAGCAAAGAAGAGCACTGAATGGCCTTCAAAAAGCCTGGAGAACTATTCCTGAGCAATATTTCAGACAGAGTTCAGGCTGTGTTGAAGAATAAAGTAGCCATGTCCAATATTGACTTTCAGACATGGTCTTTGGTTTTTATACTGTATTTCCATGAATGTTTGCACACGTGTCAATAAGTCGCTGCTTGAATTCCCATTTTCCAAACAAAATATAAAGACATCCACAGGATATTGTAATGTTATGTGGTGTCTAGCGGAGAATATTTAATGTGAAATGATGTGAAAAATTGTGCATGCCTGCTCACTATCAGTGTGGGTGTACAGTGCATTGAAAATCCAGGAGATTTTAGGCCACAGAAACACAGGACTTTTTTTTTAATCTGCCCTCATTTTCTAATTTGGACAAAAGTATTGGACCAGCCCTCTTAATCACCAAATTCAGGTGTTTAATTTAGTCCCACATGCAGCCATGCACTCTGCCATTACAAAGATTTGTGAAAGAATAGGTCCTTTTAAAGTGAATTTGAATGTGGAACTTGAATAAGACACTGTTGCAACAGTTTATGAAATATCGTTCTCCCTTGAAGTGGAAGAACATATGAAGCTGTAACTAACCTCAACACTCTTCAGCCACATGTGCTAAGGTGCGTAGTGCTATGCTGACTCAATAACTGGAATATTCCAAACCTGCTCTGGCATTAACACCAACACAAACACTGTACACCAGGAGCTTCATGGTGTGGACTCGTAAGACTAAGCACCTGTATTCGGGCCTTACATCATCCAGAATAACAGGAACCATTGGAGGGAACTGTTTAAAGAAAACCACCACTGGATTCTGTAGCAGTGGAAACATGTTTTACAGAATGATGAATCATGTTTCTCTATCTGTAGACTGATATAGATGGGTTTTCGTGTATTGGGACCCAGCTGACTGCATTGGGGCAGCTGTAAAGTGTGGTGAAGGAGGTTTAATGCTATAGGAATGTTATTCAGGGGATGACTTGGGCCTTTAAGTTGGGCTGAAGAAAAATCTTATTGCTTCAGCACAGATTTTGTACGAATCTATGCTTCCAACTTAGTAGGAATACCTTGGGGAAGGCCCTTTTCTGTTTCAGCATGGCTGTGCCATAGTGCACATGGTTAGATGAGTTTGGTGTGAAAGAACCTGACTAGCCTACACTGAGCCCTAGTCTCAACCCCACTGAACACCATTGGGCTGAAATAGAAAAGATATTGTTAGCCCACAGAGACAAGATTTCTACAATCATGTAGAAATCTTTTCCAGAAGCGTGGAAGCTGTCATAGCTGTAAAAGAAGGACCAACTCTGTATTTCGCAGCAAAATATTAAGAAACTAAGTTTTAGAATGAGATGTTATAAAAGCCACTGTGTGTATAACATGTAGGTGACATAAATTTTATTGCCCACATAATGTCAGCAGTCCACGGTTAAGATCATATTGAAGGGGAGAAACCTGAAATTTGAACCCATAAGGTTCTGTATTTACATGGGCTGTTCTTGGAACTCTCTAATCACATCTTGAATTTTTGGAAGTTGTATTCTTGGAAGAATGCGTTCTGGTCACCTCAGAAGTTGGGAGCCAAGGAGCCACTGCCCCAGAGCACTCTTACATCGCCTGCTCCACATAGTCAGATCTGTTTATTCAGATCCAAAAAATCTAAAGAGTCAAGCTTGGTTAAAATAAAAATGCGTTTGAAATTACCAGGAGAAATTACTTACCTCTGTAGCTGAAACCTTTTCTTTGGCCTTAGCTAATGCTTGCTAATGCATGCTTGCTGTTATTCATTTCAGTTGTGGAGTTCCTCAGTTGTGGTTCAATATCAGTATCAGTCATGATATCACCCACTACTGCTGTACAGATAACAGCAGTAGTGCTCTTTTTCCATGTCCAAGCAAAAAAGTTGCTCTCTCACGCTTTTCCAAAAATTGATCATTCCTGTCTGCTGGACAAGGTCATCCATGCATTTTTTTAACCCACTTTGACTATTGCAGTGTTGTACCTACATCAGTCAGAACTTATGTCAATGACGGCAGTTAATTAAGAACCCTGCACCGAGAAATATGAACATATTACTAAAGTTAAAGTTAAGTACATTGTGAATTGATTAAAATTTTTAATAATGCCTTTAAAAGCATAAAACGGTTGTATGATGAAGTACATTAAGGATTTATTAATCCCTTATTGTGGTTAAAGCACTGCAACTTAAGAAAACAGCAGCATGCAGAAAAACGTTAAAAAAGCACACAAAGCAGAGCTGAAGTTTTATTTCATTATGTTTTATTCAGCACAATGGAAAAATAAAAAAGCGTGACAGAAATTGAATAAAGCACAATGAAAGTCAAAAAAACAAACTCTCAACAGAAGTGCTCCTGGGAAGAAAATAACGTGACAGAGCAGATGCAGAAGTGACACAAACCAAAGGTTTGCACTGAGATGGGCTTAAGAGAAGCGCACGACTGACCGGTGTTGTGAGGGGAAAATGGTGCAGGGTAATTAATCACATGATACATATAATACTGTGGATACATGTTTGGTGTTTTTTGTTTAACCTCGTTTTCTACGGCACCATCTTCAGGACAGCTGAACTGGTGTAGCATTGTTTAAATCTTTGCATTATTAGCTGGCATTGTGCTTCTGTACCTTTAACCTACCCACAAATTCGACTTCAATCACAGCATACTACTTGTTAGCATGTTTTCTGTTATGCTAACACATTGCATGTCACTGAATTTCATTGTGTTGGCTGCCACTTTCATCTGCAAGACAAAATTACATTGAGGGTGGTTGCTTAGGCAGTAAGCATTTATTTTTCAGCCACATGGTCAGAAGTTCACCTTGTGATCTGAACATATCCAGAACAAATTTTTTAAAATTTCACTTTGTTAAATAAAGTGAACCTGGCGCTCTTGCTCAATATTTTTTTTTTCTATTGGCCTATCGATTGGTTGAAAAGTAAGTATGATTTCAACTGAAAAAGATTTTTCCGTGGTTCCCTACATCCTGTAGGCTCTACTTTACACTAGTGTGGACATATTGTTGTCAGGGCAGTTGAAAAATTAGCTTACTGTGGATGCAGTCTGTAGTGCTCTCTTCCACTATCTCAAGCTGGCTATCCACCAGCCCTCAACTAAATCTCTCACAGCCTCTCCTGCCCTGGCCCTTGGGAGGATTCATGCAGACTAGTTGATGAAAATTCACTTAGTGGAGAACACAAACAAAGCTGTCAGTCTTTAGCTTGCCCATGGGATAGAAGACGGCTATCGGGGTGGGTGGGGGGCAGAGTGGCATAGTAGGTCTTAAACTGAAAATGAAGAAGACAAGAAAGAATAGATGATGGGTGCTGTTTTAGTTTAAAAGAATCTAAGACTAGAACCGTGCTATAAGGAAGGATTACAGCTGGTTGAAGGATTGTTATTATAATAATACATTTTACAACTGCTTAAACAATCATACTGTATATTTTCAAATTTAAATAGCCATTGAAGCTTCAGACATGACAATTTAAAAAAAAAAAAAGAAATAAAATAAAATAAAATAAAATAATGATCCTTGATTTAGTAATTTTTGCACCTTGAGAGAAAGGGTTTACCTTGCCATCACCACCACTAACAAACACATTTTCACTAATTGTTTTGTAAAATAAAATGTATTTTTAAAATTCAAATTACCCAAATATTCGAAATATTTGTTTTTATAGTTTTATAAAAACTAGGAAAAGGCTCACACTGGAGAAACTGTAGCAAGCGATTATTCGGAATATTGTAATATTGTAATTTCCTCCTCTTCTTATACCCGTTATCTCTCTTTCATTGTCTGTTTGTACTTCTCCCCCAAAAACAACAACAAAAACAACAACAACAACAAAAACCTTCTGAAACAATTATTCAGGTTCTTACCAATTTATTAACTAACTATTTTAGCTCTAATCCACCCATTGCTAAATTTATGATGGAGATTTTTTTAACCATTCTGGCATTTATTTAGGCCAAATTATATGGAAGGGCTTACAATATTAGTCAGTAATGATGATGAAAACTTTATTAATGAGGATAAATAAATAAATAAATAAAAACCACTGGCGTGTTTCCCATAACTGAGACACGCAGCATCAAGTTATTGACTCTCTCCAGCTATTCTTGTACAATTCAATCATAGGTTCACTGCTGCAGAACAACAGGAGGCAGGAGCGGTTAATCATTTGTTCAGAAACTATATGTGTCAACACATGATGGCCGTTACTGGTCTGATCGTACTGTGACACCCATGACAGTAATTACTGAGCACACACATGGACACACACACACACAGCTGCCACTGACACGTAGGAAGCAAGTCTCCAACGGTCTATTGGCCTTCACGACCAGATGGTATTTCCCACTGGCTTTCCTCACACAATCACACACATATTTGTAGGCCACATTTATATTAGTGTATCCAATACACATTTGTTACAGAGTGCATAAGTCTTCAGTAGTATTATTACTCGCATAATATTCTGGGTTCAAGGACTTACTGCTCCTGCAAGACGCAGTCTACATCACCATGTTTAACAAGCGCTCAAACTGATCACGACTGCAGAAACCTTGACCTCCTCCATCTACAGTTACTGAACATAAAGCAAAATCTGAGCGCATCACAACTTTATTGATTTATATTATACCTCAATAAGGATGGGTCACGGAAGAATACCCGAAAGAAAACTACATAAACATGCTCAGCATTTAGGAGCAAGGTGAGAGGCGTCCCAGAGGAGAAAAGTTGAAAGAGAAATCGAGTACATGGTAAAAAAGAGAGAAGTACAAACAGACAATGAAGGAGAGATAACGGGTATAAGAAGAGGAGGAAACAATGAATATGGAAGTCTCCCAGGCTACAGGAGCAAAGTCACCCCCTCGGTATCTCCACTGGGGCCTTTAAGGGTCAGCTGAGAACTAAGAGGCACATTAGTGTCTACTACATTGCCTGTTGAGGTGACTGGAGGAAGGATGAGAGAAACACAGCCATGCTTGGTGAATTATACATACATTCCTCCCTCTGACACACACACACACATAAACACAGGTTACTCCGCACTCTCTCTTATGTCAACCCTTCTTCAAGCCGTTCTGAGTCTCCATCTTATTTTTTTGCTGACCTGTATGTGGAAGGGTTGACAGAGGTGAGCACACAATCTCCCAACGCCCAAACACAGAGAATTGGATCACCCCTAGGGTGACCTTCTTGGTGCAATGCCTTGCCTATCTGCACCCTGTGCTGTCTAGGGGACCATTTAGGGCAGACGTTGACCCCTATTTGGCCCCTGGGGTTCGTTGCTCCTCTGCTTCGGCTGCTGGGCAACATGACAACCTATACAAGACCCTGTCAAACACATGACTGACACATACCCGCCCATCTTCTCCACCAACATTCACACCCGCGCCAGCAAATTATCCCAAAACCCAGACAGATGACCATGTCTTGGCTCCCTATTTGCTCTCTTGTCATCTTCCATATGTTGCGCGCACACACACACACACATGCACGTGCACGAGCACACACAGGCACACACACACACACTCAGTTCTGTCCTGGGAACCACTGTGTCAACATAAAGCAGGTTTCATATTGCAGTAAAAGGAGATATGTGCTCATCAATAAACAGCTTATATGGTAAATAATTGCTATAAACAAATATCTTCAAATGTATATACTGTACAGAATCTGTAGGCATGATTTTTGTGACTGGAACTCTCCTTGTTTCTGCAGGTACTTGCAGTCTAAGCAATACTGCCCAGACATAAGGAGGCTTTGGTTGTTGGCAGGTAAACTGTCCACATAGTGACCCAAACAGCAGCAGCACATGTGTACATGAAAATCTCTGCAATTGCTTAACAATTATTTTTGCTTTTTATTAATTGTTTTAAATTGATTTGAATTCATAAATAAAGATATAAAGACACAAATAAGGTTAAGACAGACATCTGCCCCACAAAAACTGGCTTTTGCCCTTAAAGGCTAAGTCAGAAGAGTAGCTGCCGGTTCCCAGATTTCATGGAAACGAAACCAGAACAAATGCACTGTATGTTATTTAGTCCCTGTTACTTTTTCCATCCTCCTGAGATTGATTTTGTTAGTGTTGCAGGGCAGTCTGATCACGCACTGCTCTTCATAAACCACAATGCATCCCATGCCTTTGCTGTACCTGTGGTGGAGATTGGCACACACACACACACAAGCGCAAACAAATTGCACGCACACATACAGAAAAGCCATACACACAAACACAAAAAGAGGGTCCCCGCTGTGAGAAAAAGAGCTACAGTACTCCCTACATCAACAGTGGCCTAGATAAACACAATACACACAAAAGAGTCACCCCATGAAAATAACCCTCCATCTAAGCATCACTGCACTTATCTACTCATAAACATAGGGATAAATCAATTCAGTGAGAAACACATATTTTTTTCTCTCATTTGAAATTACAGCTGCGGGACCAAAGCTAGAATGATAGCATAGGTCAAATTCACTAACCTCTTCTCTCCATGGCAACAGTCTACCTCTTACAAAAAAAAGGCTTAGTGTGGTTTGTTGAAGTCACTGAGAGATGTTTTTTTTGTTCTTGTTGTTTTTTGGTGACATGCTTGTGTTATGAGAGTGTTGGTGTATCTTTGCCTGCTTTTCACAAGGACACAAGAATGCATACATGTGTATACATTTACATCTGTCTGTGTTTCAGTGTGCGTGTATGTGTGTGTGAAACGACAACCCCGTTATCACAGCGTCTGTATTAGCATCGCAACGTCTCACCGCTTTGTTTTACTCTGACCTGTATAATCAGTGTCACATTAGCAACACAACAAATCAAACGCTGCGAGTTTCCCCTGTGCAACCTTTCACACACATGCGCTCACGCACACACACTTACATGCACACCGCATGTCCTCCTTCATGCTCCCAGCTGGCCACCATACTGTGTCAAACAGATGTTAATTAATATGATAACTAATACTTATTACACAACGCTGAAAGCTCCAAAACTACTAATTAAATTTCTTCTTATTCAAAGCAAAAAAGATGAAATGGATGTAAAACAACTCTGCCCTCTGTTTATATGCAAGCTAATGCAGTTCATATCAGTGTAGGCGGTTAGGTTTTACTATATTTGAAGTGTAACAGCACGCTGACTTGAATCAACAAGGCAAGTTAAAAGTCTCTCAGACTATAGTATTCGCGTTAACTCGTGAATGAAAACAATTGTTGACACGTTATAAGATTATTAAATGTAATAAACTGGTAGTTATACTTTAGTAAATAATTATTTTAGTGTTAAACCGTATTGAAATTATAATAACAGGTAGTCATCAGTGATGTTGTAAGTTATGTCTTTTTTTTAACCAGATAAGATGTACTACTTATTTGCTCTTTAAAATAAGTATTATAAACATCGGTTGCAATTTCATATCCATCCCAATGTTCACATATGCTGGAGACTGTATTTATTAGTTATTTACAAAGTTTTATTTACGTATTTTGTAACTTTAACCCAGCTATCCAGATGATGTTCGAAGCTGGTTTGCTCAATAATAATTGGCCAGTGAGTCAAAACCGGTTTTTGTTTTATCAGTTATTAAAAGGCCAACTTTTAACAAAAGTCCACCATTAACATTTATAATAAAGCTCAATCCAACAATTAACTAGAAATGAAAGAATCAACCACCAGAAAAATCCTATTCCCAATATTTTGGTAATTAATTTACTGTCTGAGCTTCAAAATTATGAGAATTTGCTGCTTTTCTTGTCCGTACAATATTATTGTAAACTGATTATCGTTAGATTTCGGAGCGCTGGTTGAACAAAACTTACAATTGACTGAGAAGTGCTTTACCCAATCGTTTCTTTTTGTTTTGGTTGGGGGTTTTTTGGGGTTTTTTTTACATTAGGTCTCAAACAACTTTTCACAAATACATTAGTAACAATGCAAAGATATGAAACAGGATACACATACTTAGAGATTCACCACCAAATCAGCCAATTAAAGGTTTCAGTATGTGTGTTTTGTAATTCAGTAAAAACTTGTATTTATAAATAAATATCGGCTGTGAGACTTGAAAATCACAGCTTTGAGTCTTTGGGTCCACAGTTTTGGGTGAACCAGATATTGTGATTATTTTATGGAAGACTAATATAAGAGCCCGTATTCATGAGCATGTGTAATTGTTTATACATGCCTTAAATCCTTTTCCTCAACCTTTCAGTATTTAGTACACAAAAGTATTCAGATATCAGTCAATAAATTATTAAACAACACTACTTACAAGCAAATGACACTTAGTTAAGTATGTATAAATTAATAATAATAATATATTTTTTGCTTTTATTTTTGCTGTTGTCAATTTGCCCAGTTTAATAGGAAGCCAAGGCATTACAGATACTTTGATTTGGTATACAGCTACAGCTTTCATTTGTTTTCTTCTTCTCCTTTTAATAAGGGCTCTTTTCCTTATCGTTTTAACCAAAAATGTCAAAATGCAAAAGGAAGGATTCAATTAAACAAGGTTACTGAAGTATTAGGCAAAGTTTGGGATGGTGGAGAGTGAAAGTGATAGTATGATGTTCTTTCTCATGCTGAACGTGACTTTTAACACCAGCTGAAAAGAAAATGGAAAAAACAAAAAAATCCACTCCTGATGAAGACTATATTAAAAGCTCACTGACAAATTAATAAATGCAGGGGAGACAATTATTATTTTTAAAAGTGCATATTGGCTTTATCCACAGCAATGCAGATTCTTGTCCTGATTTCTTGATGCATGAGCAGGGAAGTCAGCATCTGCTCTGCTCCTTCTACTGTACACCCTCCAGCACTGAAAAAAGGGAGAAGAAAGAGGAAGAGAGGAAGGAAGAAACTGAGAAGAGGGGAGAAAAAAGAGGAAGAAAAGGAGAGAAGACAGACGGAGACAGATGGGCAAAAAGACAAGTGCGGAAAGACAGATGGGAAGAGGGAGCTGAAAGGAGAAGGAGAAGAGATAGAGGGATAGATTGAGCAAGGAAAAGGAGGCGTATTCTAGGAGATCCAGCTGACATTAGTGGGTGAGTTTATGAGATGTGATGATTAGCCAAATCCTGCTAATCAATGACACATTCACATGGGTTCCTGCTCTGTTGCTAAACACTAATTGGTCTATTCTGCAGCAAATAGGAAGATGCTGTTCCCCACTTCACTGTAAGCACTGCGAGCTGACACGGAGGGCACATATGGGGACACACACACATACACACACACACGCGTGTCAAATGTTACTTGCATGCACATACTGTACATCTGTAGCGGATTTTGGTGCATAAAAGGTCAAATTGAGACTGATTCAATTTGAAAGTGGATGAGAAGCAGAGGATCATGCTTGACTCCCTCTAACAATAAGGAGAGAATGGGATCCTAGAGCGGCCCAGTTGAACCAGCAGAATGGGTGGGTGGGGGTCGGGGTGGGTGCCGGGAGGGGGGTGGCGGCTGGAGAAGGAGCCCTAAATTCAATTTCACTTTGTTGAGCATTTAGATAATGTCCCCTAATGTAATGTCGGGCTGTGAGTGGATCCACAGTATAGCCTCGGCGGTCGTTAATCACAATGCAGCAGCAGCACCACCAATGCCTGAGGACGGGCACTGCAAGGACGGATGCAGGGAGTACACCTGCAGCTGTGTTGGAAGCAAAAACACCAAAATATTATATTTGATTATTTTTTCCAGTCGCCTTAGTTTTCGACTCAGCTGAACTTGAATTCCAAAATACGGCTTGTGCGCATTATCCATCGCTGTCAACTCAGAAATACAAGCAAGCTTAAGAAAAAAAGCTCTGCATAGATGTGTGGGGTTCACGCGTGTAACACACATGAACCGCATATGCTGCAAGTGTGTAACTACTGTATTGCACTACCTTATCATTGCAATTTGCTCTTGTGCACTTTCTTACACATTCTTCTGTTTAAGCCTGTCTGTAACTGTCTGATCGCCATTCAAACAGGATGATGTTCACGTTGATTTTTTAAACGTTTTCATATGTTTATGCTGGAGAACTTACTGAACATTGTTTTTAGCACAAGAGCCACTAGAAAATAGAGTTATGTTCCCTTGTGCATGACCAGAAAATACTGTGCTTGTTAAATTAAAGGAGACTCATATTTCTATCTAGTGACGCTTTTTTAAAGCGAATTGATTACTCAGGAAACAATCAATTCAGTTACTTGTCAGGTAAGAAGATGAGATATTCAGTAGTTCTAGTGCTTTTAAAAATACTTCCACAGTTTTATTTTTAATGTACTTCAATTTGCTTTAAATGGTAATTCATGGGGAAAAAAGCAGTTAGTAAAGGTCACTATAAGAACTTCTTCTTGGTTTAAAATACCCAGTTTTAATTAAGTTATGATGAACAAACATCTATATTCAGTAAAGAATCCCTCACCTCGGAGGATGAAGCTGTCTTAATGTCTGATATATTTTTATTCTCACACAAGCACAAACAGACAAACGTCGACACCCACGGCGTGATGAGTACCGTCGATGTGGGGTGTATTCCTCACTCGGTGAGTGCCAGTGGTTAACAGTGCTTTGCGTTGAAGAGGGGGACAAGAGGAGGGTTCACTCAAACACATGACTGCTACAACCTAAATATTAGTGCAGGGACTCTCCCTCTCTCCCTCTCTCTCCCTCTTTCTCTCTGAGTGCGCCTCAGTATGTGACGTGCATGTGTGCGTGTGTGTGTTGATGTAATTATGTGTAGAGGAGAGGCTGTTTGGGGTAAATAGAGTTGCAATTATTCTTTTAACCTGTTTGATTGTCAGTCCCACTAACACACGGGGCCAGGGAAAGATAGAAAACAGACAGAGAGAGAGAGACAGATAAGTACTGCATTTAGCGATAAACAGTGGCACACATTTAACTCACAGCTAAAAGGCCCCAAATTTCTCGATGACACGTATTAGCAGAAATGTGATTTTGTTTTTCCTTTGGAATAAAACAGCAGAGCGACGATTGTGTGCCTCCAACATAAAACATATATAATTTTCTAATTGTGTTGTGACCTCCCCGAACACAGTAAAAGCATGAAGCGATGAATGGATGGATTTATGCGTTCATATATTTTGTCACTCTTTTTTTTTCACCTTATTTCAAAGCAGCTTCAGATGTGCCAGGAGCGTTTAAAGGAGGTGCAAATATTTCTGCAATAAGTGATTTGATTGCTGCGTGTCATGACATGATAACGTGAACTGATTGAATTTGTGATACACTTGCTGCTGACAGCTGTTTGACTGAGCTGAAGTGTAATGCTCCATCAGCATCAAATGGAGTAACCCATTCAGCACCAATACTGGCGCATTAGAGAACAGGAAGTGCATTTTTATTTTCCCCTCAATACCTTCTAAATGGCCTCACAGCAAAGCGGATGACTGGGTTTTGAATGATTACATTTCTCCGGCAGCGATTTCAGGTGGCAGGGGAGTGTAATTCAGACCTTATTTTGAATATATGTACTCGCTACATTTAATGCAAATTATGTTACATTCAGTCACTAAATATATCAAATATAATCAATGACTTATTAATCATATCTTTTCAGATCTTCAGACTGCCAAAGTGTCAAAATAAAAGCACATAAATACGTATTAAATATGGGCTGCTCAATTTTCGATCAAATACTTTATATAGAAATATTTTCTCCTCCCACTCTCTCATCATATTTTGCACACACACAGGCACACATACACACACACAACTAATAATGTTATCGGCTCAGATCACCAACTCAGCAGATCTCATCCACATGTCACCTGCAATAGCTCAACACATGCATGCACACACACAGATGCAGAGTTTTGTGCTCCTTGTCAATAGGACGTTAAGGGTTTTGGCACTAATGACCAGTGTAGAGATAAGAGAGGAGAGGTTAATGTGTTGCAGTGGGTGATCAAGATAAGACCGATCCCTTCAATCCTGCAGACAATGAGACAGTGAGAAAGGGAGAGAGGATTAAAAAAAACACAGGAGGAAAAATATCTACAGAAATACAAAGAAAAAAGAAAAAAGTGTGCTTGTTTTCTATAAGTTTCATTGTTGAGTGTAAAATTTTTGTTTTGTTTTTTTTAATTATTACGTTTTATGTATGAATAAGAGGATTCATGTCAATTTGGTCCATCAGTGTTTGTGCGCATAAATATGCACACAGCACACAGTAAAAACACTAAAGATGCAAACACATACAAACACTCAATAGCCACCACAACCAGCCAGTCCTGCCTTTCAGCGAACATGTTATCAGTGCAGCTCAAAAGACAAACCAAATATACGACCCTGTCTTGCATGCTAAATGGCTTTATTTGGAGGCTTTCTTTGCACCGGTTGAGATATGTGTGTTTACAAGTGAATACAGCTACTGTATTATGTGTGTGTACCTCTGGTGTTTTGTTTGTTCGGTCTATTCATAGCATCACAGGGTAGATACAGTTTATTGTGATTGCTAATAATTTAAGTAATTGCTCAGCACGTGTATCCACAAGCACACACACACACACACACACACACACACACACACACACACACACACACGCTTTCCTTCCTGTGAGTGAAAGTAACATAAAATGGCTGCCCACCCCCAACTCCCCCACCCCATCTGTGTGGCCGGCTGGGTCGGCTGACATTTGGACACTTGTCAATCATCTCTTTCAATAGCCAAGCGGCAGGAAAAATGAAGTCGGGGGGTCAGCAACTCAGTGTATCGCCATGGCAACAACTGCACTGAAGTTCATGTGCCTGCTGGGTCTGTAGTTCGAAGTGTGTGCAGCTCTATGCGTGTGAGTGTGTGTGAGAATGTCCATTTTTGTTTCGGTGTTGAGTGTGTGTGTGTGTGTGTGTGTGTGTGTGTGTGTGTGTGTGTGTGTGTGTGTGTGTGTGTGTGTGTGTGTGCGTGCCGTCTTCTGAGCCCAATTGTTCCCTATCAGCCGGAGGCAAATACTCCTCCCATTCTAGCTCTTCCACCTCTCACCTTGCAACCTCACATGCAGCTTTAGCCTTTTCTCCCTCCTTTCCCCTTTGCTCACACTTTTTTTTTTCAAACTCTCTCCTCTAACCAGCAGGTCAAGGAACAAGGCCCTGCAGGAAGTACAGCATCCAAAAAAAAAAGAGCGAGTACTTAACCTTTCACCACCTCAGCCTTTCCCTCTTTTTTGCCCCTCTTTTGCCTCTTACCATTATCCTCTTCCTACTTCCTATGCCAGTGTGTGTTTCGCTGTGATCCTCTACTCACGCCCGCTCTAAATGCAATTGTTTTCTCATCCTCTATAGTTGTGCATTCATCTGCTTGTCAGTTTGGCCTTTGTTGTCGAGAGGGTGAGAAGCATGCATGTGTTATCCCATGTGGTTCACATGTGTAAGCGGGCCTGCGTATTCAGCCAAAGCACAAGAAAACAGAATGAGCGAGCGCGCAAGCACAACAAACTATGTGGAGTCTGCGCCACTGGAGGTCTGTTTATGGAATGAATGCAGAGGATAATTTGTGTTCTCAGCCAGGGAAAATAGCTCAGATTGAGCCTCAGAGGACAATCTACTGACCCGTTTACCGAACACTTATCGCAGAGAGGTTCACCAGCACTATTCATCCTTTTGGGGCTCCGACTGCCACACACACAAGCAAGCAGCTAGTCCCCTCCTATCTATCCAGACTTTAATGACAGCACGATGTGCAGAGACAGCAGCAACACAGAAATGAGTTCAATACAATGGTCCAACGGGCATGAAAACCTGTAGCTCTGGGGGAAAAAAACAAAAAAAACCCAACCTAATAAAAATTTACACTTACACTGTAGCTTCTGCCAGATTTTAAGGATTAGATAACATTTTAATTGGAGGGCTAAATGATAAACTTCTGCTACTTAACTGGATTTTTTATTGACACGTGTTGGAAAACAAAGCATGCATGAACCACACAGGTTTGCTCAAAGTATTTAAATTTATCGCCCCTCTTACTGAACATAGCAATTTTTATGAGTAAAATCTGCCAGTAATAGCCGTTTGATGTGGATTAACATGCTCCATTACCCCAATGCACCAACACTGCCAGAATCATTAAACACACACATACACACAGAGCTGCAATACGTAATATAGACACCAACATTGCTCCATCCAAAGGTCCCCCTAACAATATGCACACACACACACACTTGGTCCAACACTCTCCTCTTTCCAGTTCCATCAATGGACAAGGCCTGACTGGAATGGTGTAATTCTCTGGGATAATTCATGGATAATTTTGGGATAATCTCCAGCAAACCATTCGCAGCGGTGCCACCCAGTTTGCCCGTTGCCTGATTACCAGGCACCAAATGCCAGCCACTTGTAGTGACCAACACCGCCAACAACCACTCTGATGCATGCAAATAAACAAAACAAACAAGGACCTCCAGCAGGGAAGCATCCAGCTCGGCTTGCACAGATATTCAACAAACACTGCAGGTTATCACAAGCACACATACACACACATTTGCATACACACACTCATACACACGAAAGACAGGGCAAACAAACCAAAAAACACAACAATGTGAAGACATCTTGTTATATGCAAAAGCATGCGTGTTGAGAGCAAATCCAGCACCGACACACTCACGCACACAGAGACACACACACACTCACAAATAGGAGAACATATGCACACATACGGCCGAGAGGTTTTTCATTAGGTGTGATTGCCATCTCGTGGCAGGAGTAACCATATGATTAAAAATAAATGCAGCACATGATCTTCACTGTGACATGCAATTAAATGATCAGCGTTATGTCTTCTCATTTTGCACTGAAAGGCAAAAAGCACCTGCTGAAATCTATCTTAAAGAAGTGTTATGATTTAAAACCTTTAAAAAAACAAGGTATACGAGCCCCTGTTTACTGTTGCACATAATGTCACATTTATGGTTTTATAAATCTATAACATTTTTGCGTAAATACACACACACTGAGGCAAATAACAGAGAAAATCTTTGAGCACAGAACCTCAGGAGGCTTATGCTGGATGTCTTCTGCAGGAGGGCTACAGTGCTGGTGTATAGCTTGTTAAATACTGACATCTGGTGGCTCAAAGCAAAAACTTAGGTGCCTTAGGGATTGAATTGCACGTGTTGGTCAAATGAAATATCACCACCTCTTGGCTAATACACCTGCATAACCAAAACAAGAAGAAAGCCTAATATATTTAAGCAATTACAGCAATTATCCAGATATTTCATGCAAATCATTTTCCCCTCACTAATATTTTAAATTCCTTGAGTTATTTCCACAGCACTCGTTTGGCGTGAAATAGCAGGTAGAGGTGTTTGCATGCACCTAAACAGAGCAGAGCCTTCTTGGTAATTATGACTAACAACAGTATTTACCTAGCACCATGGCTCGTTATTTAACATTTTGCTTTCCAATGAAAGAATCCATCCATCAGTGAGACAGAGGGCTTCACACTCGGACACACACACACTTACATGCACACATCAAGTCCTCTTGATGTGCAGTTATGTGCAAACTTGCACACTAAAAGTAAAAACACAAACATTCCGTTAAAATGTAAAAAGCTCATCGCTCTGTCCATTTGATATTTACACCTGTGGACAAGTTTTTGCACAGTGTGTCCACAAAAACTTTTTTTTGCGTGGACCACAACTCCTGTATGTGGGTTACACCTCACAGGTGACACTGCACTTGTTGCACAAAAAAGTGTAAGAGCATGCAAACAGCCCTGACTCCCCCACACACACACACACACGCAAACTCAGTCAACCTATTTAGTACCATTTGAGATTTACTCACTGTTAATTCAAAGCTCTCGCTCTCGGTGTTCACAGTTTGGGTTTTGAATTTGGGTCCTCAAAATCCTCTCCCTCCACTTCCACAAAACTCTGTCCAGCATATACCACTTTAGAAGAAGAAGAAGGAGGAGGAGGAGGGAAAAAAGAAAATTAGAAGCACAGCTGGCAGCACTTTTTGTTTCCCAAAGCTTCCAGAGGAATGGATGTTTCCAGTCACTTTGTAAAAATCACTCCATCAATGGTAACAAGCCCGTTTACATGAACCAAGCAGCTGCTCAGATCACATACAGGAAGCAGGGTCCCTTCAGTCAGCCTGTCACTCCACTCGCACTAAGTCCAGCACTTTTTTTCTCTTTTTTTTGGTCCTGCTGTTTGAGATGACACTTCTTTAGGGATGTGCAGCCTAAGCTGGAGATCATCGCACAGACGCAGCTTTGACCTGTGCGATTACAGATGATGACAGAGAGCAATAATCTGCGTGGACTGATGCATCAGAGTGTCAAGAAAGCTCACCTGCTCTCCTCAGCCACACTCCTGTCTCCGGGCGGTAAAAGCCCTCCTGTCATGTTTACACCAGCGCAGGCACACCGGTCTCCTCTCTCCTCTCTCTTGTCAGGCATTGACTGTGGGGGTTTTTTTCTTTTTCCACTGCTCTGTCTCTGCACTTGACCAATCCACTCTATCAGCTCCACCACTCTCAACACCACACAGATTTGCACTGTGCAACCTTTTCCATTTTCTATGATACTTTCACTCACTTGCCTTCTCCCCCCACTGCTGCCAAACCAGTCACCTGTAGACTCAGAGGTACTCAAAACCATTTCCCAATCTCCCGCCCTCCTCGCCTCATTCTTATCTTGTCTATCTCTCCTACTCCTATTTTCACCTTCCTCACTCCCACTCACTTTTCACTCCTACCCACTTTCAGTCCTTTCCCTTCCTCTAATAAATCCTCTGCCTCTACCCAACTATTACAAATTTTCTCTGACCCACTATTTGCTATTAGCCCCTCGTCTTCCTCCTCCCCTTCTTCTTATCCCTTCACTCTCCATCGCTGTCTCTGCCTATCCTCCTTATATATCCTCAGCCTTCGCTTTGCTTTCTCCCCATCTCCAGCGGCATGAATATATTATTATCTACACAATGGGGCCCTGCTTATTGTTTATGAATTACCAGCCTTGCGGCCAAACAAAGCCTATTTTCATAAGAAACCTCCATTTCATTTCAGCTCCAATTAGATTGGGGGCTAAAGAATAGGAGTCCTCAGGCCTCAGCCCCTAAGGATGGCAGGTCCATTCAGCTTCATTCAATGGGGCCTTATTGCTTTCCCATACAAAAGAGCACGTGGATGGGCTTTCAGACTGAAACACCAACCAAAAATGACTGGGAGACAGTACTGTACAATAACAAATCTTTAAAGAAAGGACACTGAGCGCTTATCCTCCCATCCATCAATTCATCCCTCACTCTTCGCTTTCTTCTTCTCCTCTGTTCGTATATTGTAAGACCTGGACATTAATGACAGACAGTTGAAAGAGAAAGGGAGTGAAAGAAAGAGAAGAAGAAAGAGGCAAAGCAGCTCAGTTTTTCACAATACATGTCAAGTCTAAATGATCACTGGCTGCTGAATAGACAGAGGGAAGGGAAAAGAAATGAGTCGTGTGTATGTATGTGTGTGTGTACAGCTGATTGATTCTCTGCTTTGAAAAGAGGGAGAAAAAAGAGTGAAGGAAAGAGAGAGGAAGACCTTGGTGCTTTTTTTTCCCTGAGCTCCACAATAGTCGGGGGGTCTGAGCTGTATTGTGGAGCAGCCACAGTGACAAGCTGTCACTCCATCCTGGTTGGAAGAAAGAGTCAGAGAGTGAAGATGGGCTGGGGCAGGTCAGAACCCCGATAATATGCGTCTGCCTCCTTATTTCTAAAGTTTCTCACCCACCAGACACTTGACAGGAAGAAGAAGGCTCTCAAGTGTTCCCCGGGAAAGTTGAAGGACAAATAAAAGCAAGCTGGAGCCCAAATGTTAGCTGCAATGTGTACTTATGTACCTTTATGGGCAACATCATGCTCAGAGTGCCAGGTAAACTTCCCAGCAGTAAGGCAATGGCTCTTTTCATGAGCCAGTTCATTATTTAGGATAGAGAGGCAGCCAAACACTTTCAGGGAGTCATGCCAGCAAGGTCAGAGTGTGGCAGTGCTGGCCTGGCTTTATCTGCCGAGATCTGCCTCACAGGATGAATGCGAATTGTGCCTTTGTTCCTATGAAGGAATATTCAACATGAAACAAAAGGCTGCCGTTTTCATTACAACAGAGTGGACAAGGTGAGAGTCACAGTGAAAAGGTTGACATCTGCGCTTATTCATCCAACAACAGCCGGATGAGATCTTCTCCACCCTACAAAGCTTGTCGCGATTACCAGAGTGCACAATAGAATTCAATAGACTGGATTTTTTAAAAAGAGCTAGAATACACACAGACCACTATGATATAATGGTATTGCATGTAAATAGTCAAGCACTTTGGCCATCAGTTTTTCATGCCAAACTTACCTTTACTGTGTTAAACAAGGCAAGAGGTTAAGGTGATAGGGCACTTTTTAATGTGTGCAATAAACAGTGAAAGGCTGGGGGAGAAAAATAGATATAGGCTGGTATAAGGCCTATTTTTTCAATTTAATATTGCATTGCTTCCAAAAAGCAATGGCAGAGTTGATATCTCTCCTACCTTGCTTTCTTTCTCAGCTAACCCTCCTCCTTCTACCTCGTGGATCTGTTTGGAATATCATTCACTCGCAAAGTTCTCCCAAAACATGGGGGGATACACAAAACTGGTGTCAAAGTTCATAGAATGGGCTTGGTACCTAACAATTTGTGTTGAAAATGCGAATCAGTGATCGTTACTTACCTTCAGTTATTGTGGTGCTGCTCTTTCATTCAATAAGCAATCCAGTGTATTGGTGAGTGGCTACACAGGCCTCCTTCAGAACCTCCTCGGCTGTGTCTATTAGGAGCACTATTTTACCCACGGGTATATCCAAGTAACAATGTTGTCGAGCATTGGCGGGCTTCATAACTGCTGGAGAGTTCCAGGAAGTGTGGTCTGACTTCATGAAATATATAAAGCACATACAAGAAAGATGCCTTTTCGATCCTTTCCCATTTCTGACTCCACAAAGTTCTGTAAAACCCCTTACGTATTTTTGTTTTTATTGTTTCACATTGTCTCGCTGCCAGTGTTTGTGATTTCTTTTCTCTAATTGCCTACACTGAAAATATTTTCAGTAGGTCTTAGCTTGTGCTCTGTTGTGAAAATTGAAAACTTACAAATAAATAAATAACTAATAAGGCCTAGCAGCCATTGTTAGGCACCCTCCGGCCAAGTGAAGAATGACATCTGAATAAGATGAATTAATTCACTCATGTGTAGCAGCAGGACCGGGCGTATGGCTTTATTGCCCCTTACTTCACAGTTTTGGCTGCTTTTGGTTATTTTCATTCCCGTTGGCTTCATCTCCAGCTCCAATGGAACCCAGTTTAGCCCAGAGTCTTTATTCTCAGCACTAAACAGCAAAACAAAACAAAAACAGCAAAATCCAGATGTTTCCCTGTGGAGAAACTTCAGAAACCAGATCTATATATTGAGCAAGTTGAATTTAACCCCGGTCCAGATATTTGACATATAAATGAGAGGTAGACAAGTCAGCGAGCTTTTTCTACTGTCATCAAAGGTAAACACAGAGAGCCAAATATTTCATCGGTGCTTATTACAGCTCAGTAATATTGTGGTAATAGTGGTAATAAAGTGGTGATAATATGGAAATTTCAAGTTATTACTACAGTATTACCAAAGTATTAACTAATCCTATGAGACAAAACCAGTTACAGTAATAGCATAGTATATTGTATACACTCTACTGATAAACTGCTTGTAATAAATCCATAAAAATCTCTGCATTAAAATGTTTATATACTGACTTGTAAGAAGAACAGTAACAGGGTTGTGGTTGTTGTTATAAAATGTAATATTGTTTAATTACATGTTATTGTTTAGTACCTAATATACTAAAGCACAAAAGGAAAGAATATAGTGGTTTATAATGGTTTAGGCACATATTTGTGTTCATGATATTAGTGTTTGGCCTGTTATTAGCCAATTAGATACATTTCAATCTAATATTACTCAGCTACAGTCACTGTTAAATCTCACAAGCCCATATTTTAGTAACGATATACTATAGAAAACATACTGTTTCATTCAGTCTACTAAATTTCAGTGGAAACCACTGTTCTTTTAAACACTAGAATTATTTACTTCACATTTTCAGGTGAAGATGTTTTATCAGAAACTAAACAACATTTAACCAAAGTAGAGCTTAAAATAATAACTTGTTAAGTCTGTGGACTTTTGAAAAATTATTTATATATAAATTACTTCATCTACCACTGGAAAAAGTTTTTAGACAGGTATACTCTTTGGTGAGAGTCATTTTTTGACTTAACTTGTTGTGATTTTCTTGGGATAGAAATAAGTTCTGCTCGTAGCATCATGTAATTATTGGTTCTCAAACCTGTTGAAATATGGCGAGATTCCCAAAAAGGCTTCAAACCAGCACCTATCCACAGCCTCTGTGCATAGGTGCTGAAAAGAAATAATGAAGTAGTCACACAAAGGCGTATAAGCTGATTTTGTGGTTTTCTATGTCACCTAAAGCTTTCAGGCAAGTTAAATAAAAACTAAAAGTTTAATAGTAAAATTTTGAATTTAAATATTGGTATTCTTATTAGGTTTCCTGACAGACATGTATTAATCCCAGCGGGCACACAAGTGCGAGCGCGTGTGTGTATATATTCCTTCCATAATACTAAATGGGGATGGTGCAGATTTAGTAGCGGCATTCAAAAGCATACCTCAAAAAACACATTTATTTATCCCAACGGGCAAAGGCTCATCTTTTAGCAGTATTTACAATATACAGTACAACATTAATATCTGTACAGTTCCCTTAGGAAAAATGAAAAAGTAAAGTTGTCAAACAAAAACAAAAGAAAAAAATGGATTAAAAACAGACATAAAGGAGTTTCCTGGCACAAGCTTTGCTAAAGGTTAAAAACATCAGGCTTAGCCTGAGTCTGAGGAGGATACCCTGCAAAAAAATCATTTCATAAAAAATTAAATAAAGAGGTTATGAAATGGCTTTGTTCAAGTTAAGACTTGTCAAAGCCTTTGGACCATTAACACCATTAAAGTACCATTCTGTACAGTGGATAGTTGTGCCGTTAAATGATTGTAAACAGACGGAGAGGAACTCTCTCCAGTTATCCTCCAGCTTCGTGAACACAGCCACAGACATTGATGCTGGATGGTTCAGTACAGTCATGCTTGCTTAGTGATCAAGGAATGTTATTTTGGGACAGATGGTCGAGGAAGTTTAACAAGTCATCTCAATAAGGCCTGTCTATTAAGCTGAATGGCACTTAAAGTGCACTGGTGGATCCATCTCAAACAAGCCCACATTTACTTGCCTTAAGATGGACATTTACCTTCACGCAACTGAGCTTAATTCATGTCTTTCAAACAGTGCAATCAAGTCCACAGGTACTGTACAAGTTCTTTCTTTCTACAAGCTTCACATGGGTGTTAACTTGAGCCTCACAGGTTTGTCTCATCCCACGCTGGGTCATTAATGCTCTTCAGAACGTTTCTAACAACTTTTTCTAGATCCTTCCGTGCTCGCTGCTCTTCCTCCAGTGACCTCTTCATCTTCTTGTTATCCTGTGTTGGAAAACAATCATGAAATACATTTTAAAACAAATCTGAAGATGACATTTAGTCACTCAGCCTTTAAAATTATCCAGTTTTGACATCTATAATTTTATAAACACAGTATCATGAGTTACCCAACAAACATCCAACATCACCTGTTTCAGCTCTTGAACCTCATCCCTCAGGGCATATACCACGTCCACCAGGCTCCTATTTAAAAATAAATAAATAAAATTTTAAAAATAATTATAGAAATTAATAAAAATATTTACAACAAACGCACTTAGAGAGCGCAACTTCCCCCAAAGTGCAAGAGACTTTGATGTTTTGTGATTTTTTTTTATTTTTTTTTTAGATGTGGAAGGCCTGCTAAGGCATCATTGTGAGGTGGTAGGGCGAAGTACTTGAAAAAAAAACAAAGCAAAAAAACAATGGTGCTAACAATGAGTCATAGACAATTGTATTGTAGTTTTAAGATGAAGCATTACTGATTTTCACATTTTGTCTGACCTTGACAAAATTTTCACCCAAATTAAATCAACTCAAGCTGTTGTTGTTATCTACCATCACACAAAATTTGAAAATGATATCTCTAAAACTGCTAACAAACAGTCAAAAAAAAAGACAAAACAACACCAACAGTTTATTTTTCCTACAAGGGCTGGGCGATATGGCGTAAAATCCATATCACAGTATATATCACGATATATTCTTTTCTTCCGTATTTTAGCACTATAAAGGCGCACTTAAAATCCTTTAATTTTCTCAAAAATTGACAGTGCGCCTTATAATCCAGTGTGCCTTATGTATGAATTCTGGTTGTGCTTAATGACCTCGAACCGATTTTATGTGGAACACGGCGCTCAAAAATCTGTCAAAATGTTTTAGTACGACTTTGGTAAGCTATGAAGCCGCACCGCTTGGTGTGATTGTCAGAGCATTACGGCTAGTGATGGTAAATTCGATGATTTTTACTGAATCGAGTTTGAATGAGTCACTCACCAAAATGAATCGGGTTTTTTGAGTCATTTGAGTCACTAAGTCAGTTGCCCAGAGAGTGCAAAAAATTTACATTTTCACTCAAACTTACTTTGTTTCTCTTTTCATGTATATCCTACGACTAAGATGAGTGATTAAAAAAGAAAAACAACTATTTTTATAGAGCAAAAAAGAGCAAAAAAATTACGATTTCTAAAGGGAAAATTCATTTTATTTATTGTTATTTTATTTTATTAGTATTTTGCTCAAATGTGTCAAATATATATTTTCTCATCTAAATGTCCACTGAGCTGCAAGCCAGAGGGCGGTAATGTGCCTTAACATTGGTTTCCAACCAAGAAGAAGAAGAAGAAGCTGTGAGCCAGGAGGGAGGGGGTGAGTGAATGATTCCTTTATGCTACAATTCAGCACAGCAAGGGAGGGGGTGAGTGATTCGTTCATGCTACGATTCAGCACAGGAAAAGAGGGGGTGAGTGAGTGATTCGCTTACGCTATGATTCCGCACAGGAAGGGTCGGGGTGAGTAACTCAAATGTGCTGTTGGCATGTTAGCAGAGCGATGCTACTGTGAACTGAGGAGCTATTGTCTTGATGTGAGCTTTCTACTCAGGGCTTTTTTTCCCAGTTCAGAGCAGAGCAGTTCAGTTAAGAAACTGGCTGTTGTTTCTTCCCCCATAATTGTAATTATGAGGTAGATAAATTTCTGCTAGTGAAATTAGTTTGCTAACAGCAACAGGGATGAGTCAGTGAATGAGACAGTTGGGCTTGTGAATCATGATTCACGAGTCAGTAAAGTGATTCTCAAGTATTGAACGATTCGTTCATGATTTGCACATCACTAATTACGGCTACTAGGGCTGGGTATCGTCACTGATTTCTAGAATCGATTCAATTCCGATTCACAAGGTCCCGAATCGATTCGATCCACGATTCGATTTAATTCGATTTAATTCGATTTAATTCGATTTAATTCGATTCGATTCGATTTAAATCTGGGAAATTTTGACAGTCAGAAATATTATAATTCAGATCAGTACATTTACATATTTTTGTATCAATAAAAAGGAAGCTGACACTCGCAAGACTTTATCAAAGGTGTGAGCGTCACAGCAGATGCTTTTGTGTCAAAGTAGCTGAAGATAAAACACAGAAAAACATGAAGGTGATTTTCCTGGCCTGGGATTTTATAAAAATATTCTGCAGTACATCAAAAACGAAAGAAAACCATTAATCAACATATGAACATTACCTCTGAAGTTACAGCGGTTTTATTAGAGACATGGTTAAGCGTTTTGCATTTTGAATAATTTTAAAAAGTTTAAATTTATTCAGTATTGAACAGCAGAAATGAGGTTTTCTTTTCGGAAGAATGTAAAAGGGAAAAAAACAGCGGCTGACAGCGCTGTAAACAACAGTAGACTTGTGTAACAAGCAAGCGAATAATGAAGAAAGGGAAACTGTTCTTGAAGTACAGAGAGAGAGAGAGAGAGAGAGAGAGAGAGAGAGAGAGAGCTGTGCATCGCGGTGGAAGCAAAACAGTAAAAGTCAGAGTGAATTCATGACGATGTTTATGTGAAGCGTTTGGATCTTCTTCTGCTGCTGGTTCGGTCAATATTGTTTGGAGAGAGATCAAACTAACAGCTTTAGAATCGGCTCATAAAGGGCGTGAACACAAAGCGCGGACCCACCGACAGATCAGAATCAGCGAGCTGTCGGCTTTCAGCCCCGACCGTGAGAAAGGCGACATCTCACTGATTCTGATCCGCGGGTCGCGCTGTGTGTTTAAGTCTATGTGCAGAATCCGTGTACCTGCTCTCATTTACTGTTTGGTGGTTCTTGAAATTTTGTGAGATGTCACCAGAGATTCTGGCATTTCGGGCAAAATAAATTTATATTAAAAAAATCGATTCAGGATTTTAATGAATCGATTTTACGTTATCCAAGCCAGAATCGATTTTAATCGATGAATCGATTATAAAAACCCACCCCTAACGGCTACCATAGTCAGGAGCCTCGCGGAGTAATCTGGGTCCAAAACTCTGTCCGCTTCAGGTCCCAAAGTCAAACGAACACTGCGGCATCACTGAGCATTAAAAACTGTCTAAATTCTTTTATCTTTAATAAAATGATCAGCGTTGCTGCTTTACCAGGTGTAACAATTAAGTTTAACATTCAGGCATCCATGAAAACCGAGCAGAGCTATGAATTAGCAGGAAGTTAGCTCGCTAGTTTCCACCTAAACATGATATAGCAGAGTTCTGACAGGGAGGTTTCTGGAAAAAACAAACAAACATATGGCTCTGCTATCACTTCCAACATTAACGAAGACAGAAAACTAAACAGCAGTGACGTTTGTAGGGTTACTGAAGTTGGACTAGCTGGTATTTAATGAAGTGCTATATGATTGCTAGCGAGCATAACATAAACAGTGAAGCTGGAGGATGAACGCTAGCTTTTTTCCACTCAATAAAAGTTAACGTGAGGGTCTGATGGCTAGGGACAAATGCAATCGCATGGCATAATGCTGTAAACGGACCAAATTTCAGTCAGGACTAGGGATGGATACCGATAGGTTCTGACATAAACGGTAGCAACCAGACCGAAAAGCAGCGCACATTTCGGTGCTTTTTTTTCTTGAGATGTCATACACTTTGGATTCTAGCCAATAATTTTACCTTTCCAAGGATAGTAGGTGGGCCCAGGTACGTACGTTCTTTTAGAGCAGAGCTACAGATTAAAAATGCCCAAGGCAAAGCGGTCAAAAGTTTGGCTGTACTTCACAGCAAAAGATGCAAACTCAGCAGCCTGCAACAAGTGCTTTACGGTAATACTGTGCAAAGGAGGTAACACCTCGAATCTGATGAAACACCTGGCAATGCATAGCGTTTTTTTAAAAGCCGAGAAATGCACAGTATTTAATAGCTTGCTGCAAGACCTCACACTGAGCACATCTACTGCTGGTGTGGTGCCTGTAGAGTCGTCAAAGGAGCTTGCAAAGAAAAGCGTCTGGACTTCTTTAAGTTAATTGAAGACGTTTCACCTCTCATCCGAGAAGCTTCTTCAGTTCTAAGGTCAAATGGTGGGGAGTCCCAGATATAAACCTAGTGGGAGTATCCCCCCACAGAGGGACAAAAGGACCCCCTGATGATCCTCTAATCGCCTGAGCCAAGGTGTGAAACTGGGTGTGGGTCCCAATCAGCCAGAGTTTCGGGTGACTTCATTGTGAAACCTGGCCCCACCTTATCATGCGAATTCCTGAGGTCAGATGGCCCAGGATGTGAGTGGGCGTTAAGGCATCTGGGGAGGGAACTCAAAGCTGGATTATAGATGGCAGAGAGTTGGTGTCGTAAACCACCGCCTCTGTTCAAAGATGGTCGCTCACAGTGCCATCTATGTCCACTGTGAGCGACCATCTTTGAACAGAGGCGGTGGTTTACGACACCAATGATTAGAGGATCATTAGGGGGTCCTTTTGTCCCTCTGTGGGGGGATACTCCCACTAGGTTTAGGGAGCTTGCAAAGAAAAGCGTCTGGACTTCTTTAAGTTACTTGAAGACGTTTCACCTCTCATCCAGACGCTTTTCTTTGCAAGTCCAGACGCTTTTCTTTGCAAGCTCCTTTGACTACGATGACCTGGATGACTGAGAACCTTCACAGACATATCCCACTAGGTTTATATCTGGGACTCTCCACCATTTGACCTTAGAACTGAAGAAGCTTCTCGGATGAGAGGTGAAACGTCTTCAATTAACTTAAAGAAGTCCAGACGCTTTTCTTTGCAAGCTCCTTTGACTACAATGACCTGGATGACTGAGAACCTTCACAGACGAAGAGTAGAGTCCTGGCCCCTAGCCCTGCCAGTGTAGCAGAAATGATGACGGTTGATTATGGCAGCAGCAGCCGTTCTTCTCTGGTTGAGTAACTTAACGTTATTAAATTAATGCACGTAAGGTGAACTAGCAAACACCATCATAGTTACATGTTGTCTGTCTTCTTGTTTGATAGAGTGATATCATATATACCCCATAGCTGCAGAAAAGGCTAACATTATTATCTTTTTATAAAATAAAATAAAAACAGCTAAACATGAGAGGTTTTAGGACAATGTTTGTGTTTTCCATTGTTTAAGCACCGGTTCCAACCAAAGGAGGTATGGTGTATCAACAGAAAAGGCTAACTTGGTTATCATTTTGCAGAAAAAAGAAACTGCTAAAAATAAAAACACAAGAGGTTTTTGGACAAAGTTTGTGTTTTCCATTCTTTAAGCACCGGTTCAAGCACCGTTTAACCCTTTAAGACCTAGAATAGAACCAGAGCTTATATTATATTTTTACATGCTGTAATGCCATTTTTGGGAACATTTCAAGTTGCTATACATCAATACAACCATTATAGCCCAAATTTTAATAATAGGTATGCATTAAGTGGATAGCAATTACATAAATTGCAAAAAAAGTGCAATAAACTACAAAAAAAATTGAAAATTGTTTTTGTTTCTTTAACATATATTTCTAATTAGAAAAATTTAAGGGGCTTATCAAAACTGTAAATACAAAAAAGTTGCACAAAATAGTTTCCCACCACAGGAAATTTATTTTGAGTGTCTTCATAGTTTTATTTTTATAATACACCAATTTTTATATACTGCAGGAAAAATGAAAATAAATATTATAGTGCAAATTTGCAAAAAAGCAGCATATGCATCAAAATAAACTATTTCCAGCAGTGCAATTTGAGTTCTAAGAATCCCAGAAACGAAACAGTTTTAAAAACACCAGTATATGCTTATGAGGCCCTGATGGTAAAAAACTACATTTCCGCAAAAATGACGTTACTTCCGGTTTCGGGCAGGTAATGGCGGACATGCGATAGTTCGCGCTGACGTCTATTCCAACGTAGGAAGTGTTACGAACAGCTGATCGGATCGGCAAAGCGTGTTTCTGGGATATTATGTTTTTGTTGCTGCAAGCGTTTTTTATGCAGTTTTTGCAAAGCTATATGTGGAAGGAAACCATGACCTAGGACAAGCTGATGGCATAAGATGTAAGTACAACTCCTCCGGTTTCATATGCAAAAAAAATTATTGCACTAGCTTACGTGGTTGCAGTTCTACAGGAATTTAAAAATAGTTGCGCAAAATGGAGCGTGCCCGCTCCGACCGGTTTTAAAGGGTTAAGCACCGGCACCATTTCAAAAGTACCGGTTTGGCACCGGTATCGGATAAAACCTAAACGATACCCATCCCTAGTCAGGACAACAACTGAGATAATCCATCCACAATACGAGGTTAGTCATTAATATACTGCAACAACATGGGAATAGAGCAGCTGCGAGAGAATTCAGCATGAATCAATCAATGGTACGGAAGTGGAGGAAGCGCAGTTTTTCGCTTTCCTCATATTCCAAAACGTGCTTCGTCTCTTCACTATTACTGTCGCCCAATTTGCAGACGATATTGCTTGCAGACGATATTGCTTGCAGACAATATTGCTTGCAGACGGTGCGATGCTTTCGACCAAAACAGGCGCAGCTTGATGACACCATCAACATGCGCTATTGCGGCAGAGCGGTATAGTCAAAATCTCTACCTTTGGCCAAATTCATAGTTTCTACGGTATACTGTTTATACCGCCCACCCCTACTGACACATACCCTTATACAACTTATTTTACTCCTCACTAGACTACGGTTATATAAAAAAAAACTGTAACACAACTGTCATTTCAACACAGACCTCAAATGGTGAGGAGAGCCTTCAGCTAGCTCGCAGTAATGACGCAGGGTTCCAACAACAGTTTTCTATATTAGTATGAATCAACTGTGAATCAAGAAATCACTTAAAATAGAACTTGTCAGAAAAAGTGGTCTAAAAGCAACACTTCACACCATTATTTAAAGAAAAACAGATGAGAAACAAAGTCATTGACATCTATCAGTGTTGAAATTGCTACAAAGCCATTTTTGGGACTCCAGTGAACCACGGTGAGAGCCATTATCTACCAATGGAGAAAACTTGGAACACTGGGGCAACCTTCCCAGAGGGAGCCAGCCTACCAAAAGTACTCCACAAGTGCATCAACGACTCATCCAGGAAGTCACAAAACAACCCAGAACAACATCTAAAGAACTGCAGGTCTCCCTCGTTTCTGTTCAGGTCAGAGTTCATGATTCAACAATAAGGAGCTCTCCCTTGGATGTCTCTAAGGAGAAAACCGCTGCTGACCAAAAGTCCAGCCTTAAACCTGATTGAAATGCTTTGGCATGACCTTAAACAGGCTGTTCATGCTTTAATAAACAAACCCTCCAATCTGTCTGAATCAAAACCATTCTTCAAAGAAGACTGGGCCTAAATCCCTTGCTTGAAAGCAGTTCTTGCTGCCCGCGCGTAGCACTAGCAGTTATTAGCCTTTTCCACACAGGGTCAGGTAGGTAAAATTTGATTATCTGAAACAGGTAGGTGTGTCAAATATGCAAAAAGATAAAATAAATAATAATAAAAAAAAAAACAGGAAGGGGGCAAATACTTTTTCCACAGCTCTATAAGCACCGCATACAGAATACAGCAAGGACTAAGCTGAGTATTACAGGATTTAAAGACATTAGGCATAAACCAGGATAGAAGCATGGAAAAGAGAGTCATCCATCATCTTACTTTTCTTCCAAAGTACTTTGTCCATTGCGACTGGGATCCTCCAAAAGTACTTTCTCCTCACCGGGGATGATCACATGGAGCCCTGTTTCCCTTTGTGGCCCTGTTTCAACACAGAACAGCTCTTCAACAGATGATACTTCCGAACGCAGTAAGCCAGTGCAGTCATCTTTGGTAAATGACTTTTCCTTTTTTAAGACCAAAATCCGAATTTTATTGGAATGACACACAGCATCCAAGAGACACAAACACGCACAGCTGGTTGTAGTTGTGTGTTAGTCATGCACAGACCAGTTTTCAGACAGAAGACACAGAGGATAGTGAAAGCAAATGGGAGACACAAAAACAGAGTCATGTGACCATTCGTCATACACCTTGGTAATTTGAAACTAGCAAAGACTTCACCATCTCTCCCAAATGAAACCACATACTTGTTCTGCAAAAACAAAGTCACATGAATGCCAACGTCTACCAAATGACAGATTTATTCAAAACTCATAATACAGCGTTTGGGACTTGAACACTTCAGCAGTGTAGAACAAATACACTGAAGGCGCTGTTTGCAGATAAGACATGGCTACATGTGTGAACTGAATACAACATTTGAGCACACAGAGGACAATGTTGGCTAAAGACAGTTAGTCTCGTCACCCTGCCTGTCCCACAGTTCGACTTAGTTTCTTAAACCACAGAATACACCTGTCACAAAATATAGCACATGATATAAGGACAGTGATATTCTTAGCTCAAATACTCATAGAAGATTGAATGGGTTTTTTTCCTTGCTCCAAGATGACTAGTATTTACAGAAAGGGTCATTATGTGCTCTTTAGATTTCAAGTCCACTCTGACAGTATTCTGAGCTGAACAAGTAGTTCACATAGAAATGTTCCTGTATAATCATGATCTCTCTCTCTCTTGCTTGTTTTTCTTTTTAAACCCCTCAATGCTATCAAAACACAGAGGGTGAGCATTTACACCACAAATGAGCATTTACTTTACAGTAACACTGAATACTTAAGTCTACCTTTAGGATTATATCATACACACTCTAGGCAGACGACAAAAAGTACAGAATTTTAACAGATTCTATCCCTCAACCCACCCACTGGCCTGTTACATGATTGTGCAAAAGAACTCAAACACTTCATGTCATAAATTCTGTGTAAACGTTGATACAGACCGAGAAAATTTCAAAAAGAAAACAAACGATTCTTCCAGGGATCATTTTGTAAACATCGGCATACAGAATAAAATATAAATAAATTTTTTAAAAAGGAGCATTTATACCAAATAATAAATACAAGAAGAAGAAGAAAAAAAAGAGCAGTTCAAACTGTAACATGGACCAATATATTCTATGTCACTTACATTGCTTACTGTAAGAGGATGTCAGCCTGTACTTTTAATATCCAAGACTGGAAAAATACTTCTTCATAAAAATAGTCATTAACGCTAGATAGTATGGGAAGCCTCACAAGCCGGACAACACGAAGGCAAGTCTCGGTAATGAGGCCACAGCATAGGTGCTAGTTTGTTGCAACAACAAAAAAAGAAAAAGAAAGGAAAAAAGAAAGAAAAGGGGTGATGTTTTCAAATGGCATTGAACATCTTTGTGTGGTTGAAATTGTCAGAGCATACAACAAGAGCTACACCCAGAGTTATTAGTTTCATCTGTGATTTTATAACCATCCTCTCCTGTCTGAGAAGCCTGTCAAGCTAGTTGACGTTGAAAGCTAGTAAACATGGCTGACAAGCTGTTCTCCTGGAACATAACGCGACTTCATGACTCAAAGTTGGACGCAAGTAAATGCTTCTTCCCATGAATGAGTGAGATGAGAAAACTGATATCAATTCATGCTTGCAGGGTTAGAGCTGGAGCTGCAACATGTTTAGCCAAAACTAGCATAAAAACCTAGCACAACTTAAAAAAAAGGGGGGGCTGTCAGTCAACAAGCACCAGTTAGTTGGCTAAAATTAACCTGCTCAATTTTGTTTATTAAAACGGTGACATTTAAAAAGGTCCTAGCTGTTGGATTTATTACCGTTAGACAGAGGCAGACTAGCTCTTCTCGTTCTTTATGCTAAGCTTCAGAGTCATACTGAACGTGGGTGTTATCACTCTTCACACAGAACTTGGCAAGAAATGTAGTGAGTGCATTTCCCCAAATGGTAAGTTGTTTCTTTAACGTATGGGACACATATCCCCCATCAAACGAAGGCGTTCAATTTCTACTATAGGATTGTAACCGTTTTAGCTTGTAGCTCACAGACTGACACCCTTTGCTTGTTTTATATGAAACCTTTTATTTAAATAATTCATTAACTTGAGTATTAAACCATTATATAAATGCAACCCTGTGATACGGACAGAAACATAACTAGACATTAAAGGGGATCAATTAAAATCCTATTCTTATTCCTTGACTCTACTAGAGTGTCTTTGCATGATTATTGCTCATAATAATCCTTATTTAGCTTATACTGGTCCTTTGTGTGGTCTTGACTTTAATCCAAGTTATTTTAGCTCCTCTCCCTTTTAAGCCACCAAATTTCTCCTTATTGGCTGTCTTTACAAACAGAAGATGTATCAAGAAGACCCCTCTCTTTATCGTCATACATCTCGACGTGTTGTTATGTATCCCGAAAAAAGAACAAATGAATGTCAAACTAAGCTTTTAGAGCACTGAATCCTGAAGGCTGAGATTTTGACTTGTATTTCAAAGTTGAAACTGTATATTTAAGAGAAAACTGGGAAAAGCATAATGGATCCACTTTAAGATCAGACTGAGGATCATGCCTTAGAGACTACACTAGGAGTAAACTATCAAAAGGAATAGTAATAAAAGTCACTTCTTCGCTTAAAAAAAAAAATCAAAGGAAAACAAATTATGTCCAATTACTTAATGCCAGCGGTGGTATGTAGTCCTGCAGATAGTCTGTCCCCCCCACCTGATACCAAAGAGCTAGAATTATATTTGCAATGGTCACAAGAGACGTACTAAAACTATCTGTACATCTGCATACTACTATAGGCAAGTCTGAAATTGAGTTTTTTGGTCATTTAGACGGTCAGAACCTTATTATTTATCAGTCTTGGTAGAACGACTTTAATCAAATTAGTAACACCTTACTCAGAGAGTGAAGTGATAATCTTCTCTTTCTGTAGCAGCTATGGACAAAGGACAAAAAAATTGGACTGAATTTGACAAACTATTAGGCGCTGAATATTTAATTAAACCACTGAATATTCAGTTTGGACTGAACACACAAAAGCTATCTGGAATGTTAAATTTCATGCTGTCACGGGTTTGCAACACGGGTATAACTTCATGTTCTGAAAATTCTATTAAACGTCGATAATTTGGATATTGCATTTGCATTCCGTTATATTTTCAGACAGCAGGGGGATATGTGCCTGTACCTGTGTAGCATCTGTGCTATGTTTCAGCATACATACTCTAGAAACACATACTGGAGAGGAGTAGTACATGGTAAATAGAATACAGTCGTTCCTGAAATACATCTGAATATCAGACAGGAAAAGCTCAGTCCCCACTTCTCCCACCCCTGGGTCTCCCTCCCACATATTCCACTCTGAAATCCCTGTACTCTCTCCTGAGAGCTTACCCCATTTATGTTCAAACCAGGGGAGTGGTCACATTCAAGATAAATTAACAATAAATTATCAAACAACTACTGCATGACAACTACAGAAAGAGAGGAGGCACATAAAAGGGGAAATGGCAAAGGCAACAGGGAGATGCCTGAAACATCTTCAAACAAACTGTCGAAAAATAAATAAAACAAATAAATTAACAAAAAAATTGAAAAATCATAATAGAAAATAAATAGATAAATTAAAAAAATCTTTTTTTTTCAAACACATTGAAGAGAAAAGAGGTAAGCAGGCTGTACTTCACTTCACAGCACAGCTTGGCAGTACTGTACGGTCTTCAGTTCTGGTGAGAGATGCAGCTCTTGCGTGGCACTGAGCCCATTCTGTAACTGTGCGTGGTCCAGATGGAGTCATAGTCTGAGTCCTCTGAAAGGTCAGAGGTCAGTTCTGGCCGGGACACGCTGCTACGGCGGCCCGGCGAATCCACGCAGGACTGGTCCACGTCGGCCAGCACGTGGTTGTGCATCAGGTCGGTGCCCTGCCAGGCTGGGTGGAGTGGGCGGGGTTGAGAGTAATGTTGCGAATGCAGGAGGAGGAAATGGTGGTCGAGGAAAGACGAGTGACGGCACAGGGAGGGAGGGAGGAAGGAGGAAGCATACGCAAACACGCAACAAATGGCAAATCATAAAACCAATGGAAGATGCAGGATGAGACGATGGATAAAATTATAGAAAAGCATCAAATAAAAGATGAGGAAAGGATAAACTCAAGGAAAATAATGCCAAAAGTAAAGGAATGGAGGAGAAACAGGAAGAAGAAGAGATACTGTTAGAGGGGTCAGTACAGAATAAAGTTAAAGAAAGTCACTGAGTACAGAATACAGATGCAGCTGCTACAAAGAGAGCAAGATCCAGTATGAACCTCTCTTCTTTCGTTTGTATATCTGGACGGGTAAGAGTTTGTTTTTTTCTTACTAGAGTTAAGAGTCTGCCTGGTTTTGGCGCTGGTGCAGTATGCCTCGATAACTTTCAGGATTTGGGCGTCTTCTTCCAGAGCAGCTGTGCCTGAGAAAGAGACGGTGCCAGGAAAAAGCACATTTAATTCACATGCTAATGTCTTTGTTCTCTCACTATGAAAGAAATAGGAAGACTGATACCGCTTTCTTAGCCGTCTAGTGAGTAAAATGTAGGGAGAGAACAAGCTATTAGTTTAGCAGCACTGTTTAATCTATAAGGAAAAGGAGGTATACACAACAATATGCAGTTTTCCGTAGAGTCAGGCAGCAATTCAGCCATTTCTTAAATGTCATACTATTACTTTTTATGGAGGCAAAAAAGACTAAGCATATGAAAATAAAAGACTTTACACATACTCTTCCTCAAGGCAAATTCCTCTTCAGACTGTTTCCGCTCGGGTTTGCGCTTGGGAAGAAGTTTCTTCACACTCTTAGGACTTTTACTAAGATCCTGCACATGAAGGGCAAACGGTAGAATACTTTATAAACAGGCTATATTAATTTTTAAAAAAGGATCATTATTCATTTCACTAGCACATACAGTTTCTTAGCATTAGGATTATATAGTTTTAACATAAGCAACGTAAATCAGGTTTACCTCCTTGTAACAGAGGGCGGCAGAGGGCCGTAGTGGGGGTGCAGGTCGCAGGCAGCTCAGGCTCCATGGTTTGGGGGTATTTGGTGGTTCCAGTGGGCCCCACACCATGGTGTTGTGAGGTGTCCCATGGGAGGATGGGTGAGGCAGGGTGTGGTAGGTAGGAGCCACTGTCAAGGCCCTGTTCTCACCATGTCGGGATGGGGTGAGAGGGTGAGATGGGAGCTGAGGGGGACGAGAAGCAACAAAGTGAGTGAATTATACAATGAATATGTAGCTTGCAAAGAAGAACAATAACTGTACGGATTTACTCTTCATTTGTTTGGCGCTTACAAAAAGGTGTTTTTGCTGTTTCATACATGAGAATAGCAAACAAGCGTCACAACAAAAAGCAATAAAAATACTAATGTTTAATTTTTACCCCTGTTCCAAATTATCTTCACATGCCTCAGTATCTATCAAGACAATTGTTTACAGTGCAGGACACCCAGGGCGTTCCAGATGTTTCTATAATGTGAGGCAATAAATGCAAGCCATGTTGATTTTCAGAAAATTTCTAGGGGTTATAAATTGAGGGGAGTTGATTAAAAAAGAACAATCAGGTCACGGTCAGAAGCAGATGAATAAGTGAAGGACCTCAGGTCACACATTGTGAGAGTTCAAAAGGATGGCGTGGGCTACAAAGGCCATGACCAAGCTATTGCAGATGCCTGCAGCCACAGCCTAAAAAGATCAGTAATAGGTACAATTCCACACAGTCAAGGTCCAAAGAAATAGTAAACCCAAGATGATGCCCCTTCTCACAAGAAAAGTGTTACGTGAGGCCAACAGTAACCCACATGTCGCAACCAAGGCGAACCTACAGAAAACCGATTTCAAAACAGACACTGCTCTTCGGGAGCAGAGGAGTGGTGAAAGAAAGGTGAAGCGTTCAACCCAAAAATACATTCCCAGCAGTCAAACGCTGAGGTGTGAGTATAATGCACTGGTCTTTGTTTTTCAGCAAATGGGCCTGGAAACCTTGTAAAAGTTGGTGGAGTCATGAAATAGGACTATTATATCTAGATTCTCAATGAAAGCATAAGCCAGGCTACCGAAAAACTTGGACTTGAGCAGCAATGAACCTTCCAATAAGATAACGATTCAAAACACAGAGCCAAATTATTCAAGAAATGACAAAAAAATGGATTTGGAGTGACACACCCAGAGCTTCGGCCTGAACACTACTGAGAGTTTGTTGACAGAGTTACAGGTCATGGGAAGGAACCCCTCAAACCTTAGGAACCTGGAGAAATTAACTAAAGAGGGGTGGGCATAAACATGGTTACTGCGGTCACAATTAAATAATCATGACACCAAACAACTGAGCAGGAAATGTGTAATTCATACTGGACTGAGCACTGCGGACTGAAAAATGTCACGAATAAATGTTCGGTTGATTGTGGGCACAAACTTAAGACACAAAATGCCTCCTTCAAGAAAACTAAATGTTTGCAGCGTCTTATTTTGTGAGGGGTCACCACAGTTCATCACCTGCATTCACCTCACCTTATCCCTAGCATCCTCTTCTGTCACAACAACCCTCTGCATGTCCTCTCCTTTACTACATCCACAAAGCTTCTCTGCAGAAAGTGTGTAGAAAGTTCTTTCCCTCCTGTTTGGCAGCTTCATATTCATATTTGAACCAGATATGGTATATCACGCTTCCATATTGAGTGTCCAGAGATCTACTCCTGGTTGGACATGCTAAAACTCCACTACATACATCTGTGACACAGCCCTATGTATGGCATTTAACTCATTTCACAGTGGTGTCACCAACATGCACAGGGGTACACCAAAAATAGAATTATATCAATTTGTTCTTTCTAAGGATAAATGCTAAATATTATGCATTTTTAAAGTTAATTTCAGTAAATGCAATTGTGTATTGTGGTCAATTCCAGTAAAAGTAATCAGCCACTTCACGTGGGTTTGCATCATCATTTGAGGTGATTATATGTAGAATGCACTGTAATTAAAGGGTCACAGTCAGTGAGAAATCAATATATTCTGGGTTTCAATGAATAGAAAGAAAATGATCTACATGTGGGTATGTTAATCACTGAGTTCTGACCGTGTGGCAGGGAACAGTGAGTGGTTTGTGGCTGGGCGCTGTGGCTGCAGTGTGTTTGATTTGTCTGGTCAGGTGTTCCACCCAGTCCTGCAGGTCCTGCTGGTTGGTGCATATCACCAGGAGACGGTCAAACATTGTGCCTGCAGGAACAGGGACAGTATTGTTTAAAGTGTTAATAAAAATCCACAGGAATGAGTCAACATCTTGCTTGTAAAACGTGCCCTTACCATTGAGCTCGAAAGCATTTCTATGGGCTTCGCAATCTTCTAGTTTGGTTACTGTCATGCCTGCCAGGGGCAGTTTTCCCTGGAGAGTGAAATAACCACATCATACACATGACATGCAAGAAAAAATAAAACAAATAATTTTTTTTAAATTTATTTTATATATATATAAATAAATGAGACTACTGACCTGGAATATGAAGCCACTCATCCTGGGGCTGGCAGACAGCATGAGGAGGATGTGGGGGAAGAGCATGAGGTAACGCTCATTTTTCTCCTAAAGCAGAAAGTGTAGAGAGTATGAGTAAGCATTTCTTTGTACAAATAGGATGCCTTTAGCTTGTATAGCCCACTTCAAAGTCTACAGATGAACAAATGGCTGCAGCAGCAAAGGTTAGGCAGGTATAAACAGTAACTGTTTTTAGCTTTAATTTAAATTTTGCGAGTTTTGGGACACATTTCTTTACCACTAACTTGAACTTTAACAGTAATTATTTTGACTCTTTGCATTGAACTAACTATTTGTACTATGTGTACAAAAGACTACAATTTATGCACTTTAATATTATATTTACAGGAAGCGAATATTGCAGCAGTTTATAGCAGAGCGAAGTATAGATGAAGGAGCCAAATAAATACCTCTGACAGCTGACTCTGGACCAAGACCTGGCTCATGTAGATCACAGAGCCTAAGGTTTTGATGTCATCCCCCTCCCACAGCCGGATGGATTCTGTAAGAATCTGCAGCTCCAGCTCCTTTCGTTTCCGCACCTCCTGGCACTGAGCCTGGCGTGAAAGAGACAGACGGCTGTTTCAAAATCTTTTCTTAAACCACTTCATTTCATAGAAAGTCTGGTTACGTGTTGTGTCTGTCTGGAGAGGAAGAGAGTTCAGCTTACCGACAGACTTTTGAAAGACGACATGCACTTCTGGATGTCTGGTCTGTCTGGGTGATTCTCCTAAAAAGGGCAGGCACGTTGTACATTTAACAAAAAAAGCTAAACACAGGAGCTGAAGAAAAATGGCTATCCAGTGACACACACACCTCCATGTGTCTCTCGAGCTCTTTAAGTAGTGTGGGGTATTTGTCCAGCCTCATAAAGGGTTTACTGAGGCCTGTGGTCAGGGTGAGGATCCCGGGACTGACAGCACCGCGCCCTTCCATAAAATCTCCCAATACATCACTGCAAGAGAACCAAAGACAAACAAAACATTTAAGCTACACCACAAACAGCATCATCACAGGGTCTGCACGCAACACATAAGTTGGCTTTGTTAGTTATTTAATAGTTTTAAGAACCACTGAAGGTCAAACCATCCTAATTGGCATTCTGATTGTGCTGCTCACTCCTGTTACCTTCATAAGGAGGCTTATGGAGGCAGCTAGACCTATTATTTCAATCAATCTGCACATTGTTTTTTTAAAAATCTGACTAATCTGACTGACTATTAATCTCTGGCTTACTTCCACAGCTTGTCTTTTATTCCGTCTTCCTTCTCTCACCCCAACCGGTCACAGCAGATGGCCGCCCCTCCCTGAGTCTGGTTCTGGTTTCTTCCTGTTAAAAGGGAGTTTTTCCTTCCCACTGTCGCCAAAGTGCTTGCTCATAGGGGGTCATATGATTGTTGGGTTTTTCTCTGTGTGTATTATTGTAGAGTCTACCTTACAATATAAAGCGCCTTGAGGCGACTGTTGTTGTGATTTGGCGCTGTATAAATAAAATTAAATTGAAATGAATTCATCAATGCTCTGTAAGAATGTCAGAAAATCTTGACTATTCCTCTCACTGTGACTTAAAGCCCAACGTGAGATGTTCACTTAGAGCCATAATTTGTTGAACAAAGATACTTTTTTGGTAATATTGCCTCTGTTCACTACCACAGAGGACTTCATCAAACATAAAACAATGTGTCAATATGTGAATTGCTTTTAGCTTTTTTTATACACAGTCCTCCACTTTCAAAAGGCTAAAAACACATTTTTATAAAAAAAATTGAAAACCCAGTTTTAAAAAACCCACCTCTCATAGCTACCTGTACACCCTGGACAGGTTGCCAAGCTGACACAGGGCTAACACAGAGAGACCATATACAGACAATCACTTGCACTCACAGGCAAAATAAGATTCATCAATTAACCTAACCCCACTACCTGAATGACTACGAGAACCCACCCAGAGAGAACCCCTCCCAGACACGGACACAGGGAGAACATGCAAGCTATACCCTGAAAGCCCCGACCAGATGGTGGAGTCAAACTCAGAACCTTCTTGCAGTGAGGCAACAGTGCTGCCCACTTTATAAAGTCCGTATTTTGTTTTTTAAATTGCTACCCATTTGTCTCATATGGTATAAATTTGAAAATCCTTAGTGAGTTATCACATTCACAAGATTTGTTTTTAGAAAACCTGACCTCTTACCTACACTTTGAGGTCGAAGTCACTGAGTTTCAAATTTGTTCAAGGGTTTTTTAATAGACGCACCTATGATATCAATTTGATATCCTATATCGCCTCATTCGAGTTATTGTGTTCATGTAACGACATTACATCCATCAGGCTCTCAGGCTGAGGGGTAAAATGATAAATAACACACTGCCTTTTCAGCACCTCCATATGGACAGCATTTGTTACAATCCATCCAGGCAGTAACGTTAGAAAGCCTATGGACACGTTTAGAATGACGGATAATTAAATAAGTATCTACAAGGCTGACAAACTTCATATTTCAGATGCGACTCAGGTGAGCTTCTACAGCTCACTCGAGATAATCTCTCTCAATTTTCTGTCCTCTAGAGGTCCTCGCAGCTCCTTTAAATTTCATGTTACTAAGACTGCTGAGCAAAATTTACATTCAGCCTATCACCTCCAGATAGAGTTTGTGCTAATGCGTCAGACACATGAGTGAAAGAGAATACTGCACTTCCTCTTCTGTTAAAGCACAATCTGTCCAAACACTGATGGAGCATTAAACTGTTACCTGTGTGGTCATTCTTGTTGTTCTTGGATCTACTTACTTTGCTAATGGCTATCTTCTGGTCACTTGTTTTAATAACTAGCTGACATGCATCAGGTGAAATTAAGCCATCTCACAAACTTAATGGTTCAGTGTGCCCCACCTTAAGCCTCTTACGATGTCCCGTCTGTAATTTACTACTGCAAATACATTAAATTAAAAAAAAAAACACCTCAACAGCAGTGTGTGTAACAATGGAATATCGACTGGACAGTGATGATGACAGTGACAAGCCTAAACAAGAGGAAGCTAAGACCAAATTTAACGTCAACAAGATTTGTTAACACGGTCATTTGTACGACCTGCTGTGCCACGTGTGGGAAAGGCCGACGTCACTGTTTAATGATACTAAATACAGCTGATATGAGCATACCTGTATTGGGTGAGTACATTAACTGCAGAGGGATGGTTCGAGCAGTAACCAACATAGAGAGCCTTCATCTGTGGCATGTGCTTGAGGAAGAAGCTGCCCACCCTTTGTTGGCTTTCTGGAAGCCTAAACAGATAAAAAACAAAAATAAAAAATAGGATCGCAGAAGGTCAAAATACACCTATATTAACTCTCCCACACTAAGAAGAGGCAATATGCACATATGCAGTGTAATTCCGTAAATTTCCATAGTCTAAGTACAGTCTAGCCCAATATCCCTGTAGTACATGCAGCCCAACACTAGATGTCCTTCTGTGTCTTGAGAAACAGTGAAGATGCTGCTGCAGTGGGGCTGTGTGTGCTGGGAGGGACTAACTTGGTGCACTCCTCCAGTGATTGGACGAGCATCTGCTGGAAGGTGCTGATCTCTTCCAGGTTTCCCAGAATCAGAGCCACATCTGAGCTGCTCAGTCTGGAAGAAAAAGTGATGAAGTACGGAGATTGGTAAAAAAAAATTATTCAGTAACACGTACAAGTAAGCCAAGGACTTCTGCCCACTTAGTCCTTTAGATTATGCAAAAAAACAAAAACAAACAATTCACGTGAATTTTATACATTTCAAAAGAACTGCATGTTATGTCGCATTATGTCTAAGTGAGTCATACTTTTCAATATTCTGAAGAGGTCGCAGGTAGTTCATCAGGAGACTCTGAAGGTCCTTGGAATATTCAGTCTCTGTTTCTAAAATGTTCTGTAACACCTAAAAATAAAGGAGAGAAATTAAATTATTATCTATAATAACAGACTTGTTATAGTCATTCAGAACGGCTATAACACTCATTCTGTTAAATATTTATTTGATTGCTTTCTAGTGCACACCAACATACAAGATTAAAATGTGGATGTAAATACACAGTGTATCAATTATTTTCACAATTTCTGTCAAGGTAATTAATAACTCAAGAACAGAAGATGCATACATAATTTGATCTTCAACAATAAATAAATGAATAAAAACATAGCTTTGGGTTCAGTGCTGACCTCCAGCATTACATTTAAAAATGGATTACAATGCAAAATATTTATAACTCCAATAAGGGGCAGTTTTTTTTTTTAATAAAATCAGTATTTTTTTTTAAATATTCATTTAATGCAGTCGGTTGTACATAATCAGCCAAAAGACCCACATATACAGATAACCATACACAGAGTAGCTACTATGTGATAAAGATGCAGTGTGATAAAACAATTTTGCCCATCATGTAAGGCAAAATAACTGAGAGGACAGCTTCTTTCAGTGAAGGTCATTAACAGAAGGAAAAAAAGCAAAGACCCACACAAAAACAGGAAGACGTGAAACAAGAAAAGCCAAAGATAGTAACCACAGAGGTGCATGGAGGAAAATAATACTAACAGGAGAAAGCAAAAAAAAAAACTGTTAAGTTGCTTGCTTACCAAATTATAGTACGTCTTGCTGATTGCAGATGTGTCAAAGCCTTTAGGTGGGCTCTTAAGGGTGCCAGACTTGGGGGACACTTGTTTGTCTGCGATCAGAAGGGAAACAAATGATGTGATTGATGCAAGTATACACTGACCCTCAAGCTATTTTGAATTCAATATTACACAAACCACATCAACAAGCCAGTTTGTCTACCCACAGTTTATAAATCACTGCACACTTTATTAAGTACACCGTCACAGCACTAGGTTGGACCCCCTTATCCATTCAGAAGTGCCTTAATTCTTCGTGGCTCAGATTCAAAGTGCTGGAATCATCACAGTTGCTGTAGATTCTAACTGTAGCCTTTGAGTACAGTGAACTCACCGTTATATTTAAGAAACCAGTTTAAGCTGATTTGAGCCTCGCCATATGGCACGTTATCCTGCTGAAAAGCAGCCACGAGGAGATGTGCACATCATAATCATACAAGGATGGATGCATACTTCCATCCATTCCATCCATTCGCTTATCCTTTTCAGGGTCGCGGGGGGCGCTGGAGCCTATCCCAGCTGTCATAGGGCGAAAGGCAGGGTACACCCTGGACAGGTCGCCAGTCTGTCGCAGGGCCAACACACAGGGACAGACAACCATTCACACTCACATTCACACCTAGTGGCAATTTGGATTATCCAATTAACCTATCCCCACAAACTGCATGTCTTTGGACGGTGGGAGGAAGCCGGAGTACCCGGAGAGAACCCACGCAAACACGGGGAGAACATGCAAACTCCACACAGAAAGATCCCGGCCTGATGGTGGAATTGAACTCAGGACCTTCTTGCTGTGCAGTAACAGTGCTAACCACCGTGCCACCGTGCTGCCAGGATGCATACTGTCAGCAACAATAGTCGGTTAGCCTGTAGTGTTTAAATTAAATTACACTCAACTAACCGTGCCTAGGAAAAATTGCCCCCATCGCTACACCATCAGCAGCCTGAAACATTGATACAAGGCAGGATGGATCTATGGTTTCATGCTTTTTTTTGTCCTCATCATCTGAATTTAGCAGCAGAAATCGAGACTCATCTGACCACGCAACATTTCTCTAATCTTATGTTGCAGTTTTCAGCATGTGTGAATTGTAGCCTCAGTTTCCTGTTCGTAGCTGACAATAGTGGCACCCAATGTGGTCTTCTGCTGCTGTAGCCCATTTGCTATAATGTTTGATATGTTGTGAAATGTTACCGTTATCCTCGGTTGTAACATGTGGTTATTTGAGTTATTGTTGCCTTGGTATCAGCTTGAAAGATGCTCCTCTAAAGTGTGGCATCAACAAGACATTTTCTCCGAAAGAACTGTCGCTGACTGGACATTTTCTTTTACAAACCATTCTCTGTAAACCCAAGAGATGGTTGTGTGGGAAAATCCCAGTAGATCAGCAGTTTTTGAAATACTCTGACCAGGCCATCTGGATACCACTAAAAATATAAATTGTTTATACAGAAACCATTGGGCATACATTTATTTATTCCTTACGTAAATAAAGAAAACAACCCAAGCCAATTAACCGCCATGTTTTGGGTCACAGTGCAAGCAGAGTCATTTAAACTCCCACCAAGGTTAAAATATTCGAAATACGAGACACGGTGCACTTCTCTTGGCCTCAAGTTTCCGAACCACAGTTTTAGCTTGTTAAAATGAACCCTTCATGCAGAGAAAGCACATCTTGTGTTACTCGAAAACATCTTCACAGTGGCAGCGCTGTGTCACTGGCATCTCGACACAAGCGGGAAAAACAAAAGACTGCAGCAGATGTGGCACTACATTACTGTCACGGCATCGGGTGGAAAGATGGTGACAAAGGCAGCTGTGAAGCCGTGCAAATGGTTAGCGTGACAGAGATTTCTCTTTAGTATACTATTTTCCACAAAGGTATGCAGGGGCAGGAGATTTATTTAGAAATACGTGGACTGAAGGATGCAACTGCCAATTTTTTATGTTGCAACAAACACAGTGTGATGAATCACTACACTAAGGTATTAATATCTTGGTCTAGTGAGTCCAATTTTGGAAATAGCATGAGTGTCTCTAAATGTGAAATTTGTTTCAGAAATTCAACCAGTTAGTTATTAAAAGCACATCAGGAAGTTCTGCGTCTCCCATAAATTCTTAATCAGACCCTGTTAATCACTCATCAGGTTAGCCGAGGTACTTACCGGAGCCCTTGACCTCACGCACATAGTTGCTAGGAAACCAGCCAGTCTTGCCATTAAGCATCCCTTCCCACCAGCCGCCCTCCTCCTGACGAGTCACGCTGATGAAATCGCCCTTAGCAAAGGTGAGCTCATCCTCGTTGGTCTGCTGGAAGTTGAAACGTGCCTTGACCAGCAGCTGCTGTCCGCTGTTCTCTGACATGTCCTGGTGAAAGAGGCGGGAGCGTCAGCAAGGAGGAGGAGAAGCCAACGGAAATGGAAATAGCATTTGTAACCACTACTATACAGCAAATCTTACCATCTATAACTATTGAAGTCTTTGCTCTGATTTAACTAAAATGTGATAAACTGATTATTGCTATTAATATGTTGTGACAGACAGGCTGACCTGAACTGGTGCAAAATGATGGATTTCAGTAAGAGACAGTTCCTGCAGTAGAAACCTGAAACTTCTACAGTTCTGGTGATAATTTCTGTTCATTAAGTTTCCTACTTCTTAGAAATTTCTGACATAAAATTTAGACACTTGCTGAACAAGTGTCTAAAAAAAGAAAGCTTCTGTGATTTGCCATACCTCGGATGATGAACTTCATTATAAAGGCTACTCTCCTGGCACTGATCAAATTAGGGCTGTTCGATATAACGATATATTTCGGATGACGATATAAAAACGTCTATCGTTTCATTTTACAGTACCGTTTGTTTCGTGGTGTCGCAAAATAAACTGTTTACGGCAATATTTTTTCATGGTTTTGATGGTCACTGTAGTGGCTATATTAATTTCTTAAAGTTCTCTCTTTCTCTTATATTTAATATAACCACGCTACAGACGGACAAGCACCTGTTTTTATGCATCGTCGTTAGCAACAACGATGTTAAAACCATCTCGTGTCCGCTTGTTTATGTTCCACACAAACCTTTCACCATAAAGCTCAAGATCCTGTTGAGACTTTTCAAAATAAACTGAATCACGTGAAAGAGGATGCAGAGTCTTTACGGATGAGAAGCAAAAAAAAGCCGCCAGGTGCTAAAAAATAAACCTTAGACTCAAACGTTAGAACAGGTTTTTCCCCGCAGCACGCCGTGTAATAAATACTCACAAAGAAAACGGCGGCCGTTACAACTTATGTCTAAAAATGTATAGTTTCATGCATCTGTTAAAACATTCGACTCCAGGTACATGACGCGCAGCTGGAAACACTTCACGCAAGTCGAGCTGCCTGAGATTCACAGAATTTACAGAAAATGTTAAATTTTTGTGATTTATATCGCTATCGGACAATAGATGTCTTATATCGGGATATGAGATTTTGGTCATATTGCACAGCCCTAGATCAAATCCCCAAAAACTTCTCTATTCATCATCATCATTATCATCATCAAATACTTTTTAGACTAGATTTTTCTTCCAGGACTATGTTCCCTTTATGCTTTAAAATGGCTTAGGTGTAACTGTACGCCTCTTTCCGTGTATGAGGATGACATGCAAATTTGCTGCTGCCTCCATCTACCCCTGAGTCATTTGCCTGCAGCAAACTCTGCTCAGGCACTATAAAAGCACTTTTCAAAATGGCAGCATGTAATACTGGAGTCATGTGTCTGGACCAGAAACCAGTGAGCAGAAAAAAAGAATAAGAACAGACTGTTTGTGACACATCAGAAGTTCAATGTTAAGTGTTTTATTTATGTTCTCTAGAGTGTTAGAGCTGTAATGATAAATAACATATGCCTTTGACACATATCCACCAAATCTGCGTCAATACGGGTCAGAAGCACGTGTTGACCTTACCAGGCTGCGAAACTGGTTCTGCAGCAGCTTGGAGGATCGGGCCAGTGAAGCCTGAGAGGACAGCGACTCGAACGACTTGATGCGGTGGGCTGAAGAGTGTCGGGCGCACACCGAATCGCTGCCCACACCGATATCTGCGCAAGAGCGGGGAAATATAAATCAGCCTCATGACTACTCCCACGTCCATAATGACACTCTCACACACACACACTGCACATTTTTAACTGACCTGCAGTCACTTTATTCAGAGTAACCAAACTGCTGAGCACTTTGGAGAAGTTCAGTCCCAGCAGCAGGTCACTGGCCTCGAATGGCTACGGGTGAGAGACAAAAGAACATGAGCCTGACAGTCGGCCGCAGCGATGACAACACCGAGCAATCAGTCAGTAACAGTCAGCTGAATAATGTACATAACAAACACTATTGCAAAACACAGAGAGGATAAAACTCAAATATTGATGATTTTTCATTATTAGAAGCCAAACCATACAGGATACAGAGTAACACAGAGGCCATTATTTGGCGAGTTAAAACTTTTTTATCTTAAAAGAGATAAAGCATATTTCCCTAACATGACTAGTTATGAGTCCTTAGTAAGATGATATATCAATGCTGTATAAACAATAAACTTGTTCTACTGTTAAAACAGTTCTGCCTAACTCGGCTCGTTTTAGCAGAGTGCCCTCTGGTGGATAAACTATGCAACGACAGCACTCATTACATAGCTGAAGGGTGTTTCTCACATCTCTTTACTTTTTTTTAGATTGTCATTTCACTAGCTGGGACCACATCCTCAATTAGGTTGGACAGCATTCCTAGTAGATAATGGCAGATGGCGTAAGCATGAATTGAAGCCGCAATTTGGGGACTGGTGGTGGCTCCTGAGCAGATCCCCATCTACTAACCGTAATGAGAAGTCAATGAATTGAAAAAGGGAAGCTGGGTGGGACAGAAAAACGAGAACAAACAAGCTGTAGTGCCAGGGGATCATACATAGACAGACAACCAGAAGGGGAGTGTATGAGGTGTAATTATTATCTTATCAGCTGTTATAAAAGCAGACACCAACATCGCCAAATAGCTAATATGTGTATTTTTATTATTGTTAGCAAAAATAACAAAAAGATAATAATAATTTTCTTTATATAGAATTATTTTTTTCATTTTCATCCATTCCAGCCATCATTATTCTTAACTGTTGTTTCCCTTCAGGGTCACGGGTGGGCTGGAAGCTCTCCCAGCTCAGTGGCTAAGAGCCAGGAGAGGCTGCTAGTTCGTCACAGGGCGAACACATAGAGACAGACAGCCATTGACATTCACATCTATGGCCTATTTAGAATCACCAGTTAACCTACTTTGCTTGTCTTTAACCTTCGGGAGGAAGCCTGAGTACCCAGAGAGAACTCAGGTAGGCTGAGAGAAAACGCAAACTCCACCGAGCAAGGCTTCAGTCAGCTGGGGGATTTGAACCCACAACCGTCTCTGTGAGGATATGATGCTAACCGCTGCAGTGTCACATCCTTTCATTTTGATCAGTGCGTTTTCGTACATCAACTCCTTAATGTGTGGGCTGCAGTACATTTGTGAAAACGCCTTAAGTGACAGAAACTGCAGACCTTGCATTTAATATACATACGCAGGGAACATAATGTTGTTTACAACATTTTCAATCAGAATTCCTCAGGCTAGTGTGAAGTCTACTGTGTGAGTGACGTTTACTAAAAAACTAGAGCATCTAATCGTTTTGGAAAATGACATGAACTGAATACGTCTTTGACCTCTTTTGTAATACATCCTTTATTCAATCTGGTAATTTCAAGGAAATACAGATGTAAATGAAACAGAATGAACGTGAGCAGAAGAATCAGAAGACTGATGTGATAAGTATCCCTTATTTGGCTCTTTTCATGGAATTTCGTGACAACAACAACAAAAAGCACTGTCTGTCCCACCACCACCCTGACACTGGCCTCTCTAGTATGAATGGCAGTGACTGTATCTCTGTTGATGGCTTAGGCTAGAGCTGGGCGATATATCGAGTTTTTAAAAAATATCGATATATTTTTATACGAGATATAAGATGTGACAATATCCTTTATATCGATATAGTCTATGTTACGTTATAATTATACTTGTGGAGCCACAAGTTTGCCTCTCTTTCGTCCACTTTCGTCTTTACGCAACGTTACTCGGCCTCGCCTCTCCTTCACTGAACACAACTCCCCCTCCTCCCCCATCGCTTCACCTACAGGAAGCGACAAGATGGACACGGCAAATCTCCGTTAACGAGTTACTGCGCATCGCCCCGTGCGTGGGGCTGGACGGCGTCAACGTGTTAGCTAGCTAACCATGCTAACGAGCTAACCACGCTAACGCCATGCAGCCCAGAGGGGCTGCACGGACTAAAATCCTTTCATTTTCTCAAAAGTTGACAGCGCGCCTTATGTATGAATTCTGGTTGTGCTTGATGGCCGCGAACCGATTTTATGTGGAACACGGCGCTCAGCAATCTGTCAAAAATGTTTTAGTACGACTTTGGTAAGCTACGGAGCTGCACCGCTTGATGGATTGTCGGAGCATTACGGCTGAGCCTCGCGGAGTGATACGTACTGTGCTTCAACGTAATATTACCCTACTGTGTATAAGGACCATAAATGGCACCTGTTAAGAGACGTGGTTGCGAAGCGGATTTCAAACTCCAGGCTGTCAGTCACGCAGTACAAGTTGGGAACAGAGCAGCTGTGAAATCTGTCTTTGTTATTGTGCTCAGCATCTTTTAGTTTACATTTTGACTGCACAATTGTGAGCTTTTTGTTATGCACAAAAACAACATTGTTTTCTTTTATTTATGGAGCATTATTATTTAATAAATGCTCATAATTTATTTTTGAGTAAATTTTATGTACATCTGCTCTATGTTAATAAAAGTGCCTGTGTGACATCTGGGACACAGCTTTGACTAAGAACTCTCTTTTTGTTCTTTCTTTATGGCTTTAAAAAAATATATCGAGATATATATCTTATATCGCCATCCAGCTAAAAAATATCGAGATATGAATTTTGGGTCATATCGCCCAGCCCTAACTTAGGCTATCTCTTCCTGTGCAGTGCCTCCAAGTGATTAGTTACTCTCGCTTCGGTAGCACAGAGGATGAGCGACTGTGAGATACAAGTCTCTTTCATCTTCTGCTCTGATTGTAGACATGTCCTCAGGGAAAATGTGGATGACTGTTTGAGTGAGTGGTGTGGAACATAGAGTATGTAGGTGTTTGTGTGCTTGTGATTAAAAGCTACAAGACTCGCTGCCACTTCTCTAACATCTTAAGATTCAGTTTTAGACCCTTAAGATTTCTTCTTCAGTTTAAACAACAGCTTTTGCTTCACGGTGAAACATGACGAGTTATGTATATTAAAGATTTTTGCACGGCGATCATTAACATGACTAACGTGACGAGCTCCGACTTGTCTGCTGAGCCTCAGCATCATAGCCAGGTAATGATCCCCGCAGGCTGAAACAATGGTCCAACACCCTTCTGTGACTCAGCACGCTACAGCAGTGATACACTTGCTCTCACACCGTCACAGCTGAGGAAATGAGCAGTTATCTGCACAGGATGATAGAACAACCTGGTCCATATATACTACGGGTAATATGAGACTGAAGGATGAGTCGAGTAGATTATACTGAAAACAAATCAACACCGAAACAAAACTCTGAAACAAAAGCGCTCATATTAGGCGGACAGCGTTAGAGATGCTGTAAACTTACAGGCAAGGCAGCTAAGCAGTTTCCTGTTTGGCAAAACAGCAACAAACAACTCTTCACTGGCCAAGTCAGTCAGCTGATCTCAATCCAGCTGATCATGTGTTTGAGTTCATGAAGACTGTACTCAGGACAAAAGGCCCCTGACAAAAAAGTCAAGCTTACAGACCAACAAGAGTTTTTAAAATCTTATTAGCTACTTTAGCCTTGCAGATTCATGGTGCTTACAGCAAATTGAAGGCTTTAAATAGCACGATACATGCCTTTTTTAAAGATCTCACTCGCTTTTAGTGCCTTAAAACTGTTAGATAATTTTTAACAATAAAACCGAAATCAACTTATCAGATCAGCGTAGCCTACAGACTGTATATAAAAGATGAGCAAAGCCACTGTAACTTCACCCATTTTGATGCCTTGACTGGAGAGTGTTACCCAATTGGTGTTTTGAAACCAGACATCACAAACGAGGAGTGGAGCTGTCTGAGTAAAAGTAAAAAAAAAAAAGTGTAAAGTGTGCGTGTTAGTCCCCATAGGGAAATAGTTCCTCTGCATTTAACCCATTCACCCAGTGAAGCAGTGGGCAGCCACCAGTGCAACGCCCGGGGAGCAGTGTGTAGGGACGGTACCTTGCTCAGGGGTACCTTGCTCAGGGGTACCTCAGGGTAGCCGTTCAGTGGAGTCGAACCCCCGACCTTCCGATCATGGGGCCACCACTCTACCTACTGAGCTATCCCTGCCCAGTCTGAGTAAGACTGCATGATCAATTCTGACTCTAATGGGAACAACAGTTTACGAAATCATCATCACGTTTGTCCTAAGAAGTAAGATTAGCAATCGAACCCATGATGTCATCAGGAAAGTGTTTGCAGAGATCGCAGATCAATGGATCTAAGGGTTGTTTAACTGTAGAACTAACCAGAGTCACCCAGTCGGCCACTGCAGAGGATCCAGGTTTAAAGCCCTCGCGCTTTGTCTTCATGTTTCAGACCCAAACACTGTGTCCATCACTTATATTCAGTCTGTGGCCAACACTAGCAACCATAGACTGTTTGAGAGATACCTGGTGCTGAGTAACTATTATAAAATGGTAGCATTTACTCCTAATGCCACCAACAACACAAATACAATTAAGTTCAGTTCACTGATATGAATTGGTTTTGGCAAATCATAGCAGACAGGTAGCAGCTGTAACACCCCTATTAATGCAAGCTTTTAAGACATCAGTTATAGGGACATAAAACGTTTTTTGTAGCTGGTCTTAAACATGTTTATTTCTGCTATAAATGGGTGTCTCAACATGGGAGTCTATAACTTTCTTTTTTCAACACCCTTCAGTGGTCATTTGAGGAATTTTTGCCACTTCACCGGTTTCATTTTTCAGCCCAGGGGGTTGCCACTTGGTGTAGACAGGTGGATTTGTTATTAGTCTCTGGGTTGGCATAGTGTTACTATTCCAGTGGGGCCAGAGGGGTAATGAGAGCTGTACTAACTGTATTTCCTCCTCTATAGCATCATTAAAGGGCCGTATTGCCAAGGTTCTGCTTAGACCCTCAGACAGCTGACACAACACAGAAATCCACTGAAAATAAAGACCAGGCTAACAAGTCTAATTTTCAGCGTTTGCTTTACAATTTCTTGCTTAAAAAGACAAAAACCTATTGATTTTCTTTAATGTGGCACAAGAACAAGACGAATTAAAATAAAAAACATTTGTCTCTTCAGCTTTCAACCAAGTGACATTAAACAGAACAAAGCTGAAGCCGAAGCACACTGATATTCTGGAAACCTTAAATAAACCATGCTGGACTCCAGGAAAGCTGCATCTTGAGCTCATCTCTGTGGCAAGCACTCAAAAAGCTGGTACCAAGATTGCAGTTTGATGGCACAGATACATAAAACGCTAAATCCTAAACGCTTTGCCTTTTCCAGATTCTATTTGGGATATCATCACTTCTGTAGGAATATGGAACTTTAAGTTTTATCGGGGTAGCTAGATGGGATAAGTTTGCTCTTTCTGAGGGACCACAGGGGTTATGGGAACTCCGATGATTCCTCTTCCTGTGGTCAAAGGCATTAATGTTGATGGATAAGTAACAGCAGGCGTCCAAATATCAGACGTGGTCGCAAGCATCTAAACAGAATTATTAAAAATCAGATCGAAACGACATCGTTCCTGGTGAGATATTTCAACCACACATGGGACCGCAGCAAATCTGGGATGTCCCCACTCAGCCAAGTGTCCAGCTTAACTCTATTTAAAAGAGGTCGGCCAGAACTGCAAAAGCACAGTGCCTCCCCCCCCCCCCCCCCCCCCCCGGCTTTAACATGCAAGCGCCCACTGCTCTAATCTGCCATCGGACCAGTTACCCGGGGTCCGAGCCAGCAGTGCTCTGGATAACATCCATCTTTGCCCTGCAGCTGGTGAGCAGTAGGACTCCCATGTCCCAAATTACTGTAATCCTGCTCTCTACAGTTCACTCAAAAACAGTTTGCAAACAGCTGATCACACATGTGCACACGAGGATTGAACATCCTTTAAAAAAAAGAAAGAAAAAAGTGGTATTTGTGAGTGGTTCATCCTCAGGTAAAGTAACAGCCTGACACAAAAGAGGAGATAGGATGAGGACTATACGAGAAAGAAACACAGATCCTTGCTCAGCACTGCTGTCAGGACCTGTCCCTGCAGTCAGCCAAAGCAAAGGTCTTTACCAATAAAGCCATGCATGCACTCAGCTTGCTTTACTTGCATTTCATTCGTCTGTTACTACTAAAATGGCATGTTTCACACACTCAAATTGACAGTGCTTTTCCCCCAGCTCCTCCTCTTGTTCTGTAGCTGGAAGACTCACCAGGGAGAAGCAATGCTGAGGAACACTGACTTGCATTGTCAGAGTGGGACGGTTCAATGACCCCTCTATGCCCCAGCTGATACTCAGCCATAAACAGCACTCTGTCCTTAATTTGCAGAAGAGTGGGGTTGGAAATTATACAAAATTATCCAGATATTTCTACACGGGCCCAGGAGTGAGGTGCTTAATCCGGGGACATGTTAAGACTTTACACCTTATTATTGTTATTATTATAACGCGTTAATAACCATGTTGGGACAAGACTGGCTTACATAACCATCCCCAGCCTCAGTGACTTGTTCTCAGAGACATGTTTATAGGGTGGCCAGTGTGAAATGGTGGTGAGGGTAAAGCCACGCATGAGCCCGAGGACAAAGCTATCTGGATTAATCAGACAGCGTAAACACAACACGTTCCTGAGACTGCGCGTGAGGAACGTGGATATTTCCACAGTATCAATCAGAGCCCACCGAAGTGGCTAAAATACTGCACATGCATCCACCTTACGGTAAACAAAAAAACAAAAAACAAAGCTCTCAGCCGAGCGATGGGTGATTGTTCTCGCTTGCTAATTCACTCCTCCTCCCTCTCTGTCAGGGGCTCCGTCCCTCCACTCCATGGACGCATTGTCCATTGTCTCCTCCTGAACATGCAAACTCTACGTTTCATACAGCTTCTCTACGTGGTTAAGTGATTGCAATCCCCTCTACGCACACCTAAAATAAATCCGAGAGGGTACTCACCTCGACGCGGAAAGCCGTGCAGCCCTTCAGAAACTCTTTTATGTTGCTCAGGCACTCGCCGTCGTTCTTCGGTTCTTGGTAAACCTGAAAAAACGGAAACGCTGGTCAGGAGTTAAACTTCCAGTTCACGCTCGCCTCTCTCACTGCGGTTGCGTGCGGCTTTCATTGCCTTAAAAATCTATCTTCTTCTCCTTCTTCTTCTACGACGCGCATTCTACTGTCTCCCGTGTGTGAGCACTGACCGGGCCTGACACTCCGGGAGGCTGAACACAACCCCCCCTCTCAGCGGGGAAGTGGAAGAGAGTGCAGCGCTGGGTCGAGGGAAATGACGTAGACAAATAGGGATGCCCCCCTTCCCCGTCTTCCCCACCCCACCAACTTCTGATGTTGCTTTAGCATGTGAGTGCACTGGTTTTTATTCCTGTCCCATTTAAATTCGTAAAGAAGAAGAATAAAATAAGGCAAAAATAGTGGGCGGTGTCGGTAAGCAAAAATATGATTTTATCCAAAGGACTGCAAAATTATGTTGAATCAGTAAAATATTCAAAACATGATCATCTTCATGATGATAAAGTTCAATCTACTAACAAAAAAATACATAGAATTAATAAAATAAATTCTATTTTAGCCTACTGATTAGTACATTTTATAGATGAAATCAAGCTTAGCAGTCGTTCTTGGTCAAACATATCTGCAGCATTCCTGTACTGCCGTTTCTTTTTATTTGACTTGCAGAGAAATATGAATGAACTTAGCACAAAAATTAAGGACATTTGCTTGTTTATTTTGCTTAAATGTTGCCATAATTGTGGGGAAAATGTATTTGCGGTTTGAGCAGCAGAGTTGAGTGTGTTGTTGCCCTCGCCAGATCCCCTCTGCCAGTGCCAAACAGCTTATTCTGCTATTGGATCTTGTTTGGTGTTGTTTATTGGTCTGGATGATTGAAGTCTAATAAAAACAACACGTGTTGGCAGTTTAACAATTTATTCATTTAACAAACAGGAGCTCCAGTAGCATGTGGAAGAACTGCTGTGGAATGGCGTCCCAGCCTTCGACCAGCATTTGTCACAAGTCAGCCAGTGTGGTTGTGTTGGTCACTCTGGCAGGAGCAGCACATCCAGGCTGATCCCACAGGGGCTATTCCATCCTCTCCACTCGCAAATTCTTGAAGTAGTGTCTGATATACATCACTCTGTGGGAGTGAGCAATGTCATCTTGGAGGATAGAGTTTGGCCTCAGACTGTGGGGATGTGGGATTGCTACTGGTTGCAGAATCTCATCTCAAGCTCTCTCCAGTGACCTGGAGGCAATTTCAAAGGAAACCTTGTTTTTCCAGTGAGGGAGATGCCCGCCTTCACAATCACACTGCATACACCAAAAGCTGTTACCCTATTGGTGCATCAATCAGCATAGCGTTCTCCATATCTTCTCCACATTTTGAGCCAATAATCCAAATGCTGAAAGCAGAATATGAACACATCGCTGAACATAACGTTCTTCGGCATCCAGGTTCCAGTGCACATGTTGCAAACAAAAGCGCAAATGAGCCTGACAGTGAAAGGCAGGCTTCCCAGCAGCTCTATGAGACCAGAAATTGTCTAGATAGCGAGTCGTCGGCCATATTGTCCTGCAAACCTAGACTTCAAATCTGTAGAAGACTGCCTGTGGTTCCTAGGTGCTGACAGGTTGAGAAAACGGTCTTCATGTGGTGTCATCTTCTTGGGATACCCATTTGGTAGCCTGTCTCTGACATCCTCTGTTATATGGAAGTCAGTTTGGAAATGGTAGTAAGATTCACTCCAAATAATGCTGCACCTTGGTTTGGTGAAACATTAGCTTGAAGTTGCCCTTTGGCACAGGCCCTATCAAGATCAGTCAATTGTGGTATGCTTGGAGGAGACGGCAACTGACCGCTGTAGCAGGGTCCATGCTCACAGGTACTGACAATCAGGCACCTGATTGTCAGTACCTGCAATGCCAGAAGCTCAAAACAAGAGTCAGTAGCAAAATATGCTACATACTCAACTCTGCCTCTCAACTCACAAAAGCATTTTTCTTATAAATTTCGCACCATTTAAGGGGAAATAAACAGGCCTTCCAGAGGTGTAAGACTTATTGCTAAGGAGCATTGTTACAACAAATAAATCATTGACCAAACTTTATATTTTACCTTTCTGCTAAGTTTATCAATATATGTAAAAATGTAAAATGACAGAGTATTCAAGGTGAGTACCAGTTCAAGGATCTGGTATATGAGTGAAGGTTCCACAGGAAAAAACTCACAACATCAAACACTTCTCATTAGTTTTGTAATATGCTTCTTCACAGGACGCTTGTTTATGTTGGAAACTGTAATTTTCTGAGGTGACTTTTTTTTTCAAATCAGCTGTTTTGTGGGGGCAGTTAATGCTTGATGGTTGGTACTAGTATAAAGCCCTGATATGTGCTGTAAAAACACAGTAGACTAAGGAGGGAAATCCCTCTGTGAAACATACTGTAATAGGCTGCAGCTGTATCTAGCGTGTATCTAGTGGCACATCTGGCCACTTTATTAAGTCCACTGGTTGTTTTGCAAATATTTAATTAGCCAATCACATGGCAGCAATTTAGTGCCTTAAGGGTGTAAACATAGTCAGGAGGACCTGCCGAAGTTTAATCTGTATATGAGAATGGGAAAGAAAGATGATCTAAGCAACTTTAAATGGGGAACACTAGCTGGTGCCAGAGGAGCTGGTCTATTCGGAGTATTTCACAAACTGTTGATCTACTGGGATTTTCCCACACAACCATCTCTAACGTTTACAGAGAAAGGACAGAAAAACAGAGAAAATATCCAGTGAGTGGCAGTTCTCTGGGAGAAAATATCATGTTGGTGCCAGAGGTCAGAGGAGAATGCACAGACTGCTTCAAACTGTTGGGAAGACAACAGTAACACAAATAACTGCTTGTTACAACCAAGGTATGCAGAACAGCATCTCTGAATGCACCAGACAGTGTACCTTCAGGTAAATGGGCCACAGGAGCAGAAAACCACTTCAGGTGCCAGTTCACATGAGCTCACTAAATATAGAACGTTTGGTCTGATGAGGCTCGGCGTTTGTTGTGACGTTCAGATGGTAGGGTCACAACATATGCACGGATCTGTTGCAAATATGTCTTGAGTTCATGTCAATATGGACAAAAATCTCTGAGGAATGTTTCCAGCACCTTGATGAATCTGTACCAAGAAGAATTAAGCCAGTTCTGAAGGTGAACGGGAGGCCAATATGACTCTAGCAAGGGGTTCCTATAAACGGCCTGTGAGTGTAGTAACTTTTCTCTCTTGGCCACGCTTCAAGATTTATTAGCACCAAATGGAAATTTCACTTGTGATGGCAGAGCAATGCAGACACACCTGGTCACAAGCATAAAATAAGGAAACAGGTGTATCAATGGGGAGTCACTGCATGAATTTAAATTAAGTTTAAATCCACTATGGTGCCCCCCATGCCTTTGTTCTGTGCAGCTAGTGTGACTTGAACTGTTAATGAGCAAAATGTATCTTGTTTTTCTCTTGGGCCTCGTAAAATGTTAGCACGGGCTGCAACACATGGAAAGGGCTATCTCCTGTTCACATCTTCGGCTTTTTAGGTAGCTATCACGACTGACATATGGTCCAGCTGTGCCACACATCTTCCGATTTTGGCATGGCCATACTGTACAGTGCAGCCCAGAATGATAGTGATTGGTCAGCCTGAATTTGTGGTCACAGAGAGACACCCTACTTATTAAAAAAATGTAAACATGTCAAGACAGATAGGTAGATAGATAAAGTATCTTCATTTCATAGTTTTAGTTGTTTTTCAAATAAAAATTGTTCCTTGGATAGTGTATATTAATCATAATAATTTAGCAGACACACTGTATTAAAAATTCCTTCATCACACTTGGCTAATATGTCATTATTTGGTTGGTGCATGTTTTGGTTAAAAAAAACGTAATAACAATAATGATAATAATAATAATAATATTTCTATTCATTTACAGTTTCGACTCATTGGATCTGAAAGCAGTTAAGAATTAGCCCGAGAGAGAGAAAATACATATTTTTATCTGGTTTTGTTTTTTGTTTTCCTTCTATTAATATGAATAAAGCTCATTACTCTATGTGGTGCTTGCACATTATTCATATGCTGGCATACCTGTGGCCACATAAGTGATTACTTTATCACTGCAAGCCTTTACACACACAAAAAAAAAAACTTAAATGAAAATAAAGAACATTATTATTGTGACAGAAGTAGATTTAACATTATTGAGACATTATTTGCCCACACAGGATTCCACCCATCACCATATAAGGATAGGTAGCCTATAAATAAAAAAAAGAAAAGAAAAGAAAAGGGGGAGGCTGTCTTTTAGCCACCCTCAGATGTTCTCCTGCATGCTTGATGATCAAACATAACCTCCACCCCAGAGTGATATTTGTCATTTTAAGGGAGGAAAATGGAAAAACCCGTTTGGGCATCGGCAGGCAAATTTGTTGTTGTGAGGGTGCAGGTATAGCCTCCGGCAGCACATCCTCTTTTGAGGAAAACAAATGGCCTCCTTCAGGTTGTTGCTGAAACCAGCAGACGCTGCTGGTAAGCTGACAGACACAAACACTGCGCTGTTTCTTTAAAAAGGGAGAGGGTCTATCGCTGTCTATGCGCCTTTTGCAGTCAATGGCGGCCCACTCTTATAGCAATGGTCTGTGTACAGAAAGCCCCTCATCCCCGGCGGATCAATCGGCGTGCACTATCAAAATACACTGACATACAAGCCGCATCCGCCGGGATTAAAGAGAAAATAAAACGGGTTCTTTCAACGATAGCAAAGATCTGCTGAGTGGTTAGAGCTGCATTAAAAGCATATGTCGAGGCCTTTATTTGAAAGCCTCTAAAGCATCTAACAGCTCCCAAAGAATGATCAGTCTTCATTTTGCTGTAGTGTTACGTTATTGAGAGCAGATTATTATTGGGTGGTACAGACATCGACCTGTATTTTCCCCCTCCCTTTTTCTCCTCTTTTTACACGCTGACATACGCGCAACCATAGTACTTCCATCGCAGACAATAACACGGGCTGCCGTGACCTACAAAAGAAATTTCCTCATGGATCAGTGGGCAGAAAGAGAGGCCAGACAACAAACCGCGTCGGTTTCCCTGTGCTGGGCAACGCGGAGACACGCCGACGCGGGCGGGCGGTTGGGGATGCGGAGGAGAGCGGGGAGTGAGTGTCGGCTATTTCCCTACCTTCTCCGTGGACCCCGGGCTGAGCCGCTCCAGGAGTCTACACAAGACCACCCCATCCTTCAGGGAGGTCTGCAGAAATGCCTCGGGATCTGAGATGGTCTTCTTTGGCGATTCCAGCACCCCGAGCGTAATCAACCATGTAACCGTCTGTTCCGCCGAATTCATGTCCAGTCACAGCAGATCCGATTCAACAAAGCGGCTGTGTTTTGGTATCTCAGCAGCTCAGCGCCCTGGTTACGCTGTCATCTGTGCGTTAGAACAGGAACAGCATTAATCCAACCATATGATGCATGATATGAGAGAGAGTGTGTGTGTAGGGTGTGCTGTGGGAAGAAAGGGGGGGGGGAACTGTACCTCGGGTGGATGCGGATGACGGCTGGCTTGTGGAAATTCAGCAAGTCTGTTTCCCCCCCTCTAACCTGGAAAGCTGTCAAGTGCGGTTCGTTGTAATGCGTCGAGGCAGTGGACTGCATACGTGCGCATCGCAGCCGCCAGCCGCTTGTCTATTGGATGACATCACAGGAGAGGGACAAGCCTGTCCAACCAGTTGTTGGGGCACTTTTATCGTGTCATGAATAGGCTTTTACTGCGTGGCTTTGCATATCCTGCCCTTTCATCCGTTTTTATTATAACCACGCCACAGGCTATCCGTTGTTATCTGCTGTAAGCTGTGTGTTTTTTGGAGGGTTTTTTTTTTTGGACAGGCCTCAGTTGGAAAAAAAATGGGAAGCAGCTGAGCAGACAAATCGGCTTACTGATGTCCTTTAAAAGACAAGCTCTGAAGAAAGGTAACATAAAATATATTTTCACCGAAGCTCCTTCATAACACTGATCTATGTATCCATAAAGACATGCTGCCAAGCTGCTGCATGGACTATTATGGTGTAGCCCTCAATTATGGGGTCAGGATAATATATATTGGAGGTAACATAAAAAAAACAACCAAATAAATTAATAAATAAAAACTCGTTCTACTTAAAAAAATGTTTTTTTTTACATAACTTTTATATTCACTGTAAAACGCTAGCTTCACACACACACACACACACACACACACACACACACACACACACACACACACACACACATCAATCTTCTACTTTTAAACAGTGTTGCCGGTAAAGAAAAAAATAGCCCTGTTCTGTTTACAGTTTGGTTCAGTGTAAACAGCACACTGTGAATTTTACCCTGAGGGCTTCAGCTCATACTCTTTGTATTTACAGAACGTGGTTTGGGTTACAGGTGTCATTAAGGCTCTGCCTCCTCACCAGCTCCTCACATAGTCCTAAAATATCTCCCAAAGAGAGGTTGGTGGGGACATTCCAGTTATTTTTCCTGCACTTTTGAAGCTTTGAGAAGAGTTTAATGGAAGAGCTACCGAAAAGAGTTTGTCATCTGCCTCAACAGGTGATAGATTCAGTAGATGCCCTCAGGCAGCTATTCATTCTACGCCTTTAGAGAAATGCACACACTGAGTGATTTGTCAACAAATATAATCCACCAGATGATCCCGTTTTTACTGAGAATCTAAATAAACGCTGACTTATGTGTCTCATTTTAAAGACTTGCCTAAACCGTCCACACATTCAAAACATATAATTAGACTCATTAGATGAAGGAAAACCACCTGATCTTAAAAAACATTGAAACTACAAAGAACTCAGACCGAAACATTGTCATGCAACCATGTTAATATTAGGTTAGCCATTAAACTGGCCGTGAGGGGGGTTGAAGAAAATGAGCCAAATATGGCATCAAACTGACCAGGAAGAACATTGAAATGTGATTAAATAATGTGTAAATAAGGTGCTATTGAACAAGAGAATATTATTTAGCTCTCTCACTTCTTTTGTCCTGCAAAGGCAACAGGGAAAACGTTTAGGGGAGCTCTCATATTTCCACTGCACCCTGCACTGTAGCAGAGGAGTGCATAAGTTTCCACTTTGGCCACGAGGCGGCGCCCTCTATTCACTGATCTGTTCTAATCTTCTCAGCGTCGCATGAATGCCTTCTGGCTTAAGTTACGAGACACCTCTTGGTGGCTTATATGCTGCATGCTACACTAACACGGCGTGAACAAGGTAAGCAAGCAGCCAATTAATAATAACCCACAAAAATATGAATACAACTCCTGCTTTGTCTTCAGTGTATAAATTTGAGGCAGCATGGGTACAAGTGCTTCTTAATTAGACTTTTTTAAAATAAATTTTTTTAAAAATAGATTTTTTTTAAAAAATTGCGCAACATCTGGAAAAAAAAGTTATTTTCATCAAAACTTTATTAATAACTGTCAACACTTCTAAGTAAGCGTGGGCCAAAATATTGATATGGCAATATAGCCTATCGCTTCCATCTGCAATGCATTACTGATACATGGGTATCCATTATTTTTAATAATACATGTAGGCACTCTAAATGGACTCCCTCGCCAGTCTGACTGATCAGAGCGCAGACTTTATGACTCCTGGCGGTGGCATTTGTCAAGTTTATGAAGTGGAGGGATGTTAACAGTGAGGACCAAAGAAAACAGTTGAAACTGTGGGACACAGAGTAACTCTTTACTTACTCTGACAAGTTAGAGTAAGTAAGGAGTTGTGTATTTATTCACTGATGCATTACAGTGAATAAATACATAATTCCTTCTTTTTTGCCTATTTGGGGTGTTTTGGGGTTCTTTTATAGCTGTACAGATATTTAAGCATGACAGTGTTAAAATGTATCAACTATCTTTTAATGACTGTATCATTATATCATCATTACCATAAGCAATGTGTCATGATCGTTTTCTATATATTCTGTGATTCCTGCCACAGTTTCTAACAGTCGGAGGGATGTTTCAGAGTCTTTACTCCAGTGAAGTTTTTATTGTTATAAAGCAGCAGTAGATCATTTATTAACTACAAAGGAGGGGGAAAGGGAGGCTGGACTGTTAAATCAATTAGATATTGTATTTTAGAGAAATATGAGCACTGTACAAAAATGCACTAACAGTGTAGCTCACCCCGCTTCTGTTCTCCTCACACCTTCTCCATCTCCCTTATTTTGCAGAAAAGGAGTGTGTGTGGGTGAAAATGTGTACATGCATGCCTGCATGTGCGCGCACACATGTGTTGTCAGGAAGGGTGACTCTTGAGGCAAGCTGTGTTCTAAACAGGCAGCCGTTGAGGGATACCGCTGTACCTTTGAGGTCCTGTCACCATGGGCCTGTAACCAAGGGTGCCACTGTGTGGCTGTGGAGACTAGCTCCAGGCATTTCATATCCCTCCATTCCCAGTTCATCTGTACAGTTTCCACTCTGTTCCACAGGCAGATTCTGTACTTTCATTCGCTTTGCCTTTGTGTGCATGCAGAAGGAACCAGGAATAGTTTATGTAATATTAGAATAAACCAGTCAGATTCTCAGAGAGGTACTCCCACAGACTTCTCAGATGGACTTAAATAGCTCATTGCTAAAACCACTGGGTTCATTTGGACTCACTTTATACAGAATTTTGCTCACATTATTTGAAAAATGGAAATTATTACAAATAAACTTGGAAACGAACTGTTTGTTTATTTATTTGTTTGCTTATTTATTAGATATTTATTTATAGATAGGAACATTTACTCCCACTAATTACACTCAGCTGTTGAGTTATTATTAGCATCTTAGCAATTCACTCACTTTTTTGGCTACTGAGGAGATATTTCATTGGTTTATCCATACACTTTTCTAGAAGCTTGAAATGCAGTTTTCATTTTGATGATGACTTATTCATTTTATGTATTTATGCATTGCTTTGGATTTGTGCCTCACAGCCTATCCATCACTTTAAAGGAAGTCCAGTGTTCAAACCTTCTCAGGTCAGCTAAACTATTCTTTCTATGTACATGTTTCAAGGCTACTGGAAAAGTAGCCTGGAAGCATATTAGTTATCGTATTTGCTACATTTAACTTTTTTTTGTAACTTATCACTTAAATATGCATTTTACAAAGTATTTATTTATTTTGCTTGTTTGTTTGTTTGGGGAGGGGGGTTTGGGGGGATCATACTCATGATGTAGAAGTCTCAAAAACTTCTTAAAAGCTCATCCATTACACATGATAGTAAGGAAGTACAGAGTTCATTATAAGTATATCAGTGCACAAGAAATGAACGGAGCATACCATGTAAATAAAAATGAGTATGCTCACACAAACACATGCCACCTGTACTACTATACTATCTGAAATCAAAGAAACCATACAGAGAGCAAGTCCCATTGAACGAGCTAAAGTCAAAGGCTCACAATCAGTCTGTAAAGTCAAGTCCATCTCATGTCAAATCTAAACAAAAGAACAGCACACATGAACTCACAAACAAGCGCAGTCTTCTCATGTGCACGAAGTTTTTGATGTCTTCAGCATTTGGCAGATCAAATGAGTTTCTTCATGTGGGCTCATAAACAAGCAAAACTGAAGCGTGTGACAGAGTCGCAGAGTTATCTGTGACTGCTCCCGTGTTCGGTCTTTGACAGCTGCCATAAACAAAACCAGGAACACTGTGTTCTCTGAAGTGTGTGCAGCCCAAACCAAACTCCACATTTAATCAGTTAAAATGTTCCCCCTGTCCCTCTTTATAAAGAATATGCTGCTGTTACAGGGAAATAGCTGGTTTGAATGATCATGGTGTCACCTGTGCTTCTTTAAATCAATGAAGTCAGAACTCTAACGTATCAGCCTTTTTGTGTCCATATCTCATTCTTCTTCCGGCATCCCCCGAAAGCCATCTGAGCTAGAGAGACAGCTCATATTTTATTGTGACAAGGCAAAGTCCATCCAAGAGCCAGAGTTACTTCACAGGCCAGAATGCATTAAGCAGAATAATGGATGGGCTAGACAAACACACAGTGCCAAAATGTCAGAAAGAGAGATGATCAGACATACAGTACATTTTCTGTGGAGGGGTTGAAGCCTACAGCAGGACATGACAAATTCAATTTTCCTCACAACATGCTTTCAGCCAAAGATTTTTTTTCCATGTGAGGTAAAGCTTTGCATGTAGAACTGCCTGCTGCAAAACTAATAATCATGTTTACCTGATCTTATAGCAAGAGTAAAATCAAAACAAGACACAGGAGCGTAAATCAGGTGCAACATGAATGTCCCTTTATGGCCATAAGAGGCGTGTGAAACAATGTACACAATGTGCTTGATTTGGCTCCCTTTTTGCCAAACTTTACTACTAATATATAAAAGTGATGCATGTTTACTTTGTCGAACATGCTTGCATAGACAACTATATGTGTGCTGATTTTCTATGAGCTATAATATGTGTGAATCTATGAGACTGTTTAAAGCTGATAGGAAAGTAACGGATAACTTAAATAACCACTCATTGCAACCTGTGAATGCAGAAGAGCACATAAAATATTGCACCCTGAAGCAGATGGGCTACAGGAGCAGAAGACCACACCAGGTGCTAGCTCTGTCAGCTAAATGCAGGACAGTGAAGCTGAGTCACTGATTATTGTTGCTGAATATGTCCATCCCCTTATGATCACAGTGTGCCTGTCTTCTGATGGCTGCTTCCAACAGGATGGAGTGTTGCAAAGCTTAAATCAACTGTCTTCAAATCTTGTCTCGCTACCCTGATCCCCAACCGGTCTCTGCAGATGTCTGCCCTTCCCTGAGCCTGATTCAGCTGGAGGCTTCTTCCTGTTAAAAGGGCGTTTTTCCTTCCCACTGTCACCAAGTGCTTGCTCAAAGGGGGTTGTTTCATTCTTGTGGTTTTCTCTCTATTACTCTAAGGTTTTCACCTTAAAATATAAAGTGCCTTGAGGCAACTGTTGTTGTAATTTGGTGCTAAATCAATTTTAAATCATGCTTTTTATTTGTTTTTGTTTCTAATGTCTCTGTAAAGCACTTTGAATCACCTTGTTGTTGAATTGTGCTATACAAATAAACTTGCCTTGCCTTGCCTATATAAATCAAATTGATTTAAACTCATTACAACCAAGGTATGCATAGGAGCATCTCTAAAACACATTGAAACACACAACACATTGAACTTTGAAGCATTTACACTACAGCAGCAGAAGACCACACCAGGTGCCACTCCTGTCAGCTGAGAACAGAAAACTGAGGCTACGGTTCTCACAGGATCGCCAGAAATTGGATAATCGAAGACTGGAACAACATTACTTGATCTTATGAGTCCTGGTTTCTGATGCAACACACCAATGGTGTGGCACATTTATTTTATTTTATTTTATTTTATTTTATTTTATTTTATTTTTTCAAATCAATGTTTCAAAGATATTGAGATATAATGTTGGGGAGGTAATGTATTTTTTGACAGACTTCAGGCACCTTAGCGCCATAACCTACCTGTGTATTGTTGCTGATAATGTCCATCCCTTTATGACCACAACACACCTATCTTCCAATAACTACTTCCAGCAGAATAAAGCACAGTCTCACAAAGCTCAGATCATCTTGAACCTGGATTCTTGAACATGACAATGAGTTCTCAAATGTCATCAAATTTCAGTCCAGTAGAGCACCCGGGGGATGTAGTAGAGCAGTAGATTCACATTATGATGACTGTGTGATGCTAATCTGTCAGTATGGACAAAAATCTCAACAAGGTTCTGTTTTGAGAGCCTTACTGAATCTATGCCATGAAGAATTAAGGCATTTCTGACCGTAAAAGAGGGTCCAACCTGATACTAGCATGGTGTGCCTGATAAAGCGTGTATGCAGAAACCAAGTTCTTACTCTTTAGCTGTTATCAACTTCCCGTATCATGTCATGCTATTATTTTGTGCTCGCTGCAATGCCCCAAGTAACTGAAATGATAAATAAGGCTACTCATACCTTCACCCTAGACTGGATGTCCCAAAACGTTTTCTAATTCTACATCATCGAGTGTGTCGTCAGTGGTGCACTCGACAGCTGACGGCTATGATCTCCCGTTTACGCACTTCAAACTTTTCGCACATCCACAGGTCCACTGAGTCGTGATCTCTCTGGTGTGAGCTACGCGTGTCATCCGTGACGTCGCCGGACCGCCTACCTCGCCCTCGGTCTGCCTCTCCGGTGAGACTCCGCTGCCGCTGCTGCTGCTGTACGGTGGACCTACGAGCCGGGACCGATGCCAGCGTGATGATGGTGGTGATGGTAGTGAGGGAAGGATCGGATCTGCTAACACCAGTCCTCACTGGTATGGACGCCGGAGGAGAGCACTGACTATCCAGGAACCATGCCTACTGTCCTCGCTGGCAAAGGGAAACTTTCCATTGTCTGCTTTCTGCTCCGATGCGCATATTCTCAGGTGAGAGGGCAAAGAGCAGGGACTAGGTCCTACTTAGAAAACAGGAGTAGACAGCTTTATGTCACTGTGCTTATTTTATAAATGTCATGGATGTAAATGCTGCGCTTCGTCCTCGCATTTAAAATGTCACAGATTTGTTCCTGAAGTAGTTCGAAAATATTATGTGAATAATAACAGGTTCATCTACATCAACTGTGTAGTTAATATTTATCACTGTGTGCAGAATCGTGCTTTTTGTACTCCTTTAAAAATATATATATATATATAGCATCTGTAAAATTTCCGTTTAAAGCTCAGATAGAAAAAGGCTAAAAATACCTTGAAATTGAGCATAGCTTCAGTAATTGAAGATACTTTAAGAATGTAACAGGTGGTTTGCAGCCTTGTAGGCTTGCATGCTGTTTGCTGCAGGTATTGTGACGGGTTGTGGTTTGTTTGGTCCAGAGGGGGTTTACTCATCTGGGTATTGCACCAGAGCTGGAGCCTGTGATGTTAGTAGGCATGAACTTGTTAAACACATTGCACACGTAAAGTAGCACTGTGTGACTGTAAGTGTTAGCTGATGAAGCAGGGCAGACTTTTTCCTGTGCACCGCCACAGGTACTAAAATACTATCCTTCTGTGTTTGTTTTTCATTTAGACCTAAGGCCTCATAACTGTCTTGTGGGTGTAGCAATGAGACAGCTCTTCACACACACACTATTTTCCTTCTGCAGGCTTACACTTCAGCCACTCAGACACCATAGTGAGTCATGCATGCGAGCAGAGACACACACACACACACATGAATGCTTTTGCTGCGCTACACACATGCACTGAAATGAATTATAAAGTGCAAAGGAAAAGTTAAATGTGTAATTGTCTAAAAGCAAATTGTGAAATAGAGTCAGATCATTGTTCTGCAGGTCGGGGTTGATTCGAAACATCTGAACTCAGTATTTCTGCTGATACTTGGTGCAGCACTGTCATCTGTGGCAGACACGAAAAAACAAACGAAGAAAACCAAAACTCACAGTCAAGACGAAACCCACTCCCACGACACACACGGTTACACAGATGGGGAAGTGAAAGTAGCGTGAAGCATTTATTCTTCGTCTTAATGCTTGAGCTGCGTGGTTCTGGGTTTTTCATACAAGTGAGTGTGAATTTAAATTGTGAGCTCAAGTGTTTAAAAGGATAAATGTATGTGTGTGAGAGTTAGAGACGGTGGGGTTGCCTAATGTGGATGGAAACAGAAAGTTGCTTGCAAAAGAATCAGCATCCGGCTGATTATCTGCAGCTGTGATTTCTAAGATATGAGTCATCAAGAAGCTTCAGAGTCATCCCAACTCTCACAGTTACTGTGCATGTGAGAGACTCTCAGGTTTACAGTAAAGTGCTACGCTAAGGTATGAATGCAGCTGCAGCAAAAAGGCGGGAAGCAGAATGCAGAAGGTGATTTTTTTTTTCTTTTTTCATTTTTTTAAGCCTGTTTGCATCCTTGTGATGGAAGCTGAAACGTAAAACCCGTGATCAACGCCCAGAGCGAGAAATGAACTAGCCCGTGTATTTACTGTGTGTGCGCTGACTGCATGTGCATCGCCATGTTTGCTAATCAGCGCGCCTAAGTGTGCAGTATTTGAAATTTAAATGAATACACCCACGCCTCACTTAACTGAAACTAAGATGCTCAAATATGATTTGTGTGCACAGTCAACAATAGCTCTTTATTCATTGTCTAATTGGTAACTAAACCTGCATCTTCTGCTTTGAAGTGTTTAAAAAAAATCCCTCTGTCAGGGAATATCTGTCAGTCCTAACCCTTAGTCACGTTCTCCTCAATTACCAAACATCTGTCCTTCTTTTTCCTCAGGAAAGAGGAAGCCAACACAACAGCTGTGCCAAAGATATATTTGAGGTAAGAAATAGCTCAAGTTTGATTTCAGTTGGTTTGTTTTTAAAGCATTAGCACGTATTACAACTGCCTTATTAAATTTGCCACCTCATATTTGAGATGTGTCTTGCACTTCTTACAGCTCTTTCATTTGATTGCATGTTTTTGCAGAGTCATTTCAGTCTGTCTTTAGACTCAGAAGGCTGATTACAATTACATTAATGCTTAAGAGGAGAAAATGCCAGCAGCAGCTCATTTGTGGGCTGCAGCCTGTGCATATATGCATATATATGCATTATCAGTTCATCTGCATTTGCTGAACACTTCTGTCATAAATGTCAGGAAACAGTGGAAGATATCCAGCTTTTTTCCACAATCTACACTAACATTTAGATGTCATTTTGTCTTTGACTTTGGGATCTCAGGATACAGTAGCATTGATGATTATTATTGATATATTTTAATAGAACACATGTGATAACATGGTTAATAATCCAGTATCAGATGCTATCTGGTCGACACTAGTGTGTAGTAGATTGTGGTTATTATTGCACCTCGAGGTTGATACCAGAAGTTTGTGCTTGTGTATCAGTTCATCTGGTTGCCTTATCACCACCCAGTAGCTGTAACTCTTCTCTTGTGCACCTTTTTTCTACAGTTACAATTGTTTTCCACACCTCTCACCTTTAACAATTAGGAAGTTATATGATAAATTAAACAGAAACTCCTCGTAGTGCAAAAACAAGAAGCATTTTAATTACAAAAACATACACAGATTTTTCTTTTATTTAAAGTTACTAAATGTTTACTGTTGACTGATACCACCTAATCATTCTGACCATAATTAACCAGATCTGAGTGTGTGCCAAGCGGCCCACTGGTCTAAGTTGCTACCCTGTGGACAGTCACTAGTGTAGACTGAAGAGCAGGGCAAAGAAGAAGAATAGAGTTACAGAGGACCTGTTGGGGAAAGGTGGGAGGAAGATAGCAACACATAATACTCCACCTGGGAGATACTGTTGTTTTTAATGGAGAAAAGGGAGTGAGGGCTGGTGCTGTGTCCTTGGTGACTAAAGGAGAAGAGATAATGAAGTGAAAGGATGAGCGGAGAGAGGAAACACACACCCTCCAAGGCTTAATGCTGAGGGTGGGAAGAGGGAGGAGGAGAAGAGGGAGAGAAAAAAAAAGTAATTTAATGTACATATATATATGTGTGTGTGTGTGTGTGTGTGTGTGTGTGTGTGTGTGTGTGTGTGTGTGTGTGTGTGTGTGTGTGTGTGTGTGTGTGTATACATTATTATTTTTTGTCTTCTCTCTATCTTTTGTTTTTTCTTCTTTGGAAAGAGCCAGACTAGACTGTTTACCCCGAATTCCTGATTTTATGCCAAGCTAAGCTAACTGGATGTGGGTTTTATTAAACGCACAGATAATAAGAGTGCTGATAATTTACTTACCTGAACTCTTAAACAGAGTAAGTGCAGCAAATTAACCAAAATGTTAGCTGAATCCTTTAAGATCAGCTCCACCAACTCTCTGCCGCACACACACAAAAACACACTCACGCAGATCTTCTGACATCAGATCTGATAAAGCATGACCTTTTCCAGAGCATGCTCACCGCTTCAGCAGCCAAGTAACCCTCTGCTTTTGTTCTTTACCCAACGATTGCTGCATGCACGTATATATTAGAGCCAGAGCTGCCATGCTTCCACATTGGGACACATCTGAGGAATCACATGAGCTAAAATGGGGGATGAATGGTACAAAATCAAGACGTTTTGTTAGCATCTATGAGCTCTGGTTAGTCTGACTGCGGGCAATCTAATCAGAAGAGATTATGATCAGAGCTGGAGCAAAGGCGGTGTTCTGTGGATGCACTGCCTCCTGCGTGTGCCTGGTTTCCTCTCAAGTGCTGTGCAGAGAGAACAAATAAGAAATGGCGCACATTCTCGTAATAGTCCAGGTGTATAATAGTGTGTATTTACCACAGACTTTCACATGTCACCTCAGGGCGAGCTGCAACACACACACACACACACACGCAAACGCGCACACACCATCACAGTCTAATCTGTAAGTAGTAACACAGTTAATCATTTGAAATATACTATAATGTGTCATGCATCTAATGTCTGCATGGAAGCTATTATTAGAACAAACAACATAATGCACAGGTACTCATCAGACTGACAGGCCTGACATCTGTTATACTAACCAAGAAATATACAGATTTTATGAGACATCCCCATTAAAACTGCTTCAACTGTGGTCGACCAAGATTTATTTTTTAAAATGTAATGCATGTAATCTTAAAGTCTGAGAAGTTTAGAAAATGTCCATCACAAGTTCCTCGAATATGAAGTTGTGTCTAAAACTAGTACAACTGTCTCAGTGTACAGGAAATCAAAAGCGAATGCTGATCTCTCTTTCTGTATAAATGAGTTATCAGGTGAACAGTTAGTAACCTGAATAGCACAACCCCCCCCCCCCCCCCCCACACACACACACACACACACACACTGTGGGAGCACATTTAATCTGTGGTAATAGCTGAAACACTGCATGCCACAGGAGTGAACCGAAGACCCTGCACTTTGTAAGTAAAGCAGTGTTTCCTGTAGCAGTCCGTGACGGGTGGGTCGATGATTCTTTTACTTACTTCCTTCTAAGATCTTTGAGGAGATATTTAAAACAGATCAATCCAGCAAAGCTACGTTTTCACTTTTATTGCATGTTCTACAATTGGTGATTGTACCGGCGCACTCAGCACTGATGAGCACTCGTTGCGGTTCGCTTCCAGATGTCTTTCATGCTCTTCTCCCCAGGGCTTCCTTCCACAACAAATGTTGTGATGAGCTTTTTGTGTGTGTTCGGACTCACGTATTGAATACCTTTGAAAATGCAGAATGAAAAATGCAACAGCTCTATGGTGCAGTCCTCCTGAAAACTGCAAAATCATGTCTATTTCTAATTTTATTAGATCACACTTTGAGCCCAAAATGTTCCGTTTTGTTCACATTCAAAGCTAGTGAGCCGCTGTTACATGCACCTGTTTTTGTACACCGACAGCTCTGGTGAGCCGGGGGTTTTAATTCACTGCACACTGATCACAGATGTTTCAAGCGTGCAATTCACATCTCTCAACTTACAGTAGACAGGGACGCTAACCCATATTCACAGCCAGACACGCTCCCCCTGGTGGGGAGGAACAGTGTTCATAATTAGAGTCAGCTGTTAAACATGGTGCTCAGGACTGTAGAGAAATGAAGAAAGTTCTGCTGATTTAGTATTCAGGAAGATTCATCCATCACAGTGGCATTTCACCATTGGCCTTTGACCCCAACTCTGCATTTCTGCTAAACAGGACATGACCCAGTCCTGGAGGGACTTTGGGGACTCCTTGAGGCGTGACCCAGCACAACGAATCCTGTACAACTCTAAGGTATGTCTGTGACTTTGTGTTTATCTTTAACGTCTGAAGTTCAGCTTTATTACTTCATTTATACATCATGTTTGGGGTTTTCTTTGTGAAGTAATGGTTTTCTGTATGATTATCAGTCTCTCACATCGCTGTGAAAGGATTTTGGTCAACTCTTCTTGACAACATTGGTTTAGTTCATCAAGGTTTAGGCATTCATTTATGTGTAGCTCTCTTAAGGTCCCACCACAGCATTTCGATCCGGTTGACGTTTGAACCTTGATTCTATTCTGTTGTAGATTTGCTGCTGTGCTTGGGATCTTTGTCCTGTTGCATGACCCAGTTTTACTCAGACTTCAGCTGTTGGACAGATGGCCTCCTATTTGACTCTAGAATAATGTGATATACAGAGTTCATAGTTGACTCAGTTACAGCAAGATGTCCATGTTGTGGGGCTGCAAAACCAGCCCAAATCGTCACCCATCCACCACCGTGCTGACAGTTGATATGAGATATTTGTGCTGATTTGCTGTTTGGTTTTCTCCAAACGTGGCACTCTGTGTTATGTCCAAACATCCAAATACTTAGATCTCCTCTGTCCAAAGCACTGTGTTACAGACGTCTTGTGGTTTTTTCCAGATGTAACATGTTGTTTTTAGAGAGAAGAGGCTTTCTCCGGTTCTACTTGTAGTGTCACAAACTTTAACATTTAACATGTTAACTAAGGCCTGTAGATATTGCTCTTTGGTTTGTTACTATTTTTCTAGAGGTTTGCACGATCTGACCTGGAGGTGAAGCTGTTGGGATGTAAATTCCTGGGAAGATCTGCAGGTTTTAAAATTTTGTTCAACTGCTCAGACTTTCACCTCCTGGTTCTCATCTGTGTTTGAGGTTGAAGGACTGAGATTACGCTCGCTGTTTCTGAATCAGCGTGTCTGTGGTTGACAAGGAAAAACAAATGTGTGAAAAAAAACCAAACCTCAATCACTTCTGGTGATTTTCCTGCATATTATGAGTCAATGTTTATCTATAGGGACGACACATTTTTAACTGTTAAAAGTGAGATTTACTTACAGTTGTTTTGTTGTCTGTCTTTCCAAAGGATACCAAACAGCCAATTACACAACAAAGGCAAAGTATGTTTTTGCCGATTTTTCTGTCAAATTTGAATATCTGACATTTGTCATCATTTACAAGCAGCTCCCTGTTATTAGTGTTGTAATCTGGTTTCTTTCTCTCTGTCAGACCGAGGGGATGTTCCGCTGCGAATGGCCCGTCACCCTCATGTGGCCCCCCACAAATCGTAAGTGTGGCCTAAGGAAACACGATCCTCTGATGTTCCTCAAGCTTGAGCTGCTTCTGTAGCGCGCACACATACACACACACACACAGAGTGATGAAACACATCACAAATACTCGTGCGTGTCACGAGAACTTCTGTAAACTGTATTCATCAACCTCATCGTGTCAGTAGCTGCGAGGAAAAACACGAGTGATAGCGAAAGAGGGGCGAGAGATGTAGACATCTCAGGTCAATCAGCTAACGGTGTTCCAGGCTACAAGTCGGGTTAAAGGTTACTGAACATTCCTGAAAGCTGTCAGTGGAGACCGATGTGCTGCTGTTTGTTAACTTTTTACATCCTCCTTTTAACGTGAAACACATGTTGAGTGGTGTAAGCCAACTATACAATTTCACAACCTTTGTTATGTAAGACAGAATTTTTTTTTTTTTTTTTGAGGGGGGGGGGGGGGGGGGTGACTTTACTAAAATATTTATAGAAAGTTCTTTTTAAACATTTGAACATGTTTCTGCAATGTAAATAAAGCTTGTGCAGTTACATAATATAACCAATACATAACCAGTCATCTTTACTGAAGACAATATTGAGTAAAGGGTTTAGCAGTGATTGGTTAATCTGACTTAGTTATCTTTGTATAGTTTAAGAGCCAAAGGTGCTTAATTTATGTGGTTTTGAAACTGAGTTTTATTTGTTTTGGGGAGAAAAATAACTGCATTGAAATTTAATTTTGAAATCAAAAGAAACTTAAAGTACTGTACAAAAGACTTAAACCACCACTCAACTCTTTATATTTTATTTCCAAGGAGCCAGACTTTCTTGTCATTTTGAAAGTCTTGCAATGTTTTTCTTTGGACTTTGGTTGATTTTTTTATTTAGTCCTTGTACCTGACCATTTTCAGAGGAATATTTTGTTTGGTTTTGCAAAAAACACTAGGCTAGTGGTCTCAAAGTCAGTCCTTTGTTATCTTGGCTGTGTGCTTAGGTTCGTTGTCTTGTTGGAAAATTAACCATTGCCCCAGGTCCAAAGGGCTCAGGAGCAGGTTATCATCAAGAATGTCTCTATACCCTGATTAGTGTCCGGATTCAGTCCTCCTTCTGAAAACATCCCCATAGCATGATGCTGCCACCACTTTAGGGATGATATTTTCAGGTGATGATGGCATTCACACCAAAAAGCCACACCAATTTTTTGTTTTTGCTCAGACCAGAGAATTTTGCTTTTTATGGTGTCCTTTGGCAAACTCCAGTTGAGCTGTCATGTGATTTTACTGAGGAGTGTCTTCATCTGGCCACTCTACATCACAGGGCTGGCTGGTGGAAGCTTCTCCTCTCTCCACAGAGCAATGCTGGAGCTCTGTCAATGTGACCATCAGGTTCTTGGTTACATCTCTTATTAAGACCTTTCTACCCCAATCGCTCAGATTGGCAGGGTGGCTAGATCTTGAAGATTCCTGCTGGTTCCAAACTTCTTCCAGTTACGGATGATGGAGGCCTCTGTGCTCACTGGGGCCTTTTAAAGCTGCAGAAATTTTTCAGTATCATTCCCCAGGTCTGATCCTTGATACAATTCTACAGGTCTGCAGACAATTCTTAGACTTCTTGGCTTGGTTTATACTCTGAGAGGTACAGTCAGCGATGGCATCTTATATAGACTGCCGTGTGTCTTTCCAAATTATGTCCAGTCAGCTGAATTTACTCCAATACAAGTTGGAGAAACATCTGACAGATGATCAAGGGAAGCAGGATCCACCTGAGCTCAATTATGAGTGTCATGGCAACATGTATTTGATACATGTTATACTTTTGTTTTGTTTTTTTTAATAAATTTGCCAGAATTTTACACAAACGTTTCATTTTGTCTATATGGGGTCCTGAGTGTAGAATTTTCAGATGAAAAATAATGAGGGGTGGCTGAAGACTTTCACACTCTTTTTCACTGCACTGCAGCTCTTAATTTTTGAAGACATTAATAGACAGAGCTGTTCATGGAAATGCAAATGTCAGACTTTAAACACCGTTGAAGTGTTTACCTTATAATGTCAAATTGAGCCCATTTGAGAACACTGCAGATAACCATCCAGATAAGTGAGTGGATTTAAATCATGTCCTGGTTGCACCCTCATGTAGTTTCCACTAATGAATATATGTCTGAAGATCTGTGGGCTGTGTTCAAACTTATCATTTCAATAAAGAAGAACACAAACGTTTGGAAGTGCTGAAAATTTGAAATGCATCATTCTGATAGACTGATTAAAAAAAAATGTATCAGATCGAATCAAGTATGGGCTGTGAAAGGTGGTTGTCTGGCAGGAGAGATTAGGTTTCAGTTGGTTCTTGGCTTTGTGACTGTGTATTTGTTGGTTTACAGCATGCTCGCCGATGACTTGAAGCTGAGCAGTGATGATGAGGAAACTCCCATGGTAGGTAACACTCATCTTCCCATATTGTTGATCATTTCTTTGTCAGTAGTCTTGGCCTGAGACGGACATGATTAGAAGATATTGAGAATCCTTGAGGAGACAGAGAGACTATGCGGGAGAGTGTGTGAGGACAGAGAAAGCCAAAGGGAAAGAAAAAGTGCCTGGCTTCTCCTCTTGAATGACACTTTTTCTAATGTGTATAATAACAAATTACTGTGTTTGTTTTGTGTCCCACAGGTGATTCATGAGTCAGCTTCCTGGGACAGACACAGGTACCTGCTTACAAATCCTTCACTTCCTTTTCCTTTTTCTTCTGTATACCTGTAAATATGAGTTAAATATTGTGAATAACAACAGTATATATGCCTGCGTACCCCCTCTGACCCCTCTCTGATGTTTGTGTGTGTGTTGACTGACAGCCTGTCAGCACAGCGAGCGCACACACATGGCAGGCGGGTGAGACATTCCAGCTCAGACTCCTCAGGCTCAGACTCCACCAATGAGTCAGGCAGCAGTAGCTTTCATTCCCGGAGCCCAAGCCAGAGTCCAGAAGTTCACCCTGATCCCGAGTCGCCTGCCAACATCCAGCCACTGTGCAACAACAAGGAGGTACCAAATGCTGAAGCCACAGCCTCCCCGTCTGCGTTCTCCGTCTTCTCTGCCCATGTCTCACTTGTTTCTCTCCTTCTCTGTTTATGAGCCTGAGGGTGATTTCTCTGCAGGGAGTTGTGGGCTTTAAGGCAGTTGACAGCAGGTGTGGAGAGGGACAGAGCAATGAGGAATGCATGCAAGTGGGAGAGGAAGAGGACTTGGGGGTTGAGGGGCAGAGGTAGCTCGGAGAACTAGTGCGTAGGTGTCATTTTAAAAGTGTGACTCTTAAAGAGAGAAGCCCTCGGGATGTGGAAGTCATCAAAACCTGAATTCGGGTTGACAGTTACAACTAGACCTTTTTCAAAAAATAGATATTACAGTAAAAATAATGTGGACTGCTTGTTTGTTATTATCTCAAATAAATACAGATAGGGTGTAGGCCAGGGTATGGGCTGTTGGAGGTGGGGGGCATTGTAGATGTGTGTTGTGTGGGAAATGAAGGGGAAACCAGCTTCTCTTCTATGAATGCAAGGCCCTGTATGACATAGCATAGACTGTATTACTGAACATGCACAACATTGGGCCCCTATATAGAGGAAGGGAGTGTGTTTGTGGGGAGGGAGGGGGGGTGTAAACCATGTGTTTTTCATTTACGTCAAGTATTTGAGTGTCTCCCAAGGAACAGATGGGGGGTTGGAGTTGTGGAAGCAGCAAATCCAGAGTTCCAGGTAGTGAGAAAAAAAAGGGAGGGACAGAAAAGTAGGAGGGGAGGCAGTCAAGAGGGCACAAGAGATGCAGTGTCTTCTCTGGAAAGGGAGCGAGGGATGAGGGTAGGAGGGCAGAGGGGTCACTGTTTGGCTTGAGGAGTGGAGGTTTAATTTAGCTCCTGGTCAGCGAAGACAGAAAAGAAGTGAGCACGTAAGAGAGAGAGACGTTTGCGCTCCAGCTGTGAGTAAACTCTTTGTTGTTGTTGTTTTTTTACGTGAGTAAAAAGCTCCTACTTTCCTTCTCATTCTTATGGTTAGCAAGCCAGTTGTTGAGCAAACATTAAGTGAGTCATTTGGTATAAGTGGATGAGGGGTTGAGCTACTGTAACCTCAGTCCGAGTCCACTGAGCATGCGTTGGAAAGTATGCTGTTGAAAGGTTCTAATGTTGGAATTTATTTATGAGTCATAATCCAGATTTGTCATTTGGACTTTAAATAGTTTCACAACAGCTGAGCCGGTGAGGTATTTTCTCATGTGCTGTGAAAGTATTACAGTTTTACATGTTTCTATTAGAATGTGCAGATAGTGTGATATAAACACATTTGGGTGAGGCTTGTATCATTCCTTACGATGGTTGAATGTAAGATTAAGTGATCCGGAATCGTCTGTTCGCCCTGGATTATCACAAAATTAGCCCATAATGATGCAAAATAGGTCAGGAGGTTTAATTACTCTCCTACTTATAGTAGTAGTGTAATATCTTGGGGGTTTTTTTAGTAGTATTTCATGATTTAATGTTTGACCTTTCGATTGCACGTGTAGCCTGCAAAAAATTTACTGCATAATTAAGTCCTAACCTCTTGCTTTATTAGAAGCCCCTGCAATCTGGCAAGTCTCCACTGCTTTAGCATCGAGCTGTTTCTTTCCTCAAACTACTGAAATCATTCCACACTCTGTTCTATAAAATTATTTTTTTATGATTGAATTGTTCACTCACTTTTTATATCCTTTTGTGTCTGCTTTCTAGACACATTCAGATCAGGTTGATGTAAATAAGAATAGGTTGATGACAACTTTTAAGGACCTCTTTAGCCAGCATTGCCTTTTTATGTTGGAAGTAGTTGAAAAAAGTACATAAAATAGAATTATAATTAATTCAGCCAGTGGCAGTGATAAAATGCTGTGTGCATATGGCTATGTCAGTAATAATAATTCAGATCTACAGTGGATATAGCTGCATAATAGCATTTTTATTATGTTGTTCCAGCCTATTTCTGTATGTTGAAATCCTCACAATCCCCGACTGTCATCAATATTTTATGATTAATTTGTCTTTTTATCTCTCTCTTTTTCTGTGTTTTCTTAAGCCTGATCACCCCCCTGCTGCCCAGTGGCAGTTAGATAAATGGCTGAAGAAGTCGCGGAAAAAATGTGCCAGCACTGAGCAAAATCCCTCCCAGACTATTCCAGGACGCCTGCACTCTCCCCACACCCACCGAGCCCCATCCCCAGCAAGGTCATTTGACAGCAATCAGGAATACAGCCCTAGCCAAAGCCCTATTCCCAGCCCACAGTTCAGTTACAGCAACAACAACAGCCCCCTTCCAAGCCCTGGTTACAGCTACTGTCCAAGTCCGAGCCCATTTACCAGCACTTGTCAAAGTCCCAGCCCTAGTCCAAGGCACAGCCCAATTCCAAGTCCAGTTCTAAGTATTTGCCCCAGTCCATGTGGGACACTAAGAGACAGCCGTAGTCCTAGCCCTATAGCTAGAGATCCTCCAAGAAGCCCGAGTCCCAGTATACCTGCTCCTTCCAGGGTTTGTCACTACCCTGAGTTTCAGAGTCAGAATCAACCTCAACCCAGTCAATCAACCAATTCCCACAGGATAAAAATTAGGCCATGGATCGCCCCGGTGTCTGACACTAATACAAATATCAAGTCCACGAGTAATACTCATCTTCAGCCATCTCACAAACACAGACCCAAGACTCGACCACCACAGGACCAAGGCCAAAGTCAGACTAAATCAAAGGCTTCTGTCATTTTAACCTCTAGTCAGAATCAAAGCCACACATCTAGACCCAAGCCTAACTTTTATCCAAGCTCTAAACAGCTGGCTGATGTGTCCCAAACTAGAAACACATCACAGCTTGCGCAAATCCAGGGAAGCAGGTCCAGTCACAAGCCCCGACCTCCATTTCAACCAAATTCTCAACATAGCCCCACAAGAGCAAAGCATTTAGTCCCTACTGCTCGTGAAATCAATCCTCTTCATAATTCTCAATCTACCTCCAGAGCTGCTAGTAATCCTGGTTGTGGGCCAAACTCTCAGTCCATCCCTGGCCTCAAAAAACACAGGTCCAAGTCTTGGGAGGCCACTGCCCCCACCACTGTAAATGTTAATCACGCGAAAACAACACCGAAAAAACCTCAAACTAAGAAACAGGAGGTGGAACGCAGAAGAGATCATCTGACCACAGGAGAGGGGAGAAAACACGAGAGAAAGGAAGATAGACAAAAGGAAAAACAGCAAGGGAAACGGGAGCAAAAGGAAGACAGGAGGCTGGCGGAGGAGCAGCTATTGAGACGGTCCTGGATCCAGAGTTCGGCTGAAGAAGAGGAGGGGGAAGAGGAGGAAGGAGTGACGGAACAGGACAGGAGGAGAGAGGAGACGGCAAGAGAGGAAAGTCGGAGGAAGAGGGAGGCGCAACAACAGCGACATAAATGGGAGGCCAAACATAAAGTCCCTACCAACCACTCACATCAGCAAGGGGGGACAAAAAAGCGGGGAAGAAGTGAGGAGGAGAGACAGTTCCAGCCAGACCCGTCGCCTCCTTCATCTTCACGGTCCCCAACTCCTCAGAGAACATCCTCCTCATCCTCTTCTTCGTCCTCATCGAGTTCAGATTCTGAATCTGAATTTCAAGCTCCGATTACCAAAGTCCCAGCAGACTCCACCTCTCAGAGGAAACTCGCCAAGCCAGGGCAACAGGGCCCAGGAAGGCCTGACGCCAGCAGGCCTAAGGTGGTGCAGCAGAGACAACCGAGCTCAGGTAACCCGAGTGAGGACCAGCAAAGTGCGGGGAAGCAAAAACTCTACACCCTCGTCCCCTTTGGACGAGGGAACAAGGCTGCACCCCACTCCCAGCGAGGGCTCCGAAATCTGGTGGTGCACATAGACCTCTGTCTTCTCAAGAGGGTCCCAGACACTGCTACTCAATCCACTCCTAAAAAAAACTCCTCTTCCTCCTCATCCTTATCAGCCAAGGACAAGCAAATTGAGACTATGAAACACCTGCACGTCCCTGAGACACAGACTAAAGACAGCACAAGAAAGCGCAAGGTAGACAGTGTTTCCTTTCATTCTTTGCCAAATGTGACGTGCATGTCCACAGAAATGGAATAAATCATTGTGTTCTGCAGGAAAAATGTCATTTGAATACTTTTGTATGGTCTCATGATGTACATGTGTGTTTGTGTGTGACCAGCTGGAGAATGGTGTGTCACACAGAGAAAACAAGAGGAGTTATGCAGACAAAACCTCAGGCCACACAGAGTCGTCATCTTTCACAGCTGAGACCGTAACGACTGATACCGTGGACAGTGGGTAAGAAAAACTATGACGACACACTTCAGTTTGCACATACAGCCACGTGGCATGCACACCCAGTTGCACCGATGCAATTTAATCCCATATTATGTGGCATTTGTATCAATCAGGTGTGTGGAGGACGATTTGGACAGTAAGAGGCCGCTGTCTCCGCTGTCTCCCTTGTCTCCCCGGCCCCAGAGCCCCGAGATCCCCAAGTCTAACTCCAAAACAAAAGCTGCAGAACAGCATCACACCCACAAGAACAAAGACAAGAACAGAGATTCTGCGATAAAGGTAGCATAAACAGCTACTCTAAATAATGCCAACTCCACTTATTCCAACCATTTTTGCTCATCCTCGTCTCCTTTCGTGCACTCAGCCCAAGATGGAAGTGGAGTGTGTGAAAGTGTCGAAGCAGCCCCAGCCACCACCTGAGTCCTGGAGCACTGCAGCACAAAGGGGGACTGTGCCAAACCACGAAACGTGAGCGATCCCGCGTAGTCCACACAGTCCATTCCTGCACAGCCCACACTGCCTTTCTGTCATATAAAAACACAGACTGACAGTCTATGTAATCTTAATGATGATATGTAAACAGGATTATGTAAAAAGATTCCACAAAAATCACTATAATTAACCCAGATTGCATTTCAGACAATGTGTAATTAGATCATAATGAAGTTGTCAGGGGTCACGTGATTACATTTTGTTCATGTCTTTTAAAATTTTGAACTATACTTTAAAATTAGGAAACCTTTGCGATAAACACAAAACCCCATGTTTCACAGTAGATAAGGTCATTTGATTTACCCAAGTGTAAGTGCTGAATATTCAAAATACATTTAATTTGCTTTGCTAATACACTTTTTAATTGAAAAACATCACCAACATTCAGTACTTTCATTTTGAGACCATTACATTTTCCCTTATATCACCCAGAATGCTCTGCATGATCTCATAAAATACTCTTTACAGTCTGTAATCAACGTTATTGTGTGTTTGTCTTTTTTTTTCTAGTCCTCACCATGCTGAGTACTACTTACATGAAGCCAAAAGGATGAAGCACCGTGCTGATGCCATGGTGAGTCTTTGATCTTTGCTTGAATATAAATTGTTAATATTGAAATTATAGTTATTGCAGATAACGTGGAAGAAGTTTGGAGCTTATTTATTTATTTTTTAAAATCTGTGTTCATTAAGCATGCAGTTCTTTGTCTCTGTGTAGCTTTGCATGATTCACAGTTCAAAATAATCCTTCTTTGTGCATTTCTGGACTGTGATGTAGCTCCTCGCTTACAGTGTCTCCGAAATCACAGACTGCATTTAAAAGATGGGCATAGCTACTGTGACATCACCCATCTGGATTATGAACATGGAAGACCCTTGTTAACAAAGTGACCATACTTGGATGAGAGTAGGGAATGCTAATTTATCAGCTAATGTTAACAGGCTTGGTTTGGATGCAGCACCCAAAAACTTTGTGGGTGCACTGCAAAATCAGTGTTACATATAAATAAAATACACAATCCAAAATTTCACTCAGTGAAACAGCGCAAAACTATTCGACACTTTGTAGCTCACATTATTACTTGTTATTTGTCGGATAATAGAAGTAAAAATTAAAAAACAACTACTCTTAATGCAGGCGTTCACAACGACTGCGTGATGGATTCATTTGTTTTTTCAAACTGAGCTTGAGTTTTCAGATTTTTCCGACCAATCAGACCACTGCATTCAGCAATAAACGTGCACCAATACTGAATATACAAATAGTGAAATAATCCAATTTTACCTCAGACACAGACACTGCTCTGGGTCAGTCGGCTCTCTAAAATGATTTCTCTCCCTCCTAAGATGTGTTCCCAACTCTGCCAACATGAGCTCAAACTGCCCCACTGACATCCTGAAATATGCACGACAGCGGCCGCGATACAGCTTCACCTCCTGAAATTCTCCATGCTGCTGCCTTTTCCTGGGAATCGAATGAACACAGACTCTCAGTTTCTTCTTTTTCTCGTTTAGAAACCTCAGGAGCAGCTGATCATCCCAAACAAATTAGAGACCAAAACTTTTTTTGTGCCAGGCTTTAAGTGCTATAGTGTAAATATGCCTATCAAGTTAGACATTTTAACATTGGGGTCTTTGTGGATTGACTTTTTTTTTTTAAGTGGCCAATCCAGGAATTGCAAGAACCATCTGAAATGAAACATTTACAGCACTTTGAAGCATACCCTTACAATAAAGATTACACTGACACCATCTTCTGGTATAAATTGGTTTATATCAGGGCGATTGGGGTGCCAGCCATACGTACAGCCAGTTTAGAATCACTAAATAACCTAACATTTTGGCTTCTTTTGCCTCTCCAACTGTGGGAGGAAGCAAGCTACTGGATTCAAACCCAGAACTTTTTTTCTGTGACAGTGCTAAACATGTATCACTGGGCTGCCCAAAAAAAATTAACAAATAAAATAATATTTTGCCTCTTTTGATTATTTCTTTCCAGGTCGACAAGCTAGGGAAGGCTGTGAACTATGTTGATGCTGCTCTCTCGTTCATGGAATGTGGGAAGGCAATGGAGGAAGGGCCGCTCGAAGCAAAGTCTCCTTATACCATGTATTCGGAAACAGTGGAGCTCATTAGGTGAATGACATTTCAATGCTAAAGCGGTCACAAGTCATTTGGATTTGGATATGTGCATAAACACAAATTGTGGCTCTGGTGTTAAAAAGCCTGTTTCTTAAGGTACGCAATGAAGCTGAAGAGCCACTCTGGCCCCGGGGCGAGACAGGAAGACAAACAGCTGGCGGTTCTGTGGTACATATTTCTTCATCTCATCTGTTTAAGCCACATCTATCATCATACTGAAGGACGTGCATTTTGAGGATAATTTTGCGCCATGTCCGACTCTTACCCACAGTTTCCGATGCCTGGCCCTCCTTTACTGGCAGATGTTTCGCTTGAAGAAGGATCACGCACTGAAATACTCCAAAGTGCTGCTGGATTACTTTAAGGTACATCTAAAAACAAGTCATTTACTTGAAAACAAGTCAACTTTTATGTGTGGATGACACGTCAATAAGCCTTGTTTGCATGTTGTTACAGAGCTCTCCTAAAGTGCCTACTACCCCACCCGGTTGGAGTGACTCTGGGAAGTAGGTGGATGATAACTTTGAATGATCGGCCTTTTCTTCAGCCCATTTAGTCCACTGAAACCACCGCTGATTGCCCATCACTCTGTTGTGTATGTGTGTTTTCACTCTTAGGGGTACAGGAGGACCCCCCTCTTCACTCTCGCCTAATACCAAACACCTCGCACGGGTTTCCCACGAGGGCAGCAGCTCTGCCTCCCTCATAAGCATTCCCCACCGTATCCACCAGATGGCAGCAACTCACCTAAACATTACCAACAGTGTGCTGTACAGCTATGAGTACTGGGAGGTGGCAGACAACCTTGCAAAGGAGAATAAAGGTAGTGGTGATTTAAATGGGAAATAAAAAGGGGAGAGATTACCATGAAAATATGTCAAATGCATTTTGGTTTTCAGATGTTTTAAGACCAATATCTTTTTTTTCTTCCTCATCAGAGTTCTTCAACTACTTGAATACTTTGTCTGGGCCATTGACTCTTCACAGTAGCATCGCTCACGCTGTCCAGTACACCAGGCAGGCCCTTCAGTGGATACGCATTAGTGCCAAACTCAACTAACTTAGAAAGGATTCACTATAACCTGCCCACTGGATCTCATTGACGGTAGAGGAGGTAAAACTCTGGAGAGCACTGAGATGGATGAACTCCCACAGAGCCTAATAACCCCCACAGTATGTTTTGGTGCATACGCTTCCTTACTGTGTGCACATTAAATGAGCCTCTTAACCATTTGCCAAATGTCCCTCGGACCTTGGAGGATTCACATGTATGTTCAAATTCACCCGGAAAGCCTTTTTCATACTTTGGAAGTAATCATTAATCTAGCGGACTTTTTCTCAAGGGGCCAAAGCAGGAGAATATCCTTAAAAAAAAAAAAAGACCTACAACTAGAGAACTTGTTTGCATCTTTTGCTAATGAGGGTTGTAATGATGTACTTTTTTTCATTGTTTTTACTGTGCAATATTTGATGGATGGTTTGTTTTTAGAAAAAAAAGAGGAAGACTTGCAAGAGAATAAAATGTTTGTCCCTTTTTATTTTTGAGTGTGGAGTTACATAAAGAAACTTTGTACTGAAGACGTCCCTCTGTCGGTTTACAAATTGGGTCTGGTTAAGGGTTACATGGAAATACATACAGGATGATAATCTTTTCCCTCAATGAGGAATATTTCTTCTAATAATCAGCATGTGAAACCCATCAGAAACCACTGGATGATGGCTGTATATAGTGCTTTTCTACTCTGAGCACTCAAAATGCATTTTACTAGAAGCCTCATTCTCCCAATAACACACAAATTCTTACAAGTGCTTTTTTCTACACCTAAGCACGCCCTGTCTAACATTTGCACACTCCAGTGGATGCACTAGATTTAAATATCATCCCCAAGAATACTTCAACATGCAGACTGGAGTAGCTGGGAATTGAACTACTGACCTTCTGATTAATAGACTGCCTGCTCTACCCCAATGTTGAGATTACTTGAGAGAAAAAATGTAGGTGGCTAATCAGAGGCAACATGTGTTGCATGTGTTTCAGTGTACTTAATGAACCTTTAAATAAGTGCAGGTGTACGTTTATAGAAAGCTACTTTGCATATTTTTGACCTTACTTGTGAATAAGGACTGCTCAGATGAACACACTTTCTTATGAATGTTTCTCATTAGGAAACTTAGTTCCTTTGATGATTTGGAGGAGGATCTTTTCTGGGCTTTTTTTCCATTACACTCATGCACGCACACACAGTCATAGTTGATTTACACACAAGAGAAGAAGGTCCGCACAATGTGACTGTAAACAGATTTATGTTCCCCAAAACATGAGTCGAACACAAACACTCACACTGAGTGAAAGTCAGCCTCATTAGTCACCAAGTTACACTCTCCATCACTCCACTCCACCACTTCCTGCTGCACCAACACAGATGTCGCACATGAAGCTTCAGCATCCGATGTCTGGTACCATAGCAACAGAGAACAACCAATAAGGGGTGTGGGGATGGGAGGGGTGAGTGCTTTTTGGGACAGGCTTGGGTCAGTAGCATCCTTGCTTTCAGTGAAATACGAGGTCTCCAAACACAATCAGTAGCAGACTACTTGTTTATCCCCCTGAAAAATATGACCCACTTTATTTACACTTCCTTTAACACGCAGGCTCCTTTGTTGCAGTCTATATTTTAAACAAACCGATCAAAGATGAGAAAGCTTTGATTAAGTGTCCAAATCAAACAAGGTACTGCAAAGGAGACAGGGCCCAGACTAGTTTTTTTATGCTCCTCAGCGTCCAACTCACTTATTTTGCTAGCGATGGAGGAAACTCCACCCCGTCTTTGCTTTTGCTAGCGCTGTTTTTAATACTATGCAAGACTACATTAAAAAATAGATAGCAGGTTCGCGCGGATGAGTGTTCACGTCCTCGTTCGTGCTGCACGTGCCTCTGCGTCACGGCCGTCAGTTGCCTATGAGATGAACGGCCATCTGAGGACAACCGTGCTGGGGGCCAGACAGTATACGCACACCACGGGGAAAAAAAAAAAAACGTGTATGTGTCCCTAGACTGCTCCGCCAACCGCTGTTGTGTCGCAGAAAAGCGGACACCTTGCACACAAACCCTCCTGAGTTCAAATGAGCAGCGTCACTCTGAAATAACCGACTGTCGCCGCGACAAAATAGCGGCTTCACAACGGCGACTCGTTTTTCGGCTCCCGAGTGAGTAAACTAGCACCGCCAGTGGGTTAAAAACTGCACAGAGCTTTCTGTACTGTTATAGACAATCCAGGTGGCATGTACGTGACTGTCCGCGTAGTGGCAGCATCGCAGCTTCAAGCAAATACTGTATACAGTGCTGAAAACAAGAAGCCGGGGATGATGCGTCAAGCTACCTGAAAGGGTACACGACGATCGGAAGTTGGGCGTATTTTGTTTTTGAAAATAGCGGTTTATGCTAGGCAAATTTTTCAGTTTAAATCAACAGATATATAGAAATGTGTTTGATTTTAAGGAAAGCGCACTAATTATAATTTGGTATTTTTTCTACACTACATATCATACATACAGAAATACATTTTTAAAAACTATAGAAAATCAAATGCTGTCCACATGTTTGAATATGCTGAACGGTTATCTTAGCTTATGAGTGTGCGTTTTCCACAAGTTTAAAATATAACATAAAACTACTGTGTTAACAGTCTGGATATTGTAAAATAAGCTCATGTCTGCAGTGCAGTATATATGTGAGTAATCATACACACCATAAGAAATTACACTGGAGGTATAGGTCAATTAAATTCCACAGAATTTTGCTCCCTTACACAAAATGTTACCATAGTGGTCTATTTTTGTTCTACCACTTTTGGCTGCTCAATATAGGGGTTGCCACAGTGGATCATCTGCCTCCATCTCACCCTGTCCCTAACATCCTCCTCTGTCACAACAACACTCTCCATGTTCTCCAAGAACTTTGTCTGTTGTCTTCCTCATCTCCTCCTGCCTGGCAGCTCCATGTCCAAGATCCTTTGTCCAGTATATCCACTGTGCCTCCCCTGCACATGTCCAAGCCATGCCAGCTTTGCTTTGCATTTGTCTCCAAATCGCTCAACCTGAGCTGTCCTTATGGTGTACTCCTTTCTAGTCGTGTCCATCCTGGTCAGTCCCAGTGAAAATCTAGCGTATTCAGCTCGTGTCTTTTTCGTGTCACCATCTCCAAACTATATACCATAGCATCTCATAAAACTTCCCTTTCACTCTTGTTGCTATCTTTATCTCAAAATTATTCTTGACACTTCTCTCTGTCCATTCCAAACCGCCTGCACTCCTTTCTTTACCTCCCTTGTACACTGTACATTGCTTTGGATGGTTGATCTCAGGTATTTAACCTCATCTACCTTCACTTCACCTGCTTCTTGCAGCTTCACTGTTAGTGTTTCCACAAAGCAGTTTCCTTTTCATTCACAGACATGCATTCTGTTTTGTTTGTACTGACTTTCCATCTGCAGAGCATACCTCCACTTGTCCAGGCTCACTACAGATGATGTCATCTGGAAACGGAGACTCCTGCTTGACCTGTCCGTCGTTATCATTACAAACAAGAAAGGGCTCAGAGCTGATCTCTAATGTAATCCGACCCCCATCTTGACTCTATTTATCACACCTCATGGCAGCTCTGCACACCCTTGTTCCAGAAAACCATAACAGCCTAGTCGACAACCTTTATTTTGAAAGTTTTGCTACCGGAACTACTTTTGCCTTGCTCATTGGTGCTTGCTGAGAGAGAGAAAAGAAAGCAAAGGGATTCAGGCGGTTGAAATGGAGAGCGAAGGGACTGGGAGGGTGAGTGAAAATGTTCAAGAGACATGGCGTGGCAGCATGACACAATAAAGGGGACCTCGGTTCACCAAAAGGAGTCCTCGGAATAACAGAATCGGGGAGGCGGAGGACTCGATCTGACTGTCAGAGGATTTTCATCTCGCTTTGCTTTGGTCTTACCTCGTTTAACCCAATCAGTGGGCACACAACGTTTCAGCTGAGCAGTATCTGCAGAGAGAAGTCTGTGGCTAACAACCAAGTCTGACAGGATACAAGGTAAAGCACTTCTCTTTGCGAGCAATCACTCAGGAAGGTTGGTTTGTTTACAGCCGTGGTTATCGCCACACTAAAGTTGCATAGTGTTATAGCGCTGTTTAACGCTGGGTTGCTAATTCTATCAGTATTGTTAGCAAGAGTCTGCAAAACACTCAAACTGTTCCTGATCCTTGATTTATAATACCATTTAGTGGCGTAGCGACATGCATTATTAACCAGCTAAAACCGCTTAGAGTTGCTAGGCTAATGCTAGCCGTCCACCTAGCTCGTACATGGAAGAAGTGACAAAGTGGCACATGGGGCTATGCTGTGACCTACCTGTCAACCGCAGAGAATCTGCCCGGGCATGTCCTTTGGCACGGACGGCTTTCCCTTAAAGTGTGCGGCCAGTACCATGGCATCTAAGCTCATTTACTCTTCAAAAGAAAGCAATTCGAATCATCCACAATGCAGGTTATAGGGAACATACAAACTCACTATTTTTGCAGTCTGAAATATTGAAAATTGACGATATAGTGAAATTCCAAACAGCACAAATTCTATTCAAAGCAAAAAATAAAGAACTGCCAGGTAATATTCAGAGTATGTTTTTTTTTGAAAGAAGGAAGTTATAATTTAAGGGGTTTTTGTAACTTCAAAACAATGAAGGTACGTACTACAAGAAAAGGCTTTTGTGTTTCTGTTCAAGGAGTGAAACTATGGAACAAACTGAATATGGAATTAAAGCAATGTCCAAACATAAAACTGTTCAAAAAGAGTTATAAAAATATGATCTTCTCGATCTATAAAGAAAAGGAAAATATTTAAATTAAGTGAATGTCTCTATTTAAAAACAAACAAACAAAAAATTCATGATGTGATATTATAGTATATAGTATATCAGAAATCTGTTCACTATTTTTATTACAAATTATATCAGTAAGGAAGCTGACTAAATATTCACTGATAATTTATGGGACAGGGGTGGGATTAAATAAGTGTATACTTCTTCCCACTCCCTTTCAACATGTAAATTAATCAGAATGTTTTTTTGTAATTTGTATAGTATATTTTTTTTCTCTCATTTCTTTTCTAAATGTACTTGTATATTGTTCACATGTTGAAATAAATTACCAATCAATCAATCAATCAATCAATCAATCAATCAATTTAACATTGATTGGTTTAACTGTTGTTAATATCAGTCATCAACACTGGTTGCATTGTTCCTGCCATTTGGTTTGCACATGGGGAAGTTTTGTAAACAAGAGACATCACTCAGGAAGGACTGACTTTACTGTCACCTGGTGTTTAAAATAACTGCCACACCATCTGAGCAGCATTTATGACATTTAGGTTCATTTCAGATTGGATAAAAAGCTGTTATGCATCGCAAAGGTAATTTTCTTGTCCTCCTGGATTTAACCATAACCTGTGAAATTAAGTCAGCAGTTTTATTGTGTGCATTTATGATTAATAATAATAATAATAATATATTGGATTTATATAGCGCTTTTCAAGGCACCCAAAGCGCTTTACAATACCACTATTCATTCACTCTCACATTCACACACTGGTGGAGGCAAGCTACGGTTGTAGCCACAGCTGCCCTGGGGCAGACTGACAGAAGCGAGGCTGCCATATCGCGCCATCGGCCCCTCTGGCCAACACCAGTAGGCGGTAGGGTAAAGTGTCTTGCCCAAGGACACAACGACCAGGACAGAGAGCCCGGGGATCGAACCGGCGACCTTCCGGTTACAGATACGCTTCCCAACACAACTCAGTGATTGTGCATCTCTGAGTTGTTCTGTCTTTGTACTTAGGAATTGTCTCTCTTCTGCTTTCAGATACTCAGTATGAGTCGAGATGGTTGGATGAGGAAAAGAGCCAATGCCAGCGATGACAATGGTTGGGGCGAAAGGGTGAGTCTTATTTAACTCAGCTCGGTATGGAATGGAGCTGTGTGTAAGGATAGTCAGTTAAAAGGTATTACATGGTTTGTGCATTGTGTGCCTTCCAGCATTAATGGGGACACTAGGAACACCCCATCGCCCTCCCACACACTCATTATAACAGCTAAGAGCTGGATTTAGATCACTAGTTGTCTAATTGGTTAAGACTGGCATTCACATTTATGCTTTATAAGAAGAGTGACCTCTCCATATAGCAGTCCAATATACAGGCAAGGCAATAATGAAAACTCAAGTAGACAGCAATATATCATAATATCAGTATCTGTGCAGAATAACTGAGTGAGAAAACCTCCAGTGTATGTGTGTGTATATATGTGTGTGTGTATGTTTAGATATTGTGTGCAATATTATGACTGTATATAGATATCACATAAAATATTTTAAAATCTTCATATTTTTGCTGGTCATGTGCAAACCATAAAAATCTGGTTTGTTAATTGTTTCCTGTTTGTCTTTTTGTTTCTATAACTGCTCTAATTACTGCATGCAGGGCGGCTACATGGCCGCCAAAGTTTCTAAGCTGGACGAGCAGTTTAGACTTGACGCCCCCAGAGAAAAGCAAAAAGAAGGAGCGTGCTCCAGCATCTTCACCGGAGTGGCTATTTATGTCAACGGATACACAGGTAATGCTTTGTAAATATTTATGCAGATTATAAATTTGGTTTGCCTCATTTCTTCAGCTGCTCCAGCATGAAGACCATAAATTCTCTCAGATTTCTCTCTCAGAGGATTAACTGATGAAAACAGTCTCCTGAATGCTGTTTTCTTTCAGAAATTAAAAAAGTACGTACAGACTTCTTTGGCATTTTTCTCACACTGATTTATTAGTTTTTTTTGGTTTGATTTATAGTTTCATAAATCAGTTTTTGACTGTCTTGATTTTATAACTCAAGGTACTGTTTTTCCACTGTGATCAAATCACAGGTTAGTGTATGCTTGATGTAGTATTGTATTTTGCTTTCATAAAAGCTTCGTAGCTCAAAATCATCATATGAAAAATGATCAAGGGAAAAAATAACTTGGAAAAACTGAAATAAACATCAGGCTCATCACCTGATGACATCTGCAGCACACTGGAGACTCATCTCACAGGCAAAAGATGCCAAAGTGCAGTAGCTTGGGAGTTTTTATCCACACAGTGACTATGGCTGTGTTAAAATTGCTGGTTTTTGAGGCACTGGGAAATATGACAGTGATGTATCCTGATGAGCTGACAGCTGTCATGATGCGCATCAAGATGCTGTCTAAGGTGTTTTTTGCCTTTTAGTAAGTTGACATTGTCATTTTTGCCACACTTTCATATTTTTGGGAGCAGATCCCAGTGCAGATGAACTACGCAGACTGATGATGCTGCATGGGGGTCAGTTTCATGTCTACTATTCACGCTCCAAAACCACCCACATCATCGCCACTAACTTGCCTAACAGCAAAATTCAGGAGCTCAAAGGGGAGAAGGTCATCAGGCCAGAGTGGATCACTGACAGGTCTGTTCATTGCAAGATGATAATGTTTATATTTCATATTTTGTTGTACAGTATTAGCTGAAAACCTTGTTTATCTTGTCATTTGTTTAAAACAGTATCAAAGCTGGGCACCTCCTGCCATATCTACAGTACCAGCTGTATGGCAAACACAAAGGCCCGCTCTTCCCTGGCATGACTCTTCGTCAGACCTCAGAGATTCCTGGACCGAGCCATGGGGTGCTTCAATCAAGTACCCATCTAAAACTAAATCTGCCGCATTGCAAAATTAAACCCCCTGTTCTCAATCATAAGAAGTCTTTATGCAGCGCTCAGAGCACCCCCATCCCCGTCCACATCCCCAACCAATCCCGACCTCAACCTGAGTCCATTCAGCACAGCTCTCCAGCTCGCTTTGTTAACCCCGAACCGAGTCACTCTGCATCCGGCCACCTCATTACAGATCCCAGCCACAGAAGCCCTTTGCACACACACCTGCTGCTTAATCCAAACTCCACAAAGCACCCACACAAGTCTCCGCAGTCTGCTTCCCCACAGGAAGCAGAATTAAAAACGTGAGTATGTAAAGTAAGTAGTTACACTTAAAGTGGACCTCTTGTGCATTTTTCCTTATTCATTATTTAGCATCGAAACACTATATTTCAGACATTTGTTCTCCTTTCAGACCACTCTGATGTCATAGAGGTGGCCTATCCTTTATAATATGTTTGACACAAGGCTCCTGTTGTGCACACATTCGATGTTCAGATAGTCTTTTTCAGAATGAAGTTGGCTTAAAGGGAGATGTGTTAGCACAACTAATTTCAGATCGTGTAAGATAAATGAGGTTTCATTTGAATTGAGAATCAAGCAACTCTGGTAGACTCAAGTAACACAAATAAGGATCTGAAAATGTGAAAAATAGGTCCACTTTAGGTAATAGCTCAGTAAGTTCTGTAGATTTTTTTTTTTTAAACTAACTTTACATTTTAAGGTTTTGAACAGAAATCTTTAAAGAGCTTGAAGTTTTTTTTAAATGTCATTGATTAAAAACTCTTCATGTCCTTTTTATCACAGAAATAGAAACTTGCAGACCTCAGTGGATGTGAGCCATTCGAAAATGAATGAAATCCAAGAGTGTAGCAAAGAAGAACCTCATCTCGCTGGGGCCTCAGATGTGAAGGATGCCCCCTTGACCAATGGACACACTCACATTGTTAATGGTGCCTTAAATTCAGAGGACCTGTCCCCTGTTACAAATCAACCATTTTTGATCAACAGCCTGTCCAAATGCAGGGTTAGGAGTTCACCAGATAAACCTCAAAGTCCTTCTGTACAGTTCCAGGCCAAGCCTGACCCCTACGAGTTTCCCCAAAGCCCTCCAAAGCAATCTGACCAGTCCCTTGTCCTCGTGCAGCAATCCAGCTCACAAAGAGCCAATGAGAAAAGACTTAAGCCTCCACCACCAACCTATCAAGAGGCTATAAAAGCCACTGAAAGCCACCTCTTCCCAAAGCAGCTTCAAGCACCCCTTCAGGTCGATATGATTTCTGAAAAGACTCTTTCTCCTGCATCTCGCTCTCTTTCACATTCTCCAGTTCGACTAAACGGAAGTCACCACAACGCCTTTACATCTGACTCTGCCTCCCTCAGCACAAATAATGTAACATTCAAATCTGAACCTCCCATGGACGAGTCATCGTCATCATCATCCAAGTCTTCAGCACAGCTGCTAGAACATACGGGCAGTTTGATCTCCGAGTTCTACTCTCACTCACGTTTGCACCAGATCTCCACGTGGAGGAGTGGCTTTTCTGAGTACGTCAATGAACTGCACAGCAAACGAAAAGGAGCAGGGGGCGCCAGCCTTCCTGGGAAAGAGCGTTTGAGGAAATCTGCGGCCCAGCGATCTATAGACACTAAAGGTAGGAAAGGTAGGGTTGCTGTGTTTGTTTTCTGTACATTTCTGAGGGCTTCTTTTCTTTATGTTGCCTAAAGACTTTGGACCAGGGATAAAAGATGTGCCCTTGCCTGCTCCAGCTGGGGACCTTGGTTGTATGTCAGTCAAGGTCTAGATCCCCTATAAAGGGGAAAAAAAAGCTTAGCAGTATATCATGATTTATAATTCTACAATTACCATTTTTTTTTGCAGTTGTATGACTTATATGCTTGTATGCTAGAAAACCTGGTATATATTGAGTATAGCAGTGAATACCATTAATTGGTAGGCCGTCGACATCATTGAGGCACTGCATACATGCACCACAATTGTGCATTAATATTTTATTTAAATCTGAAAAACTGCCCATTGACAATATTTGTATGTATTTGTTGTGTGTCAGGTTCATCAGCCCAAGTCAGTGTTAAATCTTGTATCCTCCATGTGGACATGGACTGTTTCTTTGTGTCTGTGGGGATTCGAAATCGACCAGATCTTAAAGGCAAGCCACGTTTTTGTCTGTTTAAATGTGCTATCAGTAAATTTAAAAAAAAAAATATGGATGTAACACACTCGCTGCTCGTGTTTAAAATTGGTTCTTCCAGGTAAGCCTGTAGCTGTGACCAGTAATCGTGGACAGGGCAGAGGGCCTGTGAGACCAGGAGCTAACCCTCAGCTGGAGATGGAATACTACCAGAAAAAATACACACATCCACAAGCTGGTGAGATTGTCATAACAGTGGCTTTCACAGGCTTTTACATGTCCAGCCCTTCTGTAACTAAGCGTCCCCTCTCTGTTCACCTTTCAGAGAGCGCAGAGGATGAGATACACACAACTCCTTCACAAGAAAGCCCTGACTCTCGTACCAATGGAGTAGAGCAGGATGCTGTTGCTCTCTCAATGGCAGAGATTGCATCCTGCAGTTATGAGGCCAGGTAACCTATAAAAACAGATCAGGTCTGCCTTAGTTTCGTAACAATAAGAATATGAACATATATTCTTTCTTCCACAGGCAAGCGGGCGTAAGAAACGGCATGTTTTTTGGGAAAGCAAAACAGCTGTGCCCCGCACTGCAGTCTGTCCCATATGATTTTGAGGCCTATAAAGAGGTGGCCCTCAATATGTATGAGACTCTGGCCAGGTAGAAAAACAGCGCTATCTTTTACTCACACTAATTATGTTCTCCCTTAATTCTTAATATGCATAACTTATTCATGATTTTACTCTTTTCAGTTATACCCATGACATCGAGGCCCTCAGCTGCGATGAAGTGTTGATAGATGGCTCTGCACTGCTAGCTGAAGTGGGCGCCAGCCCTGAAGATCTAGCCAAAGCGGTCAGAGCAGACATCAAGGAGAAAACGGGATGCTGTGCTTCAGTGGGCATGGGTAATTTGTTTGCCTAGTTCGTACTGTAAAATAGATCAAGGCGGCCGCTGCATTTTACAAAGTCTGACTAATCTGGTCTCTTCAGGGTCCAACATCCTTTTGGCTCGGCTGGCGACTCGTAAGGCCAAACCTGACGGCCAGTATTTCCTAAAGTCTGAAGAAGTGGACGATTTTATCAGGGACCTCCCGGTGACAAGCTTGCCTGGTAGGTGTGCAGCACCACCTTCTGGACAATCCACTGATATCAATTCTGTGTGGTAAAATATTCAGTCAAATGATGGTGATGCTACTTTTTCAAGGTGTTGGGCCTGTTATGGGGAGAAAGCTGGCCCTCATGGGTGTGCGGTCCTGTGGTGACCTCCAACAAGTTTCTCTGTCTAAGCTGCAAAAGAAGTTTGGACCCCGTACTGGACAGACTCTGTTCCGCTTCTGTAGGGGTCTAGACGACCGGCCAGTCCGCTATGAAAAGGAAAGGAAATCTGTCTCTGCTGAGATGAACTACAACATCCGCTTTACTCGGGTTAGACCTGCTATTTGTCCTCCCTTCTGTGTCATGTGTTCTACTTCAACATGCCAGCTTTTTTTTTTTTTTTTTTTTTTCCCTTCTAATCCTCTTATGTATCATTTACCAGGTTGATGAGACGGAGTGTTTCCTCACTAATTTGTCCATGGAAGTGCAAAAACGTTTACAAGAAGCAGGTCTGCGGGGTCGAAGAGTCACTCTGAAAGTCATGGTTCGCAAAATTGGAGCGCCACTTGAACCTGCTAAATACGGTGGCCATGGCATATGTGATCATTTAGCCAAGTAAGAAAGAGATCGTTATTCTGTCCTTGTGTGTTACAACTAAATCTTCATATTTTCTCCTCTGTTGTTTATCCTTACCACTGTTTCTTTGTAAGCTTATCTTTATCTGTCTCCCTTTTCATCAGGACCGTGATGCTCGCTCAGTCCACTGACAGTGGTCAGCTAATCGCTGCTGCAGTCATCAAGCTGTTCCATGCCATGAAGGTAGAGGTGCAAGACTTGAGAGGAGTTGGCATTCAGGTTCAGCTTCTTGAGGGACATCAGTCTGCAACACAGGACTGCCGAGGCCTGCGAGGACGCTCCATCAAAGAGATGCTGTTAGGCCAGGCATCGAGTGCCAGATCTAATAACCGAGGTGCGTTCGGTGTTTTTTGGTTCCGCTTGTCTTCATTGCTGTCTGTAAAAATCACTTACGTCTTGTAATATTATTACAGATGCTGCAGACGCGCTTCAGGAGAAGACTACTTCCTCTACAACAGTCCCAACAGCAAACTCCGCGCCATATCCTTTGTCACCTGCTGAGCCAGTACCCGGAACAAGCAAGGAACAACCAGCGTGCAGACAAACTCCAAAGCATTCTCGGACACGTCTCAACTTCAGTATCGAAGTCCCCTCCCCTTCACAGGTCAGGACTGGAGTGAAATGTCTGACTGGTAAAACAAAACCTAAACGGTAACATGCCTCTAACTGTCTCCTAATTTTGTCCAAGGTGGATCGTTCTGTGTTGGAGGCCCTGCCTGCAGAGCTGAGAGAACAAGTGGAGCAGTCGTGGACCAGGAGAGATGGGAGGCCAAATAACTGCCATTCCCCTGTTCTGCAGCTTTCCCCTCTCATTTCTCATCCAGCCTCTCCCCCTCGTCCTCCCCTTGCAACCGTACCTGCACTGAATTATCCACCTGTAGGAACGTTGGTCCTGCAGATTCCAAACCAGCCAGAAAGTCCAGGAATTGTACTGGAACTGCCCAACTTCTCACAGGTGTGTATGCTATAGATTTTTTTTTTTTTTTTGGTGATGGTTTGCCGGTGGTTTAATTTTACAGTCTAAAGTAGAGAGAAAATCAGGAAAAATTGGAAACTGTAGTTTCTGTTGTACTCCATTCCACAGAAACATGTAGTGCCTTGCTGGCTTGTAGCAATTTTGCTTATTGGAGCCTTTAAACAGCACAAAGCGCTTTTCTCTACTGGAAATGTGCCATGAACACATGAGTTGTGACTGAAGCAGATGGTCCCACAAGTTAAAGAAAACAAAAGCTGGTTTCATTGTTGGTAGTAAGTGAGCTTCCCATCTGTCTGACTGCAGGTCGATCCAGATGTGTTTGCTGCCCTTCCCAAAGAATTACAGGAGGAGCTGAAGGCTGCCTACAGCCGCGCAACCGGTATCCACCCTCAGGTGAAAATGTGTAAGTCAGCAGATGAATTTCCTGAAGGAGTGCTTTTCCTTTTGATTGGTTGTTTTTACTTTTTATTTTTTTAACCCTGATTATATTATTTGATTTTATTTTGTTTCTTGTTTGTTTTTTGTTTTTTTGCCCTTCTGGTTTCTCTGCAGTGGAGCAGAAGAATCCACTGCTGCAGCTAAAACAGTCTGGGGCCGGAATCGGCAGTGGTCGTGTAAAGCTTCGCTACAAGAGAAAAAACGCAGTCAGTCCTCTTAAAAAAGGAGCTTCTCCACTCAAGAAGCGTCCAACAACAAACAGCCCAGCCAAAAGCCTGCCACCTACTGGAAAATCACAGGAACCAATAAACAATCGAAAGGCAAGTTTGTCCTCTGCTCTATGCATATGATGCTGCCAACACGTGAAAACATGTGATTTAGTTGACTTATCTTTAAAAATTGCAACTTCTTTTCATTCCCAGACTGAAAATGGTCCCTCAACATCAGTTTCGAAACCAGAGATCCCACCAGCTGTGGTTAAATTGGCTGCTCGTCCTCCTCCAGCACTGGCAGGAGCCTGTGACTTGACAGACATTAAAACACTACTACGGGAATGGGTTACCACCATAACAGGTACACAGATGTGTTATGATGGCGTTTCCTGTGGTGCTGTTGTTGTTGTTGATTTTTATGGGTTTCCAAAAGTGCATCTTTATCTATTTATTTTTTGTTTATTTTTTTAGAACCCATGGAGGAGGACATCTTGCAGGTGGTGAAATATTGCACTGACTTAATTGAGGACAAAGATTTGGAGAAGTTGGATTTGACTATGAAATACATGAAAAGGTTAGTTCTGTGGAGTTAAGATTCCTCAATTTAACTGTCTTCCTCTTTCTTTGTTTTCAAGGTTTCACTTGCTTGTTACGCTTGAGCTTCGTTTTTTTGTTTTTGTTTTTCCCTGCAGGCTCATGCAGCAGTCAGTGGAGTCTGTTTGGAGTATGGCTTTTGACTTCATCTTAGACAACGTGCAGGTGGTTTTGCAGCAGACTTACGGCAGCACTCTGAAGATAGCATGAAGAAAGACGGGGTGCTCTCCCTCGCTACATGCGATCGTTGTAAACAACACTTTTTTGATTTGTTAATTTCACAATACAAATCATGATGTCTAAATTCTGACTTATGAAAGATACAAATAATGGCTACACTTTTATGAGAAAGAGCCATGACAGTATTTTGAAGTATTTTGGACAAAGCGGTTGTTTTTATCACAGAACAATGATGATAGTAGCAGCTTTTTGGAAACTCACTTTCATTCACTCTTATTTTCCTACGACTCATTTTCATATGCAAGATTTTATTAAGGGCAAAAAAAGCATTAAGGGTATCTGTTTTTTGTAGCACTGCAAAACTTTCAGCTGGTATTAGATCGCATACTCCTGTGGTGACCTGAGCATTGGTGCTGTAGATCTGCTCCAGAGATCTGTTTCCAGAGACAGTTCAGGGTCATTTTGGGTTAGAGAGTCACAGAGAGTCAGATCTGGAGACGGCTTTCTGGCTCGATACCAACGAAGGCTGCTGTTAGATCTCTGAGTCGTAGCTGGACTCTGAGACAAACAATAACATCCGTTCCATCCAGGCCTGATTTCGAAATGTATTTTTTGTTTTCATTTTGGGTTTTTCCCCGTCTTGAGCGTTAGAATCTGGTATGTTAAATTTTCCTCGCTTGGATACGTGATCATGTTAAAACAAAAAGTATATTTCAGCAGTTTTACAAACCGCTTACCTTGTAGCATTCTTTATACATAAGACATTTTCAGAAATGATTGGAGAATTTTTTGGGGGGGTTTTCCCCATCATTGTTTTATCGGTGCTCTTTGCCACTAGCACTTATCTGTGAAGCATCTACTGCTGCGTGCAGCAGTGTTGCTTTTTCTTTTTTTTTTTTCTCTTGTTTCTCGTTTCTTTCCAAAAAAAGAAGTGCCAAACGCTGTTATTATACTGTGTAAATAATGTTTTAAAGATCTTTGTCTAAAGTTTTAAAAGAAAAAAAACATGTATGTAGAAAAATTACCTCTTGTATTGTTTACCGGTAGTGGATTCTTAGTAACTGTCTCTAAATTGTAACTCTTTAAATGTTTCTAAATGTTCCAACATGGAAGTCAGAAGCTGGCCAAAGCACTTGAGGTGAGGTTAACTGTTGATTCTCAGTAGCACTCTGATATAGGAGGATGTCGACAGGGGTCATGGCAATCAATGAGTAGCCTATGCATTTCTATTTTTTCTCACATAACAATGAGATGTCCCTTCAAGACCACGTAACATTAAATAAAGCATTTAGTGTTTATGCTGAATGTGCATAGGAAGAGGCGATCTGATTTTTAACTCTGTCACCCACAGTGTCTGATTCACACCCTCGAGACACTTTGTACAGCTTGCAGCTGTGTCGCAGTATTTGTGTGAGGTTTGACTTTAACAGCAGATGCAGCTGCTTGACTTGTGATCGCACCATGGAGGATAATTTGCTTGCAGTTAAAATGCGTGTTTTAAAAGATAATTCTGATATGCAAACCAAATCAATCGGTCATCTTTTGAAACTTGTTGAAATGAATGTAATTTAGAATGTGTGATTCACTTTCAAGACGTTGCCTCTCTTCACCTCTCACGTGTTTCCCGAGGGGAATGGCCAGAAGTTAAAATAAAAATAATAATAATAAATTGGCCTGTCTTGTCTAATCTGGCTCGTGCCTGAAGACCTGAAGCTGTGAAACTTGTTTGTAAGTTTTCTAAACCTTGGTAATAAACTGTAAATTCTGTATTCATTTATTTGTCTTTGCCTTTCTATAAACTGGCCTTCAAAAGGACTTTCAGCTGATAAAATATGGTTATGAAAATTATCTTCAGTGTGTCTGTTGTGTTATTCCCAGGTCTGACAGTGATGAGCATATAAATATGCTAGACATGTCTGTTAGAGATGTATATTATTTTGATGCCAAAAAACATTGAATTTAATAACTTATTTTGTATTGTTTAAATGGGATAAAGTTGACAAGCCACACCATTTTTTTTGGGGGGGGGGTCTAGAGAAGGCATATGATAGGATGGCAGGAGAGGAACTGTGGTACCTCACTAAAGAGTAAGTGGTAAAGAAGTATGTGAAGGTGGTGCAGGACAGTGAGACAGTGGTGAGGTGTGCAGCAGGAGTCAAATCAAATCAAAATTTATTTATATAGCACATATTAAAAACAACAGTGTTGACCATAGTGCTTCACAGTCAATAAAAACATGAGACAGTTAAAACAAACAATAGAAGAGGACAACAAACAATAGGTAACAACGCAACAAGCTAAAACAGCCAACTAGACAGAATCAAAAGCCAAAGTAAAAAAATAAGTTTTAAGACGTAATTTAAAAGACTGGATAGACTCGGCAGTGCGAATATGAACGGGGAGGTTATTCCAGAGTCTGGGTGCCACGGATGCAAAGGCCCGGTCGCCTCTCGACTTCATTCGAGTCCTAGGTTGTGCTAGGAGCCTATGGTTGGATGATCTAAGTGCCCTGTTGGGATTGTATGAATGGAGTAAATCAGAAAGATAACTGGGCGCTAAATTATTCAAAATATTAAAAGTGAACAAAAGAATTTTAAAATCTATACGATATTTAACAGGGAGCCAATGTAATTTGGCTAAAATTGGAGTTATGTGTTCATGAATTCTCGTACCTGTTAAAAGACGCGCAGCTGCATTTTGAATTAACTGGAGCCGGTGTTGTGCCAAAGTAGTTACCCCCGTCAAAAATTGTTTCCCCACGGGGGTAACTACTTTGGCACAACACCGGCAAAGAGAGGAGTGTTGGAGGCCCGAGTAGAGGGAGTTACAGTAGTCCAATCTGGATGTAATAAATGCGTGGATAAGCTTTTCAAGATCTTTTAAAGGAAGGAACGGCTTTGCTTTGGAAATCTGACGCAACTGGTAAAAGCTGTTTTTTACCACAGTGGACACCTGTTTCTCGAGTTTAAAAGAGCCATCCAGGAACACTCCGAGGTTTCTTACAGTGGACGAAAGATGGCTAGCGAGAGGGCCTAGGGCGTCAGCTAACTGGTCTAGCGGAGTGTGACTACCAAAGACTATGATTTCGGTCTTATTCTCGTTCAATGTAAGAAAATTATGTGATAACCAAATTTTTACTTCATGCAAACAGTTGAACAGAGGTTGCAAAGAAGCAGTCACATCGGATTTCAAAGGTAAATAAATCTGGATATCATCGGCATAACAGTGAAAGGAGATGTTATGTTTTCTAAAAATTAATCCCAACATGTACAAAGAGAAAAGAGCAGGACCGAGCACGGACCCTTGAGGCACACCACAATAAATAGGGGCAGAAGCCGAGGAGTGTTGCCCCATAGCAACAGAGAACGACCTCTCTGAGAGATAGGATTTAAACCAAGATAAAACCGTACCTTTGAGACCAACAACATGTTCCAATCTTGATAGAAGAATGTTGTGATTAACCGTGTCAAAAGCAGCAGACAAGTCAAGTAAAACTAAGACCACAGAATATCCAGAATCTACAGTTAAAAGAAGATCATTAAAAACTCTAGGAGTGACAGATGGCTTGAAGATGGGGGATTATATGAAGAATTGATGATATCATCAATGAATATATAGGACAAAGGAGGTTGCTTTTGGAGCTGTAGCGGGTATAAGCCATGGCAACAGCTTTAATCTTCACATTTCGACTTGATTCTCAAAATAGAATTTCGATTCCCCCCCCGCCCCTCTTAAAATGCTATTTCAAGTCTTACCTCGAAATTTCGACTTCATTCATGATGTTTTGGTTTTGCATATAAACTACAAATATTCTTCAGCACGGGATTTACTGCAAACAATATATTTTTTCTTTAATACATCAGATGACAACTGAGCTTTTGGGTCGCTATAAACAAAAGCAGCAGTACAACGTGAAAAAATATAACACACACACACACACACACACACACAAAATAAATTAATAAATAAAAATTAACCCGTAGTATTTCACGAGTTGCCCGGATGTACTTCCTACGACGTCAGACGGGCCCGCTGTGACGTTGTATCCGCAGAGAAACGTTTCGTGCGCGGGCTGAGGTGTTGACGAGCATCTGTCACTTTACTAGGTAATAATTTAATAGCAGCTTGGTTATACTTTATATTTTCGACAAAATGCACAGTTGACGTTCATTAAAAAAAAAAAGGATCAATACAACTGTTTCCAAAACTGTTGCTGTAACGTTTGTTAACAATGGCGGGGCTAATGCTAGCTAGTTAAGATAGCAAGCAAACGCAGACTGAGAGTTTATAGGGAGATTTTTGTTGAACTGCTGGCGTGTAGAAGTACGTGTAGCTACGTTTCTTAGTTTGTATAAGTTAGCTGTAGATACGTAAGAGGTACCCAGTTACGGTCTGTGCCTGTACCAGCTAACTGTAGGCACCACCGGGCAGAAACAAGGTGTGCCCCCTGCCGTTACTGGCTTTGTCTGCGGCGTTAGCTAGCTAAAAGAGGAGCTCTCGGACCAGTTTCTGTGTAAGCAACGTTGCTAACGTTACATTGTTGTACATACTTGATCACACCAGCTCACAGTGTAGGGGTAAAACAGGGTTTTCCCCATTATAAAATTTGGGAACAAAGGCGATGTCGAGATTCCTTTCTCTTTATTTTGCGTCTTTGCGCAAAAGAAAGCTTATAAATAAGTCGTATGAATAAGTTAACTATTTCCTAGTCGTCATGCGCTCCATCACGCTACCTTTGAACTTGTAGCCAGTGCAGTGTGGATGTCACATGACGGATACACATCAGCCACTGACATTTGCAGAAAGCTTGTATCAGCTGATATCGATATTAGGCACTGTGATGTTGTTATTGTCCTGCTGTCTGGTGTCATGTCTCACCATTGTTTATCTGCCCATTTTCAAACAGAGTCAGGCAGCCATGGCTAACCAATCAATGGAAATCATAGCAAAAGTTTTGGAGCAGTCAGCCAAGCTGGTGGAGGAGCAGGTGGATGCCCAGTTGGCCAAGCTGAATGAAATGGATGAAGATGATTTGGAGAGGCTGAAGGAAAGGCGATTAGAGGCACTAAAAAAGGCCCAAAAACAGAAGCAGGTGTGTGGGACAATTTATAATCACTGTAACATTTTGCTGTGTTAATTTCTTAAAGCAGATAAAATAATTTGAATCACTGAGAAGATTCACTTCTTATCCGCACCATCAGCAGAACCTAGTCTAAAAAATGAAACTTTCGACACTACAATTTGTACTGAAGTCACTCAGTTCTTTGAAGGATCACAATAAAAGACCTGGTGTCATGTTTATAGACTGCCTTGCTCTGAAGTTAGGCTACACAGCATTTGGGTCTATTATTCAAACCCTTTAAAGAGTGTTTTCATTGTACTCCACTATAATAGCTTTTCTTGTATTTGTAATCTTTTGTTTTGCTTTTCAGGAGTGGTTGTCTAAAGGTCATGGGGAGTACAGAGACATATCCAGTGAGAAAGACTTTTTCAGTGAAGTGAAAGACAGCAAGAATGTCGTGTGCCATTTCTACAGAAATTCAACCTTCAGGTAAGTCACTAAATGATGCAACAGGACCATGAATTAGAAATGTAATGTAGTCCAAAAAACAAAACAAAGAATCAGAGGTAGTTTATAGAAAATTAATATGTTCTGCAAATTAATGAATTTATTTATTAAAATCATCTTTTCAGACAAAATGACATTTCCTACGTGTGAAGTGTGGGAATTTGACCTTTAACAATCAACATTGTGCCTTGTTTTGCGTCAGTTTTTTTTTACTCAGTCGCCAAGATATTAATCTGTTGATGTCAGACATCTGAACTTGTCGCTCTGTCCTTAGATGTAAGATCCTCGACAAACACTTGGCCATCTTGGCAAAGAAGCACGTTGAGACCAAATTCATCAAACTGAATGCAGAGAAAGCCCCATTTCTGACAGAGAGGCTGCGCATCAAAGTTATTCCGACTCTGGCTTTGCTTATTGATGGAAAAACAAAGGACTATGTGGTCGGATTCACTGACCTGGGAAACACGGACGAGTTCACCACAGAGATGCTCGAATGGAGACTTGGCTGTGCGGACGTTATTAACTACAGGTGAGATGTGCAGTAGACTCACTCGAGCACCTTATGTGTTGTGAATGAAAACGTTTTATCTAACATGATCCCTTTTTCCTGTTTCTAGTGGCAACCTGAGGGAGCCCCCAACAGCGACACAGAGATCAGGAACAAAGTTCACAAAAGTGGAGAAGAAAACCATCAGAGGGCGAGGTTACGACTCTGATTCTGAAGATGACTGAAGAGGTTTGACAGTGTTCGGGTTTACTCTCTCAGGGCTACCTCATTACTAAAACTCCAGCAGACAGCCCACTTCCTTTTTTCCCTCTTAGTAATTTCTATTTTTTTAATTAACGCAATCCACTGATTCATTTTATTTAAAAAGCATGTTTGTTTCAGCCTTATTTAAGGACTTATCCACCATGATTTATATTGGAATATCTGAGTAATAAAATGTATGGTTCATGAACAAGGGAAGCACACTGAGCAACCACTAGCTGTTAGCTGTATTTTGTTTTTCTTGATTTACAGGTGTAATCATTTATTGTAGACAGCTGTCTCACGCACTTTCCTGTAACCTTTGTACGTCTCGTGTTGGAACCAAGTTCATGGGTGCATGTGAGTGCCAAGATCATCTTTGAAGAGCAAAATAAATTTTTACATGACATTTCATGGTAGCATGAGTTTGACCTAACTAATGCAGACTTAATAAAAACAAGAAAAAGATGGGGAAAAAAACTGCTTGTGTATTTTTTGTGTTACTTCTTCAGGGTTAGAGGCAGCGTATTTGCAAGAGTTGTATGTTGCCTTTATGGATGAAAATAATACATCCTTAAACTCACTGGATACTTTTGTCTTCAGAACAATCTAAATTCTTCATAGCATAGGTTGAACATGGTGCTTGAAATATTCCTCAGAGATTTTGGTCTATATTCACAAGATTACACAGATGGAAGCATCAGAAGATTTGTGGACTGTGATCAACAACACTTGGGTAGGTTGTAGTGTTTAAATGATGCTCTGTTGGTACACAACCTTGGAGAAGGTTGTGTTGGAAAATCCCAGAATATAAGCAGTTTCTGAAATACTCAAGACTACACTGTCTGGCATAAACAATCATGGCACACTCAATCACCTTGAGGCATTCTGATACTGCAGCAGGCTGTAATGACCATGTCTAAATGCATGCAGTTGCTGCCATGTGATTGGCTGATTAAATATTTGGATTAGCAAACAGTGTACCATATGTACCTAATGAAGTGGCCAGTATAATTACTGGCAATGTTTTTATGTGAGCCTTTGTTCTTAGAAAACAAAATAGGTGGAGTTCCCATTTGCTGTTTTTGTCTTTAAACTGAAAACTATAACCATCTAAAAACATTTTATGGGCGTGGATTATTTGTAGCTGATGAGACTGGCTGGTGCTATGCTGAGCACGTTGAGCATTACTACAAAACTAAAAACCGCAACACAAAAGGGGGCCCTCGATTTCTATAAATAACTGTTTGGCAGTCTGATACAATTGAGGTGGTGAGCAAAAAACTTGTCTTTGGGATTTAGGAAGTCATTTTTAATTTTAACAATCTGAACCACTAACTGTTGTTGAATTATCTCAGAACCCAAATTACACTTTTTACCAAATTACTAGCTGTCTGTAAAATTAATATGCTGGTATTCAAATTGCTAAACTGTTGATATGTAGAAAAAATAAAAATAAATCAAGTTTTCTGGAAAAGTTTGAGTAATTCCTGAATTAACTCAAACTTAGAACAGTGGGTTTGCACAGAGTTGAATTTTTCAGATGCGACGTTAATGTCAGTATTCCTGCTTCATCAGGATGGCACTTTGCTCAATCATTTGAGAGACAGGTTGATGAGAACATTTAATCATATTCATCTGCAGCTCAGCATCAAAACACAGGAAACAGCAATCAAGAAGTCTGGTTGGTGCCACAGCTTTCTCTCACTGCAGAGAGAATGACAACAGGACATTTTCCAGGACATTCACACACGCAACAGTGGAGCTAAGATTCGATTGCCTTGTTGTCTACAGGTTGGAGGAGGTGGTGTACAATAAGTTCTCCTTTGCTGTTGATGTATGCATCGGCCATGTCATGCTCAGCAGGGAGCCCATAGGGAGTCTTTAGTGGCTGTATCCTGAAGGTATCAGAAAGAGATGGCAAAGGAGATATAACAGTATAGATATGTAGGCATCTCAGGCAACCTCAATTTGAAAAAAAACTAACCTTTTTTTAATAGTACTTTAAGAGTGATGTGTTACTACTTTTGGTTAATTAATCCTACCTTACAAGGTGCTTGACAAACTTCAGTTGGCTGTTGACTGCAGGAGTATTTTTATGAATTACAGGGACGTGAGCCTAAGTGCGAGACAAAGGCAGAGAAAATTATTCCAAAAGATAAAGGCTGTGAGCGTCTGCATGAGGTGACACACTCTGTACAGATCATTTATCCTGATCAGAGCTCCTTCAGGGTACAAGTCACTGTTGAAAGATGCTGAAAGACGCAAAGAATTACATGGAAATTCCTGAACTAAAGCTGACAGCAGTGTTTTGTTGTATGTGCAAAAAAAAACAAAACAAAAAAAAAAAAACATTGAACATGATCCGGTTACATTAAGTTAATCCAAAAGTAAAACAAAAACGATCTGTAGCCTTTACAAAAAGGGAACCCAGTTTGGGGTCCTGTACCATGACAGAAATTTTACCTTTTGAAGCCCGAGGTGTTTTATTATCTCTTTCTCCCAGTATGGCCTTCGCAGCGCACTTTTGACCCGCGTCACTATGTGCAGCTTGTGCGGCTGGTCTGGATCGCCACCATATTTCTCGTGCTCTTTCGATCGCTCAGCAAAAATCTGTTAAGAAAATACAGAATAAAGGATTATCATTATTCCATGGCAGGATTCATCTGTAATGACGGGCCTAAAGCAACACTTTAAAAAAAAAAAAAAAAAAAAAAAAAAAAAAAAAAAATGCTGAGTAGCTAATAATCCACCTAAACCATTGTGTCTACTGGACCTGCTGGAATTATACCCAAACTTACTTAATCCAAATAAATATTAATGTAAAAGAATTATATTTTGACACACACATGGGTAGGGCCACAAGACGTTACATACTTTGAGTGTTGCTAATTACTTTACAAATGTACAACATTATAGATTCTAAATTTATTCTTACCTCTGGTGGGATTCTGGATTTGGAGAATTTGCTTCTTGCTGACACATACCATGCACAAGGTGACAAAACTGGAGCTTCTGTCAGGGTCTGTAACATATGCAAACAGAGAGAAGGTAAAAAGCAAAGCCCAGTATCAAGGAAAATGTGTTTACTTACATATGTAGAAAATCTAAAAAGTTCTGTAGAGTTAAGTCTCAGAGATAGATTGCTGTTACTGGTGGTAGATATTCTTTTCTTTAGGGAACAAAAGTTTTTGTTTTTGTTTTTTTAATGATTTAAAAATCTGATATTCTGACACATCAGCAGATATTTTGTTTTTATCTTTCAGATCCACAAAATATGAACAGATTTCCCTAACATTTGTCATGTGTAGTTATCCGTTTACTGATTTATGCTTTGCCTGACTCTGGTCAGGTTGTTGGATTTGTGTTACTCCAAACAGCTAATAGCAAAAGGGAAGTTGGAGCACATTCCTCCCATATTAGCTTTTCATCTCTGGATCCCTGTTAAATCTAGAATTGGATATAAAATTCTTCCTCCTTACATACATCTGATACACCTGAGCACTTCCACTTGTCTCTTTTCACTCCCCTTCTGTTTACACACCACTGCACCAAGTCATTATTGCATACATACATTTTTGCCTTCCCTCTCTCCCTTAGTCTGCTTTTTCCTACCTCTTTGCTTTTTCCCCCTCTCTCTTCTATTTCCTCTTATCACCCTCTCCAGTCACAGCATATGCCTGCCCCTCCATGAGGTGGTTCTGTCAGAGGTTTCTTCCTGTTAAAAGGGAGTTTTTCCTTCCCACCATCACAAAGTGCTTGTTCATGGGGGCTAGTTGAACTCTAGAGTCTTTACCTTACGGCATAAAGCGCCTTGAGGCGACTTTTGTTTTGATTTGGCGCTATATAAATAAAATTGAATTGAATTGAATTAAAGCATATTGAAGCGATTTTTGATGTGAACTGGTGCTATATATAAAATAAACCTGAACTGAATCTTAGATGACAATATTAGTATTAAAGTTCTAACTTTAATACTTGGAGCACTTTCTGCAGCAAATGTAGCCTAGTGCACATCACAGCTGACTGGATAGTGGTGCAGAGAAGCCCAGTGGCTTCACACAACAAGTGAGTTTCATTAATGCTGAGTTAGTTACAATGGCCTCATTTTCTTTTCTTTTTTTACATAACTGAGCACGTTGTATATGTATCCAGGACATTGGTCATTATATTTGAAAGTTTCGCGTCCTAAAATTCAGCACTGCAGTCATCTAGCAAACAAAATAAATAAATCCAGTAAACCTAGAAAAATCCAGTAACTATTCTCCAAGTCCCATCCCTGATTTGGGTTTCAGGTTTAGCTGGATTTTTCCTCAAGCAGCGTTAAACTAAATGAGCCCGTATGTCAACTTCAAGATGTACGAAACACTTTGTAGACAGTTCAAGTCTGAAACATTAAAAACGTGCAGTGATGTACCCACCTTTACTGATAAAAAGCTCAAACTGCGACAGACAGCTGACATGTTGTGTTCCTTCTGCTGCTCTTTAGCTAACAGGGGCTACGAGACAAGGTTACAGCCTTGCTAACCGCTAAATAACACGGAACTCGAGCCTAACTAACCGCTATGAAAAACTGACCTATAATCATACCAAATTTACCAAGTTCGCACATTTAAACATTAATTCGGCACTGAAAACAGCAGTGAAACAGGAGAGTCACGCTGCTGTCAAGCCCTCTCTCTCCGCCGTCTTAACCGGAAACGTCGGGGAGTTACATTAAAAGAGCACCGCCTCTTCGAGAGCACCGCAATTTGCACATTGTTCCTACCCTAATTTTTCTAGTGTGATAAATATGTTGTTTGAATAAATTTGGACTTAATAAAAACTGAAAATACTTTAACTGTGTGTTTTTATAAAAAAAAAATACATAACCATCAATTTTCTAACCAAGGTCATTACGTTTCTCCGGGAGTTATTTTTATGGGGCACTCGTGGGTAGAGCTACTTCTCTCAGCTTCTTTCCTGTCACTGGTGAAACGTGAGGTTTATTTAGAGTTATATAGGTCTTAAAAGACAGTTGAAAGACAGAACAATGACACAAAACCACCTGTCGGGAATGGAGGCGTCCGCCGTGTCTGTCTTGAAGCGAGCGGTGGAGCTGGACCAGAGCGAACGTTTCCAGGAGTCTCTCATCTGCTACCAGGAAGGCATCCAGCTGCTTATGGACGCGTTAAAAGGTCCTCCTTTAAAAATAAATAAATATTAATAATTACATATTTTAAACATTGCCCTGAATTACGCTGAACGTCTTTTTTTTAATGTTCTCTTTGTCCTGTGAGCAGCTGTAAAAGATGACTCAAAGAGAGGACACTACAGAGAGAAGATAAAGGGCTACATGGACAGAGCAGAGCAAATCAAAGTTCATGTGAATCAGATGAAGGAAGGTAATTTGCCAGTAATGGAGCAAAAAAGGGCAAAGTGGGCCGGGCAAAGATGAATTACCCTGATCGACTGAGCCTCTTGTTTGCAGTGGTTTTGACTGTTAGACCTGTAGCACCTGTGTGTAAATGAGAGGGAGACAGGTGTAACAGTGGAGCTCCAAGGGGCAGAGGTAGATGTAGCGACCCCGAAAGGGAGCAAGAAGTAGAACTTTGTGGTAATTTTGACACAAGCAAGAACTCAAATCAGGTGAACAAGGTGCTTCAGTGTTGCATATGACCAAATTAATAATTTGCACAATCTTACTGACCCTGTTGATTTGGGTTGCTGAAGCCCACTTTGCCCTGTAATCCAGCTCTAGCTGAATATTGACTGTGCGATCTTCTCAACAACCAAAATCTTGTTTATTGTTTTGTTATATCCCTTACATTTATGTATAAATCTAATTATGTCTAGTATCTCTTATAGGCAGGATCCTATTCCAGTGTAGGACTGTGCTGGTTAAGTTTTTAGATTTAGGGGGAAAATATATGGCAAGAGCCACAGCTAAAGAAGGGGGTTTTCAAAATTTGTGTTTCTCTTATCTTCCCTGATAGATGGGAAGTACCACGAGCAGATAAGAATATCAGAGGATGCTACTGGTTACAGCTATGAGGTTCTGTTCAAGCCATACATCAGCAGCGCTCTCACTGAAGTCTGGGTGGAGGACCCGTACATACGGCACACCCACCAAGTAAGAGTTTTGTCCTCATTAACTGGGGTTTTTATTCATTCCACTCTGTCATCAGTCTTTTATCAGGCTTTGTTCAGAGGTTGGAGCTTATCTTTAATGAGTTTATCCATTAATTTGATACCAATAGAATGATACTAGAGGACTAAGTCTGCAATACACGTATACATTTTCCGCCTTGGGTAGCAGGAGCAGCCGACAGGGGGGACATAATCTCTTTAACATGTCCTGGTCTGCGCCAGGGTTTCTCTGTGGCCAGAAAGCCTTCAACATTTAGATGGCTGAAAGATTTATTGATTAATAGAACTATCACAGATTAGTTGAAGTTAAACAAACAAATGTTATAAAAATCTGTCTGGTAGGTTATGAAAAGACTGCTAAGCTGACTTTAATTAAACTTTTTGTAGAGGTCGTGTATGGGAAAAGGAGGAACACATTCAGTTATGATGTGGATGATGTGTTTGATAAAAGCCTGAACGCATATACTGAAAATCTTTTTTTTCTCTGATCATGTGTTGCAAGCTGCAAGCAAGCAGCTTTCTCCTTATTAGTTTGACTAGGACTTTATAATAAATAATTGTAATTTTATGTTTATGATTTAAAAATCAGCCCTAAACTGTACCAACCTTATATAATATGCCAAACAAAGCCCTCGCCTTTCCTCTCACAAACAGTTGTACAACTTCCTTCGGTTCTGTGAGATGCTGCTAAAAGCCCCCTGCAAGGTGAACAAGATCCACCTCCTCACGTCGCAGGATGAAGTGAGTTACTCACACAATAGAGCTGCATTTTATAGTCAAAGCTGAGCAGCCACTGCTGTCTTCTCTGTTTAGTTTATACTGTCATTTCCCGTCCCGCAGGCTGATAGTGGCCAGCAGAGCGGCGCTCTGGCCGAGTTGAAAGAGAGTCTCAGCGCTCACGGAGTGACTCTAGACCTGCAGTACTCCTCCACTATCCATGACCGGGAGATCAGGTACACCTGCAGATTTTCCTCATTTACAGCAGCCACATACGTGCAGCATGAGGAAGTTCATCCTTGTGACATCTGATGTTCACTTCTACATTAACACTCCATTGCTCAAAATACGGTCTCTTTTATCCCAGTAAATTAAACCTGATTTTATTTTTAGGTTCGATAATGGTTGGATCATAAAAATTGGAAGAGGGTTGGATTACTTCAAGAGACCTAAAGTGAGACTACGCATTATATACTTATTAGTATTCATCTGTAAGTATGGAGTGGCTAAAGTGAACGAGATCTTTCTGTCGTTTGTCTCGCAGGGCCGATTCTCTGTTGGATACTGTGACTATGACCTCAGGCAGTGCCAGGAGACCACCGTAGACATTTTCCACACCAAACACACAAAAACTCTATGAGACTCACAAAGCTAAAATGATTATTTTTTTGCCAAGCCGTTTAATTTACTTACCTGCCTTCCAAACACAAGCAGATCTACAGTATTGTAGGATTTGCTTTAGCTTGCGGGTGTCTGGGGACTGACTTTTATAACAAGATGGGTTACTGTTTGATTTCTGCTGCACTGGAACGTCTTAAATTTCTGCTAACTGTACTGCCGCTGCTATTGGTGAATTTTTAAGTTCAGTTTTCAGTTCTTCAGTTTTCTATGATTTTTTTTCCGTTTTCTATGATATTTATGAAAAATATGGATATTTTTATCTTTTTTTTTTTTTTACTTCCACAGATTGTAATTCTACAGAGACCTTTTTGGGGGGAAATTAATTATTTCAAAACATTTTTTCTAGATTACTTTACACAATTAAAAATGTATTTTTGTTTAAATCGAATTTAAATTTAAAAATACAAAACCAAAACATATTTAAAACGCATTAATAGTAAAATGTGTTACAGGATTGCCAACTTTAGGCCCTTTTTAAATGAATTGCTTATGATGGGTAATTGGACCTCTAGGTAATGAAACATTAGGCCCTTTTCAGTTGACTGGAAATGTACCGTCCTGATTCTATTAGTAGATTAAAGAAACCAAACATGGCCCTGAATATCGTTTTGTACTGAAAAATGAATAAAATGTAACAGTTTTTAAACTATTTATAATACATAAATGCAGAATAAATATTAAAACTGACCAAAGTGTGCTGAAAGATTGTGAGATGCTTTCTTGTTTTCTACAGAATAAAAAAGTCCAAGACACAGATAAAATGAAAACAGTGACCAAGAGGACGAGAGTGGGTAGAGTTACACAGAAAGGTGCACTTACAGAAAGTGTTTATGGTAATCAGCTGGTTGTTTTCCAGGTTATTATAGGGTTAGGGTGGAGGATTACTCTAAAACCTAGAATTAAAACATTTTATTGAACTAAAAAACAAAAACTAGACTTGGAAAAAAATTAAACTAACTGAAAAGATTTTGTGAACTTGGAAAACTGACTAAAAAATGGTAAATGGCCTGTATTTGTTTAGCACTTTACTTAGTCCCTAAGGACCCCAAAGCGCTTTACACTACATTCAGTCATCCACACACTGGTGATGGTAAGCTACATTGTAGCCACAGCTGCCCTGGGGCGCACTGACAGAGGCGAGGCTGCCGGACACTGGCGCTACCGGGCCCTCTGACCACCACCAGTAGGCAACGGGTAGAAGTGTCTTGCCCAAGGACACAATGACCGAGACTGTCGGAGCCAGGGCTCGAACCGGCAACCTTCTGATTACAAGATGAACTGCCAACTCCTGATTGGTCAAATTTTATCGTAGCTTGTCTGATGAAGCGTTGATAGACAAGACTGAGTCCTCTGATTCAACTAAACATTTGCCAACAATAAAAATCTGACTTAAAAAAAAAAAAAGAGCAGATGCAGGTCAGTGCAGATCAGACCTTGTCATAGTCTCCACACAGTCAGATTATATCCATCAAAAACCACTCATTCACTTATACACACTGTATTTGATTCAGACATAGGTCTTTACATCTGTAACAAGTTCACAAACATTGCAAATCCCATTCTGACTCTTATTACAACAAAGTCTAAGCTTAAGGCACATTCACCACCTGCTTCATAGCTTTCATACATATTACACTGATCAGCAGATTGAGCAGTCATGGAGCACTGAACTCATGATTCCTTAAAAACCTACATATTTCCACAATTATTGAATTCTGGATAAGGTTATTAACACTTACAATTACCGGAGATGTACATGTTTAATATCTTTGACTGATTTTTATGTCCCAAAGCTATATTGTAGCCATAGCTTCTTCTGTTTCTGCTGGCTCTGTATTGGTGCAACATTTCATGCATGTAAGACACTGATGTCTAGTTAACGATTACCATCAAACTCTTATCTGAATCCAGAATCCCAAACTAAATACAGATAAGCTGCAGGGGAAAGCTTGTTCAGTGGTTTCAGATATCGGCCAATTGTTCTTGGGTGAATCAATGGAAACATCTTGCCAAAAAAAAGTCGTCTATAAAAGTGAAAAAATGAAAAACCCCAAAGAAAATTCCCTCACATTTTTTTCACATTTGCTAGAATGAATGGTAACCCTCGTGACTTCAAACAGCGCTGTGATCGGATTATCTATCGGCCTTAATCTCGATATGCACAGCCCTCATCTGGCCTGTGAGAGGAAGAAATTATAATCCATCGCAACACCACATGAATCAGAGACTGCCATATACTGCTAAAAATCAGTACCTTTGCTTTCTTTCTGTCAGGGGGACAAATGCTGTGATGACAAAAGCAGAAAGTGCAATAAACGTGTATGATGCTTTATTATCTACAAACAGCCTCCCTATGATAGCAGATATTAGCCATAATCACATTACATCCCTATTATAAGATAAAAATAAGCCTGTGTGTGTATTCTCCTTTATGTGTAGATTATGGACAATAAATCTATGAATGAGGGAATTAAATAAAACCACATCCCAGACTGTTATGTCACTGTGGGCTCTTATCACGGTGCATGTGTCCCGTTGGATGTAATCCAGATGTTACCCAGCTGGATGTGGGTTCTGGTGGGAGAGACGAGGATTTATCTGTAAGGAGACTCATTGGAGATGCTGCTCAGCCAAGCTTCCAGACACATGGATGCAGATGCAAGCGTTCGCATGCCAATTCCTGCAGGCCCTCCCTCTCGCCGATTGTAGCCCAGTGGCCTAGATTAGCTCTCCCATCTCCCAGTACTGTCCTGTGTGAACGCGCAGGAAGTAGGACTCGCAGGAACAATGTGTCATCTCGTTGCTGCGAAACAAGGCGTCGTCTCACAAATCGTGAAAAATGTGTGCGGGAGTTATAGAGGAGCAAAGGTCCCAGGCGAACATTTCAAAGACCGCACCTTCAGGACTGTGGCCAAACAGTCTTGGGTGAAAATGATGTGACGTGCTGGGAGGTGGCTGATTCCTGTTTGTTTTTATTTATTTATTTCATTTCTGAACGCTCACAGCACACCCATAGCCTCCGCTCTTTGATCATCGGAAGGGCGTGAGCGAGCCTGTGCAATATGTAAACAGCTCTATGAGCCATAATTCCTATATTCATGTCCTCTTTCCAGCTGGAGCTTTATTTTTTATTTTTTTACCCTCTACTCTCATTTCTGGGTCTAAAATCAGGTTAACGTTTTATAAGGAGCTTAGCACAGAGGGCCACAGTGTGCCACTAATGTAATAGAGTATCTCTCTCGCTCTCTTTCTCTCACTCTCTCTCTCTCACACACACACATTCTCATCTGTCCTCTTTTCTCTTGTGCATTTGCTCACCCTGTCAGGAAGTGACCTTCTCTCTCTCTCTCTCTCTCCCTTTCTTTCTTTTCTCCCAGCCTGTTTTTTTTCCCACCTCCCTCACTCCCTTCCCTCGGTATCTCCCTCCGTCTGCAGATGTGGTATGTCTGAGGTTTAATCATTAAGGCAGGGACACAGCTGATACAAGACCGCTCCGTGAAGAGAGGAGGACGATCAGGAGGGACAAGTTGAGGTGCTTGGTTTTAGATTTTTGGTAAGTTCAGCCGTTGTTTTCTTTTTTTTTCTTCCTCCTTCCCCATCTGGAGTGCGTGTGTGTTTTCCCCCAGGGAATGTCACCTGGTGGAGAAATGTTGCAGCGTTGTGGATCATTACGGCGTTGTGAAATCTTACAAGAATCTCTCTGCAATGTCAATAATCCACCGGATTATCCTCTGTTTCTCTGGGAGCTATAGTTCAGCTCAGTGAACGGTGAAACCGCAGGGAGCACTTCACTGCGGAGAGGAAATCAAGTCTGAGGTTTACATACTGTTTAAATCGATTTGCTTAAACTGATCGCAACTGTTTTGAGGATCGAGTGAAAAGGGTGTAATCGGTGACATGAGAGGTGCAGTGTGGACTTTGCTTGTTTGTCCATAACCTGGCACATCTTGTCTTATCAGGCAGTTATACAGCCTCATGCTCTGTTGACAACAGTTCCTTAGATACACCAGCACCCTGCAAAAGGTGGGATATACTAATGTCAGGCCGGTCTTCATGAAAAAAATTGGAACTGACTTTAGCATAGAGTAGCACGCCAACTCAGTAAGATGGTAAAGCAGTGAAGGAAGATTTTAGCTTTTGCTTTGTTCATCATATGTGCTGTACAGTGCGATGCCATGCTTCAAATCCACGTTCTTGCTACTCTGCAGTACCTGGGGTGTTTTTTCTTGGCAATGCCACATGTAACATCGATTAAGACGTTGTTCATCTTGACAACAGACTGTCCTCACCCAGCCCTCCCAACTGATAATGAACAGTAATAAACCTTTGAACCTCGAGTCCATGTTTACTCCTGCAAAGACAACAAGCGAAGTGTTTTCCACTGAACACTTAACTGTCATCTGCTCTACACTTTTTTTTTCTTTTAGGGATCAGACCGATGGAGTCTTTCTCGGGAGACGCAGAAGAAAGCGCAGAGGACGTCGCAGGTGAGGTGATCTGTCTCGTAGTTTAACCTGAGAGTGCTAACACATCGTCATGAAGTGAAATATGAAAGAGATGCTCATTGATAGAACGTCTCGAAAACAGAAAATAGAGAGTGTGTGAGAGCACGTGAGTTCTCCTTGTTCACGTGCGCGTGAAATGCTGTGACCTGGATCTGTCTCGGTCTCAATCTCTGTTAGGACGTAAAAGATCCAAGATCAAGGATCTGAAAACTCGTCTCTTTGGGAAAAGTAAGAGAGCAGGCGGAGAAGGAAATACCAAACTCAGCCAGTCAGCCAGTGACATCACTGCAGGAAAAGATCTCGGATCAGAAGAAGATTTGGTGTGAGTGTTTACGTGACACGACGCCTTTCGAAAAATTCTCTTTCAGGTTCACTTACTTGTCCTTACTTTGACTCGTCCTTCTTCTGGCTCCACTTAGATGCGCACAGGCCATCATGGGATCGCGGGCACTGTCCCACGACAGCATCTTTCTGGATGACCTGGTCATGACAGAGCCTGAACCCACCAGGGTCTTATCTCAGGAGAACGTTCACAGCAAAATCAAAGCTCTCCAGGTACGGCACTTCTTTATTTTAGGCCTGTTGTTTAAACTTATGGTAACAGTGACTCTATTAAAATCCTCGTGATGCGCTCTGTCATCACAGATGACGCTTCAGCAGCAGAAAATGCATTTGGGCCCACCTCCTATGGTCCTGCGAATGAGACGTCCACCAGATCTGAGCAGCCAGGAGTCACTTCCTCACAGTCCTCCTCATGATTCAGGAGAAGACAATACATCTCAGGAAACCCTTACAAAGGTGCATAATCCTGCTGATTAGATGATGCGTGGATTCAAAAGCAGGATTTGCATTTGTTTAAATTTAACAAGCAAGCATAAAGTGTTCTGATCATATGTTTTTATTCTCAGCATATCCCATAAAAAAAGGCCAGCGCTGTACCCCCATTTTTTCCTATTATAGTTATAACTGAAAAAAGTGGGGTTATAAATACCTATATAGCATCATTTAAGAAAACAGTATATAGCAATCCCTAAAACAGCTGGTCGCTGTAAAACGTTTTATTTAAGCAGGAGAAAGTGGTGCATATGTTGGGGACTATTTTAAGACACAGATTAATGCACCGTAAATCCTCAGGATTGACTGGACAGAAACTTCAAGAGAGGAATCTGTCATCTGAAATGCTGTTTCCAAAAGTCGAATCAGTGATGGAGCCAGAGGGTTCTTATGTAAGGTGCACTGTTAAACTGTGTCCCTGCCAGCCTGGCCCCTCTTTGGCTCCACTCCATATAGAATATCAGATAGGTAATAGAGGTTATCAACAACCTGTTAGGTGAGGCTGTGTGCAGACAGGAATAGGACCCAAGGTGCAGACTCCGGAGACAGTCGTGAACTCAAAAAGGCTTTAATTAGGTACTCAAAAATATAACATAACTAAAAAACTCAAAACAAACTTAAACTGGAGGAATGACAGAACACACAGCTAGGAAAACGGTAGATCGCGACACGGACACAGAGAAACACAGGGCTTAAATACACAGAGGGCGCAATCAGGGAATGGGTAACAGGAGGGAAACACAGCTGGGGCAAATCAGGCCTAACGAGACAAGGGGAAGCAAAACCAGACACATTAACATCAGACATGGACTTTCAAAGTAAAACAGGAAACACATAACACAGACTGAACAAAGACACAGACTCGCACGCACTGCAACAGAGGGAACAGAGACGTGGGACCAGGGCAGACACAGACACTGACTGGACATGGGGATATAGCCACTAAGGACACACAGAGACGCGAACTAGACAAGGGGATACAGCTGACAGGGGAGACAGAGCAGCTAGAGAAGACAGAGACATAAACTATAAGACAGAACTCAAAGAAACCAAAGACTAGAAAGTATAAATAATATAATAAACTCAAAACCCCTGGGTCAACGACCCAGGCATCCTAACACAACCATGTGTGATACATTGACATAATAATCCAAAACACTGTATTTTGTAGTTCTTTCTCTTAGCCCATTGTTTGCAGGATTGTACAGCGATTTTGTTGGCCTTTTTTTCTTTGCAGGCGATATCTCAGCCAACATCTCGCACTCTCTCACCCATCCCCAAACCTGCACCTATCAAATCTCTTCCCTCGTCTCCATCCCATGCTTTTCCTCTTTCCGTCCCCTCTGTTTCTCCTTCTGCTGCTGAGGTCCCGTCGGATTTTAGAACACCGGCTCAGTTCGCTTCCCGATTAGACACTTCTGCCGCACGCCACCGAATGTCTATCAAACCCAGAAACCAGAGGGCCAGCACTAAGATGAAAGCTGCCGCGGTAAGTTGCTGTAGTTATTTCTCTCTCTTGTATGCTCTTTGTATAAGCAAATAGTGCACCGCCACTTCACTTTCCTGCCCTTCATATCTCTCGCTCTTTTTTTATTTATCTTCAGACTGTCTCTCAGTCTCATTTAGACACCATGAACAACATTGACCGACCCGAGCCTGTCAAAGAACTAAAACACCATCTTGGTGCTCAAGAAGAAGTAACAGTGGAAACAAAAGAAGAAGAAAAAGTTGCTGTTCCCATTGTACATCAGCGTCTTCCTTCAAAATGTGCAGAAATGGCACCGGTCACATCAGAGGCGGTACCCAAACCAACAAGTCAAAGTTTCTCCAAACAGGACTACGTTCTTCCTGAGACTGTAGCCTCCCAAGTACCTCGAGTTAAACCTCGCAGACGTGTGGGTTCAGCATCTGGTGAACGTCCACACTCGTCCTTCATAGAGTCAGGACTGAAGGAACAAAGACAAGGGGATTTGGAGAAGCAACTAATGCCTCATGATGATAATGCCTCAGGAATGGCATTCAGGTGTTCCTCTGCTAGCCAGGAGGTTCAAGGTGATAGCGAACCCACAAGAGGAATTAAACGATATGCCCAAGGATCTGGCTCTTTCCACTTTTCTGTCACTGCATCGAAAAACAGAGATGGAGAAAGACCCCGATCGGGCAGTTTTTTGGGAGTTTTGGAACAAGCTGAAGCCAGGAACAGGATCAGTAGGGAAATGGAGGAGAAAAACAGGGAAAAGGAGGAAGTTAAAGAGCCAAGAGAGCATCCTTTTGCTTTAGGAAGGTTTCGTCAAGAAGGCGCACCACCTAAAACCTCAGCTGTTCCCTGGGACAGGAGTGACAGCTTCAAAAAGGTGGAATCAGTGACAGCATATAAAGATGCACCTGCAGACACAGGCGCTGCTGAGGCGGAGGAGATCGAGAGCAGCCAGGAAGAGGTGGAAGAGGCGGTGGAAGCAAAGGAGCCCCAGGAGGAACAAGGAAAAACAGCTTTCGGTGTCAAACTGCGCTCCACATCTCATTCACTTCGATTTCGGCTTGATACATCTTCTAACAGGCATTCAAAGTCAGCACTGGGTGAGGACCAAGGTGACCAAAAATGCCAAGAAATAAGTGAAAAAAAGTTGCAAGAAAATGCGTCTTGGATGCCATCCTCCTCTGGAGAGGTCAGACCAGCTGGTGAGTCTTTCAGAGCTCCTAACATTGTCATGTAGAAAGTTTGAAAGTACTTAAAATAGTTTTTAAAAATGTCTTGCAAATTCAGAAAAATCCAGCTAAGTAAATTAGAACTAAAAGGAAAAAGCTAAAGAATTTAGGCAAAATGTGTAAAGTAAAAATAAAATAAAATAAAATAAAATGAAGACTAGATTGAAATAAATATGTAATAATATAGCATAACGCTGACATAATGTCAAAATATCACACTGGAATCACGCTGATTATAGAAGCTGATGTTTAATTTGGAGATCTGCTTTAAATTTACACTGATAGTGAAGCAGCGTCTCACAGCCATTATCTCTTTGATTACAGAGTTAATATTACACAGATGTGCACCGTTGTTGCTGTTTAACATGGTAAATAATCACTCTAGGAAGATAAGATTTTTACTGATCACAGGGGAACTTTGTACTCATTAAGATACCACCCGGGCAAACTTTAACGGTAACAGTGCTGCCGAGCGTATCTAACAGATTTGTGTGTCTCCCTTAGATCAAACCCCATCTGGCTTCTCTCCTCCAGTCAAACATAATGCTCCATTTGCCAGCGAAACGTCCGACGTTCAGACGACGCCTGCAAACCTAAAAGAAGCAGAAGCTACACCCCGGGAGCCTCAACCTGCCCCGCAGGCGACCTCATCTGAGGTGTCCTGGATGGCTCTGGCCATGGAAAAAACCAAGAGCCTTCAACAGCTTTTCATTAGTAGATTCCCCAGAGATTTTGCAGGAAATTTACAGGCAAACATGCAATCTTCAGCACGACCGCAGGCACAAGCGCAGCCCACAAATCCAACAGAGACTTTTACACAAGTACGGACACAGACTGTGCAAGCTGCAAAGCAGCCATCGGCAGAAACGAATCAAAGCAGAAGCCAAGCACAGACTGTCAAAACATCACCAGGATTTCTGCAACAGAAGGCATCTCCTGTGCTGTCCAATGCCTCCAGAGATCCACAAATGTCAAAACACACCAGTGAAGACCAGATGAACACAACTAAGTCTGCCTCACATTCAGTGGTAACCACCAATCCGTGGACAACCCATTCTCCTTTGCGCTCCCCTTCACAAACAGACACCTCGTTTCAGTTTGCACAAGGCAGCGCCACACAGTCTCTTGCGCAGTCTTACCTTTCCTCAGGCCAGCAGCAATCCTCCTGGAGCAATCGAGGTCTCCAGTCTGCCCAGCAGCTCAAGCCCACACCTTCAGCGCAGACTTCAGCTCCCGCAGCCTCGTCAGCTGTTGGTTCTGCTTCAGCTTTTGCCTCAGGAAGAGGGGAGAGAGAAGCCAGTGAGCAAAAAGAGGCTCCGCCACTCACAAGCCGAAGAGCATTTTGGTCTGGTTCTGTAAGCGAGAAGGCTGCTTTTTTAGAGAGACGGGGAGAGTGGACCACACCACCTGGACCCAAGGGGGTTTGTGGTACTTCTTTATAACTATCTTTCATATCATTTGCCATCCTCACAGTGCTGCCTGACCTCCCCTTGCTGTCTGTGGCAGTCAGATCAATGCCCATTTGAAAATATAAATGTTTAAAAAATCTCTAAGTCTCTATTTGGCAACTATAACAGTAGCCTAGCATGTGTCCGTCATTCATTTGGTGTCCTGGTGGCTACCAACATATTGTTTTATTGCAATGGAACTGATGATTTTGACTGGGTTTATTAGCAGGTTAAATTTATGATTGTTTCTGGACTTTTTATGGCACTTTTTCACGGTGGTTGAAATGCAGGCCATGAACAGATAATAGGGATTTTTTGAACTGACAAGATTGTCCTGAATGTGTGTTCTTAGGTGGAATTGAGGAAAACGCATACAGACATGCAGGGATCAGGTGAATCCCCTACCTTGGCAAAAAACGCACCTGTGATCAAAGATACAGATGAAAGACAAGCAGTAAACCTTGCAGGTGTGTTTGCTCAGAGTGATAATAAATCATTGCTGTACAAACACCTTTTTAATATTCTTAATGAACCCATTTGACCTAGATTTTTTCTGCGTTTCGTTTTTTAGAGTTAAGCCCCACCAACGTTGCAGAAAGGTCGCGTGAGGACAGATGGTCACGGAAAAATGCAGCGTCTTCTTCATCACCGTCATCATCACCCACACTGCCCTCAGTGCTGCAATCCATGTCTGACAGCGGTCAGCCGTCCTGGATGGAATTGGCCAAGAGGAAGTCAATGGCCTGGAGTGATAAGACCATGGACTAAGAAGGACACGAGTCGATGAAGAGCCCATCATAAAGACTAAAACCGCTTCTGTCAGACAGCCGGTTGTTTGATGCCGTTTTAATTTGGATTTAAGTGTTAATGTTTAATTACGGAAGAGGATTAGGGCTACTGGAAAAAAGAAAGTGGGCACGTCTTTTTTTCTTCTTTTCCAGAATTCTGAGGAAAACGTCAGAATTCTGACCGTAAAGTAACAATTTTGAGGTAAAAGAATTTTGAGTAAAAAGTCAGAATTCTCACATTAAGGTCAGAATTCTGACTTTTGCCCACTTTTTTTTCCCGGTGGCCCTAATCCTCCTATTTAATTGAGAGTGAGGGAAGCAGAATATCTTCTGAAAGTTCATCATGATCGCTGTTATTCAGTTAAGGACGAATATTTCATGTGATTGAGCATTTCACAGCTCTTAAAAGTTTATGTTAAATAATAAATTTGTAAGGACGAGTTTGTTGTTGTCATTGAATGACTTAAACTTCAAGTAAAACGAAATGGTCAAATTACATCGCAGTATAGTCATTCACTTGGTATCACCTGAATATCTCCTGAAATTGTCCATCAAACTGCTAAAAATAAACTTCTTATAACACACAGTATGTGGAGAGCGACAGTCAACGCTGAAAAATGTCCCGAGCTACCTGTTAGATTAACCTCTTGTCTGCCGGTGTTTCCTGGACGTTTACTTCTTCACTAACTTAGTCCACAGCCCCACCTGCAGGCCAGATCTGAGACCTTGTACTAAGCTCTACAGCATTACAGCAAACATGGATTCAAAAATGGTATTTTTTATTAAAAAGTCTGAAATCAACAGGTACCTTATTTTCACACTTTAAAAAAGATGGGTGTGATTTAAAAGTAATAAAAAATAAAAAGTCAATTAAAGCTGACATTTTCAGGACCTCTCATGGCCTTACACTGTTAACATGACTTATAATAACCCCGTACCATTGTTAATAATTCATGTTAGCCCATGCTACACCCACACAGGTGAGTCATCTCCTGGGACTATGTGGGTGACGTCGCTGTCAGCCTTGTTTGTGCATCAGAGATTCTCAGTGTGAACATTTAGGCTTCCTAATGTCTGCTAGATAAATGAGGCTAGATTTGTGAGTTCATAAGTTTTAATGTATAAAACAACTTTTGAATTTTTTTTCAATTAGGCAGTTTATACTTTCAATCCTTTTTACAGCCATATATTTTGTAATAATTGCAGCGTCAAATAATAAGAACAAGTACAGGACTTCTCTTTGACATCAGGAGACTGCAGAGTATGAAAAAGGTTATCTGATGTCACAGTTTTTACACTGGGATGTAACCCATAATGCACTGGGCTCCCAGGAGACAGCAGCTCAGCTGTGAAATTAGTGTTGTCTGGGGAAACGCAGAGTAACACTTTTTTTTTTAATGAGCTTTACATTCTGAAATATTTAGCACACAGACTGGCCTTAAGTATAACTCTGTCACGACAATACATTTTCTGAATTTAAGGTTAAACAATTTAAAGGAAATTATTATTAGGGAGGGAATAACAAACCCGACTGATGCTGATACAATCTTGTAGTTAAAGTGGGAGATGAAAAAGAAGCCAACAAGTATTGTTAGCTATAGGTTATAAATACTCTACTCCAAAATCTTGTGCACCTGGTTGTCAGACAATCATGCCGGTATTTTCAGCTTTAATGGAGAATCTATAGTGGAAAAAAAGAATCCGCTCTACCTGGATTTGATTTTCATCCCCACATGGCTCTGTTATCTGGCTGCCACATAACGCCTCTGGAGAAGCCATTTCTTTTTCTACAGGACTCAGCTATGTTTGCTGGCACAAAACAGTTTTCTTTGCGTCACACAAACCCAGTCAGGTTGCGTGTTCTTCCAGGTAAGTTTTGCAAAAGTTCTGTTCCCAGTCATCAGTCATGTGTCCTCTGTGTGGCACCTGAATATCATCATAATTATAAAACTCACTGCCAAGGTAATCACAACCTTAACCATCCTGCAGCCCAGGCACTCACAATACAACTGACTCACTCACGTCAGTCTGCTATTCAGTTCTGCACCATGCCAGCCACCCACAACAACAACACAACTCACCTGTGCATTCATTAGACTCCAGATAATTATAGGACATTAACTGATGTAACAACAGTTCACTGTCACTTGTTAGCAGAAGAGCAGATTGAAAGAGTAAAAAAAAGTAAGAACTTCAGAACATGAAGTCAGACTTCCACGTTTGAAGGAATGAACTTTAAATGATTCTTTTCTCTTTGCATTACTTGGATTCAGACCTCCTATAGGTCCACTCTAAATGCTGAATATAGTTACTTGTTTTAATATTAGAGTACAGCTTCTGTCTTTAACACCAAGTGAAGTCACCAGCAAAAGAGCACATGTTCTTTAGCAAAGATTAAACAAAGACAAGGTTAAATAAAACCTGATGTAACGTCATTGGTCTTCACTTCTATTGTGAGTTAAAGAGTGTTTGTGTCTTATTTACTGTGAAGTAACCGGGACATCCAGAGCCAGTTTGGCTCCCTCACTCGTTTTTTCCCAGGGTGAATGTAGCTGTTGATTATAATGTGGATTTGGGGTCCTGTGGGTTAATAAAATTATGACAAATGACACATCCAGGAAACCTTCTTTTACACAGTCATTGTCTCAGCCATGTGTATAAAGAGTAATATCACTCCTAGCTATAGTTTGACAAAATCAATATCTTTGAATTAGAGAGACGGTGCCATGTTTGTTTATTACTAGAGATGGCACGATACCACCTTTTTATGTCCGATACCGATATCATAAATTTGAATATTGTCCGATACCGATATGAATCTGATATAGTGTGTTTTTTAATTAAAACTGTTTTTTTAATATCTTGCTGCATTTTGTATAAGTTCAGATTCAAGTTTTAAAAAAACAAACAAACACTAAAGCTATTCTGTTATACCTGTATGCAAAAAATACACTGCACCCAAAATATTTCATAGTTCAGCAATACTGATCAATCTAATAAACTTAAACCTACTCCATCCTCCCTATTCTGGTATTTTAAAGAATAAGCAACCTAATTAATAGGGTTGCAAACTCCCACTAAAAAAAAATAAAAAATAGGGAACCACCCTCCACCTCATGATGCTTAATCGACGTAATCAACATTAATTTGATGCAGTGTGGAAAAAAATGCACAGAAAGCCATTATTTTTCAAGAATAATTAAATAGATTCAACATCTTTCTTCAACAGAATTGCAGACTGCACAGATGGTACCTTCCCAAAGGAAAAAGTACTATAGCTTACTAGTGTATATTAGGCTTAATAGTTACTATATACAGTAATGGACTTCTATACATTTTACATCATATTAAAACTTTGGGTGTAAGATTCAGATAATTAATTATTAAAAACTAGACATTTTAAATGAGAATAAGAAAGAAGAGTATGTCTTTGTGCCCCCCCCCCCCCCCTTTCCCTGTAAATGCCCTATCGGCCCCCCTTGGCTAAACTTTGCTAGATCCGCCCCTGCAGACTTACCAGCCGTCAGCTACGTAGAAAAAGATCCTGGTGTAGAAAGTAATATTAAATAAATTCTAACAACAGCTTATCAAGCTTAAACGTGCTGCTGTTGTTCAGCCGCTGGTTTCCTCTTTCTGGCGCGAAGTGGGCAATAAACAAACAAGAGACACGGACTCGCGACAGAAAAGCCGATCAGCTGATCATTGATCAGTTTCACGATTGAAGTAGCAGCAGGAGAGGGAGGGGGAGAGAGAGCCAGTCGCTCCATATATCGGTTGTTAAGCTTAACGCTGGAATGCTTTACAAACATTCAGAGATGAACTTACACACTTGCTTTACTTCTCTCTGGGATAACTTCCTCAGAGATGAAATGCTGGTTTGGTAGCGAGGCTACAAATACACACAGCCGCTCTATCACATGAGCACACTGCTCCGACGTGCTACGGTTATGAGCCGAGTTGCGCCATGTCGCAAGTTTTGTGAGGTGCTTTTTTGATATTTAATGGATCGGATTACATTTTTTATTTCTCTCCGATATCCGATCCAGTAATTTAGTTTATCTGACCAATACCGATACTTAATATCGAATCGGTACATCTCTATTTATTACTGTTTAATTCTTGATGAATACATTCATATTCCTTTTTTTCCCTTTTAACAATTCAAAAACTGAACATTAGCCACCTTTGTAGATCCAAAGCACCTGGCATTTCTTCAGCTTTGCGGAGACTGTGGTGGTAAAGTGGGCCATCTAAAAATCTGAAGGTTTGTGGTTTGATCCCTGGCTCCTCCTATCTGCATGCTGAAGTATCCTCTGGGAAAATACTGAACCCCGAATTGCCCCCGATGCATCCATCAGAGTGCGAGTGCAAATGTTAGACAAGGGTTAGGAAAAACCTGCTTGTAGGAATCTGTGTGTGATTGGGTGAATGAGGGTTGCAGTGCTCAGTCACTGTAAATAGGTGCTATATCCGGCCATTCATCAGATGTACTAAAAACTTGAATTACTTTCCTCCTACATGGTTTAATATTTTACTCTCTTTTCTCAGGCAGTTCGATTGTGCTGTTGTAATGACTAATGTGACTAAAACATTGCCACTGCAAACTATACTAGTTCATAATGCAAACTGATATGTGACTTTAGTATTCCAAATGTCCACGTAATCCACTCATCCCTGAGGTAATGGGCTACTACAACAGGACTAATGAAATAAAATCCACGTCATGCAGGCAGTATTGTAAAGATTTTATTAAAAACACATACTTTACAATAAAGCTACATCTCTATTAAAAAAAATCCAGTCACAATTATATTTTGGTGTGGGTGCATCCAGATATAAAAAACAGTCCATCTTCCCGCAAATGTAGTTTCCATTGCTACCGTTACTGCTTTATCCACGTACAATGGATTAAAAAATATATATGTATATGTATATATATATATATATATATATATATATATATATATATATATATATATATATATATATATATATATATATATATATATGAACAATTTTTAAATAGTGGAAGGCAAAAAAGAAATTACTGTAAAAAAACAAACTTGACAGCAAAACAAAAATAAAAACAAATAACCACTGTATCTTTATTAAACTTATGCTTAACCAGGAAGTAAAACTAGAAAGTAGGGATCTCTTCTGCGAGTCCTGGATCTTTTTCAGCACAGGCACCTTTTTACAACGACAAATGTACTTAACCCAAAAAATCCATCACCACACGTAAGACAATTCAAGAGAACTAGGACAAGAATCACATACAATCATATTAATAACAATCAATAATATGATTTCATGCAGCTGCACATCACCTGCAGTATACACCATCACCCACAGGGTACAATTATACTCATACAGTATATTTACACTACTAAATGAATCAACAACATCTTTGTTCCTTCCAGGTGACCAAACAGGCACCAACTTCTTTATCTTCATTTTTACCGTTTTCAAGAAAAGATCAAAAGACTGAAATGTTTCAGATGACTACAGTGGTGTTGCTATGGGAGCTTCGATCCTACGAGAGAAAAGTGAAAAAGGTGAAATTAGAATTTAAGATGAGGTTACGCACACAGGTAGAGAAAAGCACCAAGACATTAGAAGAAAATAAAAAATGAAAGTAGTTAAGACTAAATGAATGGCACTTCATCCACACCTTCAGGTATATTTGTAATCTTTACAAATCAGTCTTTTGCTTAATTTGCAATTAATTAAAAACCCCTAAATGCAGTTCTGTGAAATTGCCCGCTTTTATAGTTTTCTCATAGTTTTGCATAAAACCTCTTCAAACCATTTCATACACTGAATCATTTCAGTGTATGAAATGTATCCATTTTCTGTGTCCTCGGTCAGGATTCTAAACATATTTCAGTTAAAATACAATAACTCTGGAGTCGTTGTAGGATCACAGTGGTGCACTGACTGATACTGCCAACCTAAAGGTGTGGCTGGGATATTAAAAGCCATGCAAGATAAAAGAAGAATAAAACAACACACCACTGGGTCAGAGTGTGTCACTAGCTGTGTGTGGATCTTACAGAAAGGCGGTCGTAGTTCTTCTGGTTGTTACTGCGTGGAGGCTGAATGTCGATGGAGTGGTAGCTGGGAGGCAACTCTGACCAGTCCTTCCCTTTTCCTCCTTTTCTTCTCATACTGTCCTCTTCATCTGAGCTCCAGGACCCGTTGCGGTGCAGGGGAGGTGAGTAGCTCCTCTGCCTACGAGGAGCTCTGCTTTGTAGCTCATCCATGAGGTCATCGCGACTTCGGGCACGGTGCCTGGACGAACTCCCTCTCTCATTCCTTGAACTCCTGTGAGATGCTCTTCCCCGCCTGTTGTCCCTATCCGAATCATCAATGTAATCACGCAGGATTCCCCGCCTGGGAGGAGACGCACTTCTGTATCTGTCTCTTGATCCACGACTGTTGCGGTGGAGACCACCTGCTGAGCGGTTTGTACTCCCACTGGACTGGCTGGATATCCTGAGAGCCCCCCTAGCTCCATCTCCACCACCAGGGCCCCTGCGTGAAGAAAAGCTGGGTACACGCTGGATAATAGGAGGCAGGGTGATCACTCTTCTCTCCATCCCTCTCGTCCCCATCTCATCCAGTGCTGACAACACACTCGGAGGCCCTGGTGTGTAGGAAACTTGTGGAGGAGCATGCTGAGCCTGTAATGGAGGCACATTCTGGACAGCATGAGGAGCCATCCCTGGTGCAATGACATCAAGCCCTCTCACTTGATTCTCGAAGTATTCCAACACCTGGTTGTTACCATGAATGCTGCCACGCACACTGCTGTTGCCATAGTGTAAAGGAGGAGGTGGCGGCTGCTGCTGTAGGCCCATGGGTGACAGCTGCATGGGAGCCATGGCAAAGTTGTGCTTGTTTGGGTAGTCTGAGTATGAATCTGAAACCAAACTGACAGCGATTAAGAAGATAAACAACAACTGTTGAACCTACATGAACTCAAGTTATTCTCTGGACATTTGAAGGGAGGAGTATTGTTTAGAGGAGTATTGCCAAATTTGTACACAAACAAGGAATTTGTCGCAGTGTCATGATGAAAAAACAGTGGTACAGAAATAGAACATATGGTATTTGCAGTATATGTATATATATATATTACAAAAACACAGAAAAGGAATATATACTAACTACCTAGAGATACAGATATACAGAGTACAACTAGAAAATAAGAAATAAGTAAGCCTACGATTAAGTGCTTTAACTGAATCTGGTGTGCAATGTTGTTATAGGCTGACTAAATAAGGTTGTTATTGTAGCATATAGTCCAACAGCCTGGGGAAAGAAACTATTCTCATGCCGTGAGATGTCTGTTCTGCAAGGTGCATGAGTGCACAGGGAAGGCAGGGGTGGGCCCAATTACATTAAGAGATTTGATTGAGCAATCCAGTGTCAGTAATGAAAATGAACGAATGGGCTGCTGTCAGTGCTTGTAGGGCCGGTGCATATGTGTTGCATGTAAACGTTTTACAATGAAAGGCATTGTGACCACTGAAATGCTCACATGAAGTGTTGAACCAGTATTAAACACAGACTGTATAAAAAAGACAAAGCCAGTACAGAAGATTCTTAAACCAGTATTCTTTCTATTGGCCAGCAGGGGGCAACTCCTCTGACTGCAAAGAGAAATCAGACTGTATATAATTTTACCGAATAACTATTCTTGCTTTATTGCCTTAGTAAACATTTTTCTGTTTACGTGCTCAATCACTTGTTTCAACACTTCCTGAATACAACATGAAGTTTATTTTGTGATTTATCATCAGCTTTAAAGTAAAAGAGAAGATGAAGCAGAATATGTTTCAGGTCAGTGCTAAATTATCACGATGCATGTTGTACGAACATGCAGTGCCCTCCGTTTCTGACTAATATCAAAACCAGATTTAAAAAAATACAAACAGGTGTGAAAAAGCAAGAGTGCACAAACCAATGAGGGAGCTTTGAATCGTCTTTTATGTACAGTCTATGGTTTTAACGCTGTTAGAGTAACACAGATACAGACAGGGCAGCATAAGCAGATTCCAAAAATTGAGGCTTCTTGCAAAAAAAGAGTTCACGTGGTGGAAACAAACCACATTACAACCAGAGGTAAAATAAATAAATAATAATAAGGGCATGACTGCAATACAAGCCTGCTTCAAAGGTTTCTATTGCAGGTCTGCTACCTTCACCAGCTGAAGTGAATAAAAGCTCTGATGCCCATATTCAGAATTCCACATTGTTTGGGGGTTTATTTTACGTCATTGCAAATAAAGGATTAAGGACAAGTCTTATTGTGCTTTCCCTCACTCACCTGAATACAGAATGGGAACGCCCTGGGAGGAAGCATTGGAGCTGATGGGAGCATAAATGGGCTGACCATTCATCCAGGGTAACATAGCTTTCCGAGCTTCTTTCAGCATCTTGTGCTCCATCACAGCTGAAGTCAAAGCACATGGAGCAAGCAGTTCAAAAAGACTGATATAGGTACTTAACCAGCAGATACTGATTTACAGCAGAGGGTAATAATAATACTGCTTGTTTTTAAAGTACACTGGACCATCTCAGTAAATATTCTGTCTTAAAACAAACTGAGGGGAATTTCAGCTTACATTTCTTTACTAATGTATTTCCTCTTTTGTAGCATGCCGTGAGAAGGGCACATAATTACAATGTGTTTGCAGAGTGCATATTTCACATATTTTCGAGAGCACACAGGGCTGCGCACACACACAGGATTATATGAAACACAATGACACATCTGGCAGCTGCGGCGACCTTCAAAAGAACAGTGCTGCATACCATTTACAATTCATGTCCTCGTCAAACGTTTAGAAATTTTTCTCTATGGATTTTAAATTTGTTTGATCTATATCTACTCATAATAACTCTCTTTATCTTAGACTACAGGCTTACTTAAAAATAATTAATCAGTTTAAAATTGCAAAATGGTTTATGCAGTAATAATGAGATACGGCGTATGGGTTCTCTCCATGCACTGTGGTTTCCTCCGATGGTACAAATACATGTTTATTAAAAACTTGTGAAACATTAAACTTTTAACTAATGCCTGATTTAGACTTCTGCAGGGAGCCATTGCAGAGATCTACGTAAGTCGCCGACGTCATTGCCCACATTTATACTTTTAAGTGGCTATGTGTTATTTACCATGTAGTCGTATCCCAGTGTTTCATATACAGTGTTGGGGAGTAACGGAATACATGTACCAGCGTTACGTATTTAAAATAAAAAATATGAGTAACTGTATTCCGTTACAGTTTCCGTTTAAATAGGTGGTAATCAGAATACAGTTACTTTGTGGAAATAAATAGAATACACGGCGGTCATTTCTTGTTTCATATGTTAGCCTATGCCCACTCTATGCCTTCTCCAATTTAGGTGATTAAAAACAGTTGGGTGCAGGTTTAGCTCAGTTGGATGAGCATGTAATCATATGTCGTATAGCTGAGAGAGGCCGGCCTGGGTTTGAGTGCAACCTGCGGACTTTTTTTTCTCAGTTTCCATTCAGGATTAATACATTTTCTCTGATTCTGATTGCTGGAAATCCAAACAAAACACACAATAACAGGCTCTAATGTAAGCGTCCTGTTAATGTTGGTGGCGTCAGTTACATGGACCCAGAGCCAGCATTTCTTACTTGGACACCACATCATAACAAGAATGGGATGGGTGAAACTTCAGTATCTTCGGTGTACTATTGTTGTGTGATTTTTATCACTATTAATGAAGGCTACTCGCCACCAAGCTAACACTGTTAGCTGGCGTTGGCTGAGGTTAGTCCATAGACTGCAGACTGTTAGGCCGTTTCTAAATACTCAAGTACGCAAGTCTGTACTCGCCTTTTCGCTAGTCTGGACTTCGGAAGTTCACACAGGAGTCCGGACTTCCCGAGAACGCAGCGCGATCGTTCTACAATTGGAACGGCAGTGTACTTGATGAGCTATGACGTAGATTTCCAGCTGAAGCCTATTCAGCTGCAGTATTTCTACTTTGCCACATAGTTACATGTTTGAATACTTTTCTGGCAACAGAAGTTTCTTTCTCATGATTTAGTGAAGTGAATCTTCCACATGTAGAGCTACAGCTAAAAATGTACAATCAAAAAAAGCATTTCTTCTACCTTTTTCTGGACAGCAGCATGTCCGAGGGCAACAAGGGCAGCGGACGTAGCAGCAACAATTCTGCGGGCAGCACTGACAGCAGCATATGCAAAAGAGCATGATGAGCAGGAGACCACCGATGATGATTAACAGGACCGTCAGCCAGTCTGGAGCAAGTGACAGTAAAACATAATTACTGACAACATTACTGATATAGCAGTATATTTTACATTTTACTACCTCAAATAACTCGACTTGAAGCGACTGAGGGGACTTACGGAAAACGATGAGCTTGACTTCACGATCCGAGTCCCCTGTTGTGTCACCGGGAGCATCAATGGTGCAAAAATACACACCGTTATCCCACCACATCACCTCAGTGATGACCAGATCAGCAGCTGTTGTCAGAAAACATCACATTAGTCTGAAATGTGAAAGAAATTGAAATACATTTAGACTGTACTGCAGCATTATAGTTATGATGTAATCAAACATACTGTTTCGAATTGTAATTCTGCGGTTCCTGTATTCCGCACCCAGGATGGGCTCATTGATGCCCCGTTTCTGGATGACAGTACGAACGGTGCGCTGGCGGTCCGGGCAGTCATTGGAGGGGTCCTGACCGAGCTGCAGAGATGCCTGATAGGCTTTAGGAAAAAAAGGAAATTATTTAAATAGGAATATAAGTACATATGCTGCTTAAACCACTGAAAAACAGTCTGATAGGAATTAAAAATATGAAGGAAAATTAAACAGTACACACAAAGATTAAAAACACACAGCTGATGCCTCAAACCTGTGTAAAATAAAAAAAAATACAATTTTTATTTAAATTTTTATGAAAATATGCATAATGCAGAGCCTTGCAGGCTGAAATTAGACATGTCTGTAATTCTGTATGTGTTGGTGTGAAAAGGAATGCAAGGATCGGGTGTGTCTATATGCACACCACACTGAAACAGGGCAAACACAATGGAACCACTGCACGCTTGTCATGATCTCTGGTATGGACCCTGGGATTTTCAGCGGTGTCGAGTTGTGGGTTTTTTGTTTTTGTATTCTTTGATATTCATAATGGTTTCCCCTCTATTTGTATTTGTATTTTCTTGGTCTCTTTATGTTTTCTTGTTTTGTGCTTCTTAAGCACATGCTGGAGGTTAACTCCTGTTTTACTTGAAGATTAGTTTTGTTCCCTGTCTGTCCTCCCCTGATACCCTGGTTGCTTTCACCTTTTGTTGATTAGTTTTCACATCTCACTTCTCATCTGTGTCCCATCCCCCATCAGTCCTCTGTGTATAAATAATCCTGATTACACTTTTTCTTTTATTGTGCTGTCACTGTATCCCTGGGGTTGTTCCCTGGAAACTTTGGATGTCATTTGTTATCTCGCTGTGGATTTTGTACTTTGAATTTAACCATGAACCTAAAAAGGTTGTTTTTTGTTTTCTTAGGTTTTGCATTTGGGTCCTTTACTAACAACCGTAGTAATACTTAGCCCAAAGTTAAAACTCAGATATGCAATGTTTGGATCCACTGTGCATCTTTCTGTTTGTCAAAATATTTTTGAAAATTACTGTTGACTTATTTGAAATGTTGTCCAGCTGAATTAAATTTTAATTAGTAACTTTTTGAATAACTTGTGTCGTGTTCAGGGTGCTCCCCACCTCTCACCCGGGGCTCAAGGCTCTCACAACCAGGGCCCTATACTACAAAGCAAGATCAACATACCTAAGTTATCTTTCTGTTATCTGGAGTCACTTAAACTAACACTGGCAATCTGGATAAGCATTCAGTGAATCTGGTTATCAGCTCGCTAAGTAAACCCATCGTTTCCCCTGCTTGCTGACGTGAAAGTGGCAGCATCTGACTAACCCCACTGATGGGTACCGGGAGCAGAGCAGCTAATTTTGAATGGAAGATGAAAACAATAATATTAGAAACATATTATTTATCAAAATTATTACATTTTTATATTTTCTAATTAGTTTTTATTTTTATTTCATTTTGATTACTCACTCGCTTTTAATTCATTTCAGTGTCAGTTAACTTGCAGAGCGGGCTTGTCTCAGATTAGTTTTTAATTATTGAAAATGTTATATATATATATATATATGTATATATATATATATATATATATATATATATATATATATATATATATATATATATATATATATATATATATATATATATGAAAATAAGGAAAACATACTGTTTGATAACATTTTGAAATATTGACTTACCTTTTTGTGCACAGATAGCTACAACTGATTTACTTTGCTGTTAAGACTGGTTTGTATCAGGATCTAAGTCAATATTGAATACATTTTTGGTAATTTATAAAAGACTTGCATATTTGAATCCTTTGGTCTACAATAATAGAAACACAGGATTCTGAGACCAGAAAAGGGAGCTCATATCCTGAATCCTGTGCGGCAAAGATTTGAGCAACAAAAGGAAAGAAAAAGGGGTCAAAGTTTCAGTTAAATATTAAACAAGGTGATCCACAGGAGTCATTCATCCAGTCGGGCTGAAGACTAGAACTGTAAAAGCAGAAATTACTGCCTCGCTGGTATACGCCTTCACCAGCAAGTCACGTTGCAGTTTTTGTCAACACAAAATTATAAAAGTATTTTAACTGAAGATTGAAGGTGATTCTAATAAAACAAACGCTGTGGCCATTACAAAGCTGGAAAGTGCTTCAGGCGTGGATGCTGACAAAATGAAACTACAAACTATGAACACACCAACAAAGCACAGAAAGAGTCTAATCTGTTAATATCTGCTCATTTTAAAGTACGTGTATCAACAACGTACCATCCTCTTCTTCCACCTGTAGCCTCACCTGTGGAGTAGTAATCCAGTACGGGGTCTTTACAGAAGGATTTGAACTTCCAGGAGACCAGGACGTCCTGCTGGTTCGCTGAGGTTGAGTAGTCACAGCGCAGAATCACAGAGGCAAACAGCATCGTCCTCCTCTCCGTCTCTGGAACATTCACTGTAACGGACAGCAGCTCTGACACAGGAAGGGAGAATGGTGAGATTGGACTTTAAAAACTTAAACAGCAACAACTGATTTGACACACACACAATTGGAATTGATATTCCATCAGCCAAAAAAAAGACCTCGTGCGATGGCTGCTGAGTGATGGATTGAAAAGAATCTGACCAAACTGGTTAACAGTTTACGCTTGAAATGCTTAACTGTGCGCAGATTGTACTCTATTATTACAAGTAATAACAGCCTTCAGTCACGATCTATAATGGCAAGTTTTGGAAAACAAGCTGATGACAAAAAACATCTGCTGATGGACAAATGTATCAGTTAAAGTTAAAGGTAAAAACTTTCTCCTCAGTTATCCTTGAACGATGCCAGCTTTACTCAGTAGATTTATATCTCAAAATACAAGTCCCCAATCAGTTATTTTCCACAGTTTATTATCTTTGTTCCGTCCATCCATCCATCCATCTTCATCCGCTTTGTCCGGGGCCGGGTCGCGGGGGCAGCAGCCTAAGCAAAGAGGCCCAGACCTCCCTCTCCCCAGCCACCTCCTCCAGCTTATCCGGGGGAATACCAAGGCGTTCCCAGGCCAGCCGAGAGATATAATCTCTCCAGCGTGTCCTGGGTCTGCCCCGAGGCCTCCTCCCGGTGGGACATGCCTGGAACACCTCACCCAGGAGGCTCCCAGGGGGCATCCTTGTCAGATGCCCGAACCACCTCAGCTGGCTCCTTTCGATGTGGAGCAGCAGCTGCTCTACTCTGAGCCCCTCCCGGATGGCCGAACTTCTCACCCTATCTCTAAGGGAGAGGCCAGCCACCCTTCGGAGGAAGCTCATTTCTGCCGCTTGTATCCGCGATCTCGTTCTTTCGGTCACTACCCACAGCTCGTGGCCATAGGTGAGGGTAGGGACGTAGATCGACCGGTAAATTGAGAGCTTCGCTTTTACACTCAGCTCCCTCTTCACCACGACGGACCGGTGCAGCGTCCGCATTACTGCAGCTGCAGCCCCAATCCGTCTGTCCATCTCCGGCTCCCTTCTCCCATCACTCGCGAACAAGACCCCGAGATACTTGAACTCCTCCACTTGGGGCAGGAACTCATCCCCGACCCGGAGTGGGCACTCCACCCTTTTCCGGCTGAGAACCATGGCCTCAGATTTGGAGGTGCTGATCCTCATTCCCGCTGCTTCACACTCGGCTGCGAACCGTTCCAGTGCGAGCTGGAGGCCCTCACCCGATGAAGCCAACAGAACCACATCATCTGCAAAAATCAGAGATGAGATTCTGAGGCCACCAAAGCGAAAGCCCTCCGCCACTTGGCTGCGCCTAGAAATCCTGTCCATAAAAATTATGAACAGAACCGGAGACAAAGGGCAGCCCTGGCGGAGCCCATCACCCACCAGGAACGAGTCCGACTTATTGCCGGCAATGCGAACCAAGCTCTTGCAACGGTTGTATAAGGATCGAATGGCCCGTAGCAATGGGCCAGACACCCCATATTCCCGCAACACCTCCCACAGGACACCCCGAGGGACACGGTCGAATGCCTTCTCCAAGTCCACAAAACACATGTAGACTGGTTGGGCAAACTCCCATGCACCCTCAAGTATCCTCGAGAGGATAAAGAGCTGGTCCAGTGTTCCGCGACCAGGACGAAAACCGCATTGTTCCTCCTGTATCCGAGGTTCGACTAACGGACGAACTCTCCTTTCCAGCACCCTGGCATAGACTTTCCCAGGGAGGCTGAGGAGTGTGATCCCCCTGTAGTTGGAACACACCCTCCGGTCCCCTTTCTTAAAGATGGGGACCACCACCCCGGTCTGCCAGTCCACAGGTACTGCCCCTGATCTCCACGCAACATTGCAGAGGCGTGTCAACCAGGACAGCCCTACAACGTCCAGAGCCTTCAGGAACTCGGGGCGGACCTCATCAACACCAGGGGCTCTGCCACCAAGGAGTTGTTTAACTGCCTCAGTGACCTCGCCCCCGGAAATTGGCGGGTCATTCCCCTCATCCCCAGACTCTGCTTCCTCCTCGGAAGACGTGTTAGTGGGATTAAGGAGGTCCTCGAAGTATTCCTTCCACCGCCTGACAATTTTCTCAGTCGACGTCAGCAGCGCTCTGCCAGCACTATACACAGTGCATGTAGAGCACCGCTTTCCCCTCCTGAGACGTCTGACGGTTTGCCAGAATCTCTTCGAGGCAGTCCGAAAGTCTTTTTCCATCGCCTCTCCGAACTCACCCGAGTTTTTGCTTCAGCCACTGCCCGAGCCGCATTCCGCTTGGCCTGTCGATACCTGTCGGCTGCCTCCGGAGTCCCACAGGCTAACCAAGCCCAATAGGACTCCTTCTTCAGCCTGGTGGCTCCCTTCACCTCTGGTGTCCACCCTTTGGTTCGGGGATTACCACCACGGCAGGCACCAACCACCTTGCGGCCGCAGCTCAATGCAGCAGCTTCGGCAATGGAGACGCTGAACATGGTCCATTCGGACTCAATGTCCCCAGTCTCCCTCGGAATGCTGTTGAAGCTCTGCCGGAGGTGTGCGTTGAAGATCTCGCGGACTGGGGCCTCTGCTAGACGTTCCCAGCACACCCTCACTACGCGTTTAGGTGCACCAGGTCTGTCCAGCGTCCTCCCCCGCCACCTGATCCAACTCACCACCAGGTGGTGATCAGTTGACAGCTCAGCCCCTCTCTTTACCCGAGTGTCCAGAACATATGGTCGCAGATCTGCTGAACAGGGTGTTCGTTATGGCCAAACCGCCATGGCACCGCTCGGGTTCAGATCAGGGAGGCCGTTCCTCCCAATCACGCCCCTCCAGGTCTCGCTGTCGTTACCCACGTGAGCATTGAAGTCTCCCAGCAGGACAACAGAGTCTCCAGGTGGAGCACCCTCCAGCACCCCCCCCAGGGACTCTAAGAAGGCTGGGTACTCTGAACTGCCACTCGGCGCATAAGCGCAGATGACAGTCAGGACCCGTTCCCCGACCCTAAGGCGCAGGGAACAAACCCTCTCATCCACCGGGAAAAACCCCAACGTACCGGCAGCAAGGGGATATTAGGATACCCACCCCAGCCCGCCGCCTCTCACCAGGGGCAACTCCAGACTGAGACAGAGTCCAGCCCCTCTCCAGGAGACTGGTTCCAGAGCCCAAGCCATGTGTAGAGGTGAGCCCGACTATATCTAGCCGGTACCTCTCAACCTCACGCACTAACTCAGGCTCCTTCCCCACCAGAGAGGTGACACCTCTCTGGTGGGGAAGATAACATTATCTTTGTTATAAACTAAAATTTGTTGATGCACTAAATGTTAGGAACTATGTGAAAAATGTCTTTAAACCATTTCTGCAGTTAATATTGCGAGTCTTCTTTTTAGAGATTGTTCAATCCAAAACTTAATATCTTCTCATCACAGAGCCATTTTTAAACTGAAGAAGACACTTTCTAATAATAATAATATGAATATGAATTTATCTCCTCACTATAATAATAATAATAATAATAATAATAATAATAATAATAATAATAATAATAATGGATTGCATTTATATAGCGCTTTTCGAGAACCTCAAAGCGCTGTACAATTCCACTATTCATTCACTCTCACATTCACACACTGGTGGAGGCTACAGTTGTAGCCACAGCTGCCCTGGGGCAGACTGACAGAAGCCAGGCTGCCATATCGCGCTATCGGCCCTTCTGGCCAACACACTATGCAAATAATGAATACTGAATACATGATACTGAATTACAGGTTGTAGATTTTCTGGTTCCCACATGTCAGGCTAACGTGTAAATGAGCAAAACCCAGTAGGAAGATACTTAGGAGCAGAGACTATGTTCATATTTCTACTTATAGTTGAAGTTGCTTCTTTTATTAAGTTTGAGCTGAAAAGTGTTTGTGATCATTGAGCTCTTAAAAGTATTTGGTACTTTTTTCCTTTAAATCATAGCTGCGTTAACAATCTATGGCACAAAATACTACAGTTCCAATAAACAAGGCATCTTCAAATTACTTGTTTTCATTGACCAACAGTTTAAAAACAGTTTCACTAGCGGTGGAGTGTTCTCCACATGTTCTGTTCTCCACAGAATATTTGCAATTATTTCCTGCTCCCCTTTGTGTCATTAAAAAAAAAATCAAACAAAACATGTTTAGATTAACTGTCATTTTGGACAGTTACAGGAAGTCATGATGGGTATATTAACCAGTCTGTGATACAAGTGGAAAGCATGTTAAAAAGATGATACGTGATAATTAAGTCAGCTGCAGTGCTACTTATCTGACAAAGATTATTTTTACTGTGTGCTGACATAATGTGATACATTCAGTGTAAAGATTGCACAGTATTACACTGAGCCACACCTGTGATCATGGGAACCTGTTTCATGAACGATATCAAGCTATTTTATACAATTACAATACAATACAATTTTATTTATATAGCACATTTAAAAACCCGAAGGCACACCAAAGTGCTTCACAGTAATATGGAGAGTCAACATAAGTCAAAAACAGGGTACAAATCGGGCACAAGCACAGACAGGATAGAGGCACTAACAGACCAGGAGAGTTAGATAAATACAAAATATGCTACGAAGACAAAAACAGCAGTAAAATTAATAAAAATAATACATTTAATAAAATCTAATAAAAGATTTAAAAGTTTAAAAATTAAAAGATTTAAAAGGGTATTAACTGGTCGGGAAAGCCAAGTCAAATAGATATGCTTTTAATCTTGATTTAAAGGACTGGATAGAGTCTAAGGCTCGAATAGAAGCAGGGAGGCTATTCCAAAGGTTGGGTGCAGCTGAAGCAAAGGCACGATCGCCTCTGGTGTTCAGTCTAAACTTAGGTTGGGCCAGGAGTAATTGACCTGATGATCTTAATGCACGACAAGGAGTGTACAAATTGAGGAGGTCAGTGAGGTAGCTGGGCGCAATGTTATTCAGGATTTTAAAAGTGAGTAGCAAGATTTTAAACTCAATGCGATATTTGATTGGTAACCAGTTTAGATCAACAAGAGCCGGAGTAATAGGGTCAAATTTTCTAGTGCCAGTAAGAAGGCGAGCCGCAGCATTCTGAACGAGTTGCAGCCTTCGAAGAGAGAAGGCTTGGAGACCACAGTAGAGAGAATTACAATAATCTAACCTGGAGGTCACAAAAGCATGGATAAGTTTTTCCAGGTCCCTGTGTGGTATATAATTTCAGCCATAAGCACTCTTGCCAAACAGGTAATTTTTAAATTCTATTGATAAAATCCCTTCATAGATCCTGTTGAACACAGTCTATTAGCCCATATGAACATCTTGGCACTACAGAAAAAGGCGAACCAGTGGTTTAAGGTTAGAATAATCGGATTTTAAAAGTTTAAAATGGTCTGTATCTGTTATTTTTGACTCATTAATCCAAATAAGTCCTCAATTATAGATGACCGCTGTTAGTAAATTATTATTATTAATAAACTGTTAGCTGAAAGTTCCTTTCCTTTAAAAATCAATAAAAACTCAAAAGAGAGGGGTTAACATAAACGTCGCTTTGGCCCTCTTTTGTTTACAGCAACTTAAACAAACCCCCCACGGAAAAGTAGTGGAGCGGTCACGTGACCACAGGTCGGCCTTGTCCTGTTTACACCTGCCAATAATTAACTTTTAAAAATTACTGCTAGTTTCGACTTTTTTGCTTTAGTCGACACACATCTCCATTTAGAGCGACATGTATGAGGAAGAAAGTGCGTTTGCTGGAGAAACCTTTAAAGCCTCACCTGTTGGCAGGCGAACCAGCAGAAGCGCCATCAGGATCATATTTCGCATCTTGCTGCTCTGTATCCTCCCGCGGAAGCTCGACTTCTTTTACTGACTGAAAATCCACAAAAATCCGGAATGTTTGTAGGAAACCGCCTCGCACGCGCCGCTGCACATACTAACGAGACTTCAGTTAAGCTACAACGTCAGCCCGCTCGGCTGTGCGGCTCGCTTGCGATGAGAGGCGAGTACCGTAGTTACAACGTAACAACCGACAACCTTCCAGTAAAGAGGCGAATCATCCCCCCTCCCCGCTGGCCCGTTCCTCCACACTGCTCCAGGTGACATCAGTGGCCCCGCCCCCTTTGGCAGGTGCCGCAACAAGGAAAGAGAAAGAAAGAAATAGGACGATACCGAGATAAGCTTAATATACGTTCTATGACACTGGATACTATAGCTCAGGTGAAAAATAGTCCCTCAATCAGAAGTAGGGGAGACCGGGGATAGTTGTAACGTGGGTCAGTTGTAACACTTCCAATTTCTCCAATCAGGGCTAAGTTTCAAATGATGTGACTCATCCTGTGCATGCCCAATTCAGTTCTGCTATCACATGTGAAAAATCAGCACATTTTGTCAAACACAGACAATTTAACATGAAAAAAAGTAATTTGTATGCCAAAAAGTAAGTTTTTCTACTTTATTTCAATTTCTAATAGCATTATCTGCTTTGCAGTTAAACTCATCAAACTTAAATTATGTTATTTGTATGTCTATGGGGATATATTCTGTGTAGGTCTTTAGTGCTAATGTTTTAGCCGTTGGCTGTAATGTTAGCTAGTTCATGACTATAGGAGTCTGGGTCAGTTGTAACAGCAACAGTCTGGGTTAGTTGTAACAATAATGCAGATGTTACAACTTACCACACTATTACTTTAACTTATATTAAACAAGTTGGGGCAACGACATCAGCAGAGAGAGGTTCACTGGTCGCTTTTGTATATGCGGGTAATGCCATTGGCAACACAATTCCTCCACTGTTTGCGTTCCCACACCACACATACATTATGCAGACCACTGTGTCAGAGATGGACCAGTAGGAAATACTGGTAGTGGAAATAAGTCAGGATGGGTGCAAGAAACAGATTTCCTCATCTTTCTGAAGCACTTTGCAAACCACACCAAGGTATGATAAAAAGTAATGGAATTGCGATGCTGGTGAACAACTACATTTTTTCAGCTTCATTGTTATGTTCAAAATTGGTGCAAGAGTTGTAGGTTATAATGCCCACTGAGCCAATGAGGCCAAACTCAAGGAAGACCAACCAAAATGAATGAAATATTCAGTTGCAGAAATTTCCATTGTGGTATCGCAAGAAATAAGTGGTTATATAAATATATGAGTATACATAATAGTTATTATTCATAGATACCTACATCCTAAGTTCCTGTTATTCTTCTGAAAGAAACAGAATGAGTGTGTTGTTACAATGGTAATGCCAGGAGAGGCAGTATTAGTTCTGTGTTACATTAATGTGTAAGGAAGTGGAAGAAGTGTGTGTCCTGTAGGAGGCAGTAGAAAATGGATGCTCATGTTCTGTACATGCCCTGAAAGAAAGGTTCAGTAAACCAGTGCAACGATACTCCGGTGTAAGGCTCAATTATTGTATTTTTATTTTTTGAAGATGCAACATCCATAATTTGTCTTTTTTGGGGGGTTGGAATATGTTCAAAAGCTAGATTTCTGCATTCTGTCACACACACACATAGCTACATAAATGGCTCTAAGTGCATTCATGTGTTGAATAAACAAAGATTACATGTTAATGTTTTGTTAGTACCCTTATTTCATTGTGTTACATTTTACCCCAGGATTTGTTACAACTAACCCAGACTGGGTTAATTGTAACATTTCACTCTTTGTGTTTGAGGCCATACCAGGCAATGGGTAATTGTGCTGCAGAGAAAATAGCTGCACTATTTAATAGCAGAGACATGTAAATACTTTGCATTACATTTTGAATCCACTACCTTAAAAGAGCTTCAATTTACAGACAGAAATGTCAAAAATGTTACAACTATCCCCGGTCTCCCCTACTTGACTCCCTGGTATAACTCTCAAACACATAGCTTAAAGCAGATAACTCATAGACAACTGGAGAGGAAGAGCTGGAGAGGAAATGGGCAAATTTAGAGCAAATATAGAAAATCATCCTTTAGCCTAGAGAATCAGTTTGCTGCTTTATAAGAAAGAACTCCGTAAAGCTAGAAAAATCTTACTATTCATCATTAATTGAAGAAAATAAGAACAACCCTAGGTTTCTCTTCAGCACTGTAGCCAGGCTGACAAAAAGTCAGAGCACTGTTGAGCCAACTCTTTAATGTTAACTAGTAATGACTTCATTAACTTCTTCACAAATAAAATTTTAACCATTAGAGAAAAAATTACCCATAATCATCTCACAGATGTAATATTATCTGCAGCTACTGTCAGCACCACTGACATTCATTTAGAGTCTTTTTCTCCAAATGATCTTTCTGAGTTAATTTCAGTAATTACTTCCTCCAAACTATCAACATGTCTTTTAGACACCATTCCTACAAGACTGCTCAAAGAAGTCCTGCCATTAATTAATGCTTCAAGCTATCTCTAATAATCAGCTACATACCAAGGGCTTTCAAGCTGGCTGTAGTTAAACCGTTGCTTAAAAGGCCATGTCTTGACCCAGTGGTCAATCTTCATTTGTTTCATATCAAAAATTCTTGAAAGAGTAGCTGTCAAAGATCTCATAGATCATCTGCAGAGGAATGGCTTATTTGAAGAGTTTCAGTCAAGTTTCAGAGCCCATCACAGCACAGAAACAGCTTTAGTGAAGGTTACAAATGATCTTCTTATGGCCTCTGACAGTGGACTCATCTCTGTCCTGCTAGACCTCAGTGCAGCTTTCAATACTGTTGACCATAATATACTATTAGAACGATTAGAGCACGCTGTAAGTATTACAGGTACTGCTCTGCAGTTGTTTGTATCATATCTATCTAACAGACTCCTCTTCACACACTGAGGTTAATTATGGAGTTCCACAGGGTTCAGTGCTAGGACCAATTCTACTTACATTATACATGCTTCCCTTAGGCAGTATCGTCAGAAGGCATAGCATACTGTACATTTTCACTGCTAGGAATGTCTTAAAGACATAAAGACCTGGATGGCCGCTAACTTTTTGCTCCTTAATTCAGATAAAGCTAAGGTTATTGTACTCGGCCCTGAAAATCTTAGAAACATGGTATCTAACCTGATTCTTACTTTGGATGGCATTACCTTGGCATCCAGTAACACTGTGAGTGACCTTGGAGTCATTTTTGACCAGGACATTCAATGCACATATTAAACAAATATGTAGGACTGCTTTTTTCCATTTGCGCAACATCTCTAAAATGAGAAATATCCTGTCTGAGAGTGATGCTGAAAAACTAGTTCATGCATTTATTACTTCTAGGCTGCACTACTGTAATTCATTATTATCACAATGTCCTAAAATCTCTCAAAAAAGCCTTCAGTTTATCCAAAATGCTGCAGCAAGAGTACTGACAGGGACTAGAAAGAGAGAGCATATTTCTCCTATATTGGCTTCCCTTCATTGGCTTCCTGTTAAATCCAGAATTGAATTCAAAATCCTGCTCCTCACACACAGGCCCCATCCTATCTTAATGACCTTATAGTACCATATGACCCCATTAGAGCACTTCACTCTTGCACTGCAGGCTTACTTGTTGTTCCTGGAGTATTTAAAAGTAGAATGGGAGGGCCAGCCTTCAGTTTTCAGGCCCCTCTTCTGTGGAACCGGCTTCCAGTTTGCAATCTCTGCATCGAATCATACTTATTAATCTCTGCCTCTCTTCCACAGCATGTCCTTTATCCCGCCTTCCTTCTCTAACCCCAACCGGTCGCAGCAGATGGCCCCACCCCTCCCTGAGCCTGGTTCTGCCAGAGGTTTCTTCCTGTTAAAAGGGAGTTTTTCCTTCCCACTGTTGCCAAAATGCTTGCTCATGGGAAGTCATATGATTTTTGGGTGTTTCTCTGTACGTATTATTGTAGGGTACCTACCTTACAATATAAAGCACCTTGAGGCGACTGTTGTTGTGATTTGGTGCTGTATAAATAAAACTGAATTGAATTGAATTGAATTATACTCACCTCAGCTGATCATCCTAATCATTAGGATGCTACTTCATATAATATAATATATAAAGCATCATAAAAAGAAGTTTACATATGCAGTAATGATCACTGATTCATTATTGACTGAGCTGTGGATTATCCTCTGATATTACTAATAATTGGAGTGGGGGATAATTGAGAATATATGATGGTGATAATATCTAAATCACCCAGCACCTAAGAAATGAATGTAAGAGAGAGGAAAAGGAGAAAAGAAAAAAAAAATACTAGGATATGTGACTTGCTATAACTATTGGCCCAGTTTACATATTATGGTGGTTATATACTTCCTGTCCACTTTTTTAGTTATACCTGTTGCAAATATCTAATCAGCCGCTCAGCGCATTTAGGTATGTAGGTCAAGACAACCTGCCGAAGTTCAAACTAAGTATCAGAATGCGGGACGTATTTCAGAAACTGTTGATCTACTGGGATTTTCCTGCACAATCTCTAAGGTTTATCAGAGATATAAAATATTGGTGAACAGCAGTTCTCGATGAGAAAATACCCTGTTGATGTCAGAGGTCAGAGGAGAATGGCCAGATTGCTTCATGGTATCCTTATACAATACAATACTTTATTGTATTACATTATACTATAGTTTACACCCTAGATGGAGGCATTCTTTATGTTAAAGTTAAGATCCATGATGGGAGTTTTAAGTCTGTTTTCCCTCACTGTATAAAAGGAAGCTTGGATACTGTGTAAAGTGAGTGAGGGAGAAGCAGGTCAGTTCCATTCCATTTATCATTTATGGCATGCAGCCAGAGTGTAAAGTTCACAGATGAGCCATGTTGTAGAAGCATTTGAGCTCTTTGAATGATGTTTACTTTTCCTTTTGAGGATGTACACCACTGCAGACTTCATGGTAAAAACAGAAGACAAGCGTGCCTGAGGTGGACTCAAGTGCTGAGCTCAGCTCATTCAAGTGTGCTTGAAATTCAGTGAAAAACAAAGCTTCATGAATAAAGAGCTTTAAAAATGTTCCTGGCTTCACTCTGAAGCTCACTACATGCTAATTTTTCAATTCCTTCTTTATCAGTACCTGCTGAGGACATGAAGTACCTTTGTCTTTGTGAGTCTCCAGTGTATACAAAACATTTACACTGTTATATTACATTACCAAATGTTATCCAGTTATGGTTTTGTCTGCACTTTTTTTTTCTTTCATTTTGTTCTAACGTAAAGAAATACTCACAGTGAGAATGACAAAAAAATAGAGACAAAACACATCCACAAACAAGCAAAATCATTCTACACAACACAAAATAACTTTACACAAAGGAAAAGGAGCAGAAAGACACACAAACCCTGAAACTGTTTATATTAGTCCAACACATGCCTCATATGAGCACCACTGTGTGTATTTTTATACTGAATGTTGTCAGTGTTTACTCAGCTCTGTATATTTAATAAGCTCTGATAAGAAAAACACAGGCTTCATCCAAGGTACACATGCATTATCAGACTCAATGAGCACTCAAAGATCAAATTCTGTGGTGACAATAGAAATTTACATTATAATAAGTGACACTGCTTACATGATGATATAAAGTGCATTTACTCAAATACAATACTTAATATAAGAGGGTATTTCTACGTTGTGCTACTTTGTACTTTTTATCTTCTTATAATGATGATCCAGTGATACAATGTATTATTATTATAATACAAATAATGACTTTATCTGTCTGTCTGTCTGGAGGTGAAGTGTGATTCTCAAGTGAAAGTGAAAAAATTCTTTCAGCACTATGGAAAACAGCTCATTCAAAACAAATCAATTTCCAGGCTCTCGTGTAGCACCACTTTACATGTATTAAATCTGAATTTATTAAACACTGGCTGCACATGCCAGACACATGCCTGATTAAATGCTTTAGATTCATTGACTGCAGGTTTAAAACCACATAAATATGCCTGAAAGAGCAATAAAATGCAAATATCAATTAAAATCAGAAAACTGTGACGTGAGTGAAAATATATGTGTAAGAAAACATATCAACTTAATTTTTATATGCGAAGGTTAACAATGAATGAATAATTTAGGGATCAGATATACACATGCTGAGTGATGATACATTAGTGTTGAATGCAATTTTCTGTCAGGCTGGAGTACTTTCTGTTTTGTTGGTGAATTGGCATAATCTCATCTACTTTTTAGAGTAACTAGTACTGTAAAAAAGTCTGGAGCCACCCTCCTTCAAGGAGCATTCTAGTAATTTTTAAGAATAAAAAAGTGACTGGAATCAAGAATAAGCCAATTTTGTCTAAACATAACAGAAAACTAAGCAAAACACATAATTTCTTTCCATTTCTTTAGTTAAATCTATGAAAAATGTCAAACAGACAAATAATTACCAGACCTGAAAAGTATATAAAAGAGATAAACAGCATCTGAAAGTCATACCCTTAAGAAATAGGAAAGACCTGACATGGGAACTCATTTGCAAATCTGGACCTCGAGTCTACTTTTTATTGAAGCCTCAACAGAAACAGTCCCAGTCAAAGGGTGGCTGTCTAGAAGCCACCTTAAAGGAAGGGAAATGGGCTGGGCAACAACTGGACTGAAAATCAGTGGCAACAGGTCTTATGAAGTGATAAATCAAACAATGCTGGTTCAAATCAACTGATAGGTCAGGAGAGAGGTGCAATAGTGAGTTTTTACACCCAGCTGTAAAATACAGATTGAAACTCTGTCATCGTTTGGGCTGGACTGATAACATGCCAGTGCTGTGGATCTTGACAAAAATGATAGAAATCAACCATCTGTTTGAGTTTGTCTCACTGTACAGAACCATCTGGAGAACATCTGGCTTAATTTTTCAGCATGACAATGATCTCAAACACGCCGCAAATGCAGTAAAAGCATACCTCAATAGAAAAACACTATCAGTCATGGATTGGCATCCTCAGAAATCGAACCTCAACATTACTGAAGCAGTGTGGGATCACCTTGACAGAGAACAGAATAAAAGACAGCCAAAGAAGAAGAAGCTTTAGATGTCCTTCGAGAAGCCTGGAGAACGATTGCTGACGACTGCTTAAAGAAATGAAAAGAAAGTTTGTCTAAGAGAGTTCAGGCTGTGGTGAAGAAAAACGTTGTTGACTTTGGAGATTATAAAAATTGTACATACTCTGTTTTGTCATTTATGTTTGCACATTTCATTAAATCACTGCTCCTGTTTCCCATTTTTCCTAGCAATATATAAAGACAAGTTATTCATTATGTAAATAAACCAACCCCAACTCCAACTCCAATCCTTTGACCGGTTTAAATGAGTCAAAGTTCAACAGGATGCGCCAAAAATCTGATGTCAGTATTACAAACAGCAGTTTCCCTTTAAAATGATCAGACATACCTGTTGTGTTTCTGAAGACTTCGCCATTTTGGGTTGGGAGTGTTTTTTTCAGTATTCTCCGATATTTTACAGAGCAAAGACTAAACTGACTAACCAAAAGAAAGAGGAGACTATAGCAAAGTTTTCTTTATTTAAAAAGTTATTAAGCAGTGCAATTGCAATCTGTAGTACAAATTCAAGGCGCAGTATTTCCAGGAACACAGGTAACAACAGGCAAAGGCAAAAATACAAAGTGAACCTGAGCTGCAGAGTAGTAGAGAAGTATGGAGGCTGAAGGCTGCTTGGTTGCTGTTCAAAAAGTTTTGAATAACAAAAAAATAAAATACAAAATCTGTCCTTGGCACCAGTGTGAGTCCAGTTACATCATTGAAATACAAAGTAAGACAAATTAAAAAACAAACAAACAAATAAAATATGATATGCATGTACAAAAACACAAATATTAAATCCACTTTTTCCTCAGGATTCATTACTGACGTTTTTCAGTGATGTTATTTCAGTGAGATGAGCCTGACTTGCTGTGGTTGGAGCTGTAACAGTTAGCATCTCCTGCGCAGCTGCAGGACAGTTTTAATGCACAGGCTGGCAGCGCTGTGCTGGGTCCAGGCTGGAGACCCTGTCACACTATGAGTGAGTCCCTGCTCAGTGCAGTGCTCTGTTAGGGAAACATACCAAGAGCAACATATTAGGAACTTCACTTTCATGCTCATGCAGGGTTAGCACAGCCTGGGGACAGAGCTTTGTAACCATGCACAGAAATCATGCAATACTGCAGTGGTTGCCACCTTGCTCATAGAGGAAGAAAGACTTTGGGATATTTAGAAAGCCAGAAAGCCTGTGTGTAATGGTTGCATGCTAGGCTGTGTTATAGAGGAATAATGCGCTTTCATTCATTATCAAAAATTAGGTTAGAAAAGCCACTGCTACATAAAGTCGTGTAGAAACAACACAAAATGATTTAGTGTTGACACCACAAATCTAAAATCCACAATACATATTATGTACATAACACTGAGAGACATTATTAAAGATATATAAAAGATATTAAAGGACAAGGCAGATGTTTTTTTCTCTATATTTCTTACTGTCAACAAATCTCATGTAAAGCTCAAACCAGCAGTGTTAGTTTACGCACACAGTGCTTCTGTAAACGTTGAAACCAGCTTTAGCAGATTTTGGGAAAGCATAGCTTATAACATTTATCGGCTATTTTGTTTTATAAACCAGCTCAAAAGCTTGTTAACACAAATATATAATCACAGGGAAGCAACTCACTGATTTAAATGACTTTAAACATTGCGTGATAGTGTTTCTTGCTTTAACCTAATAGGAAGGTAACAGTAACTCATATAATGTTTGGTTACAACCAAGGTATGCAGAAGAGCCTTTCTGAAAACACTACACGTTGAACCTTGAAGCAGATCAACTGCAACAGCCACTCTTGTCAGCTAAGAACAGGAAACTGAGGCTACAAGTCACACGTGCTCACTAAAATTGGACGGAGAAAACGTTGTCTTGAATGATGAATCTTCATTTCTGATGCGACATTCAGATGGCAGAGATGGAATTTGTTGTAAACATAAAAAGACAGATCTATCCTGGTTTATATCAACAGTTCAGGACATGGTGATGGTGCAGTGGTGTGGGGAAAGTTTTCTTGGCACACTTGAAGAGCATTATTTAAATGCTACAGTCTACCTGACTGTGTATTGTTGCTGACCATGTCCATCTTTTTATGGCCACTTTGCACATCTTTTGATGGGTGCTTCAGAAGTGTATAGTGGAATATTGTTTTTAAATTTATATAAGAGATAAACAGCTGAATGCTTATTTATACAGCAGTCAGCCTTGAAGTTACATAATAGGTCAACCGGACAGTTGTTTCCAACCATGTGATAAAAGCAAGTGAGTTGCTCCCTTTTAGCTCAGTTTTGGTCTCCACCAAGTCTTGTAGGGATATACTTGGTTGTCTGTTTCATAACTGCTCCACTTACTATGAAAGAAAGTGTGCTAACTCTACTGCTTTAGTACTGAACATATAACAGTATGTGTGTGGACTATAAAATAATAAGAGTGATCTGAAAAACAATAAAACATTGACCTGATTGCAGAGCTGTGGGCTACTACAAAGCTACTGCTAATTAATTGGGGGTTTGTCCATGAATCCGTTTCAGTACGGAATAACCTGGAAACAAACAATAGGTCCCAACTCGACTCCAATTATATCGATATATAAAGTTCACCTGGAAACATTTTTACTTACTATTTTTTTTCATAGCATCATGATGATGAATGTGGGATTAAGTCAGGATGAACGATAGTTTTTAAACTACATAAACCTTTTGAGGACATTAATTGACAGAAAGAAATAATTCATGACTTGATTACACAGACAGTTGTTTCTAGACTGACACATTGCTGGTTTTATGCTTTTTACAGTATTTGCTGACAGTAAGACGAAAATAGGATATCACCAGATTTGTCCTGCAACAGTTTACAGGATTTCAAGGCTCTTTTTCCTGAAGAACAGAAGAGGAAGTCCTTGTTCCTGCTATAAGTAACTCACCAGATTTCTGCTCCTTTCTCTCTCCTCTCTGCCCCCTTGCAGTGTGTGGGACATTCCCTGGTTGGGGCGGGTGTAAGAGAAGGGCTTCATGGCTGCCTCTGTGGTCCTGTACCTCTCTGATCTGGGAGGTTCTGCTGTGCGGTACCGCTCTGTAGTTTGGTCAGCCCTGCGGTATCTCTCAGCCTCGAGCTCAGAGTACGGAGGCAAAGAGTCCTCATCTTCTGGGCGGTTGCTAGGTGAACGGCTGTAATAACTATCGCTGCCCTTTCCTCTGGAGCTGCCTTTAGAGGGAGTGTCACTGTCCTCGTCCATCCTCCCAGCACCTCTGTCCCTTCCCCGGCCCCTCGTTTTACTCTCAAGCATGCTGTTGAGCAAGGTGTCATCATAGGCTCTGCTTTGGGGCAGTCGAGACGGGCGATCACTGTCCCACGTGTCCCTTCTCTTTTGCAGTACTGGTGACGGGCTGCGGCGCCCCCAGCCATCATGTTCATTTCTATAGGAGCGCCTGGGAGGGCTGTAATCCCGCTCATAAGGCCGGTCTGATGGCGCACCCCGACGTCCATGTGTGCTATAAGACCGAGCGAATTCCTCCAGCTCATCCAGAGAGCCCGTGCGCCCTCTTCTGCCCAACGTCTTTCTCTGCAGGTTCTCCGATCGGCAGTTCCACCTACAGCGAGAAGCAGCCCACGCTATACATGTTAATAACAGAACAAACAAAACTGGAGAAAACATTTATCTCACCAAGCAGCAACCTCCAGGGCTGACAAATGAAGCCAATTTAGAAAACCCTTGTAGACTCCCATGTTAGCTACTTTTAGCTGATCCCTTATTCTCAATGGGTCACTACAGCGGGATGCTCTGCACGTTTGACAGAGGAATTTGTGTCTCCTCCCAGGATCAAACCAGGGATCTTTCATTTGTTGGGCAAAAGTGTAAACCACTACACTAAGAGCCATTACTGCAGACAATGTTTACATCCTGGTTTAATTTTGCTTTTTAACAGCTCTTTCAACAATTTTTTAAAATGGTAATTACCTGTATTAACGTTCTATTCATGAACAGTTTTGGTGAGAGAAAATAGTCGTAGAGTAACACGTCACTTTCAGGAGGTTTACATTTGGACTGCTTTTACTTACAAAGGGGGAAAAAACGTGCAGCCACGTTTGCTGCAGGTGATGCAGTGAAGTACATTGAATAGTGGATCAATTATAATTTATTGTTTCTACTGGCAAAATTACATTCCTTAGCAATAATTTGTGGTTGACAAAAAAGTATTTCAGCCATTTTTTATGGTGTTATTGTGTTTTGCCTATGAATATCTTTGGATTCACTTTGCTTCAAGCAACATAAAGACGTCACCGTGACACATCTACTGTCAAATGTTTTCTGGCATTAAACAGTAAACACAACAACCTGATAGAAACTCTTCAGAGGGAAGCATCTCTCCACCTTACCTGCGGTCCAGTTCATCATCTGAGTGGTTAATTCTGTCTTGTCTGAGTCTTCGGCTTTGTGTAGGTGGAGCTGCTCTCCGCACCGACAGGTCATCGAGGTCTGCGATAGGTGGAAGTGCTTTCATCTGGACCGCCTGAAAGGTGTTTCTGAAGTCTGTAGTCCCTCCATCATGAAGCGAGCTGAGCTCTGATATGCTCCTGGCTGCTGGGACAGACACATCACTAACATGATATTTGCTGTTTATACTAATAAAGTCATTTTGAATGAACAGCGGGTGGTATAAAGGTATGAATGCATTCAAGGAAGAATAGGATCAGACGATGTTTTTTATTTTTCTAATTAAAAAAAGAATCATTAGGGAACAAATTAATTAACATTAATATGACAAATGCACGATCTGTCTTTGTTATTACTATTATTATTATTATGAACACAGGAACTGCAGTGTATCCCAGACATTCCACAGTGATGCCATTAATGCTCCATACATGTGCTCATATTTCCAGCCTCTATGTGGGATTCAGCTGATCTATTTTGTACAATTGTGAAAAATAATCTACACCTTTAGATTATTAAGGTTATAAATTTCAGGACAATGTAAAAAAAACTAATCTGGTCCTTCTCAGGTTCTAAAATTACCTCAGATGAACAACAACACGTGACATATTACACTGTATTGTTATTTATTTAGCAAAAAACTAACCCATAAAGCAGAGCAGTTTGTGAGAAAAATATGTACACCCTTACTGCCTCCGTAGTCATTAACAGTGCATCGTTCCACCGTGAGAAAGATTATTTACAAATTTAATCTTCCCAAGTGGCCTTTCCAGCAAATTCACCCTAATTTCACACTGCTCAGACCCTCTCGCTCTACAGGCCCCAGTCAGCATGTTAAACGTTGGAAGTCCAGACTGTAGAATTAGAAACAGACTGAACAAGTGTGACATGCTTGGAAGGGCTGCCAGGTACAAGCATCTTCTCTCTAAAAGCAATATTCTTGTGGAAAGGTTTGGAAAATTGCTTCTAAATAAACCTCTAGACTTTTAGAACAATGTTCTTTGTACACATGATGCCATGGTACTGGGACTTTACCCAGCCTTTTTTTATTCTTTCCTTTATAATGATGATTTAAGTTCAAGTTTATACAGATTTAGTCTTGAGTTTTATTCATTTATGTTTATGTTTACTTGTATTTCCAGGTTTTGGTTTCTTATCTTTGAAACTCATCTTGCGTGTTTGTCTCATCGCTGTGTCTTGCGTGTGAGTCTGTTTGTGTCATTTGTGTTTACGTCTCCCTCGCTCAATGTGTGTCTCGCTCCCTCTGTTCCCTGTACCTAGTCAGTCTGCATCATAGTGTGTGTTTCTCGTACTTCCTGTTTTACTTTGATAGTCTCCAGTATTGTCTGCAACATGTTTTGTCCCCTGTCTCGTCAATTAGATTAGGTCCAGCTGTGTTCCCCAGGTGTTTCCTCTTCGCCCTGATTCCCTCTTGTGTGTATATATTGTCTGTGTCTCCCTCTGTCCAGTGTTGTGATCTCCCTTAATGCTGTGTGTTCTGCCTGTCAGTTTAGTTTCTAGTTTCTCCCAGTTTGGTTTCATGTCCTTTGTATTTCCAGCAATAGAGCTGAGTTTTGAGCTCAGTCCTGCTTGAGAGTCTGCATTTTGGCTTTTCAATCCTGCCTGCCTCATACAGCCTTTATGACAGATGGAACCAAAGCGGAGTTGTCTGGCTTTAAAGCGTCACGTTTGGAGAAAAGCAAATCAACATATATCAGCACAAACACCTCATAGCAGCTGTGAAGCACTCTGGTGGAGAGGTGGTGATTTTTCACTTGGTTGCAGTGACAATGATGGGAATATTACAAAGGAAATTCTACACAGACAGGCTTTTTTTTTTTTTTTTGGCTTTAGCTGAGTCGACAAAACCTAAATCCCACGTTGGAGATAACAGGTATCATGATGGTGGATTTCTCTGTAATGCCTCTGTGTGCACTCCCATAAAAAGGGGCGTTTCACAGATCATAAAACTCACTCCTACACAAAACAATCCCTGTGAGTGTCACTTACTCCAGACAGAGACATTATCAGATAATAATGACTACTCAACTCATCTGTTAAGTACGGCTTAACAAATTACATATTTCCCCAGAAGAGTCTTTATTCCACTTGAACCATGCAGCAAAATAAAAGAATCCGTTAAAATGACAATTTTAAGCCAAAACTCTGAACATAACCTGGTTCTAACCAGACTATATGTTCAGTATACGTTACCATGGTGATTTAGCAAGGTAGAAAAAGAGACACAGACAACTCTGACTTGACAAAGCTGAGAAAAGAAGATGTGCTTCACATATTTTCACATGACTGTGTGTTTTCAAACTCATGAAAAAGCATGACTCCACAAGTTAACCTTGCAATTTGTGAATGAGAAAAAAGGGACAGATGTTGTTTTTTTCAAATATGAAAGGATTAGACGGCAACTAGTAAGATTTAATTCCCACAAACCATGCACATAAAGCACATACATACATATAAACGCACACACTGCCACACAGATTAAAGAAACTAGCCTAATCTGTGCAGGCTTACATTTGAATGCTGCCATCTTGCTGCGCGGAAACTGAGCCAGCTCCTTCTCTATGTAGTACAGAACTTTTATTGAGTCCTGGGCTGGACTGGCTTTGAGCTGGTAACCACTGCGCACTGTGAATGTCAACACACACACACACACACACACACACACACACACACACACACACACACACACACACACACACACACACACACACACACACACCTATAGATAGATTGAGAAAAACAAAACCATGCAAGGACGCACACAAACACTCTTGAGTGTGCAAAGTATACGAGACAAAACAACCTTACGTGTTAATAACGGATTAAATTCAAAAAAAGGAAAAAGAGAAGAACATTTCTTCAGACATTTCAGACATTCAGACTTTTCACTGTAGAGACAAGGATGATGGATGAAATGAAGGTTAGTCGTGTCAGTGTTTGATGAAGAGAAAAAGGCAGCTGTCACTGACGTTTCTATGTAAGACTATAAATAACGTTAATTACACCACTTGTTCAAATAGTTCTCAGAGAAGGTTTTAGAGCTCAAAAGCAGTGATAAAGAAGAGTGAATACTGAGCTCATCAATATTGTTTTTGCCTCTCCAAAAGCGTTAAAAACAGTTATTGAACTTTCAACACTAGAACCGCTGATCCCAGTCATTTTGACCCCATCCTCCAACAGTACCAGCAAAGAAGTCATTTCCAAAGAAATCAGTTAAGTTGTTCATTTTCATCTATTTTTTGAATAATAATAATAATAATAATAATAATAATAATAATAATAATAGCAGTAAGATTTGACAAAGTATTTAATCGGTTTTGGGGTTTTAATAATTTTGATTATTTTATTACAAATCACAAAGGTGAAATTAGAATTTCCATCAATAAACTATGAGCACAATAAACAACACGTAACTACCATATGCAAATATTAAATATATTTTGCATACAGGCGGCCTATAACTTATTTTGAAATTTTACCTGTAAAATTACAAAATAATTCTCATCTTTCAGGAACCATTTGAATTCTTCCTCTACTACTCACCTCCAGACAGGTTATTCTCCACTGAGGGGATCGAGTTGATCTTTGTGTCCGTGTAAGAGGAAGAGGCCACAGGGACCACAGTAGGTATACCAGGAATGTAATAGGGATACACAGGGACCTGAGCAGCAGGCTGTCTGCTCTTTGCCATCTTCCCCGCTTCATACACTGCATAAACAACACACTTTCATTGTTGATGTTAAAGAATGGGGATATTCAATTAAAAAAAGGACATTCATTTTTTTTAAAGAGGATGCAGGACAGTCATTGGGTTGTTTGTGTTACTCACGGTGTCGTGGGCAGCAGCAGGTGTCAGGGCAGCAGCAGCAGCGGACGTAGCAGCAGCAGGAGTGAGGACAGCACTGGCACCAGCAGATCCCCAACAACAGCAGGAGCAAGATGCTGCCCAGGACTACAGATCCCACAAACGCCCATTCTGATTTACATACATACAAAAAAAAAAAAGGTAACAGTCAATGATTAAACACTCTGAACAGTGATTTAACATCACTACACCAAAGTGAGAAGTTCAACCAGTGGAGGTCAGCAAAACCAAGATTTTCACATAACAGTCATATCTAGTGGTAACTAGATGCAACTGAAATATGGCCACAACCATTAAAATAAGTCAGACTGGGCCAAACTCAAAAGGATTTGTGCAGTTTGTGACAAAAGCTCAATATCACTAACGTTACGTTAGTGATATTGGGATTTGTGCAGTTTGTGACAAAAGCTCAATATCACTAACGTTACGTTAAAGAAAAAAAATGAAGCTGAGTGAAGAAATTCAGCCAAAGGGCTGAAAATTGTTCTCCGAAGTTCACAGTCTTTTTTGAAATGTCTTTGTTTATTTCAGATCTCAGCATTTGAATTGCTGAAATGTTATAACTGACAAAGATTTTGGACAAAAAAATAAACCCAGTCTCTGTTTTTTCTATTAAAAAAAGCTGATGTTTGGCGCTCTCCTCCACTGATGTACCCGGACAACAGACCCCTACAAACAGGAAACTTTAGGGGATATCAAAGGAAATCAGAGTTACTTTTATCCGTTCTCACATCTTTGAACCATCCAAACCATAACAACAGACTTCCTCAGGGTGTGCCAAGAGTCAAAATCCACTCACTAACAACACATTTCCCCTGTGAAATTTGAAATCATAACTGGAGGTAAACAATAACAACTACAACTCTGTGAATTTGGCTTCATGTAGCTTCACTAACTGTGTTCATATCGGGCGTAGAAGCTCCAGCTACAAGGCTGTCATGTTTATTCAGTCAAATTTCTAACAAGTGAATGTACATTTGTTAGTCAAAGAGAGTTTTATCTGGTCAGTTGGAATTAGAAACATCAGGAGGCAATAGAAAAGCTGGAAAATGCCAGGCAGAGAGACAGACATGCAGCGTAGGGACCGTACCTGGCATAATCTCCAAATCAAACTCAGGGAGTAGATCTTGCTGCTCACCTGTCCTGCCTGCAGAGAGAGGGAGAGGACAGGTGAAGGCCGGCAGAGGAAGCGGGAAGCGGGAGTCAAAAGGTCAGGCAAATTAGCAAATTTGGCAGAAGGCAGATGATTAATGGTCATGCACTATTTGGGGAATGAAAGTTTAAGTATGAAAAAATGGGTCTGCATCTAGAAAATATCAAACTTATCAATGAAGACGTTTGTTGTTGACCATGCTGTCTGTGACAAACTGAAATCTCTATTAGATGGACTCCCGTGACATGTGGTTCACATGTTCACATCCCAAAAGTTTGACCCTTTTTGATCTGGAGGTCCATTTACTTCCCATTTGTACCACCAGGATGTTTTATATAGATAATAACTAGGGGTGCAACAATACATGTATCTGTATTGAACCGTTCGATACAGTGCTTTCGGTACGCATATGTATTGAACGATACAAAATTTTAAATTTATTTGGTCAACTTTTCTTCTGACGATGCCGTCTGTGTTGAGGGCTCAGTGGATCTGCGTTCAAGCGCAGATCCACTGAGCGCCACCCATATGCATTCACTCAAGTTAGCATGGCAACTGCCTCAACTCTACTGTATGAATGTGAGAGTGAATGAATAGTGGTATTGTAAAGCGCTTTGGGTGCCTTGAAAAGCGCTATATAAATCCAATCCGTTATTATTATTATTACCCGAAATTGAACCTCCTCCACCGTCATTCAGATCTGGAGTTTGGAACTATTTTGGTTTTCATGTGAAGAATGACCCTACTTAAGCACATCGTGGACAAAAGTACAACAGTATGTCGGATGTGCCACGCAATGCTCAATTAAATTGGTGGGAACACAACGAATATGACTGCACATTTACGCCGACATCACGCTAGTGCAAAGACAAGTGGAAGCAGACAAAAACAACAACAAGCACGCATGCTGCAAACCTTACCCGACTCAATTAGACAGCTGTTAGAACATGAAAGAGATAGAGAGGGCAATCGCTACTTTTATTGCTGTCGACAAAATAGCTTTTATTTTGGAAAGAGCCATATATCTGTAATAAACTCTCGTTTCCACATATGAGCGAGTTCTCCATCAGATACATTTTTTTTTGTTATTTTGTTGTTTCAGCAACATTTAATTTAAAAACTGTACTTTTGAGTTAAAAGAAATATTTATAATTTTAATAACTTGACATGAAAAAATTTTTTGTATCGAAAAAATATCGAACCGTGACACCAAAGTATCGAAACGAACTGAACCGTGAATTTTGTGTATCGTTGCACCCCTAATAATAACATAAAATTCATTGTTCCCAGAGATCCCTCTCTGATCTCTTGAACTACAATATGACCCACGTGCCAGACAGCAAGAGGTAGACTAACAAAAAGCAAGCCTTTATTAGCTGCTGGCAAATTAATAGGTATAGTTGAACTGAGACTAAAGGAAACACAAAATAGAAAGGGCCACAAGGAGGCTAAGCTAAGAGAAACTCCCAAACACCAACACAGAGTCTAAAAGGTGATTATAGCAAATACAAAGGAAGACAGGACTATTTATACACTGGGGGCTGATTGGAACAAGACAGGGGTAAAGACAATCAGGATAATCACAAAGGAGCCAGTAAAACCTGACATGAAAGAAAACCAACCTTCAAAGAAATCAGGAAAAAACACAAGAGACAATTACACTGCAACACAAAAACTAACACTAACAAGATGTCAGATGAAAGGGAGCACAGGAGGGCAAAGGCACTAACCAGAAAGATGAGACAGAGGGAGCAACAGATAGGGATCCCAAAAGGTTGATTCTCTTCATCTGCACAATAACAGTAAATTTGCACAATAACTGAAACAAGGCCCAGTTATTGTGCAAATGTACTGTTTATAAGGTTGGGGAAACCTGAAGTCAGCTGAGACGGAAGAAGTCACTTGGATGAGTGAGGAAACGTTTCTCCCACTGAAAACGCTACGTCCAGATGAACAGAATCAACCTTTTGGGATTTACTTACCTGGATGATTGAGCATGCATCAAGACAACAGATAGGGAAACACAGAGGGAACTAAACACACAAAAAAGCTAAATAAAATAAAGTAAAACTTAAAAAAACTATTAAAGCCTTTTTCTTTGATGCCATGCACAGTCGACGTGTCTCAGCATTAACATTAAAACTGCACACTGTTAACTGAATGCTGTTAATCATTTTACATGCATGCAGACACCCAAACACATGCAAGCAACTGAGACGTGAGAGGCAACAGACAGGGAGGTTTGGAAACTGGGACACTGATGGCACCAGGACAACAATTTACCGCGCAAGCTCGTCAAAACAAGGTCATGCAAGTCGCGCTGCTGTGAAACAATGTGCCTGTTGTGCTCAATATGTATGACATAAAGGTCAAAATCAGAACAAAAATTCAAGGAAATTACTCGCTGAATACAGAAAGGGATCAGCAACAGGTGTGCAGGAGTCAGCTACGGATGTTTTTAATGTGCTTATTATGAGGTCTGAAAACCCTGATTACAGTAAAGACTGGTTACTGTCTGACATGGCAACACTGGTAGACTAAACAACCCCTGGTACTGAGGCTGCAGAGTGTGCTGAGTAAGCGCTTATTAAGGAGTGGGGAAAAAAACAGCCTTGCTACCTTGGCCCTGCCTCACTTGACTGCATACCATCCGTAACCTGAGAGAGCTGAGGAGCTGTGCAGCTCCGAGAGGGAGGGGAGGTCGACGAGTAAGAAATGGACAGTGTTGGGGAGTAACGGAATACATGTACCGCCGTTACGTATTTAAAATACAAAATATGAGTAACTGTATTCCGTTACAGTTACCGTTTAAAAGGGTGGTATTCAGAATACAGTTACTTTGTTGAAATAAATGGATTACACTGCAGTACTTTCCTGTTTCATATTGTCGCGGGTCAGGACTGTTTGGGTTTTGTTTGACAGCTACGTTCTTTTGTTCCAGGCGGCAGCGTTACGGTTGCCATGGTTACAGGGAGACGCGCTCTCTCTCTCTCTGCGACTGTGTGTTTCTTGGGTGAGAGAGCGCATTTTCGTTGTTGTTGTGCTAAGCTAACAGGCAGAATGCTACAAGAATGTAGCATCATGGGCAGTGTAGTCCGTGTTGCAGGGAGAATGCACTGCCATACACGTTATGGGTCTGTGAGCGCAAGGAGGGAGAAAAAGGGGAGTGGAAAGGTACGAGTTGTCATCGAGGAAAAACGGGAGCTGGAAGCATGTAAATATAATAATAACCACTGCAGCCAAGAAGAGTGCCTGACGAGCCCAGTTGTAAGTAAGCTATTAAGACTCGACTGTACACCGTGTTCGTGTTTTCCTCCGAAAACAATAAGTTCCGTTGGAGCAGTCTTTCAACGCCTCTCTCTGTCTCTCGCAAGAAAGTTGACCCACACAACAAAGTAAAGCTATTTTTCGGCTACGAGCCGACAGGGACCCCGCCGTATTAGTCAGAGGTCCCTTTACTACAGTTCGGAGTCGCGGACCTTCAGTAATAGTAATAAATCACATAGCAATAGTACATTCACGTTGTTGTAAAAAGCATGATAATATATTAAGCAATCCAAAGTATTCAGAATACGTTACTGTCATTGAGTAACGTAACGGAATACGTTACAGAATACATTTTGGGGCATGTATTCTGTATTCTGTAATGGAATACATTTTAAAAGTAACCTTCCCAACACTGGAAATGGAGGAGTGCATGAGAAGATTTTGCAAGGCAAAAGGGAGGGAAGGGGAGTGAGTGTGAAAGAGAACTGAGTAAATGTTATCAGCGTTCAAGGTGCTGGTGAGCAAAAGAACACGCAAAGAATGTTTTTTTGATCATGTGCTTTCATATTTGAACTGTAGCCTAAATATGGAGTTAGAGCCAAGCAGCAGTTTTGTAGTAACGCTGGTGAAGAAAGTTGAATATAAGTACCAGAAACTTTTAAAAACAACCAGTTTGGCACAGAAAAAGTTTTACACACTTTCTAATTCTAACTTCAAAATTACAACATGCACAAGCTAAGAAGTTCAGCACTAAAGCCAAATGAGTCTTGTTATTCTCACACGTTTAAGCCCCTTCTTCTCTCCTGGGAGAAGACTGTAATCAGATTAGTGCTAAACTAAAGAGGGCTACATGAATAAGCAGACTTCATAAGCATCAGGCTGGCCTAACATAAAGGGAGAAAAGTAACTAACAGATCACACCATCAGTTATTTTTTTAAGTGTTTTAGTCGTATTTATTTCATATCACAAGCAAAACAAACAACCAAGTAGACTTTTTGATCCTGGAAGTGCAGCGCAACAGCAACATCGAAGCAGTATGCTGTGTTCCTGTATAAGTCAGAAGTTGGAATTCCAAAGTTACCAGTCGGAATTTGAATCTGGAACACCTCCTCACCTCAGAAAGTCGGAGCAGTCCCATCAACCCTGAGCTAACAATCCTGTTTTCCCTGGCTTTTTCTGGAACTTGCTAACTCAGGAGTGACATCACTCCCGACTTCCTGTATTCCAGTTCCAAGGTATCTGGAATGTTGCTTCAGATATATTCATTCACACAGTCAGGGTTCATAGGCAACAGACCAAAGAAACCAATCCTATCAACCAGGAAGAGTTGGCTAATCTCTCTGCTGTCACAGTTGGGAAGTTTATCCAACAAAAGAAGGATGCTATTATTAGTTGTTCGATAATATCCTCATATCTACATGTGCATGTCTACATGTGCACGACTTCTACTGCCATCATCTGCTCTATGTTTCACTCTGTGTGTTTGCCTTTTAGCTCCTTGTGTGTGATGGTGAAACAGACACATGCAGAGCAAAGGAGCAGAGAGACAGGATGAGTGAAGTTAACATTACTGTTACTATAAGCAGTAAAAGTGAGCGCTAATTCATCTGAATGATTTGTGTTGGCAGTTAGCACTTAGCTGTTGTCCCATGAGCACAACCTACTGTGGATTTTTTAAAGGGCTTTGAACGCTCCACCAAAACAGCAGCCTCCAGATATTTTGGCATTGTGTGTGAGAACTACTAAGTAAAGCTTGAAAAAGTAAAGGGATAGGAAGGGGAGGGACAGCAGGAAAGGGGAGGGATTAATTTACATATCCCACACTGTACATGCTAATTGAGGCAAAAGGCTCAGCTTTTGCTGATATGAAGGGAATATTTTCATCTAACTGTATTGAATACATCAATGCTTGGAGGGGGACCGTTAACAAGCTCTTGTTTGGTCTGAAAATACATATTACCAAGTTCAACATCTTATAGTCTGGGTTAAACAAAAAGACAATCTTACGTAGTGAAAATGCTACTTCAAGATTTACAGTAAGTCATGACTCTCTGATCTTAGTGCTGAAGTGTTGGCAGTTTAGTGAAGATTTGGGAGGTATGTATAATGATTAACCAGTGATACTCCCCAATGAGCAAACGCCACACAGACAAACACGCTCGCTGTTGTTCAGCTGAAGCTCCCCTGCAGTCTTTGAGCCTCCTGACATACTGTGTAACTGACCTGAGATGTAACGGCTCCACAGCGGCTCTCTAAAGCGTGCGACCGGCTAAAGAATAGAGTCCGTTACAGAGGATCGAGGGCATGTAAAGAGGGAAACACCATTTAGCTGTTTCCATGGAAACCGTAGTAAGGGCACTCGGGAATGCAGCACAATTAAGAGACCACTTCTAAAACCTTTACCAACAACGCGCAGGAAAAAACTCCCAAACAAACAAATAGAAAAATATAGGTTAACTTTCTCGCATGCTTACCAAGCACCAGTAATTCCACCTGATCCTCGTTCTTCCCCTCCAGATCATCAGCGATCACAACTTTGCAGAAATACACCCCGCTGTCGCCCCACTGCAGCTCCCCAATACGCAGGTCTGCTTCTGCACAGATTACAAAACAAGGACAAAGATTATATTTCTACATATTTACAAATATTAATATGTCAAATGGCACAACGTGTTCACAAAGCAAACTTTTTAATGCTGCATTTTTAAAATTCAAGCGGAATCATTTAACACTGACGCCACCCAATAAGACTGTGGCCCAAAATTTGAGGACTATGAACTGGAACTCTTTTAAGATCGATGACATGCTATTGATTGTTCAGTGGGAAGTGAGAGTATTTTCCCGGTTATGCTTGTCTCTTTGTTAGAATTATAAATCAAAAAGTCTGAATTCATCTAAAGATCCAAAATCTGTAATTCACGTTTGGACTCAATACTGAAAAAGGGGAGGGAGAATGTCATGTCTTGACAAAAACATGTTCAGTTGAAATGCGAGGAAATGTAAGTCATGTTCTTAACAAAACACCACAAACTATCTGGATGTGAAGAAAATTTGTTAAGGGTCCCGAAGTCAGTTGTTTGTTTTTAATGTCAGTAATGAAAAAAATACTGCCAAACATAAAGAAAGTCATTATCGGCCTACATGTATTTCCTTTGGCCTTTATTGTTATTGGATTTTGTGACAACAGGAGGCCGTTGTTGACACATTTAAATGGCAGACGTGTTTTGTCCTGATAAGAAGCCCACATATGAATGGGCGCGAGGGCGGGGGCCTCTGTGTGGTACCGCCATTCTTGTAGGACTGGAGCAGAAGAGATTTATTTATAAAAAACCCCGTCAGCTCTGACTCATGTGTGACGATCAAACAGTCTTTCACCTTATTTCACTGAGGATAAAAGTGGCGACATTACTGTTTATGATGCTGATGTCTCTGCCTTTGTAGTGCTCAGCCAGCGTCATGGAGGCTCCCTGGGACGATGCCACTACCCGAACTGTGCGGGTGTTGTCAGAGCACTCCAGGTGGGACTTGGGTCCCAGCGCTGAGGTCTTGATGCCCAGGGTCTCCGAAAGGGAGAAGGACTCCTGCATGTGGTCTCGACAGTAGGACTTGTACCACCACTGCACCACCGGGAGCTGGACGGAGGACGTCTGGTACTGACACGAGAGGACCACGGACTGGAAGAGGATTGCATACTGCTTTTCCTTCTGCACTGAGACATGCACACTGTCACACACGCACACTGATGGACACATACAAGCAAAAAGAATAAAGCACAGGTGCTTTTGTTAATCTACTAAAAATGGACATATCAGTTCAGTTTGACTATTAAGTCATGCAAATGGTAAATATGCACGATGCTAACTTAAGCAAGTCAGTTCCACCTATTCTGCAGAATGAAATACAGAGTTTACAGACTCATTTTTTAGTCCAACCAATATAAGCGCCAGATCTGAAAACACACTACAAGCATTAAAATCCGTCCCATTTAAACAAAATTAAACCTTTAACATATTTGTTAATCAATAAATTATGTAACAACAATGAGAGGAGCCAATATGTTTAATGTCAGAACTGATTTGCATCAATTTTACTTGGTTAGTAAGTCAAAGATCTGATTAGGCTTTACACCACTACTTAGTTGCGATTTTATTATTAACTTTTTAACTACAGCTAAACTACAGTCTTTAACAAAACTTACCTTTAAATCTTAATGAGCTATATTAGACAGCTTTACTGTCCACTACTTGGTCATTTTGAAGGCTGCAGCTTTGTTGGTGTTAAATGATAATGTGACCTTTGTGTTATTGGGGGTGGGGTCACTCTGCCCCCCTCAACTGACTTCTTTCTAGTCAGTTATTGCAGCTCAAGCTCAAGTTAATTATTCTCTGAACAGTCTCTGCTTTGGCAGCAATCTCAGTAAGTAGTACAGCTAAGGGTGCTGATTTTGGAGTGCATGGGTCTATGCAAGTGAAACTTTGGGAAGTGTCTTTGGAACGATCAGCACGTGAAGCTAGTTTGCTTGTAATCATGGATACTAGATCATGAAGAAGATGTGAGTGGGAGTGCAAATGGTCTGTCTCTGTGCTAGTCCTGTGATAAACTGGCAATTGCACCCCTCGCCCCATTGGAGCTGGGATAGGGTCCCACCCTCTTGTAAGCCTTAATTGGCTGAAAAAGATGGATGGATGGATGAATCATGATGAATAATGAATTAGCTTATCTATCCTTAAACTGTGTAGCCTGTCTAGGTTTTCAGAGGATGAGTTTATTGCCTCCTGTAGCACTCTTTTAAATACACATATAATGCATCTTACTGTGAATTTCAGTTTATAACCTGTGTTTTGTGGACACTGCACGTCAGCTGCCTGTCCATTTCACATGCTCTGAAGCCGACTCTGTAATAATTTGCTCTCTGTCATCAAACTTCAGGTGAAGGAAAAGACTGCATAACTAGCGGAAGGTGATAAACTAGCAGGTGAGTCTAGATAAGAAAAGTTTGAAAACAGTAAAATGATGAAAGTGGCAACTTTATGAGCAGAGCAGCAGCTGCATCTCATCTTTATCTGTACAGATGACTGATGATGACTCTGTACTTCAGAGAAACTGTCATTATCATCATATCAAAACCAAAAGAAAGACAGGAGGAGAGATTAAGTGTGTGGGGGTCCGCTATTGTTCGGTGCTGGGGTCAGGAAGGTTAAATTCCAGTGTGCGTGGGGGGCTGGGGAGATCTAGGGAGAGGCAGGGGGTTGTCATCATAGAAGGAGGGGGGTGGAGCAGTCTGATGGGGATTTTCTGGTAGTCATATTAGCTCTAGGTGGGGCAGGAACTCAACTCTAAACATGTCCCAGAAGACAGGAAATCAAAACAAAACCAAGTCCTCCAGCCTGCATCTCCCAGGGTCAGTAAGAGGAGAATACACACTGTGTTTAGACATTTATCTCAAATGAGCACCTCTACAGCATTCTTCTGAAAAGACATCAAGTTTCCCTATTTCCAGGCAACAGTTAGGACTGCGAATAACTATTCTTCCCCCAGAAGGGAGACCCAAGGTAGAGGAATGTCATCACTGCTGGGCTTTTATTTGTCTGTCTGTATGTCAGCGGGATTACGCAAAAACTACCAGGCTTAATTCCAGAAAAATTGGTGAGGTGGAGGAAAGAAAGAGCTCATTGCATTTGGGTGTGGATCTACACCACATTCTTTGAAAAGGATGTGTTATCCGAGTAATTGATTTTGTCTGTGAATCCCAGGAAAAGGGTTATAAAGTCAAGCTGCTGTGTTTTCTTTTTTTCTGACATGTCCAACAATCCAAAACTCAAAGAAATTCAATTAAGAATAAGAAGTAGTTGCTTTCAGTTGCTGCCTTGTTAATAAGGAGTTGCCACATATTTGATCTGGCACATTTCTTTTACACCAGATGCCTTTCCTTACACAATCCCAGAGGGATTTGGGTCACGGGATCTTTCAATTGTTGAGTAAATGTGTAAACGACTACACCATGAAGTAGGGCTGCACGATTAATCGTTAGAAAATCGCGATCTCGATTCATACTTAAAAAAAAAAAGAAAAAAAAAGACGACGACCACGATTGTACCGCATTTTGATCCGGGATGTAATCTGCATGAAAACAAGCGCTCACTCTTCCTGCTCAACAAATGACAAGGGCGGAGCCTTATACCACGTGATACAGAAGCTGTGCTGTGTGATGCTAAAATTAGCAGGGAAAAAACAACGGAGAACACGTCAGGGATGACGAGAAAGTGACAGGAGAAAATCCGTCCCGGTCAACCACCCAAACATCAATAACGGGAACCTTATACAGCGCTTCCCTATACACGTCGAACTCCCGCAGGCACAAAGAAATTACGGAGGCTATCACTTATGACCTGACCAAAGATATGGCTCCCATCAACACTGTGCAAAACAAGGGATTTAGGAAAATGATCAACACCCTAGACAAACGCTACACAGTGCCGTCCCGCAACTATTTTTCTATTGTTGCACTACCTGCTCTATACACGCAGTGTCGAGCAACGGTGGAGACGGAATTTCAAGCAGTACAACATTTTGCGGCAACAACAAAACGTGAGACATTTGTTGTTTTTATGTTTATTTATTGTTTTTATGTTCAGTTTCAACTGTTACGAAGTTGATGTGCAGTTAATAAGTGCAATAAATATTTATACTGGAAAAGAGAATCGTGATCTCAATTCTAAGCCAAAAAATCGTGATTCTCATTTTATGCAAAATCGTGCAGTCCTACCATGAAGCCAGAAAAATATTGGTATATAAGCAGCAAATCTTTCCATTTAGAAGCTTAAACCAGAATGAATAAATCAACAGAAAAAAAAAATCAACAATAATTTTAATAACTAATTTATTAGTTAGTCATAAATTTTCCTGGTTTTCTCCAAATGCACTAACATGGAGCTAAAAATAAACTGAAACAAAGAGTTACGGATATGACACTGATTACATCTTAGTCAACTTCTCCATTAAATGACTAATCAGCATGCTGAAGCTTTGTCAGCTTTGTGTTTTTAACATTAAGTTGAGGCCAGCTGGTCGACGTCATCAGCTTACTTCTTCCTCTGATACACTTTAACTGCACAAACAGGAGGAAGGGTCACCAAGCTCCTAAATTCCTGCCACAGAAAGCTGTGGTCTTCCCTGTATTTCTTTTTTTCATGGACCAGTCCATTGTTAGGGCTTCCCCTCTCCTGTCCCACTTGAGCAACTGAGAGGGGGAGGAGGTCGCAGACTCCCAGCCAATGGGAGTGTCAGGCCTTCCTCCAGCTGGATGTGAACAAACCAATTAAGCACAAGAGATTTAAATCAAACCGTTAGCCCATGAACTGGAATTCATGAATATCATGAGTTTGAGGTGAGAGGAGTGAGGACTGCTGTAACTGCTGACATGCATCATGATTACACCTGTTAACCAATGTTTACTGTCTGCCGTGACTCACTGTAGGTTAATGACTGGGTTTCAGAGGCAGCAGACAGTCACACCCTCACCACCTGCATACAGTGGAAAGGCCTCAACACATAAAGGAACATAAAGGCCTCAATTAAAGATTAGATGCCAGTTTAAACCGGGGTGAGCACAGTATGTGGTCGCAAATGTTTCCCAGGTCAAAGCCCTGCTCTTGGAAGCAGCACGTTTCCTGAGCAGTCAGACTTTTCCTCTCCAAAGCTGTCACATTTCCTGCCTTTACTTTGCAATACATTCCTTCACATTGACTCATTAGCCCAACAAAAAGTGATAAGGATGAATATAGCCACTGCAGTTTCACAAAACACTCACAATGTTCACAACAAGTGACGTGAAGAGCGCATTCTTCACAGATGCACCATCATCAGTACATTTCCAGCCTTCCTGTTTTTTTGGTACCCTTAAATATACACACTTATATATATAAATTATATAGTGGCCTTATATTTACATTTTGTATAACTAATCGGTCTGACTAATAAAGTGATAGTGAAACAGATCACTTGTGTTATTCTATAACTCAGATGAGTTTCTTAATATAAATAACAAAGACATGCATCATTTTCTTGTATTTTAGATTCCGAAAACAAACAGAAGTGCCTTTTTTCAAGCACATCTACCTGAAAATAGCTAAAATACATGTAGTATTTATTATTGTACTCCAAAAAAGTACTTTTATAAAAAACACCACAGCACAAAGAAGTGCCTGTAATAGCAAAGCTATAACCCACAAATCAGTAAAACATCTTAGGACCACAACATACGATCGAAACAGCATTAAATACCAGAAAATAATTACTTGGGTTGCTCTATAAATGTTAATGGAGCAAACCATCGCTGTAACTGAGAATCTATTTCTCTTTATTCACTCAAATAAAACAAAAAGAAGCCTTTACTGAGTCCCGTGTAGCCCCTGGGTCTGGGATAAGCACCGAGTTTACATGGGATCAACCTGCTGCGCTTTAGCCGTAAAGAAAACACATTTTAACGTTTTACTTTATAAGGTAAGACCTACCTGAGGCTCCCAAAAAAATAGCCAGCCGGTAAACGTTCATTATATTGTCCGTTTTTATACTAACGAGTAGTTTAACCGTTTGTTGGTCATGTCGTTTTCCGCTAACTGCGTCTGCTGCAGACCGGACTCGGACTGCGTCTAACGGGACTGTACCACTTCTCAGGGAGGTGAGGCTCAGCACAAACACTGCACCGCTCTCAGACAACTTCAGCCTAAAATTTCGGCACAAAAACAGCGTATGTCATAAGTGTCTCGGTTGCAGGATAATTTTGGCTCCTGCATTAGGTTGATTAGAAGTGTCTGCAGGGGCGATTCTAGGCTCAAACTTTTATGGTGGCTCAGCCCCAATCATAATACATGCAGTGCCCTACAATTAAGATTAATGGAATATGCTGCTTGCAAACATATTCAACCCTTTTCACCTTAGAGAATCTCAGTTCGATTATATACACATTACAATGGTACTTGCAAAAGCAAGTTTGTATCACCTATTTAACGTCAGATTTGACATCAGATTGACAGTTTTTCAATGCTTAAGTTATCAAACCTAAAGCAAAGGCTTAATCATGTTGATCAGAATTTACCAAAGCAAGTTGAAGAACTACTTTTAGTGCATAGTATTGGATGTTAATCACATTACTGTAATCGCGTTATATTTTTCAGTAATGCAATAATGTAACTGTTATTGTACTAAATTAAGTAATTACATTACAGTTACCATTATGTCTTTTTTCCATTTCAAAAGTTCTTTAGTTATCTGAACACTATGTGGATAGAAAGAAAAAAACATCAAACCTTTATGTTTCTTCTTCCTGCAAACTTCCACAACAGTCACCTGATTTCAGTTTGTGTGCCGCTGAAGGAAAACGGTGTGGTTTGGTGTGATCTGGTGTGGTCTGCAACATTTCTGGAGGGGAGATATGGATATTGTTTATTAATTTATTTGTTTATTTATTGATCAAAATACTGATCATGGCAGATGACGGCAAAATGCAAATGCATCCAGGACAGAAATAATCACAAAAAGTCCAAAGAATGAGAATTATGTCACTGGCAACACCGTTAGACCCACCATACAAATCACTTGGTTTCTTAAGCCCAACAAAGGCAGATGAAGCAATAAAATGACTCAACTTTGAATGTGTGAATACAATAGGGTCTAGAGAGTCACATTGATCTCCAGCATCACAGGATGCTGTAGCTGAAAGACCTGGTCAGTATTTTTGCTTTGGTTTAAAATAGCTTTTATAGCTATGAGCTATTATGTGTACACACAAAACCTTTTTTTTAACCAACTACTCGGCAGGGCCGGACATATGCGATAAGGAAGTACGGTACACAATATCAATGTTTTCTGTGTATACTTGATTTTATTTAGTGTTGCATAAACACATGTAATATTAAGATGCACAAGCTCAATTTGTGAACAAAAAAAGCCATCCCACAGTATATAGTTTGCTAATGATTTTATTTTCTGACACAATACAAGAGTTGAACAAAACAGTCGAATCACAATTTTTTGGTTTCGTATAACACCATAAAACAGCCTTTTTAGTTTAAAATAATGAACAAGAAGAAATAACAAATTAGTAATTTTTGTTAGAAAAATAGCTAACAGCATACACTTTCATCTCAAGCATAAAAAGGAGCTGAACTCAAAAATACAAAAAGAACACATTTTGCATTGTGAAAAGAAAGTAAAAAAATGCACGAACTGACCAATAATGGCAGTAAATGTATCAATAACAACAAACTAACATTTATGATAAATTTGAACATGGGATTCAAGGATTAATCAAACTTTTTGTGAAAATTAACACTAATACATTTGTTATATAGGCCATGTTCACAGCAAACCAATGTCCTTCAAGAAAATCTGATCATGTGATGGTGTATTACAGCAAAGTTGTGTAAAACAAACTTACTGAAATTTGTTCGGTCACGGAGTTAGCAGTAAGGTCTAAAGTTACAGTTAATACAGAAAACTAATGGAATCAAATTATGTTTTCTTTTTCTTTTCTTTCTTTTTTTTTTTTTACAGCCTGGTAGTAACAAAGTGCCCAAAGATGCAATTTCAAATTGGCTCTTTGCTAAGTTGCCTGCAGCCAACACACTGGGGCGGCTGTGGCTCAGATGATGGAATTAGTCATCTACTGATTAGAGGGACAATGGATCAATACCTGACTCTTCCCGACTCTTTCAGTTGCCTCTGATGTATCCATTGGAATTTGAGTAAATATGGGTAAATGTTAGAAATCGCTGTTTCTAACATTCATGAATGTGTGTTAATGAAACTTGTAGTAAAAAAGCACTTGCTCCGATGAGTAGAAAGGTGTTAAACAATCCATTTATAATTTTCCCTTTGGATTAATCTGTGAGTTAGGTGCTTTTTGTTGGCCTAGTATATTGTTGCGAAGTTTGAAGATGATCCATAAAAAAAAGATTATATCTTTACAACTTTGGCAATAGACTGCTAACAAGGAGACAAACAGACAAGCGAACTCGATTACATACTCTCTCCCTTCAGGTGGAGAACAAGGGGTCATTCAAGACTTTTGGGCAGTTTTGTAGCAATCAAAATTCAACTTAATGAGTTCCATCAGTGTAATGTATGTTGAGTTGGCTCAAATACCTATGGTGGTAGCACGCTCAAACTCCAAAGCACGTACAAACTTCAAAACACGTAAAAAACTCCAAAGCACGTACAAACTCCAAAACACGTACAAACTCCAAAACACGTGCAAACTCCAAAGCACGTACAAACTCCAAAACGCGTACAAACTCCAAAGCACGTATAAACTCCAAAGCACGTATAAACTCCAAAACACGTACAAACTCCAAAGCACGTACAAACTCCAAAAAGCACGTACAAACTCCAAAAAGCACGTAAAAACTCCCAAAGAAATGCAAACTCCCAAAGAAATGCAAACTCCTAAACACAACGGAAGTGCTCCAGGACGCTAGGGGCAGTGTTGAGCTTGATTTGCAAAATAAACGGCAAGTTTGTTGCAAACACATGGAGTTGGATAGGATAAACACACCTGCAAGAATAGAACAACCACGCTTTATAGGAAAGGTAATGTGCAAACTGTTGTTTGTTTGATTTCTTTTTAATTATGAATGCTTGGTTTATGGTGGAGTCAAATCTGACGTTAGCTAACAGTCAGTGTGCTTTGCTCATAGAGAAGCTTAACACTGCCCCTAGCGTCCTGGAGCACTTCCGTTGTGTTTTGGAGTTTGCATTTGTTTTGGAGTTTGTGCATGCTTTGGAGTTTCCACATTCTTCGGAATTTGTACGTGCTTTAGAATTTGTACGTGCTTCGGAGTTTGTACGTGTTTCGGAGTTTGTACATGTTTTGTGAGCTTTCCAGGTTGCTATTTCTATTTTCTCATGATGCATTCAATTCAGTTTTATTTTATTGAAATTTCGCCAAATCACAACAACAGTCTTCTCAAGGCGCTTAACATTGTAGGGTAAAGACCTTACAATAATACAGAGAAAATCCAACAATCAGATTACCCCCTATGAAAAAGGACTTTAGCGACAGTGGGAAGGAAAAACTCCCTTCTAATAGGAAGAAACCAGCTGGGGCTGAGGGGAGGGGGACAAGGCAAAAGACATTAATTCATTTTGCAGGTTTCACTTAAGCAGTAAAAGATTTTTACTGGTTTCTGTCACTGTAATCAAGTCGATCTCGGCTACCACCATAGCGATCACCGCGGTCATGTCGACTGTAATCGTCAAGGCGATCTCGGCTACCACGATAATTGTCACGGCGATCATCAAGGCGATCGCGACTTCCACCATAGCGTTCACGTTGATCATCAAGCCGATCACGACTTCCACCATAGCGTTCACGTTGATCATCAAGGCGATCCCGGCTACCACCGTAACGTTCGCGGTGATCATCAAGGCGATCCCGGCTACCACCGTAACGATCGCGCTGTTCATCGAGGCGATCTCGACTACCACCGTAACGATTACGTTGATCCTCGAGGCGATCTCTACTACCACCGTAACGTTCGCGTTGATCATCAAGACGATCCCGGTTACCACCATAATGGTCATGCTGGTCGTCCTGGTACCGGTGAGAGTCTATATCACTGCCCTTGCCTTCATACCTTTCTTTGCTGCTATTGTAACTGTACTGATCATCTGCAAACTTCTGCACAACTTCTTCGACTCTGGAAATATTTTGAGGTGCCACATCATTATCCTCATTCTGGCTGGCCTGTTTCTTCTCGCTGTTTGACTTGTTGTCTGAGTATGGTTCTTCACCTTCGGCAGCATCTTGGTCGTAATACCTCATTTCTTCAGGGGAACTAGGAGACAAACACATGAAGGAGCTGGATGGTTGATTGACTGAGATACTTTCAATAATTGTTTTAATCAAAAATTGTTTAAAACAATTTACAATGACAGAAAAATCCAGAACACACAGTACATACCCCTCAGGATATTTATTCTTCTTGCTCCTTCTCCGACAAAGACAGAAGATGAGAATCCCCACCACCAGGAGCCCTGCGAGGACTCCTCCTATTATAGCTGCTGTGGACCCAATTTTCATGCTGGCTGGAGAAAAAGTAAGTTAATATAGTTAAGTCAGGGTTAAACCTTTCATCCAGGGTTTAAAGCTTAACTTTGAGCTGTTGCTGGTTGTCAAGTTATGTTTTGGAGAAGGTGAATTTCAATTGCAATTATTTAAATTATTATGTCAGGCAATTTAAATCACATGGTCATGGTAAAATAATAAAATGCTGACCAATATGTCAATATGGCAGCAGTCCTCAGACAAGCTGCCTCTTTTTATAATGAAATGAGAACTCTGCACTCACTGTGATGGCTTGTCAACCACAACCTGTTAGCCAATGAACGTACCCCCAAAAAACTAAGACTCTTTGAAACTAAGACTGGACAAAGTTTACAAAATGGCTCAATGTTTTCTTTAATATGATCCAAAATGAGTGACCGAGACCATGAACACATCAGGAAAGTGTTTACAAAGGTCAAGCGAAAAGCTGCTTTCTCATAGACCTCAATAGGACCTGAAGATTTTTATTAACCACAGCTATTGCCCCCTGGTGGCCATTAAAAAGAATGCAGGCTTAAAGCGCTTCCATTTTGGTTTTGTTTATTTTGTCATATATCAGCATTTCGGGGTTAGTATCTCGCAATTTCAGCTAACTAGGTATCGTGAAATTCTGACTTATTTATTTCTGTTCGAATTATATGTGTCTGAATTTTGAGGTAATAACCAAAAATGTCAACTCAGCTCTACATAACAATCCCCAGCCCCCACACTCCCATATTTAGAAGGTAAATACTACATTTGCAACTAAGATGTCATCTTGGTATCTACAATGAGTTTGTAAGAAACATTGTTCCAAAACAGTCAACTGTTGCAGCTGGTGTAAATGAAGATAAGTGTAAACTGCAAAACTGAATTAAAAGAAGTTGGAATGCTCACCAGGCATCACAGCCAAAGTAAAGTTGCAGCTGGCAGAACCAATTCGATTTTGTGATGTGCAAATATAGTACCCAGATGTCTCCCTTGTTATATTGAAGAGAGATAGGACTCCATCCTCTGAAAAATAATGACAAAGATTAGCTGAAACAGTGCCGAGTAATGCCTTTTTTTCCAATCTGCTGTATTTACACAGAGCACTTGAAAGTGACATATTGCTAGTAGAAGAGCATACTTTGAGTTGCTTTAGGTGGAAATTGTCTGGGACTGTTGTCGACGCTAAAGCTCTTCCAGTCGTAGGTGGGTGCTGGGGATGCCTCCTCAGACAAACAGGTGAGTGTAACATTTTGAAAATATTCTGCACTTCCCTGAAGCTTGCAGATTGGTGGAGAGGGAGGGACTACAAGATAAAAACAGTTAGTATAAACAACAGTTTTGATTTTACGTCATTTCTGAGATTGTATTTTGGAGTGTAAGAGGCTAATCTATCAGTTTGCTAATTCTCACCCAGGACCACAAGGGAGGTGGTGGTACCAGTTGTTCCATCATCGTCACCATATATAAGGACACTGCACTGGAAATGGCGGTTTTCCTGCATGGTGAGCTGTGTTAAATGCAGTGTGCTCACTCGAGTGTTAGGGTCAACGTCCAAGGATGCTCTGCCTTCATAAGCTGGGGAAATTTCAACCGGTTTGCCATACCATGCAGTAGCCACACGTTTCTTGAGAAAAATAAAAACAAGCATAAGATATCTGCTTAGTTTAATTATGGAAGTAATATTTGTAAATATTACAAAACACAGTGGGTTGCATGCAGAACAGCCCGTAAAGCCCTTTACGGCATGCAAATGAGGCATATGTATGATTTTATTCTATACAGGTCAAACGCACTGTTTTAGGAACAACCTGGAACTAGAAACTACCAGCTTGGGCAAATAAAAGCTGTATGTAGACTTAATCCTGTTTCTGGGTTATCTGATAGGTGAAGGAGTAGTTTATACACATGAAACCATACATGAGTCATTCACCTGTTCGTTATCCACTGGGACAAAATCATTACAATATTAGTAGGAAGGAACCATGTTACATTCAAGTAAAGTGTAGAACACACTTTTCTTTTCATAGAAATTCTATTTTATTAAAACTGTAACTGTTTTAGGACTATAGCATATTTAAGACTATACTATATGCTATATTATATTATATTAATACTATAATCCCAAAACAGCCCGGAAGCTTGAGTAAAATCAGTAAGGGTCTACATAAACATATATTTAGTATTTAGTGCAGTAATTTCCCTTCTTACCATTGGGTCTCCAGTAATTTCTGGGAAGACTTCCCATGTGAGTACATAGTCGGTCAATGAGGGATTTGCAGGGACCCAGGAGCAGGTCAAGTCAATGCTGCCTCCTTTTTCAGCCTCATATTCATTTTTTGGAATGGACACCTGAAGACTCTTGCAGCAGGACAGCACTGGAATAAAAAGGAATGACCAGTGTCTTTTAGTTTCTTGTGCTTCTTTAATGATCACTTTAAAAACTAGTTTCATGAATATGACCAACTCAAACTTTTACATTTATTTCAAGGCAGCTGTCGAAAAGAAAAATCTGAATGTCTCCTTTGAGTAAAACGATATCCTGTTCCAGGTGAGTAGCAAGAAGTTGGGTTAATGATTAACACAGGCGATAATACCATAAAGGTGTGGCAATGGTTTTGACAGAAGTGAAAAAACATAAAGCATAAAGCGTACCTGTGAGTATCAGAAACAGCTTTCCCCATACAAGCTGCCTGTCCATCGTCGATTATAAAAGAGAATTTTTAAAAATCCAGAAAAACTTTTAAAAAAAAGAAGAAAGTTTATGCTTTCAGTCCAAGAGCAAGAACCCGCCTAACCTTCACGGTGAACTCCCAGGTGTAAAGAAGTTGACTCTTCCAGGTAATAAATTAGCAGCTACAAGTCACATGTCACCTCTGCTCCAATCACTGATCTGTTTCGCTTTTGATTAAACCTAGAAACTAGAGCTGAAAGTGATAAGCAGGGAATACACATGAAAAAGAGCTTATATTCAATTTAACATACAGACAGATGTAAACAAAACAACAGAAAACAACAAAAAACTTCATGTGTCTCTCTCAAGTGTTTCAGTATTATTAACTTACAAAACTGGATGGATTTTGAAATTTTGACCTTCCTGGAAAGCGAGATTGTCTGTCCGCAGCTGCTGTTGTGCTCAGTTTGACCTGCAGGATGCAGTGTTGTATTGAAAATTTTATAACAAGCATTATCTAGCAGCTACTCTAGCACACCCAACATAAAAAGCAAATGAATGTAATTGAACAAATAATTAACCTCTTTTTGTGTTGGCTGAAGCTGAAGGAAGCTGCTTGAAAAAGAAATTACTGTATGAGGCACTTGTGCAGGGAGGAAGAAGTGACCTTCGCTATAATACAGTGTGCTCGGTCAGAGGCTTTGTGGCATTCAGACGCAGCCCTTGATGATGCAGTCCTACAGACTGATGAAGTCTTAAAGTATTCAGCCTTTCATACGTGTGAGGTTGAAAGCTTTAACCACTGAGGTTTAGCTTTAGTCATTTCATGTGTGAGAGAATCTAATAGTTCCTACAAAAAGTTGATTCTGTTCACCTGGATGTAGCGTTTTCAGTGGGAGAAGTATTTCATCAAACATCCAAGTGACTTTTTCACTCTCAGCTGACTTCAGGTTTCCCCAACCTTATAAACAGTACGTTTCATAACAACTCACAGTAGGACCACTGAAGGAACAACAGGCTGTGAGGTCAGTTTTATGCTTATAATTCTGCAAATTTTCATGACCACTGATTAGTGGTCATTGATCAACGGCCATTGATTAGTGACCACTGATCAATGGCCACCGATCAATGACCACTGATCAATGGTATTGAGTACCATTCACAGAGAGTCAGGGGATTCCTGCAATCACAGCATTGTAAGATGGTGAAAGATGAACTCTTAGGCCCCTCCTCAATTCAGAGAAGGTCTTTCAGTTTTTACATAAATGGCCTCCTTGACTCCCTGCTGAAACCAGTGTTCCTCCCTGCCTGGCCTAATGAGTTAGCTCTTCTGTGTTGTGGTATCTGCTTAGCCAGAGGTTGTTTGGTTTCAGTTTGCTTAGGTACAGTGGTCGGACCATGAGCCCTGCAGGTTGCCACGTTTATTTTCTCATGATACATTCAATTCAGTTCAGTTCAGTTCAATTCAATTTTATGGCCATAGCACAAAATCACATCAACAGTCACCTCAAGGTGCTTAATATTGTAAGGGGAAGACCCAACAATAATACAGAGAAAATCCCAACAATCATATAAGACCCTATGAAAAAAACACTCGGCAGCAGTGGGAAAGAAAAAAGTTTTAACAGGAAGAATCCTGTGGCACAAGCAGGCTCGGGTAGGACGGGACAAATAATAAACTAATTTCCATGATTTAATAATTTATTCTGAATTGTTCTATAAAATTAATAATGCTAAATTAATTTTGTCCAAATTCTCCATGTAATGCCGGCCGCTGCTACACAACATTCTCATGTTCATAATTAGTGTTTTGAATGTACCATCACTTTCATATTTACATAAGTGTTAAAATGTCCCTGACTTTATTCTGCAAATTTATTTTAACAAGCTGCTTGCAAACAAGTCTTATATGAAAAGGGGCACGGCTGAATTTGAAGTTGTCATGCTGCCCACGGAAAAATGTTCTTGTTCTATCATCTGATTATTTTTACTACTACTTACTTTTCCAACTTTCTGTTGTTCCCATCCTGGCTTTTTGAGATCTGTTGCTGCCATTTTATTTAAAATGAGCTGATATATTTAATGTTTTCTATGTTGTATTAAAATAGATCAAATATGGGTTTGCATTCTCTGCATTCTGGTTTTTTTTTTTTAATTTCATCTACATGTTACCATTTTAGGCATTTAATGTACAATTGAAAGGTATGAGACATGTTTTCCGCTTGCAACATCTGGCTTTTGCGACATTTTAAACAGAATTATTTGGACACCTGTATTATTGAATGTGGCTCTATAGTGTAGTGAATTACACAATGACTTTGCAAGCACAAAGGTATCTGGTTCAGTTCTAGTCAGAGACACAAATCCTCCTTGGGATTACGCCAGGAAGGGTGTCCAGTGGTAAACTCATGCTGTGACAAGGGAATAAGTGAAAGTAGCTTTATTTGGACACCTTTTGACTATATTAATAAAACTGAACTGAATTGAACCAGCTGAAATGGGAATTGTAACAGCCCAGCCATCATGCCGGAATGTTTTATTTTCATTTACACTTTTACGCTGTCCAAAAATTTTAGGATTTAGATACCAAACTATGAATACTATTTGAATGTACTGAACATTGTTGTACTGAATGTACTGATATTACAACATACATGTTGTAATATCAGTAAATTAAAAATGCACACAAAAATGTGCAGAGCATGTCAATTGACCACTATGATTATTATCCACTCTAGCATCCACTCTGTTACCGTTGTCAGCAACACAGAAGATGTTTTTTTTGTTTGTTTTTTTAAGTGTATCTACCATGACATTAATCAGCTGAAGCAAAATGTTTTTTCAGAGCTGCCTATATACTATATGCTAGCGGTGTCAAACATGCGGCTCGTGGGCCAGAATCGGCCCAGCAAAGGCTGCACTCCAGTCCACTGGACAGGTTTGGAAAATGTGAAGGAGTGCATAGATTTTTATTTTACAGGTCCTCACATTGATTAAGTCTCCTGCCATTAAAATGAATACTACACCAAAGTAATTAAGTACCAGATAAACAGTAACAATAATTTGTTTTTTTTTACAGTGAGTTCACAGAAAAAAGGACAATCAGCATGTAGCATGAGCATATGACAAGCATATGCTCCGTCATTAAGAAAGCCCAGCAGAGGATGTACTTCCTGAGGCAGCTGAAGAAATTCAACCTGCCAACACGGACGATGATGCAGTTCTACACTGCAATCATCGAGTCCATCCTCACCTCCTCCATCACCGTGTGGTACGCTGGAGCCACTATCAGGGACAAACAGAGACTGCAGCGTGTTGTGCGCTCTGCTGAGAAGGTGATTGGCTGCAGACTCCCATCTTTGCAGGACCTGTACACCTCCAGGACATTGCGGCGTGCAGCTCGGATCTCAGCTGACCCTTCTCACCCTGGACACAGTCTGTTTGACCTGCTCCCCTCAGGCAGGAGGCTCCGGTCCATTCGCACCAGAACCTCTCGCCATAAGAACAGTTTCTTCCCCTCTGCTGTTGGACACATGAACAATAACCATATGACTGTTCCCGCTACTAACACATGACCCTACGCTGTGTTCACTGCATCATTCCATGATTGGCACTGATCACCACCTGCACTCATGTATATATCTTTCAACGTAGCACTCTTAATTCTTATTCTCATGTATATATCTCATGTATAGCTCATGCACATATCTTTCTACGTAGCACTTTTAATTCTTATCCCTACTTTTATTTTTTCATGTCTATTTAAGTGCTATTTATGACACTATGTTTGCACTGAAGCACCGCAGCAATTTCCTAATATTGTAAACCTGCTCAACATTTGGCAATAAACCCCTTTCTGATTCTGATTCTGATTCTAACACTAACCCACTTTAACCCATTTTAAAAAACTGAAAGTACAAGTTTTTTAGATTTGTCACTGCTTTGCCGAGGTCTGGAGGAAGAGCCAAACTGTCACTCCCAGAGCAGAGGGAATTGGTTATGATGTTGAGAAACCACCCAAGAAGCACCGAGGCTCAAACCTGCCATAAACTGGAAAATTCCAGAACACCAGATTCACTGTCCATTGTGAAGCAAGTTGTACAAAATTGCGAACTGAGACCAAGAAAGAAGCCCCTGCTCCAAAATCAGCACCTTCAAGCTCAGCTGAAGTTTGCAGCTGCCCACATGGAAAGGCCTTCTTGAGAAATGTTTTATGGTCAGATGAGGCAAAGATTGAGCTACTTGGCTACAATAACAAGAGGTATGTTTGAAGGAAAATGAATAAGGCTTTCCAACTTTGTTTCAAACTGTAGCATCATGATGTGGGGCTGTTTTGCTCTCAGTCATACTGGTACGGTGCACAAAGTGGATGGAATAATTAAGTATATGAAGTCAGCAGCTAGACAATTTAAACTTGGGACATGGTTGGGTAAAAAAAACCCAACAGGTCAGTGACCTCAAACGCACTGGATCTGGAAGGGATCTGGATCTTGGAACGGCCTTCAAACTGCCCTGTAGAATTTTCAGGTATCTGTAGTTTACTTGAGTAATTTTGTTTCCGGGTAACTTTTTACTTTTACTGTCTGCATTTTTAAATAAATATCTGTACTCTCTATTCCTTACATTTTCAAAACAGGCAAAGTTAGCACAACACCGTCCATAAGATGCAGTTGTAGGCCTTCAACATCGAGCTAGCCCCACAAAAGAGTAGCTAGAAGAACATAAATGGAGTGATGCTTTTTAAGTGGCAGGTCATTTTAAATGCAGCGTTTCTATCAGCTCAACAAACATAATTAAACACAGTTTGTCACACAGTGTGTTGCTAGCTTAAAGGTCCAGCTGCTGTAATTCACAGGAAGAGAAAAAAAATGAGACCTAACTTCACTCCATGATGGAGAAAGAAAGAGGAAGAAGGGAGGTCATATTGAAGGCAAGGACTGCTCAGTGGTAAATGTAAAGCTTACATGTAAGTCCTCATGTTTTAAAATTAGATATTGGGTCTCTACGTGTGGCGTGTTTTTTTCATGTACTGAAACGTGCTGCACAACAACCTGTTGCATACTAACTGTGCTATTTAAAGACTGCGTGAGAAGACTCTGCAGGTTAGTCCAGGATAAACAGGTTAGTTTGCAGTACTGTGGTTATTCACAGTAAAAGTGTGTTACCAGAGGACAGTGGCTGTGGTTTCATGGTCAGAGTTAGATCACATCAAGTGTAGCAGAGATGTTGCTTAGATTCATTTACTGAATCCCACCTTCATACCAACCTTATAGTGTCTTATGGAGGACTTATGAAACATCTGCTTACATTTTGTTGAATTCAGGTGAGGGCGTCTTGATGCATGCTCAATCATCCAGGTAAGTAAATCTCCAAACGTTGATTCTGTTCATCTGGACGTAGCGTTTTCAGTGGGAGAAACATTTTCTCACTCATCCAAGTGACTTCTTCAGTCTCAGCTGACTGCAGGTTTCCCCAACCTTATAAACAGTGCATTTGCATAATGACTGAAACTTAGCACCACTGAAGAAACAATGGGCTAGGAGGTCAGTTCCTTCATCTTGATTAGAGAATTTGCATAATTCAGGTGAGCACAGTAAACCTCAGAGCAGCACAGGTCAGCTGATCTCAGCCTGTACACAAAGAAAATCTGCTGCAGCTCTCAATAGAAATTATTCTGAGCTGTGAGTCACTAAAGCCACTAAAACTGATTTTAGAGTTTCCCACCTGATGAATGCCACTTTAACATCGTCCCCCTCCCCATTTTCCTGGTCAGAGGCAAAATCACCCTCCACAATGTAGGCAACAGAAAATAGAGCTATTTTTTTTTATTTTTTTCTCTTCTCATGTTTTACTTAACTGATTCATGTGTAGTGCCTTTGTTATAATTGAATTTAGACTGAAATAAAGTTTGTTTCCTATATACTATCATTTAATTATTACAGGTTCAGTGAGCTTTGCACAAAAACAGCTGGTGGAAATTAACTTTTACTTTCTTACTTTGAGTACACTTCAGAGCCTGCACTTGAGTAAAGAAGTTGCTTCATTACTTTTACTGGGGTATTTTTTTAACACTAGTATCTGTACTACTTAAGAAGACCTTAAAATTATTAAATATATGTGGACTATGCTTAAAAGCCAGGTCTGTGCCAGGAAACCAATAATTTTAAATGAACTCTATAAATTCTGACGAGCGATCAAATATCCAACCACAAGCTTGCTTATGGCTATCAAAAGCATCTGGTCAAGGTGCAAGATGCTAAGGGACATTTCACCAAACATTAGTGGGGGTGTATGTATTTGAGGATGAAGACTTTTGACACTGTGTGGATTCAAGAAAATCCAAAAACAAATTCAAACTGGTGTAGCCATTTTTTATTTTTTCAAAGCCAATAAAGATGTGTGCTTTACCCTGGAAAATGAAAAGTTCAAAGAAGCCAGTAAAAGCTCATTCATCCCCGTGTTCGATGTATGTAAATGTCTGACCACAATTGTAGATATGAGAGTATGTTGTCTGTTTCTTTATATTAGCCCTGTGATGGACTGTCAGCCAGTCCAAGAACACCAACACCTGGGGTATACACAAGCCCACCATGACTCTGGATGAAGGGATAAAATGATAACATTAAAAACGGAAATATTGAATTTCAGAAGCATGACACTTAAAAAAAACCAATCAATATATATATATATATATATATACACACACACAGACACACACATATATAGGTCTAATTTAAGAATTAAAAAAGGCACACTCTTTTCCCTATAAAGTACGGTTATTCAAAGTGGGATGAAGTGTATATTTTGATATATATCCTGGTATAGATCAATGGACAACATGCAGGAAGGGGTGGGGATATAAGGAAATGTGTTCTTGATTTACATGTTTACTTTTTCCATAAATAAACAGAAACAGCAATGATATCAGAGATAGTAAGCAAATATATGAAAAAGAAAAAGTCTTTGCATTGTTCTTCTGTTGCTTCATGCTTTGTATATGTTTTTGAAGTAAGACGGTCTAATCAATGTTTTGCTGCACCACATGGAGACAAAGCATCAATACAAGTTCATAAATCCCCAGTAAATAGCAATACAATATTTCTCCTGATATTTCTGTGAAATAGTCTGTGCCTGAGTCATCGATTAAGATGACTGTGGTTGTCACACATTACGCATTTTTTTTTAAATTCCTCTGGGTATATTTTGTTTTATTTGACTTTTAAGTGGCGAGTCAAACCAGCATAAATGGCTCTGGGCAATTTTCAGGGCTAGTGTTGATGTTTTCCGCGATTATACTGCGCAGGTCCGCTGGGTGATCCGCCCATGGCCTGTTCAATTCAAAAATTATTGTGTAAAGAAAACAAGATGCCTGTTTAAGTATGTAAATAAGCCACAGCTCACAACACGCTCCACTATCCCCAGACCAGGTCCCTGAGCGCATGCGGGTATCCGTGAAAACGTGCACGTGCATTTGTGTATGTGTATATGTGCGAGTGTGTGTGTCAGGGCTGGGATTTCGGGTTAAATATTCAAAATGGCGGACGGAGGAGCAGCGAGTCAAGATGAGAGTTCAGGAGCAGGTAATGATTACAGCATTTTACATATTCATACTCATATTCAAACTGTGTTACTCACAATTTATGTTAACGGCATACTGATGAAATGCAGATTGATTAGCAGATATGGGCGATATTAGGCGCTGTTTTAGTTTACACACAGCTAGCCAACTGTAATTTGACAGAGGAGGAAACGAGCCTTTGCAGTGCGACGGCAAATTACATGGAAACATGCCTCCCCCCCTTTGTGTGATTAGACGGCTGTACGCCGCTACATATTCATACCTCTGTCGACAAATACAATTTAGCATATTTTATTAGTAATCGCCATCGTGGCTCTGGTTCATGTATGACATATTTAGACCTTTCACGAACGCGGTTTGATTGAAATGATTATGCTAGGTGGCTAGCGTTAGCTGCCGTGCTAGCGCTTGGCTTTGTGTTGATGCACACACCGAAGCTTTTGAAACGGGTTTGCATATTCATTTTAGCCGAGTCGGGCAGCGGCTGCGCTCGTATGTTTTCAAAGGGTCGTTTATAAGGGAGGAGGGTGTTATTTAATCCAACTGTAGCAGACCTTCCCTTTGTTAAAGACACACGGAGTCAGCTCGGAGTGCTTGTGCTCGACGTGATTTTTATAGCGGAGCGTTTTGCCCCAGCCTTTTGTGTGCTCGGCGCAGCGGAGCCACGGCACAGCCTGTTGTGTTATTCATGCGGGGCCTGCCTGCCTGAGCCAGAGTGTGCGGAGTTCAGCGCGTTACAGCAGTCGACGAGGAGCACACAATAAATGCATGTCAACACAATAACGTGTCACGACGCCGGATGACTTTTCAAATGTGGCCTCCCGTGTTTCATTTGAATACGGCTGTCCTCCAAGCGGCTAACTGGCTACAACTTGTCAGCCCTTTATCGGCTAACTTTACGTACACGGCGATTTTATTTCAAAATTTTTTTTAAAGTTTAGTACAGATACATATATAGTAAGATGTTGAGATGAATGTGTTTGACATCTTTATTTCGGAAGTTAAACAGTTAGAAATTTGGGTGGAGCACTTTTTTAAAAATATTATTATTTTAAACTTGAGGTGGGAGTAGTCTGGCATCGGCTTGGTCCTGGTCTGCCAGGCGAACTAATCCATCTCATTACAATGTGTGTAATTTATTTGTGCAGCTTTTAATTGCGCCTGACGTAACGGTTTTGAGAACCGGGTTTATACGCGTCATGCGTGTTTGTTGCTGGAGTTCTTGGGCTGAATTCAAAGATTATACCTGTGTATCCCCCACCCGCCACCCCCAGGCACAGGGAGGGGTGGTGAGGCCCACTTCCGGAAGGCCACAGTAATAACAGGCAGGGCATTCTTATTATTCACTCTGCTGCTTTCATGGCCGGGCAAGACACAGCTTGATGGCACTTTTTCTTCTCCTTTAGTCCATGTAGCTGAGCTTGCTGTTTAGTTTGTTTTATAGAAGCGTGTCTGAGGTCTGTAGTAACAGTAAAGAGCAGGTAATTATCTTTGCTGTTCAACTTTTTATATTTGAGAAAATGCGCCAGAAAAGCTTTTGTGTGACACATCAGGTGTGTGTGTGTGGGGGGGGTTCTTGTCTTTTTTTTTTTTTTTTTTTTTTTTTCTAAGTGGTTTAACTGGCTCATTATCTTATAATTACAGAGGAACGTATTGTCCCTTAGCAAGTTAAAACAAGGTTTAGGTTTGGTTTTTTTGTTAAGGATTCTTGAATAAGATTGAATTCTTTCCGATGTAGATACACTCATTTCAAACTTTGCCCACATTGTTAGCAACTTTATGCGCAGACAGGCATTACAGGCAGTTTCCTTCTATATTGCAAGACAGTTATGAATCTAAAAGATATAGATTGTTTGAGAAGAAAGGCCATAAATGGTTTAATATTCAAAATAATGCTCGAAGTGTTACATTCTAATGTGTCTGTTAGCATTTTGACTGTCTGGAATTAAAAAAAAAAATCTTGCATATTAAATTTGGGCACTTAAGAACATACGAGAAGTAATTCTGTCTTCCTCACACTCAGTCTACTTTTCTCATTTAACCAGTTTTACAGTTCCACCCTCATTCCAGCCTTGTAGTTCCATCATGAATATTCATTGATGTAAACACAGTTGTTATGAATAATGCATCATTCGCCGTAATAAATTCAGGACATGCCATCTCAAAGTACTGAGAAGGCCTCCATGAAAGCTCCAGTCAGACGACTTCTTCTTTCTTTCTTTTTTTCTTAAATGGAGGAAAATTATAACCAAAAAAAGAGCTCTTTTGTGCCCTCGGGTTGTAACTACTTGTTTTGTTTTTGGTGATCTCTGGTAAAGAGAGCAATTCCTTATTAAACAGTGCAGCAAGGTAGAGCTGGGCGATATATCGAGTTTTAAAAAAATATCGATATATTTTTATACGAGATATAAGATGTGACCATATCCTTTATATCGATATAGTCTATGTTACGTTATAATTATTTCATTTCATTTCATTTCATTTTTATTTATTTCACACTTGGTACTACAAATCAAACAAAACAACCACATCTTCTATCAACAAAACACAACAACCATGTGTGAAAAGGAGCAGGAAGAAGAAAATATTCTTATTAAACCCTGCCCCCTATCTACCATCGAACTTATATCACCGATGGGCACCAAAAATCAGGAACAAACTAATATTGACATTTCTCTCCGGTCGAATCCCAAACCAACATCACATTCATTCGCATTCTTCATACTGAGTTATCGTTTTAAACATATAACACTTTTTAAAACATTGTAGATTTATACAATTCTTTAAATTATAATGAAGTGAATTCCACAGTCTTATACCCCTAACCGTTGTGCTCATTAATCTTTGTGTAGTCCTGGCTAACTGATGTTTAAAATAAAATTTCCTTCTATTCTCTTCTCCCCTTGAACACATCAAAAATACTCTTTGTAACTTAAAAGGCAAAATATTATTTTTAGCCTTAAACATAATTAATAATGTCCGTAATTTCACTAAATCTCCTAATTTTAATAATTTTGATTCTATAAATAATTTGTTTGTATGTTCTCTATATTTAACATTATGAATTATTATACTTGCGGAGCCACAAGTTTGCCTCTCTTTCGTCCGCTTTCGTCTTTACGCAACGTTACTCGGCCTCGCCTCTCCTTCACTGAACACAACTCCCCCTCCTCCCCCATCGCTTCACCTGCAGGAAGCGACAAGATGGACACGGCAAATCTCCGTTAACGAGTTACTGCGCATCGCCCTGTGCGTGGGGCTGGACGGCGTCAACGTGTTAGCTAGCTAACCACGCTAACGAGCTAACCACGCTAACGCCATGCAGCCCAGAGGTGCTGCACGGACTAAAACCCTTTCATTTTCTCAAAAGTTGACAGCGCGCCTTATGTATAAATTCTGGTTGTGCTTGATGGCCGCGAACCGATTTTATGTGGTACACGGCGCTCAGCAATCTGTCAAAAAATGTTTTAGTACGACTTTGGTAAGCTACGGAGCTGCACCGCTTGATGGATTGTCGGAGCATTACGGCTGAGCCTCGCGGAGTGATACGTACTGTGCTTCAACGTAATATTACCCTACTGTGTATAAGGACCATAAATGTCATCTGTTAAGAGACGTGGTTGCGAAGCGGATTTCAAACTCCAGGCTGTCAGTCACGCAGTACAAGTTGGGAACAGAGCAGCTGTGAAATCTGTCTTTGTTATTGTGCTCAGCGTCTTTTAGTTTACATTTTGACTGCACAATTGTGAGCTTTTTGTTATGCACAAAAACAACATTGTTTTCTTTTATTTATGGAGCATTATTATTTAATAAATGCTCATAATTTATTTTTGAGTAAATTTTATGTACATCTGCTCTATGTTAATAAAAGTGCCTGTGTGACATCTGGGACACAGCTTTGACTAAGAACTCTCTTTTTGTTCTTACTTTATTGCTTTAAAAAAATATATCGAGATATATATCTTATATCGCCATCCAGCTAAAAAATATCGAGATATGAATTTTGGGTCATATCGCCCAGCCCTACAGCAAGGTAAAGCAGATGTTTCCAGCTGGTCTTTATCTGTAAAAACGGAGGCTTTTTAAGACAAATGACACACTAATTTGGAAGATTAAATCAGACTCTATATACTAAAGATTGGAAGTAGTCACATTGTTCCTGATGATGACTGTCATGTGCTTAACATAATTAAGATCACTAGTATTAGTAAACATTTGTATTTCATTAAAACGTTTTTTTAATGCTGCAAACACGATATAATGCAAAGCACGTTAAGAAAACAGAGGCCTTTTGTCTGAAAATATCCAGACTGAAATATCATTGCAATAATGCCCGTCCTTTAAATAGATGAGATTAAAATGTTGGCTTGTATCAACAGTCAGGAAGCTGGATACTTTTTTTTTTTCCAAAGGAAAAAGGCTGCACACATTAGGGCTGCACGATTTTGCATAAAATGAGAATCACGATTTTTTGGCTTAGAATTGAGATCACGATTCTCTTTTCCAGTATAAATATTTATTGCACTTATTAACTGCACATCAACTTCGTAACAGTTGAGACTGAACATAAAAACAATAAATAAACATAAAAACAACAAATGTCTCACGTTTTGTTGTTGCTGCAAAATGTTGTACTGCTTGAAATTCCGTCTCCACCGTTGCTCGACACTGCGTGTATAGAGCAGGTAGTGAAACAATAGAAAAATAGTTGCGGGACGGCACTGTGTAGCGTTTGTCTAGGGTGTTGATCATTTTCCTAAATCCCTCGTTTTGCACAGTGTTGATGGGAGCCATATCTTTGGTCAGGTCATAAGTAATAGCCTCCGTAATTTCTTTGTGCCTGCGGGAGTTCGACGTGTATAGGGAAGCGCTGTATAAGGCAGAGGTGTGGACTCGAGTCACATGACTTGGACTCGAGTCAGACTCGAGTCATTAATTTTATGACTTTAGACTTGACTTGAAAAAATGTTGTAAGACTTGTGACTTGACTTGGACTTTTACACCAATGACTTGGGACTTGAATTGGACTTGAACCGGTTTACTTGAAAAGACTTGATATTTTACCCCAAATATAAAATTTAACATGCATATTATATAGAGATTGAAAATGTGACGTCATTCACGGGTAGAACCGCAAAGGATTCTGGGAACTCGTGGCAAGCGGTACTAGCGCACGCAGGCTTTCAATTGAAATCAGTTACACAGCGATAAAAAGAAACACAAAAATGTCAAGAAGCTGTTGTATTATTAACTGCAATAGCCGGTCGCATGACAGCCACGGGAAGCCGATGGGTAAAGAGATCGGTTGTTATCGGATTACGTCGTTGAAGAGAAATTGTTCTAGCCATGTTTCTGAAGTAACAAAGACGCGACGGATGGCCTGGATTGCAGCCATTCAAAGATCAAATATCACGTCCCAGAACACTCCAGCTCACAGGTTAGTCTGCTCCAAGCATTTACACGAAGGTCAGTCTGCTGTTGTAGTTAATACGTCATTTTCATAACATAATTGGTGATATAGGTTACAAGCAAGTCTGGCACTGAACAGAAATTGTCGCACTATGCTCCTTTGTTTATTGTGCATAAATAGTGAATTGTCCTGACACAATATTGCGTTTCGCCTCTGTTATTATGGTACATTGACAAAAACATATACTTTTATTCACAGGATAAAACAGGTTTTTTGTATCACTAATTGCCCAGTGCGATTACAGCATACAGTATTATTGTCACTGCTACATTTCTGTGATGCTACCAGAAATTATTTCCACTGCTAATTAATTACCGTTGAGCTCAAAGGTCCTATTAATAAACGGTTAACGAATGTGTATTTATGACGACGATTTGTGAGAGTGGTAAACTTATGATAGGTACGATGGTCTTTCGTTCTACACGGTGCATTTCAAGGTCCTGCACCCATCCGTCGGTAAACTGTACCTGGGCTTGTTGCAGTGACCTGAAGTTACTAAACTTCACGAGTGTGTGCACTCACTCCAAGAACCGTATGATTATAAATATGCATATAAATATGCTACGATGAGATAGCTGACTTCATCTAACTAGCAAATGTTGTCCAGGCTACGTTGGTGATACAGTTTTTTTTAATGTGTATGATATTTTTGTCATGCGATTTTAAAGCCGGTCCTACAACCGCATCCAAGAATAACATGCAGCTTATCTCAGAACTGTCGGTGAAAATTATTCTTGGAGCTAGGTTTAATTGAGCTGCATTTTAAAGAGGTGCAATTTCACAATTTGTGTATATTTTCTAAGTTCACTATTTTGTCATGTGTTGAGAAAAACACAGATTTTAAAATTACATGGTCTAATATTTACATTTAGCATAACTGCAACATTATTTTTTCGTTTTTTTTTTTTTTTTTTAAAGACTCGAAAGGACTTGAAATTCAAAGTTTCAGACTTGTGACTTGACTCGGACTTTTACACCAGTGACTTGAGACTCGACTCTGACTTGCCTGACATTACTTGAGACTTGACTTGAGACTTGAGGATAAAGACTTGAGACTTACTTGAGACTTGCAAAACAATGACTTGGTCCCACCTCTGGTATAAGGTTCCCGTTATTGATGTTTGGGTGGTTGACCGGGACGGATTTTCTCCTGTCACTTTCTCGTCATCCCTGACGTGTTCTCCGTTGTTTAATCCCTGCTAATTTTAGCATCACACGGCACAGCTTCTGTATCACGTGGTATAAGGCTCCGCCCTTGTCATTTGTTGAACAGGAAGAGTGAGCGCTTGTTTTCATGCAGATTACGTCCCGGATCAAAATGCGGTACAATCGTGGTCGTCGTCAGATCGCACATAAGTATGAATCGAGATCGCGATTTTCTAACGATTAATCGTGCAGCCCTACAACACATTAATACCGTATTTTCACGACCATAAGGCGCACTGTGTTAAAAGGCGCAGTCTCAGTTATGTGTGCCCTTACTGTATTTAACACACACATAAGGCGCACTGGACCATAGGGCGCATACAAGTACCGTATGCGTATTTAAAAATAAAGCGGGAGCAAACGTGAATTCGGTACCTTACTCACATTTCTATTGCCGGTAATCGTCATCATCAACAACACACAAGCATACAAGTGTGCATATTTAAAAATAAAGCAGGAGCAAAACTGAGTTTGGTACTCACATTTTTATTACCAATAATCGTCATCATCAACAACACACAAGCATACAAGTGTGCGTATTTAAAAATAAAGCAGGAGCAAAACAAAGTTTAGTACTCACATTTTTATCATCAATTAAACCCATCGAAGTCCTCATCCTCTGTGTCTGAATTGAACAGCTGCGCTAAATCTCCATCACACATGCCAGGTTCACTGTCTTCACCGTCAGAGTCACTTTCCGTGCCGTGCGGCTCCTCGGAAACGATGCCGGCTTTTGCGAAAGCTCGAACAACAGTGCCAGCAGACATGTTAGCCCAAGCATCTACAATCCATTGGCAAATTGTGGCGTAACTCGCCCGGCGCTGCCTTCCACTCTTAGTGAAACTGTGGTCTCCACCGGTCATCCATCGCTCCCAGGCCGCTCGCAGACTTACTTTGAACGGGCGGTTCACACCGATGTCCAGCGGTTGGAGTTCCTTTGTCAGGCCTCCCGGAATGACAGCAAGCTCACAGTTCATTTGCTTCACAAGTTTTTTCACATCGGCTGTGAGATGGGCACGCATAGAGTCACAGATCAACAGCGATGGTGATGCGTGGAAAAAACCACCTGGTCTCCTTACATACACCTCCCTCAGCCACTCTTTCATCATTTCCTCATCCATCCAGCCCTTTTCATTTGCCTTAATGATGATTTCTGCTGGAAACTTCTCTTTAGGCAAAGTCTTTCGCTTAAAAATCACCATAGGCGGCAGTTTCTGTCCATTAGCATGGCAGCCAAGCACAACAGTAAAAGAAGACTTTTCATACCCCGTTGTGCGTATCGCTACTGTGCTGGTCCCCTTCTTCTCCACAGTGTGACTCACCGGGATGTCAAAAGTGAGCGGGACCTCGTCCATGTTTGTGATGTGGCTGGGCTGGATGTTTTTGTCGCCGATGTGTTTGCTGCAGTAGGAGCGGAAGATGGCCAGCTTTTCCTTATAATCCGCTGGAAGTTGCTGCGCTATCGTAGTCCTGGTCCGGATGGAAAAATGGCACCGTTTCATAAAACGAAAGCACCAAGACGGACCTCCTTGGAAATGCTCAATGTTCATCTCTTCAGCAAGTGAAACCGCTTTTAGCCGAATGGTGACCGTCGAAACGCTTCTCCCGCTCGCTCTTTGCTCGATGATCCACCGCTCGAGTCTTTCCTCCAACTCGGGCCACCTCGCCTTATGTCCGCGGAAACTCAGCTGCGTTTTCTTGACCTGCCGGAGCTTGTTTTCCAGCTTCCTCCATTTGCGAACCATCGATTCGTTTATCTTAAATTCTCTCGCCGCTGCTCGATTTCCATGTTCCTCCGCGTAGCTGATGGCCTTCAGTTTAAACTGTGCTTCGTAAGCGTGTCTCTTTGCCATTTTCAGGGTTGTTAAAACAACGATGTCCTGCATAATGCACATACCTGTTCTTTTATACAGGTATGTGCGATTGTCCCGGTATATACGATCAACGCCCACACTTCACCCTTTAACGTTCTCATGGTGTTCTCTACTACGTCCTCCTTACAACACATAGGGCGCACTGCGCTATAGGGCGCGCCGCACTTTTTGAAGAAAATCTAAGCCTTTTAAGTGCGCCTTATGGTCGTGAAAATACGGTAATCAAATGTTCATGCATGTGCTGTTTTCTTAAGTAGTGAATGTGTGTCTGAATTCAGACTGTAGTACTGGTTCATGTGGCTAACCTCTGTACGTGCCTATTTGAAGTAGCTGAGTTGTTGTCCCTGAGAAACTTCACTTTAATTTGGTTAGATTGAATTTCCCACCTAGCCTATAGACAGTTGGCTAATGACCACCCTAGAGAGATACCACAGTAGCTTGCAGTGATGTTAGCCCCATTACTGTTCATCAAATTACACTGCTTCCAGTGTTTGGCTCATTTGTGAGCTCAGTCCACTGTTGCTGCTTCGACCCTCTGTTGTCAGACTGTTTGGGTTTAATACACTGACTGGTATTAAAAGCGATTTTGAATTGTTTGGGTATTCATTTTGATGCTGCATTAAACCACAAAGCTTTTTGCCTAGTTTTAATTGCCTCAAACTGAATGATTATCTGTCGTAACCGTACACCAGACTGTTCCAAACCAGTCTAAGTATTTAAGACTGATCCAGATGTGGAAAAGTGGTCTGGATGTATTTTATATTTAAGATGAAGGATATAGGTAGCAGGACAGAATGTGGATGTGCTAATTAAGTTTCATTCTGTCTCAAGTTGAATCTCTCCGCTCACATTAACGGCTCTGCAGTATTCAGCCAGCCATCCCATATTACTGCACTAATGAGATAGCTATTTAGAATTCTCTTTGCAGGGTATTTGTATAAAGCATTGTTCCACAGCAAGGTTTTGCAAACCCATTCAACCAAGTAGCTGTACATGTGTTGGAGTGCACTGCTGATAACTGTGTCTACTTCTCCTTTGTTTTCTCATTTGGTTGCATTAAGTCAAGAACAGAAGACTTATTTCTTAACCTCTCCTGTGCACTTTGTTGAGATGGCCTCTTTGAGACTTTGCAGGCTAGTGTGACATTTCCCATAACTGCCTTAGTAAACAATAGTCTTGAGTCAGGCTAAAATCTATTGTATGGAGGCTCAACACTGGACATCAGTACACAGAAGTGTAGGTATACTTTCTAGAAGCATATAAATGAAGACTATTGGTGTGGTCTGAGGCTTTGTGAGCATAATAACAATAGTGGGGGACTGAGGGGTCCAAACCCCAGTTCCTGGGGTTGTCAAAACAGAGCAGAGGTTTCTGACAAAAATTCCCCCCATTCCAGGGTGCATAGCGAAGAATATAAGGTCAAGCAGTGTTTCTGGAGCTTGACCCTTTTTAAAAACAGTTGTCCCTAGAGTTGTTAACTAAACAAATATGTTTGTGTTTGTAATTATTATAAAAATGTGCCTTGAAAGCACTCACACAAATTATAGAATTACAATTACACCAAAGGATATACTACACAGCTCTTACTTGCCTTCTTAATTGTACCACTAGAAATTCTGCCCATAATGGAACATAACAGCTATGTCTCCTAATGCTTATATGTTGGGAAGTCTATTCATAAAGTTATCACAACTTAAAAAATTCTTGACAAAGTTTCAAGCAGTTTGGTTTGTTACAAGTCACAATGACATCTGTCATTGTGTATATTAAGATAAAGTTAAATAAAAAAAACACCAGATTTCATAAAACTGTAACATGCTCTATAAAATATAGTTAAGATGCCTATGCATGTGTTTATTTGGCAGACGGGCAATGACACACAAAAGAGAGATCTGATCATTTTTTTAAAGCACAAAAAGGCCAAGAATGTAGAAAGACCCTCAGAAATATCAAATCAAGTCTTAATTAGAAAGGAATGAAGTGCTTATAGAAATGTTTCATAATAGTGTCATCAGTCAGAGGCAACAGAGAGGTTAGAGCTGGACAGAGAGTTGAGGACAGTCAGAAAGAAGAGTAGAGTCTGGTAAGTTTGCTGAGCATTTATTTCTTTTCTTAAATAAAGGGTACGCTCTTATTTAGATAACCTATTTGCTACCAGCTACAAGATGGCACAAGCAGATTAGCAGCAGTAAGCGGTGTTCTCTGAATTTCTTTAAAAGTCCTGAGATGCACAAAAAGAGAGCTGGGTTATCTCTTTTAGTGTTCGGGTTGTCCGTGTGGTTTAGGCAAGGCGCAGTAGACGCACTATGACTGCTCGCAAGCTGTGACCTGGACTTTTCTCACCTCGATGTCTAATCTGTGTCTGGCATTTGCAAACTAACATCTAGAAGAGTTCAGGGCTCCAGTGCGTGTGTGTGAAAGTATATAAAATGGTAACATTTTTGGTTGTGGTGGGAATTTGTAACAAAAGCTGCTGAATATTCATCGGTTGAAGATTCTCATTTGTTTGGATTTCAGTTACAGTAAACCTCTTACTTTTGGGTGTTCAATCATTGGTCAAAATCAGATGTTTTGAAGATATCATCTTGAGCTTTGGGAATAAAAATAATTGGCAGATTAAATGATAATGAAACTAAATCTTAGTGGTGACTCTAATGAACAACATCCATTTGCCACTCAGTTAAAATATACATTATACTTCGCAATGGTTGTGTTTGCAGCTATTTGGGGTATGTCAGCCAAAAAAATCTCAAGGGTCTCTGGCTATCTGCAGTTTAGAGATGGCTGCCATTATACCTTGGTGAGTGAAGGCTTGCTTGTGCTGACAAAGGTGTGTTTGTTTTCCAGTATGTACTTTGTTAAAGCCACTGGGGCCTTCTTGGCATTGTTTCCCTTGGTCAGCTAGTATGTAAATGCCTTTCGTCAGGCAGAAGGATAAGTGAAGAAGTTGATTAGAGCTTTAGCCAGGAGCAGTTGTTGTAGATTTAGTTGGTAAGCCCCTTCCCTTCTAGACCACAATACAACCATGCATTCCAGTCCAGTCGCTATGACTCACTGGACACCAGTGCAGCACCGTAACCGAGCCGCTTCCCTGCTGTATTAGCACTCGGCGCTTGTTGGAAATGAATTTAAAAGGGCTTCAAAGGAAATACTATTGGAATGTAAAGCTAATTTAAATATGCTAATCCCCAAGCACAACATAAACGTACACAGCAACAGCCCGCCACCCACTTTCTGTAGCCACTCGCTGTGGAATGCCTTGGCCACAGGGGGTCTAGCAGTAATGACAGGCTTGTGGTGGATTAATGTGAAGTTATTTATTTCCGATTGAGCAAGCTCCCCCCTCTTGCCCCCCCCCCCCCCCTTAGAAATTGGGCCAAGTCTCCATGACTCCTGGAGATGTTCTGAGCGAGCAGTCGTAGACGTTCTATTAATGCAGTCCACCTTGCTAACATACCCAGACCACCTCATGGTGCATTCTGGGATATCTTCAGCCCTTTACCTGCTCTTAGCTAATTACTTTTTAGGCCCGCACTCGCACAGTAATTGGTGTTGTGCTTCTGCCTCCCCTCTCTCTGCTGCGCCAAGTGCTAGTTTGAGCACTTTTTTTCTCCTTCTCCTCTCTATCGTCCTTATTCCCCTGTTTTTTATCGTCCTCCAAAAGCCATCCAATTAATATGCTAATGAGCTGATAAATATTTATAGGGGTTTAAATTATGCAGAAAGCTTTCAGAGCCCGGTGTGAAATGCGTTGCTCGCAGGACTTCAAAGCCTTGCATTGCTAACGAGGCAGGGGCAGATTTGCATACGGCTTTAATCAGCTGAATACTGATTATGCTTCATTATAGAGTTGGAGGAGGAAGGGTGGGGGGGCGGCAGCAGAGTTGGAGGAGGCCGCCAGCTGCACTTGTCGTTTGTTTCATTCCAGCAAGAGAGGGAGAGGGCGAACTTTTTCAGAAGTACAGACAATCTTGGCACACGGGAGAGGGGGAGCGGTAGAGAGAGAGTGCACAGTAGGCACAGTAAAAGAGAAAAAGGGGCAGAGCCATATGAAAAGAAAAGCGCGAGCAGGGAAAGGCACGGAGAGCTGTTTGCCTAAACCCCGTTGGCTCTCTCAGTGCGCGTATCCCAGTGTTGCTCAGTGAACCGTGCGGTGGACACTGCCACTGTGTCTGTGTGTAACTCTGGTTGTATTGAACTCTGCTCACTGCTGACCAGTGGAGAGTGAAGAGAGGAGGTGGGAGAGCGCCGGACACCCTGTCGGTGGGCTTGCCCAGCCCAGGCAGTTTTACTTGATAGGTTCAGCAGCCATGCTGGAAAACGCAGGTGGAGCAAGAGCGGGTGAGTTTTTTGATGAGGTTGTAACAGAGCTCACCTGGACTGCACTGGTGGTCGATGTCATTGTGCGATTATGTTGCATTAAGACCTCATGAGTCTGCTGCTGGGATTTTGTTTTTTTTGTTGTTTTTTTTCTGTTAGTTTTTTGGAGATTAGTATTGTTCAGTGCTTGCTGCTTTAAATGATGAATGCAACTGAAATGCTATTGTTCATTAAGAATATCCTGACGTGCAGTGATGGTTGTACTCAGATGACAAAAGTGAAAGTACGCCTGAAATCAGAGAATAGGTTCTTCTGTTTGGCGGCAGTGCCTGTGAGCATGTCTCTGTCTGGCTCTTTCAGATGCTAAAGTGAATAATCAGTCAGAAACTACTAAATGTGCAATGGAGAGTGGTGACGGGAACACCGGTGAGTGATCTCCAGCTTTTTCTCCCGTTATCTTCATTTTTAAATCAGAATGTGTTTAGTTTTACCACCTCATTCAACAGGTTTCAGAGTCATAGCCAGCAATTATTTGGACATTTTAGCAGCTCAAGTCACAGAAACCCCCCCCCCCCCCCCCCCCCCCCCCTGCTGTTTCTCTTTGTATGATCTCATTTTGAAAACATTGATGGCAGCTTTCCAAAAATGCTTGCTAGCAGCTCTCTTTGTCATATGAGGCATTTACCTCACAGTGCATTATGTCTGAATATTACACGCTTAGAGTGAAGATCCAGATTCATTGCACAGCTTTGTACTCCTGCTGGGTAATGACACATTAATTGATGTTGTTGACAGTATTGTTTGTTTATGCTCTTAAAATATATAATTTTGTTAGCTAGTACAGATGCTGCCACTTTATAAAAATATGTTTTTAGAGTTTTTCCTCGTATTTGAAAATGGATTCTTCTTCTCTTGTCAGTGATTTCTTCTTTTTTCTTTTTTAATTTGTTATTTTTTGTTGTTGTTGTGTTTTGTTTTTGCGTTGTTGTTTTTTTTTTTTTTAACGGCATACGTTGTGTCAAACAGCACATGGCATAAATTCAAATTTTCTTTTCTCAGGTATCCAAACCAATGGGTTGGATTTTCAGAGGCAGACGGTGCCCACCACAAGTGCAATCACTAATGCACATGCACAAGCCCTCCTCCAACAGGTACCACACTGTGTACAACATTGCATACTTGACCTTTTTAAGTAACTTTTTGTTTTCCTGTTTTTGTGGTGGGAGCACGTTTGGTTTTGGTGTAATGTCACACATTTGTTGTAGCCTCGAAAATGAGGTGTGAAGTTTGAACAGAGGTATGCTCATCTTCACTCAAACATGCACAAGCAGAAAGAGTTCATTTAAATGAGCCAGGCTCTCCCAGTGTCGCCTGGCAACAAGGCAGATTAATCAACCCTGTATGCTAATTAGCTGCTCTGTGGTTGCTCGGAAACAGATGGCCGAGAATATGCAAATCTATGCAGAATTTACATGCACTGCATAACAGTTATTTTAATTAGCATCTCAACTCTCCCCTCCCCTCCCTTCACTTCACTTTTCTTGTCTCTGAAGGCTGCAGCACATTTTAAATACCCACTTTATCGCTGCCTTTCTAATTCAAATTCCTCTCTGCGTTCAAAGACCAAAGACTCATTTAAAGAAAGCCACTCAGGTAGCATGGAAATAGAACGTTTCATTGTTTTCACTAGTATGCTTTTTTTTTTTCTTTTAATTTAGCGGTGCTTAATGTTTGAATTGAATATTCATTGAAATTGCTTTTAATTAATTTCATGTTGGCTACAATGACATGAAGTTAAAACTCAGAAGATCTCGTCTAAGCCTCCCCCCCTCTGCTTCACCCCCACTAGTCAAAGTCGGAAGACTCGGGTGCTCTTCCGACCTCCGTCCAGCAGAGCGTATTGCCTCAAACCCAGCTAATGTTGGCCGGGGGACAGATTGCTGGAGTAAGTTAAAACCCTGGTTGTGTATCTTGGGGTGACACCCCCACACGGTCAATCACAGCTGGGTGACGAAACGATAACTTGGCTGAAGCTGGCGTCTTCTCTGCCTGTCTGCCTGTTCATCCCTGTGGTTAGACATAGTCTTTGTGTCTCTGCACTCGCCATTAAACCAGCCACATGACACATATCCAGCCATGGCCCAGGGATGGTTGAATGCAGCTGCAGTGCGATGTAGGATTGAATGTTTACTCAGCATGTGGATTTGAGTTTGAACATGACATCAACATGCTCATTTGCACTTGTGCCTGGCTCAGCTGCATGAGTCTCCATCTGCCTGTGGAGGACCATATGTGTGTTGCCACATTATTCAGTATAACTTTGATACCTCTGTTAAAAGCTAAGTGCAATACTGTTCATTAGTTTTCATAAACAGTCACTAGTTTGACATGGTAAATTTAAAATAATAATTAAAAAAACTGTTTCAGTATCATTTGTAAAGGTGTATGAACACAAGTCGGTATAATTAGAATAGACAGAGCTGTGGTCTAGTTCAGTGAACTGGAGCAGCCACCGAAACAATAAAACAATTGTTGGCAAATGCATCAAACAATCCGATCAACCTGCTGCTGTTCATAAAGCCAGACCAAGGCACGGGTAATTAAAGTGCCTCTCTTATCATACATAATGATGAAAAACCAATATATCAAGACTCTAGTGAGTAATATTATGCACACATGAATTGGATTTCTCTAATATTTCACTGCAGTATTGTACTAGCTTTGGAAGGCTATCGAAGTAAAGTATAGTGACAACACTGACATACTTACTAACTTATCTGATGATCATAAGTTACTTGTATTAACACTTACGTGTCTCTGTTTTCCTCCTGTCTGCCTCAGTTGAGCCCAATGCAGCAGCAGCTGTTTCTCCAGCAGGCCCAAGTGCAGCTCCTGGCTGCTGCCGTGCAGCATTCTGCCAACCAGCAGAACAGCACCACCGGGGACAACATCTCAGCCTCTGCAGCCACACCAATTACCCAGCTGCCCCTGTCACAGCCCATCCAGATTGCCCCTGTAAGGCTCAATCCCCTATGCGCCAGAGTTCCTGCAAGCTCTGAAAAATGTTGTACCGTAAAGTGTTTGCAAGCTTGTAGCCCTACACAACACACAAAAAAGTAAAGCTGAACATCTTTCCACATACAAACAATAGACATGAAAAGTCTGTGGTGAAATTAAATATCAATATTGTTTTTTCAAACGGTATGAAGGCCATATTGGATTATTTGAAACTGCCTTTCTGGGAGCAAACAAGGCAGCTAAAGAATGAGGAAAACATGCAAATGACCTAAATGACTCGAGCTTTCTCTCTTAGACAAAATGAACTGTTACAAACAAAATAGTCCTCAACATCTGTGGTAATGGCTTTGGCAAGAACGTTTATTCATCAAAGTAGTTGAGGACTGCACTTTAATAATGGAACTTCTACACTTATAAATATGTGGAGACACATTACACATAGCTTAATACATATTTGTTTGCTACCCTGTCAGAGCAATAGAAAAGTAGAGGTTGTACCAAATTACACATGATTAGAATAAATGTAGACATTGTGGGACAATTTTACATGAAACAAAGTTGTGTCAAAGTCTTTAGGATTGTGAGCTTTATAAACAGTTAGATGGTTGTTTTCATATTTTTTGCAGTCTTTACAACAGCAGAATCTAAGTCTGCCCCAGTTTGTCCTGGTTCAGCCTGGCCACCCTATCGCCACGTCACTGCAGCCTCAGTTCATTATCTCACAGGCTCCGCAGGCCCAGCAGGGTAGGTTGATCTGTTGCGCTGCAGAATTACAAGGAGAGATGTACTCAAGTATGGCTATCGAAGCTTTTGTTTAATCTTTCCTTTCCATCCATCATCCCCACTTCAGGCATATTGCAAGCCCAGAGTCTTCTAACTCAACTACCTCAAAGCCAACCTAACCTCCTGTCGACTCAACCAAGCATCACCCTTGCAACTCAGGTTGGTAATGATGCAAGTACATCTTTTAAACTAGCTTTAAAATTGTCTTCAGTTACTCTGGTAGTGCTTACATTTGACAGCTTGACAAGTTTTTTTTTTTTAATGATTTATTCTCAATAATTTATTCTTTAACTCTTTTTAAACCTACAAAACAGTCACATTTGCTGTATTTCTCGTCTTTCCAGCCTGCAACCCCAACCCGCACAACAGCAACCACACCTATTCAGTCCCTGCCTCACAGTCAGACGCCACCCAAACGGTTGGATACTCCCACTCTGGAGGAACCTAGTGACCTTGAGGAGCTGGAGCAGTTTGCCAAGACTTTTAAACAGAGACGTATCAAACTGGGCTTTACGCAGGTGTGTGCTGAGAGTCAGTCAATCACCATAAGTTCAGTTATATTTTGACTTGCGGATGTGGGCATTTCTTTAAACTGCAAACACATGGCTGTTTTCATATTCAGATCATATTCAGATCTTTGTTCATGTAATATACCACTATAAATAACTCACAGGTAAATCTCTCCTTCTCACAGGGGGATGTTGGCCTGGCCATGGGGAAGCTGTATGGAAACGACTTTAGCCAAACTACTATTTCTCGCTTTGAGGCCTTGAATCTGAGCTTTAAAAACATGTGCAAACTCAAGCCATTGCTGGAGAAGTGGCTCAATGATGCAGGTTTGTCTCTTACCCCACCTGACTGTGCAGCTGATCACTCTTGCTTTCTCACATTGGTGCTTGTGGGTGGGTTGTGTATGCATACCTTGTCTTTACCTCCCTTCCTTTTCTTTGTGTCAATGCTGTTTGTGCAGAGAACCTGACATCTGACCAGTCCCTGTCGAGCCCCAGTGCCCTGGGTTCCCAGGGCATGGGCATAGAGGGAATCAACCGCAGACGGAAGAAAAGAACCAGTATCGAGACCAACATTCGAGTGGCCTTAGAAAAGAGCTTTCTGGAGGTGAGAAACACACACTTCGGAACTCCATATTGATTATATAAGGAAAAGTTTGGTTATTCAGTATCTGAGATGATCACATTATACACTTTTAGTCCTCCGTTAATGGTAGAAAAAACACAGTACAGCAGTTTCCTCAGTGCTGACAGGGAATCTCTGGCTTCTTTGCCCTCTTCAAGCAGAACCAAAAACCTACCTCTGAAGAGATCACCATGATCGCTGACCAGCTCAACATGGAGAAGGAGGTGATTCGGGTCTGGTTCTGCAATCGACGACAGAAAGAGAAGAGGATTAATCCTCCCAGTAGTGGCAACAGTGGAGGAGGCAACACCCCTATCAAATCTATCTTCACCCCCAGCAGCCCTTTGGTAAGACTGCCACTCACCAAAGGGATTCTCAGCACTGTTTAATACTGTGTTTAAAGTTTATGTGTCTATATGTGGATCACGTTAGGAGACTTAACGTAAAATATGGATGATGCATCTGGGTCTGAAATGTGAAGTCATTGTAGAAGTACCATAAGATTTCATCCTGTCTCTTGTCCTCTGTAGAACTCTACACGAAAAGAACTTCAGTAAATATTTGTCTAATAAGTTTATTCTTATAACTTATTTATTCCCTAGATTTACGTCATGCATAACACAAAATAGTGTCCATATTGCAAATTTTAGACCCATTTGTAGTTAGAAAAAGCAGTGTGATTTTTAGAATTGTCCTGTTTCTCTGATCCACCTTTTGTTAAATCTAATTTTGGGATCATTCATCTTTTTATATGTACTGTCTCTGATTACATGGCAGGTCCTTATATGTTCTGTGGGCTCAGCTAGAATATCAGAATGTCGACCAATTTGTCTTTCGACTTGTATTTAAATCCTCCAATTCTCCTTCTTTTGCCCAGGTGGCCAGCACAGCAAGCCTTGATAGCAGCCCAACTATTACCACACCCACCACTCTGACTGTAAACCCAGTGATGCCTCTCACCAACACCAGCATCCCCAGTTTGTCTTTCACAGGTGTGTGCGTGCACTATTCACTTTGTGCGTGTGTGTATACCCGATGGTAAATGTTGATTAAAAATTCACTTTAATTTCTTTTTATCTGCCTTCAACAAGGCACGACAGTTGGAGCCACAAACACTGCATCTGTCATCTCAACTGCGCCTGTGGTTACCACAGCAACAAGCTCTCTGTCTTTAAGCACGTCCCAGACGAGTAATCAGTCCACGAGCACGGAGAGCAAAGCTGGCACGCAGGCGCCAACCATTGTCACCCAGGCGCCTTCATCCATCGCTACCAGTTTAGGGACGGGTCAGGTGATGGTGGCAGCTCCGGGGCTTTCTGCCGCGTTGCAGGGGGCCGCCTCGCTACCCAGCGCCAGTTTTGCAGCTATGGCTGCTGCTGCAGGGCTCAACCCAGCACTGATGGCATCTTCGCAGTTTACTCAAGGGTTAGCATGAGCTGTGTTCATATAAGATCTTTGTGAAAGCCAGACAGTTGTTGAGGTGTTGTTTTTGTTATACTACATGATCTTCTTTGTGTGTCCAGGGGTGCCCTCCTCAGTCTGGCTCCTGGCGGCCTGGGCAGTGCACTGAGCCCTGCTCTCATGAGCAACAGCACTCTGGCTACCATTCAAGGTGAGCACCTGTTACATGACAAGTCATTGAATTATGTCTGTGCACATAGTTTCTAATCAGAATTGCAAGTAGTTATGTGATTATGAGGTTCCAAGACCTGCAGATAAGGACTGATTTTTGTAATGTACAACCCCAGATCCAAAAATATTGGGGAGCTTTGTAAAATGTAAATTAAAACGGAATACAATGATTTACAAATCTCATCAACCCACTTTAAAAAAAAAAAAAAAAAAAAAAAAAAAAAATTAATGACAGCCACTGTACAGCCAAGATTTCACAGCACTGATCGACATATTCCTTTTCCTCTGATTTCCACTCCCTCAACGCTGTGAGGAGTACTGACGGCTGGTTCAGTCACACTCCCAGGACTACTACTTTTCATTTTCTGACTATTGTTCATCTTTTAACAATAGTCAGTAAACATCTGGGAATTGAGAACAGTTGCTAGCTGCTTAGAAGTCCCTGGGTCATCGTGGTCATATTTTTGTTTTTGTTGTGATTTCAAGATGTTTGCGATTGGGGTTTGTGGATGATTGCGGTGCCAGCTTAATTTAAATAACTTTATTGTGTTAAGTCATTTGTTTATTTAAATATCAGTTTGAGGTCATTGAGGGTGTGACAGGAAGTTATGACAAAGCAATGTTCACAAACTGTCAGAAGGTTATCTCTTTTGTTTCTTTTTAAATTGCAATAGTTTAAAATTTATATTATTTTGTTTTCTTTAACAGATATTTTTGGCCTGGGGGAACGTCTTAACGCCAAACGACCAAATTAGACTAAATTTAGCAGAAGGAATGACTCAATGAATACAATAGCTAAATAAGTTGGAGTATATAAATGATTGAAAGGATGATTAGAAAAAATAAGGGCAATAAGACTGCCCATTATTTCTATAATTAGTGTAATGAAAGCAAACACTTAATGAGGACATGACTCATTTGCATAATAAGAACAGATTCATTTAAGCCACACCCACAAGGTTTTATCCTGCTTAGAGAAAATTACTTCTGCGAATTAAACAATTTATCGTGCGGTCTCAAAAAAATGATGATGGAAATGCTCTCCTCATTTGGTGAACCTGTGCACCTTTCTTACCTTTACACCGTTTCTTTCACATCTCCATAGCACTGGCATCGAGCGGCACAATCCCCATCACCTCTCTGGACGGCAGTAACCTGCTGTTCGCCAACACTTCTGCTGGTAACACCCCCAACCTGGTGACCACGCCGCTCTTCCTGAACCCCCAGAACCTGTCGCTGCTCACCAGCAACCCCGTCAGCCTGGTGTCGCCCGGCATGGGAGGGCTTCAGGTCACTGCCGACGGTCATCATCAAGTCAGCACGGCTGCTGTGCCTGTGCAAGCCTCGACCATTACCACTGCCCCCAAGGCTCAGTGAAGCCAGTCAGGCTGCATCTCGAATTAACGCCCAATTAATTACGTCAAGCACTACTCCTTTCACAACGTGTAGGATGAGGGTGGTACTCTGATATAGGCTCTGCACTTCACTAACCACCCCGCATCCTCTCCATTGTATCTACCATAAATTAATCCTTTTGCTGCCGCCAAAAAGAAAAGGACTTAACATAAGGGTGGGTTTAACTGTTGGTTTCTTTTATTATTTTTTTTCTTTATGATTCTTGGATGTTTTTTAATTTTCCACACAAACAGTAACCAGATGGACACTGTTGTCGGCCTGCCGCTTCTCCTGAACCTTGACAAGTGTCCAGGGAGAAAATATCGTCGGCGTCATCGAGCTGTATATACATATACATATATATATATATATCCTCCTCTTTGCAGGTCAGAATTTTCTCTGAAATTCTTCTAACCAAAAACAAACTTTCTCTTCTAACATTCAAACTTAATTGATTTACTACTAATTTCACAATGTTCATATGGTAATCACTAATGGGGGTTTGTGTGTCGCTCTTTTTAATTATCTCTCGTTTTTGTTTTTTGGGGGTTTTTTTTGTTCGTTTGGTTTTTTGTTTCTTGACAGGCCTTGTTGTAAATCATATCAAATTATATTTTAGAGACTTTTTTTCCCTTTTTATCTTTTACTGTCTATATTTTTCGACATTTTCCGATCTTTGTAAGTCTAATGTTAAGTTAAGATTTAACTATCACTTTTTAATCGTGGTTATAAGGCTTTAAAAATAAGTAATAAGTGGCCGATATAAAGGTTATCATTGCTTTAAGGGTCGGAGGGACGTGGCGTGTCTCTCCGAGTCTCTCTTCTGGAAACACTGAGTTTTACATGGGTGGTGGTGCAGTAGCCACCGAGCCTCTGTAAAACGACGGTCTCGGTGTGGATTATCGACACTGATAGAAAAATGACTGAAAACATTACATTGAGAGCTTTAAAGTGAGCTGCAGACCTGAGTCTGATTAAGGGTGACTTGTTTTGGTTTGTGATCCGTTGGAACACTGTACATTAAGTTTTGGATGTGGACGTTTGCGTGTCGTCGACAGCTCAGGCAGACGCTGAGAGTTCAGCAGCCGCACGATCTACGAGGCTCTGCAGTCTTTTTTTTGTGGAGGGAACTAGTCATGTTCACCAAACCTGAACTGTGGTGTGGTGGCTTTGCCTAGATGGGGATAGTGTATTGGGGGGGGTGTTTGGTTTCTTTTTTCTTTTTTTTATTAGAAGTACCGTCGTATCTACTTGTGCACAGTATCTGTACCAAATAACTGGATTGATGAGCTGCAGTCTGCCTGTTTTGGGAGGATTGAAATTCTGTCTCTTTATTTTGTTTGCAGTCGTTCGACTGGCTTACCTACTTTAAGATATACCAAAAATATTTGTTAAAATAATTGCTGTGTGTAGTCGGTGTAGCTTAGTCTAGTCAATATATTTATGAGTACAAAAATCTCTTCATAGTCAGAATATAGAAATGCAATATTTTGATGATCATTTTCCAAAGACTACATTTTCTTTTTTCTTTTCTTTTGTTATTTTGTTTGATTTGACCAAGTGTCTCATATTTAAATTTTTAATTGGCAGCACAACTGACCAAAAAGAGAGGGATTGGTGGGTTGGAGTATGAGGAAGTAGTTTCTTTTTACTTCTATTATTATCATTTTACTTTTTAAATTTAGTTTTTATTAAATCACCGTGGCCTCGGCCCAATGCTTAATCTGGTTTAATGCGAGCCGTTTAGTGGCGCCTTTTCCTTTCTAATCAGTTGTGGTAGCAGTTTTGGACTTTTCTGAAGCATAATGGAAAAGATCTGATTTTGGTTTTGTGCTAATATTCAGCCATAAAACAACAGCTTGAACCAAAGTGGTTTTCCTCAGTAGTTGCTGTGCCTGTCTTGAGCACACAAGTTGCTTTTCACTCTCTTAAATCTCCACAATTTATTTCTTTATTTTTCTCCCTCCTCAGTCGATACCTGATTTTCGTGATTTGGTGCTGCTGGATAAGGATCACAGAAACTTTAGCTTTAACAACTTGCTGCTGAGACTCCTGTCAGAGTTGAGCTGTCAAGACGCCTGCATGCTTTCTAATAGCTTTAAGACTACATCCTGTGAGAATCAGGGTATTGTAGTTCGCACTATCCCTGCTGGAGGGATCACTTATGTAAATCCATAAATACTTCACCTCCTCTCAGCTCCGCCGTTTCAAACCAGCATGCTAGGAACGAATATGCTGCACCCGAAATCTGTCTGGGGACTAGTTTAAAAACTCCCCGAACTTATCTTAGCCAACACAGCGGTGGGATAAGTACCGTTCTGTGCTGCACGTTCAGCTAAACCCCACACAAAAGTAGCATTGTTCTGCTTCAAAATGACAAACACAGCAATTAGTAACTCACTCAGACTGCAAGCAGTGAAATTTGTCCCTGTTCCCCTCTCGTGTGCTTCTTTTCTGTTGAATTATTTTTGACTAAATATACCTCAGCAGCGCTTCAAACATAGGTTCACCTTTTAGACATTTCTCTGTATACAGCATTGTAGAATGTATAATTACTGACTGGCTTGCCATTCAGCGTTTATACTGATGAACCATACATAGGAACCATTGCAAGGACAACCTACTACTGCTATTTTCTAGTACTACTATTTATGGGGTATTTCCAGGTTTAAATATTATTTTGAGATCCTTCTTGCCAAAGTAAAAGCCTTTCTCTTTGCAGCTTGGTGGGTGTGTTTTGTTTTTCTTTCTTTCCTTAACTTTGAGGCCACAAGAGCCCTGAAGAACTCAGTCGTGTTTCAGTGCTTGTTTGGAGTTTTGGAGGTTTGCAAGCAACATGAACCAGTTGCCACTGGCACCATAGGATGTTACTGAAATATTTATCTGAGGAAAGACTTAAGAATTAGAGAAACGATCTTTTCTTAATTCTATACATATAAATATATATATAAACACTTGTAAGATATTCATATTTTATATTTGAACCAGTATGTTACCAAGACTGAATGTAGTGTTTATCATACTTCCCCCCCAGAAAAAAAAAATCTCCCCTAAGTTTTCTTTTCATTTTTTTTTTTATTAAACTGTCAAGACCAAAAAATTTGAGATGGAGCTCGAGATGACGCCTCGCTGAACCAGCGACGTCTGTTCGACAGGAGGGGCTCGCTCAGGCGCTCCTGGCAGACAGGTCCTGTGGTTAATAGGAGACTCTGAAGCATTTGATCTTAATCTTTTAATAGATGTATAAATATATATATTTGGTTGAGTTGTTGTGGATTTGATTTGCTGTGCTGTCTTTAACAATCATTTGGTTTTTTTAATGTATTACTTTATGCCTTTAATTGTTTTGTATAGTGTGAGAGGGCAAGATCACTGGCTTTCTTAGTTTGACAAAGAAGATTAACATTATCATTTATGCCTTATTGTTACGTAGAAGACATGAGCATTGTAGCATTGTTGTTCTGTATGTGTGTGAGAGTGAGAGAGAGCATGGGCACCCAGCTCACCTGGTGCATTGTTTTCACTGAAACAGTACAGTGTACTCTGGGCATTTTAGAGCGTGGGACGATTATGTTGCTACCTATGGTTTTTAGGTGCGACTTAGACAGGTAGGAGGATATACCTGTGAGAAAAAGCTTTACTAATAATTCCAGCAGGCAGGTGTGTTTGTGTGAGTGTGTCATTTAAAGAGAGGCCAGGGAGGACAGTCTGCAAACCATTTTGGTGCATCTTTCCCATCTTCCAGCAGGTGTTTAGACTGATTTTTGAAAAAAAAAAAAAAGGGTGAGACAAGAGGACTTTGTTTTGTTTTGGGATTTTGTTTGAAGTTTCCTGACTGAGAGTCTTTACAAATTAACTTCAAGCTTTAAGCAAGCCACTGCCGAGAGCCAAGCCAGCTTTCAGTTTGTTTGGGGTCCGCTTGGACTCTCACGAACTGTCTGCATGCCACTGGCTTTGCTTGTGAAGCTTCGGTTTCAGGTGATCCTGAGATTCTTGCGGATCAGCTGTGCATCTAACAGACGGTATGTTGACCCACCACACTGGTTTGCTGAGAGTTTTGGTTTTTTGTTTGTTTGTTTTCTCCTTTTACTAAATGTCAAAGGTTGCGTGGCGCACCAGTAAGGCTAAAGGAGCTGTTGTATACCTCATTTTTAACTCAAGATTGAGTGAAACCTGCTTTAATCTACTTATGAAACAAATGTTTTTAAAAATCATAAAAAAAAAGACTAAAATACACCAACTTGTCAGTGGAGAAGCGTGTTCATACCTGTACTTAGTGAAGGGTTGTGGAGCCGCCACAAGAGGGAGACGAACTACATACCAGTACTCACAAAGAGGTGTAAACAAGAGAAGGCATAAAAGGTGAATCTGTGTGTAACAAGGGGCAAACATCTGCTGCTCTTCTTCCACAATTTCTTGTGCACTGAAGGATTTCATTCATGAAAACGTGAATTTTGATGAATTCTATGGACACCCCCCACCCCACCCTTTTTTTTTTTTTTTTTTTTTTAAAGTTTGACAATCTTGCTTTATTTATTTTCTCACTCTTGGCTTGGTACAGGTATGTGCACTTCTTCCCACGTGATGGCTCGCCGTCGCAGCCTGCTCTCGCTCCCCTGTGGTACCAACGATAACCAAAGAATTCTTACTAACTTGATTGTATGTGATCGACGCCGCCTCTCGCCCATCCCCGCCTCACTGCTCAACATCAAATCCCAGCTGCACGCCCCTCGATTCGTTTGTAAAGAGGTTGTTGTTTTGTTTTTTTAAAATTGCATTCGAATGTGCGTCCGGCGCCCCCTTCGACGCCTCTGCAGTGGTTTCAGTGCCTGTGGGCGGGGATCGGAAGGGAGGGGTAGCAGGGGCCGGGCGGGCTTCGCCGGCAGACACGAACCGATGCGGTGGTAGCTGGGTGATGTTTGTTAATACACACTGAGGGTTGATCCTGTGCACACTGTATCTGCTCAGGACTCTGTATGATTGTCTGTCTTGAGCGCTGTTGTCGTTTGGTTGGTTGGATTGATGTCCCACCCTCCGTCGTTCCTTTCTCAAGGACTGCGGCGAAAAATGCTATTCCTGCCTCTCAGTGCGTCTCTCTTCCTCATCTGTACACTGTAGTCCCAGGACATGACCCTGTTGTTGTCTCCAGGAATACACATCCTGCATTCGCTAAAACTCTCTGCTGTGTCCCCTTCCCTGTCCTCCTCCTCCTTCCTCTCCCTTTCATCTGCTCTCTTCTTTGACTCCTCACTACAGACTCTGATCAGCTGTGACACTATGCATCATGGTCCTTCACTTTGCATGGACTGTGTCCCTCTGACTCAGACCTCCTGGTCGGCAGGGCTTCAGTGACACTTTGTTCAATGCTTTACTCCAAGTGAGGTTGTAGGACCTCACAAGCGCTATCCCAAAGCAAAAATCCAAATATTTAACTTTTGACAAATGCAGATACCAAAGATATCTCTCTGTCCTGTGTGTGTCTCTGTTGGTTTCTCTCTCTCCCTTTCACCCTGCAGCATGTGTATTAAGAGACAAACCCAGCACTGGCTTTAAAGTCCCAGCCTCAGTAATTCCAAAGCTTAGATGTATATTTTGGTATATTTCTGAGAAAAAACTTGCGTGAAAAAGCGTCTGTTCCTCGTTTGTTTGTTGTAATCTCTTTTCTGTCACAGCATGGAACTAATTGCAGAACTGTCTTACTCTTGGTAGGTTAAAGATATAGTATTTTTGTATGTTTTTGGGTGTGTTATATATATGTGTGTGTGTGTGTGTGTGTGTGTGTGTGTGTGTGTGTGTGTGTGTGTGAGATTATCAGTTCACAGCCCAAGTGACCATGGCTTTCAACAAGAGAGAAATAACTTAAAAAAAAAAAAAAAAAAAAAAAATCGCCAACCATGTACATATTGTGTCTGTGTATCTCAAGAAATGTATTCTGTAAAACATTTCACTTTGGAAGCTTGGGCTCATCTAAAGGAATGTGTCCCTGTTTTATTTCCCTTTTCTTACTCTGCAGTCTGATATTAATTGACTTCCAGGACTCGAATGTAATGAGTTTTGGTTTCCATTGTGGAATACAACACTGAGGGACACTGCTCCGATCTAAATACGACAAAAACGACAAAAAAAAAGGCCTCCAGAGATGGCGGCATAGAGCTGAAAGATTGTGTAGGAGTTTTAAGTATGTGAATCAGGATACATAGTAGATTTTGATGCATTTGTCTGCTGTATTTTTGTTTTTATACACATATAAAGATAATCTTTTACTGTAAATGTACAGTTCTCTTTTGTTGTAAACATCATTAAACCATTTTCCAAGTGTTTTGACATGTGCTTTGTCTTTTATTGGGATTAAATGTGCAAATTTTAATCATTATACATCAGTGCCAGACAGATTTTGCTTCCATCTATACAACATTTAGGACAAAGATTTCAAAAATTGATTTGTTGGTACACTTTGGTTATAACGGGATGGACATGGTCAGTAACAATACTCAGTCTCTGCTGTTTAAATGATGAATGCCAAGTTGATGCAAATATGCTATGAAGTCGTCCCATGCAACATATTTAACCTACCATCTGAAGTTGTAACAGAAATTGAGACTCCTAAGACCACTTCCTGGTCTTAGGAGCAGCAGAAGACAGTGTGGTCTTCTGCTGCTCCTAAGACCACTTCCTGGTCTTAGGAGCAGCAGAAGACGGTGTGGTCTTCTGCTGCTGTAGCCCATTTGTTTCAAGAGTCTTTGTTCAGAGATGCTCTTCTGCATACTTTAGTTGTGTAAAAAGTGTTTATTTGAGTTACCGCTTGCTTCCTATCCCCTCACTGGATATTTTCTTTTTCATCTCTGTAAACCCTTGAGATGTATCTGTGAGAGAATCCCAATACATGAGCATTTTCTAAAAACATAATTCAAGCAGCCAAGTATTATAAGTAATATAATTCGCACTGATCTGCTGCGATATAAATCCACCGGCTTTGGCAGGTCGTGGTAAGGGGATGTCCAGTCATCTCTGGCTTCAGTATGTTGCAGATTCTTTTGGCGCTGTGGGTTGCAAGGTGGAGCCTCCATGGCTCAAACTTGTTTTGCAGGAATAGTTGAACTGATTCAGGTTTGATTTGGATTCAGACTGCAGTTGGACTGACATGGGGGTGGGCGGCACTTAGACAACAACAATATAAAGTCTGGTCAGAGCCCAGCAGAAAGTTGCATTTTAAGAAGACTGTTGATGATATTCCCTTTATCTGTCTGCTGGATTTACTGTTGCTGATAACTGTTTAGCATTATCAGCTGCTGTGCAAGTACAACTTTAAAGATGTAAAAATGGTTACATCAAATATCTGAACTCATAAAGAGTTTGTTTTTAGCCTTAATGTAGGGTTCTTTGTTAGTTTTTATTGTATAACATGAGAGAAAAGCTTATCACAACATAACACAAATACAAAGTGACTACAAACTATTTTCTCTGACTAGACATTTAATTTAGAAGCAAATCCTCATATCTGAGAAGCTGAAGCCACAATTTTATTTTATTTCTTGTTAGTTTAATAAATGACTCGAATTGTGTTTAGTAACACTATTGCTGATACTGTAGGATGTCAGTGGGGAGACAGAGGAGGAACAGGACGAGGAGATGAGGTACTGGGAATCAAAGACTCAAGGGGGTCCCTCGCCGTCTGCAGTAAAGAGGTGAGAAAAGGTTAAAGCGCCACGCTGATGGGACCTTCAGTTCTCCTAACCGAGAAGAGTCTGCACAATTTAATCCATCCGCTGTGCAGATCAGTGATTCAACATGTAAACTCAGGCAGTTTATCATCACAAGGTCAGTAGGATGCTTTGATTACATGGTGTCTCCATATCAGGGGCGCCACCAAGAGGGGGCCACACCCCAAAATTTGTTGGCTCTCTCTCTTTTTGTGATTGTTAGTGTTCCTCTTATTAACAACACAAATATTTTAGAAATCTGTCAGAAATCCATCAAGCATTTTGTTCAACCTCTAAAACCAACAGTTCTGTCCAGTAATGCAGGTAAATAACTATTTTAATTTTTAAAAAGTGGTTTACAATTTTTCCCTTTTTTGTACAATAGTAAATTTGAAAATTCATTTACAACAATCATAATTATACTTTAGCATTAAAAATATAATTTTGATTAAAGTGCTTGTGCAAATTAATTGATTAACCATTACAGAAACATGAAATATGATTTTTGGTAATTATCCATACTTTTAATTTACAGCAGCTGTGGCATAAACCTTACACTGGGTGGTGGTCTAATACATTTGTTTTCACTTCAGATCCTTCCAACTTTTCTGTTTCAAATTACCCTTTCTCTCTTTTTTTTCTATTTTTTAAAGTTTCAGCATCCTGGTCTTGCAGCAAACTTGTCAGGACTTGAGCAATACAGGTTATTGATACTGATGTTTTTAGCAACACCTGTTTGTTTTTCCTGCTCTGGCAAGTTCAAACATCTGCTGTTTAAATGCCTACAGGGCCCTCAGCATTGTTTCTCTTCTGCATAGAAACTGAAATTTTTGCAAGACTCTTGGAACCATGGGGATATGAAATAAAGCAGAGCGACAACAGCACTACTCTGAGGACAGATGCTTTACTGGTTAAATATTTCTGTCAAACCCTGTAAGTAAACAAACTTTCTTACCTCAGGTTTCTTTTTCTTGCCTGCTTTTTTCTACAATATGCAAAAACAAAACGAGAATAAAGGCACCAGAAAATGTGAGAATGTGACCATTAAGAAGTTTACCAACAAATGAAGTGTCCCAAACCTTTCTTTTTGATGGGTCAAGCACCTCGTAAGGATCAGCATCTTTTGGTCTCTCAAGTTCCTGGACATAAATGAAAACAAATAACAATAATAATACAAAATTATACAATCCAATCTGTGGAGTCAAACATGATCAGGTCACAGAGCGGTTGGAGCTGTAGGTGAAGCTGTCCTTACCTGATAAATGCCATTTTCTTCCTGTTATTCAGCAAGAAGAGCACAAACATGAAGTGAAGCTTGAATGCACACACATCCTCACACACATTTATTTAATATCATTTAAACAACAGTTGAGAAATATTCACCACCAGCAGCAACTGTAAAGCATAAAGACACCGAAGAAAATGAAGACTTACAGTGACTCCCACAGATGGGCCTTTGGAAAACTATAGAGAGAGGCAAAAAGGACAAAAAAGTACAAATAAAATGTAGCACAGATCAATCTGATATAATAAGTCAGTTTGGCCTATCAGTGGCGATTAAAAAGACAAAAAATTCAGGCTGTTTATCTGTAATTTCTTCAAATTGTGACTGAGGCAATTTGTTACAGAAAGACAAAAACCCTCACATTTAGTGAGATAAATGCTGTTAAAACTTCTAAAACATCTTTTCCGGGGTGAAGATTAGTTATTTTATATCGCTGTTAAAAATCTAAAACTGATATATTTGAAAAATTGTATTCACTAAGTTACTTATCAGAAGAATTTGTCAGATTAGAGAAGTAGAAAATGTTGCACGGTTGGCCCTGCAACACAAATGATTTGCACTTTGAAGTCATTTAGTTAATTAATTGACTATTAGGCTGCTACAAAGTCACTTTAAACTAAACTATCAAGGTATTAAATATTGTTACGCTTAGTTCTTCTTTTTATTTATGCACAAAAACACTTATTTCACAGGAGAGAAGATATTAAATATTGACTAAAAATAGTGTTTATTTTTAGTCTAAATTTTAAGTTTAGACCAACCAGACCAATAATGTGCATGTTAGGGTTGTTTTGCATGACGGGTCAAGACGGGAAAATTTCTACCTCGTCAAACTTCAGGGAGCTCTTGAGATGTCCTTTGTATTTTATGAAAAGGATGATTCGGGGGAAACGACAGCGCTCTTTATCCTGTTTTAAGAACTCTACACACACCACAAGCAGCTGACCTTTACGCCCTGCTAATCTGCTCTGAGTAAAGCCATACAAATATTTTAATGGTGAAGATGCAGTACTGTAAACTATTTTAAAGACAAAACCAACATATGAGTTAAAAAAAAAAAAAAGGTTCTTAATTCTGAATATTTGTATTATCTAAAGACGTCACAGAATTGAAACTGTTTGTTAAACAGGTTTTTTAAAAAAGTGATGTGACCGGTTTTAAAGTTTTTCTTGCTTTAGAGACCAACAGGTGATTTTAGGTGAGAAATTATCATTACATTCAGGATATGAGTGAGCTAATTAGTATTTCTGCATACCACACATCCTCGTTATATGCTTTCTGAAGCTAATAATAGGATGCAAGATAACACTGAGATGTGTCCCTTTCCTCTGGACTGTTTTTAATGAAATATTACAGATGAATAGCTAATTGCTCATCTTTTTGTGTGTGAAAATAAGTGACACATACAAATAAATCAAGACATTGATGTACAAGCTAAATAACAGTGGCCCCCGTGTTGATCCTTGCGGGACTCCAGTGTTGCAAGCTCTTGATTACAGCAGCACATTACTGATCCAAACACACTGGTTACAATCTGACAGATTTTTACACACTTTACAAAGTAAAGAGTGGATCATGTTCTGGATTGGTATTCAGTCCCATGATGTTTTTCTGCATGCGCTGTAACCACCAACTTTTACATGGGCTGCTATAACTCACCTTTTCTCTAAAGAACAACCCTGTGACAATGATGCAGTAAATGATCAGAAATCCATCCAGGAAATAGCAGATGACTGGTTCAGTGAAAAAATTATCTGCAGAGCAAACAGAGAGAGAGAAAAAAGAAAATTTTCAGCTGATGTTCGGAGTAAATAACAAGTTACTTATAGCGAAACGTGACTGAGTTCTGGGAAGAGAAGAACATATTTCAGTGAAAAGGGAAATTTTCATCATTTAATTCTGCTCAGCAGAAAACCTCACGTTACAGGAGCACAAAGGCCAAATAATATGACAATGGAGTAGAAAAAGAAGATTTTACGTGAAATAAAAACAGAATCTGATTGCATCTAAAGCCATGTAGTGCTGTGTGCGGAAATATCTCCTATTTGATAAAAGATTATATGTGTTCCAGATAGCGGTGCATAAGAGATGAGAGTTACACACAGCACTGAGGAAACTACCGATACTGATCAGATTTTCATTTGCAGTAAATCTGCATTCTTACATCATGCGTCATGGCTCTGTTGTTTACAGAAGCTCATCTTTCTGCCACTTCTCAAGTCCAGCTGAAGTCACCCTGGATTTTGTCGGCATAAAGTTTTAATCCCTCGAAGCAACTGTTTCTGTTTTCTTGAGTAATTTTTGTTCAGTGTACGTATTACATCACTGTTCACTAAAACTGTAGGTTAATTGTTTATTATTCCTTGAAATTATGCCTTGTTTTTTCATGTAAAAGATGCCCAGGTACTGTTTTCTTATTGTAAAAAAATCCCTTTCAAATGTTTCACTATTTGAAAAAGTAATGAGGTGAGTCTGAAGTATGCCAATTCTCATCTGCACACTAATAAAGGAGATATCTAAGAAAAATACTATGGTGAAATCATATTATTGCTGGAAAAAACAAATATCCAGTAATGCAAGTGTAGCTATAAATTGTATTTTATTCTTAATAAAAAAAATATACTCAATAAAACATATATTTTTTATTTTTTAAATATTTTATTATGTTTAAATATTACTATATTGCTTACTTTTTTAAATGTGTGTTTATATATTTTATGTAACAATATTATTAGGATACATAAAAATGTAATATTTATAAGTATTAGTTCATTGTTAGGTTTGGTCAGTTTCAAAATTTTCTTTATAAAATTCACCTTTGGCTCTATTCAGGGAGAAACCAAAGGACGTCTGTACATATGAATCCGTTACATGGTGCACAAATGTTGTGGAAAAACAACAACATTATCTACAACATTTGTCGTGAGACAAATGAGAAAATTGAGTAAGACCCCTGAAACAGGAAATAAGAAACTACGTATATGCAGCTTAGCACACTGAGTGTCTTCCTGTCTGCACGATGGGCTGCTTTGAGGTTTTTGTGAGGCTCATTTATCACAGAGTGCGGTTGGAACAGAAGAAATGTTGTGAGAACGTAGCCAGTGGTGGCGATTCACTGAGGCTGCAACGTCCTCATCAAACCTCCATCACTGAGAGCTGCTTCAGGATGTAGCTGCTCTTCTCATCTCAGGCTATTTTTATACTTCTAAACAGGAGATCTGTAAAAGTGACTTAAGAAAAGGAAGTATACCGTTTTCACTTACCATTTAAATTTGCTTTATTTAAAAAAAAAAAAGTAAGTGGGTTGAACCTTGTTAGGAAAAAGATAACATTTAGTTTATATATGATAAATTTAGAAGCTTTAGAAGCATCTATAGCTTACGATAACCCTTAAGAAACCAAAATATAAAAAAAAAACATATTATGAATAAAACAGGTTATTTATGATTTCTTTCTATTTTTATATACAGAAATGCTTTTTGCTCTGTTTGTATTTATCATACCTATACTGTTTCTGCAATCCATTTCAAATATTCTAAGAAGCTCTAATGTTATTAGTAATTGTGGATTTTTAGCGATTTTTATACATTTAACCAAACTTAGCCTTGTCGGTTGATTTGTTTTCACTGTCATTTTGGTCATTAAGTGTCTGTCTCAATGCGCTGCTTTACTTCTTGGTGGCATAGATTCAACAAGGTGCCAGAACCATTCCAGAGATTTTGGTCCATATCACTCTCAGCTGCACATCCGTGATATCAAGCTCCCATTCCTCTACGCCCTAAATGTGCCATACTGGATTGAGATCTGTGGAGGCTGTTTGAGTACATTGTCATGTCAAAGAAACATATTTGAAATTATTTGAGCTTTGCGACGTTTTTCTGCTGGAAGCAGCCATCAGTAGACTGGTATGCTGTGTTCATAGAAGGATAGACGTAGGTCAGCAACAACACTGTTTAAACAATGCTTACTCTGTACCGAGGGGCCAAAAGTGTGACAAGAAAATATCCCTCAAATCATTGTACGACAAGCAGCTTGAACTGTGGATACACAGCAAGGCGGATTAGCAGGATTCAAGTTGTATGTGCCAAATTCTGACCCCACCATTCCAATGTTGCAGCAGAAATCGAGACTGATCAGACCAGGCAGTGTTTTTCCAATCGTTTCGAAATATTGTGCACATGACCCCATGTGAAATGTAGCATCCGTTTCCTGTCATTAGATGATGGGAGTGGCACTCAGTCTGGTCTTCTGCTGAAAATTCAATGTGTTTTGCATTCAGAGATGCTCTTCTGCAAACCTTGGTTGTGATGGGTTGTTGTTTGAGTTACTGTTGACTTCCTCTAAGCAGTCTGGACATTCTCCTGAAATTCTGACATTTTCACCTAGAGAACTGCTGCTCTTCTCTTCCTGACCATTCTCTGTAAACCCGAGACACCGAGTTTCTGTGATGTCATTGGCTGATAATAAGTAGTTGAACAGGTGTCGCTGACAAAGTGGCTGGGGTTCATAAATGACCTCACTCCATCACTTGTAATGTAAATGTGTTCAGACAATGAGCATATTTACTGTTGTGAGAGAAGTTTAGAAGAACATTTTCTTTTATCTGAATTTTCCTTTACACTACAATCTCCTTTTTTAACCTTCATGGTTCCTCTTTAACACTCACAGTGCCTCAATGGCATCGACGGCACCTCGTGTGATAGGCCTCATGATTCAACAAGCACTAAGTCACTTAAAAATGAAAAATATCACAGTATAGTTCCTTACTTTCTAATAAGACTGTAAACACGTTTCCTGTCACCTATAGCGGCACAAACACATTGGCTCAAAGCTTTTTCTTTTTTTACTCTTATGACGCTAAGTGTCATTTCTTAACCACATTTCAAAGGGTGGAAACTAAATGCTGGATGCCCTCTGATGTCTTCTTTTTTTTTATAGCCTTTACAACTCTGAAGGCATCAATTAGTTCAATTTTAGATCCTGCTGTTTAGAGGAGCCCAAGGTTGTTAAGTGTTATTAGGAACTTATCAGCTCTGAAACTGGCAGCAGCTAGCAGAGTCTTAATGACTCAATTAAGACCTAACGACTTAATGAAGTTCTCAGTGTTTTGTTCGGAGTGAGGGTCATTTTTATGGTCCGTTTGGGGCGAGGGTTCTATTTGCTTGTTTTTATTTTGAAAATATATATTTTTTAAGCCAAATTTTTTTACGCAGCTGAATGAGAGAGGAATCAGTCTTCATGTCTGACTCTGAAATGTAAAGACAAGGATGTTTACTTCACAAAAGCTGTGCCCACTGAATCCTCTTAATGAGGAATGTGCCAGTAATTTTAAATTCATGCGCCGCAGCTGTTGTTCCGACTCTCAAAAGTCTTTCAAAGTCATTCAAATTATGTGGGCGATGTTACATTTCCAAAGATACCACAAAAGTCAGGTTTAATTAAAAAAAGAAAGAAAAAAAAAAAGCAGTGTTAAAATAATGCACAAAGGTACGAAATATAATGAGTGAACTATTTGAATATTTCAGCGTAATAAAGCTTTAATGAAGAGCTGGAACAAGCTGATGCAAAATTAATGTGCTGCTCTATGAGACGGATCATTTTTCTACGCTTTAGGGTGCTTAAAGGGGAAACAACAGGAGGAAAAAAGCATGTTAATGGGTTAAAGTGTGATTTGCTGTTATTATCGCACTATATTTTAAGGGAAATAAAGAAACGATGCCCTTCAAAGGGTTGCATGGATGTGAACGCAAAAAAACTAACAAGTATGCATAAGAATGTGTTGACACAGAGGCCATTCTTTACATTTCTTTACTGCTGTAGGAGTCTTTACTGCATTCAAGCGTACGGCAAAAAAATTCTCCCGTAACGGTTTCGCATGCATCAGCTGGAGGATGGGGGGATTATTTATTCATGCATGCTTTTGTTTCTCTAATGCCTTCATCACGATGAATCTGACTGAAGCACAAGACAGCACTTGAAAGCGTTTGTAAAACTGTGGCATAAAAGAGAAAGTCTGGGAAGCGTCAAATTCACGCAAACATAATCTGCCTATAAAAAGTCCATAGAAGAGCTGCCCTGTATTTATTGATGCACGGAGCAACAGGTAAGTCATTCGAGAGAGCAGGGTAAAATGCAAAAGGCCAATGTGCTTCTGCAGCACGTACTGTCCAAGAGAGTTAAAAATGTTTATTTAGTGTATTTAAATTTAACTTGAGTCACTAGGGGACAGCGGTCGTGTTAGTCATTCTCAACTACTTTGATTCAAATGTTCAGAATATGGACAGATATTTTTAGAATATTGAATGGAAAATACAAAAGTTCCCTCGTGTTTAATTTCCTTAATGTGTAAGAGAAGCTTAGCTACTTTTTCCATCCAACATAAAGCTACACAGTGAATATAAATCTCCTCTAATCATGACTCACTTGCTGCTTTGAACTGAAACACTGAAAAAGTGATGACATATTTTGTCCCAGTGTAGATGCATTTCTCCAAAAGCTACCAGATCCTCAACTATGAATGTAAATGTACATGTGAAAAATTGTTGTAGGTTTACAGCTTTGTTGTAGCAATGGTAAGAATTTGAAAAATGAAATAACGCTTTAAGATAAATGTTAATGTTTTAAATAAATGGTATAACTCAAGTAAAACCACTACAGCGCATGAATAAATGTACTTACTGAGATTTTAAAAAAACAAAGAACTGTGTTTAAAGAATTTCGTTTGGAGGTTTTTAATGCCAGAGAGCTTATGTTTGTCTTTTCAGTCAGATAGACAGTTTAAGCTTCTTTTTTTCACATGCAGGAAAATCATTACATTATTGTTTTTTAAAGCAGCTGTTTTGCATTTGTCTGACTTACCAGAACAGGAAACAGGCACCGCTAGTACGGAAAGCGCAAACACACCTTTCCCCAGTGTGTCCATGGCTCTCTGTCTGTAAAAACAAGCCTATCTGTGCTTCTATCTTATGACAGCTATGCTTCTGGTTTCCTCACACTAATCTCTGATCACTGTGATCAGAGGAAGTGGCTGAACTGACAACCTACCAATGGACTGAGACTGGGGCTGTCTGCACTTCAAAGCATTTTATAACCTTCAACGCCCACTGTAGGTCTCACTGACGAAGCTGGGTTTTGTTCAAATGTTTTCCTAAAAGCATGATTTTAGCATGAATGATGGGCTCATATTGTGCCTTTAAACCTTTTAAAACAACTTTTTCTTCTTTAACCAGCAGCTCTGCTTTTTGGGTCAGAGGAAGTCTATCTTAGGCAGTAATGAGGAGATACACTGTATCAGATACACTGATACATGCTGGATGATTTGGACAAGTGGAAACATGTTAAAAGGAAATTAAAACAAAAAAACTCTCAAACTTGTGGCATGGATAGCAGCTAGATTGAGAATGAGTAACTACCAAGAAGCATATGTGGGTTAAGTTTTAGAAGGTAATACATGCAGGCTTTAAGTTATTTAACTTCATGTTCAGAAAAGTGTATGAGTGTTTTATTACACATCATAACACTTTTATCATTCGGTCATCATCCATAAAATTGTTATTTTATTGTTGGGAATATTGTTTGTATCTATGGCAACATTCTCCTCATGTGACATAATTATAGCTAAATTGTATGTAGTTCACACGATTTTAATAAACATTAATCTTGTAATATCGGCTGTATTACAGCTTATCTAAAATATATGAAGTGTTTATGTGCTAAGTTTGATGTAATGATCTATTTTGTGGTGTTCTGCTGTAAATATGTAGATTATGAAAATCATGTAGAACAAATCTACGTAATGTAAAGTTAGACAAATATTCTTCTTACGTAACACTGCACGAACCATTCTATACTCAGACTGTGATGTCCCAGATGTGTCTGCTGTTTAACAGGGGATATGTTTAAGTAGCTCAAAGGTCAAAAGACAGGTTGTGAGTGTGTGGGTAAAGGAAAAGGTTTCAGACATGAGCCCTCTGCATCGCGTCTGTCTCACGTTGCATTATAACACTGATCTGTGACACTGAAGGAAACTACTGTACTAACATGTAGATAGATGAGGCCAGGTTAAGGCACAAGTACGAGACTTGAGTTTCACATTGGTGTGCAGATTGTGCAGGGATGTCTGACTGAGGTTTTGCCTCGGGAACACTGACACTGAGGGACATAAAGAGGGATTTACATTCAGCAAAATACATTTTTCCAGTTCAACTTGATTCTATTTCAGAATTTATGTAGGATTTTTTTTCATAAGACTAATAAAGGGGAAACAACTTCTTTTTTTGGGAAACATGTTTTCTTTATGAATTCAGAACAATTTAGATTTGTTGCGTCATTTTTTTGAAGTTCAAATACTCTGCCTTCCCTTTTTCATTTGTATTTACATTATTTTATTACTCTGTTCATGAAATCCAAACGAGTGTAAAATATATGCTGCTAATACTGCTATTCAGAGTTAAACAGGTTGGTCTTGTAACTGGACGGGTTTTTTTATTTAGTAAAGGAATAGTTGCTGTGTTGCAGGGGATGTTTACAGCTTCCTGGAGTCTTGTCATCAAAGTGAGGCTGTTAAGGTTGCCAGGCAACACTATTACAGCTGGAGTGCTAAACTGTTTTAGAACGAATCACGTCTACATGTGTCTGCACATTATATACATTTTCAAAATAGATAATGATATAGCCTAAAGTGAAGAATCTTAGCTTTTATTTGAAAATATTTGTATCCAAATTGGAGGAAGGGTTTTTGGAATAAAGGCTTTTTAATATATAGCCATCTCTTGTTTAAGGCCTTAATACAAATGCAGGTGTTAAAAAAAATGAAAAATCTGCTTCATGGAAAGGTATCTTTCTTTGTTATGGCTTCATTAATTAAGCAGCAGACTTCATTCCAGTGTGGTATTTGAAAGGTAATGCTGTGAGCCTGCAAGACAAGCTGCACTCAAAGGAGCTCTTAATCTATGACGCAGGGTGAAAAACAAAACAAATCTGTCAAAGAGAGGAGGAACATTGAGTGGCCAAATCAAGAAGAATAAAAGAACATACTGGGTCAGCTTGGGGAGATTAAAAAAAGGCCTGGATAGCCATAGAAGAAAGGTGTCTTTGTATGGAGCAGAAAAGCTCCTTCATAACATCCATCCAAAGTGAAGAAGACTCTCCAGGTGGGAGGCCTATACTATACAAGTCTACAATACAGAGAAGCCTTGCAAAAGAACGTGCACAGGGTTCAACGCAAAGTTCAAATGAATAATCAGTCCCAGGCATCTAGTCAAACTAGCTCTGGAACAGTGTTCATTGTTCAATGCATTTTTCTTTTAAGTCATTGTGAGCTCATGAAATCAGGGTTCATAACAATGGCTCTAATCCCTCCAAATGCATTCTTTGTGTGCAGAACATTAAATTGAAGCTCAAAGTTTTCCACTTTAATTTTCTCTTGTGGTGCCATGTGCAGGGGTGTCTCCAGAATTTTTTCATAGAGGCGGCCATATGGGGACCACTAAAAATATTGGGGTGGCACCCCAACAACAGAATGTCCCGTTTTATTGTGCTGTTATCAAATATAGGTCACTCGAAAATTATGATTAAAAAAAGAGAGAAAGTAAAGAATTATATGCCCAATTAATGACCTGGGGATTAACTGGGCAAATTTGGGGGGGGGGGGGGTGGCCAGTGATCCGCCAGGCCAACCCTAGGTGGCGCCCCTGGTCATGGAGCCAGAATTATGAAAACGGTCATACTCTCTGTCTCCACCTCAAACTGCAGATGGTCACTGACTCTACAGAGGTAAGTTATTTCCTCTTGTTTCAAGTCTTTGTGCTGAGATGTGACTTCCTTTCAGTTCACAGCCTGAATACGCAGACATGAAAAAAACATCCTTTTATCTCATTCCTGGAAAACCGACACATTTCTTACACTGATACATGATTGTTTTAACACAGTCCTTCACAACAGCACTTTTTAGACACACACAACTCTGTGTATCCCCTCCTGCTGTAACAACGCTGTATGAAAAGCAGGTGCAAAAACTGTTGCACAACTACATTCATATGTGAAGTATGATTCCAAAAGTGTACCTGAATGCTGCACTATTTGAATATACACACATATCTACAGTCCACCCCTTCTGGTCGGTCCAGTTTAAAATAAATACCTTTCAGTGGTGAGGGCTAGGAAAAAGGGAGACGCGTGCTTGTGTGTGTTTCCTTACAGCAGGGGTCGGCAACCTTTCTGATGATGTGTGCCATCTAAAATTTCCTCAGAAGTCAGTGTGCCATATGATTACATTAGCAATAAATTTAATAACGCTCTATATGAACAGTTACACACTATATAGAACCACTTTATAGAATTATATTTGTTTGCAGATGTTGGCTGCTATCAGCAAATATTTATCAGCTATTTTGAAACAAAAAAAGACACTTTTTATCCATAACAAGAACTCCATAACAGCAAATGAACTGTACAACAGAAAATGCAAATGCTATTCATGGTCTCCTCACAACAATGATAAGAAAATGTTCTGCAATGTTCTGAAGACAGTTAAACTTGTCAGGTAGTGATGTCCAACAGGTGAAAATGCAAGCTCCATGAACACGCACAGCTGTGGATTCCAGCTGGGTTCGTAGTTCTGCAAACTTTGACCCCCACAGAGTCAAGCTTTCCAGTTCAATCAGCTGCATTTCGATGTCGCATTAACTGGCATCAACTCAGCCAGTTAATGCGAGACAAATCCAGCTGCTCATTTAAGCTTTCTGGTTTGAAAAGAAAACATTGGTCCATATGACAAGGCTCAATGGCCCGAGAATAGGGATTGGGCTCAGGCGCAGAACCAAAACCGGAAGCTGAACGACTTTTAACAGAGTTTTATTTTACAGGAGTCTTGAACAGAGAGGACTGAACAAAAGCTAAATGTAACAGTGAGCAATGACAAGGCTTTGTGAGAAGGGCCTGAGCACAAGCTGAATCTGGTCACAGGAATAGCAGGGGCAGGAACAGGGCAGTTAAAGCTATGCAAACAGGAACACTGAAATAAAAGAGATAATAATCAGAGTTGTCCGTGGAGTAGTGAAGGCATCCAAGATTTCAAAGTTGAGAGGTCTTACATGGTTGCAGGTGGAGATTAGCTGGAGGAGGTGAACTGGATTGGGTGAGTACAGAGTGCGATGTGGGTGCCCAGGGAGGCAGGCAGGTATGGATGGTGGTGGCCAATTACAAGTTGAATCTGGTAGTTGGTGTTGTTAGCTGAGATACCGTCATTAAGAAGCGGCACAACTAATGTGTCTATGCAAGCTAATTTACGATGTGCACCGCTGGCCCGGCCATTTATTTTTTAATGCACCTTCTCAGATTTATTTCACTGCGGGTCGTGCACAGGGCTGAACTGGGACAAAAAAATCGGCCCGGGCATTTTGACTAGAGACCGGCCCACCAGGTATTAAAGCCATAAAGCCTTTGAATGAAAACAAACGCTGTTGTGACAGTGATGTACACTGTCTTGTTGGTATATGTATGATTTCTATACATTTTACCTCAGATAAAAACTTTGGTTGTAAGATTCAGATAATTATTTAATAAAAGCCAGACATTTTAAATGAGAATAAGAAAGTATTTCTTTGTGCCCCTCTTTCCCTGTTAATGCCCTACCTGGCCCCCTGGCAAAACATTGCTAGACCCGCCCCTGCACAGTTACCAGCTGTCAGCTGCATAAAAAAAGGATCCTGGTGTTATTCGTCTCTCAGAAACAGTTCATAACTTCCCTTCAACTCATTCATGTCACCTAAAAGGTAAACCTGTTTCTCCATCACCTGTTCAGCTCTGATGATTCAGTAAGGACATCTCCTGGTTTCATCTTCATGTTTCCCTCTCACCAGGATATCCAAACCGACATCATGACCAGCAGCTTTTACTGCTGTGGCTCCAACAAACATCAGCTGATACTAGAAAGTAATATCAAATAAATTCTAACAACAGCTGATCAAGCTTAAACGTGCTGCTGTTGTTTAGGGCGGCATCTGCTGGTTTCCTCTTTCTGGCGCCAAGTGGTTGATAAACAAACAAGAGAGAAAAGCCGATCAGCTGATCATTGATCAGTTTCATGATTGAAGTAGCAGCAGGAGAGAGAGGGTGAGAATGAGAGAAGAAGAGGCAGCTGACAGCGTAAAGACACAGAATAGCAGCTTTGTGTCTTTTTCCATTGTAGCTGAAGTACAGAACAAACTGTGTTTCTTTTCAGCTCAATACGAAACGCGTAATATTTTCTCTGAATACGAGACGATTCCATTTTTTATGGGACGGTTGGCAACTCTACTAACTAACCTTGTAAATAAAATAAAGCTCACTATCAGTAACATCATAGCACCCACCCAACTGTATAGAAACTCCGTCATGCTAGCTAGTTATTGTAACTGACTGTAAAAAGTCAGCACAACAAAAATAAACTCCACCTAAACTTGGTTTATATCTGACCCAGACAGACTGCAGGTCATAACTTCTTACGTGAAGTTCAATTCACCTGACACTCGGACCGGCAGCCGCCTCGGGTCTCTCCTCCTCCTGCCTCCCCTTTCACTCATCCACCTGCTGGCCTCTGTGGGAGCTCCGCCACAGCAACCACCAAACAACTGAGTTATTTTTACACATCGGCCAGCATCTGGACAATCCACCACCATTCATTGTTTATCCTGTTACAAAAAAAAAAAAATTAAAATCGGCCCATAAAAACGAAAAATCACCATCGACCCACCGAGCAAATGCCCGGTATGCCCGATGGCCAGTCCAGCTATGGCCATCGGGCCGTGCCATCAGTTAAGCCTTCATGTGCCAGCTGTGGCACACATCCATTAACTGGGTTATCCATCAAGGATCCAGTTTAGGTCTTTTTTAAAAAATTTTATTGCATATTTTACCCCTCTCTTTGAGAAATACAAAATTTAGTATTACTGTTATGCAGATGATACCAATTTATATATTATTGCTACACTTAAAAGTGAACAGCTTTATATATTGTACTGTTCTATCACATTATAAAGAACCTATGACTGTTTTAATGATCTGAACTCGTGGAAAAATAAAATAACAAAACTGTTTCAGTTGTTTTATGAAGTCTGCCCAAGCCCCACAAACATCCTCACAGAGTTCTTTATCTGGAAATATCCAAACTATTAAAAATCTTGGTGTTTTTATGGATAGTTAATTTACTTTTAACTATCAAATCAGAAATGTTGTCAAGGCTTTTACCAACTGAAAACCATTGTTAAATTAAAAACACCTTTATCGCCTGACTACTGCAGTTCCCTGTATACAGGATTACATTGCATCTTGTTTGTAGATTGTTCAAAATGCACCTCGTTCCTTTCTTAACTGGTACAAAGAAAAGACAGCACATCACTGCTGTTTTACCTCAGCTACACTTGCTGCCTAAAAATGTTTTAAGAAGTTGAGCTATTCAGAGATGGACTTGCTGGTATTCTGGATCATAGGCCTGTTGTATAACCCAAGTGCAACTCCTGGGCACAAGCTAATTGCTGGACATTGTCATTCAGGATTTTCTGGTAGAGGGCAGAATTCATGGCTCCATCAATTACAGCAAGTCATCCTGAACGAGCAAAGCAGCCCCTGACTATCATACTGCCACCACCATGTTTGACTGTTGGGGGGGATCTTGTCAGTTTCCAAAATGTTTTCCCAAAAGTCTTTGATCATCAAGATGATTTTTGGCAACTGTGAGAGGAGCCTTTATGCTCTTTTTGGTCAGCGGTGGTTTTAACCATAGATCACTCCCAATGCCATTTTACCCAGGCTTTTTCTTATTGTTGAATCATGAACTCTGACAGTAATTGAGACATGTGAGGCCTGCGGTTCTTAAATTGTTATTCTGAGCTTTTTGTGACCTCCTAGACAAGTCACCAATGTGGTCTTGTAGTAATTTTGGTAGACCAGTCACTCCTGAGAGGGTTCACCACTGTTCCAAGTTTTCTCCATTTGTTGATAACAGGTCTCACACCATGATTCACTGCAGTCCAAAAACTTAAATAGCTTTGTGACCCTTTCCAGACAGATAGGTGTCAGGGACTTGTTTCTGAGCTGTTTCTTTATGTTCTTATGTGCATTGCTTTTTGACATCTTTTAACCTACTTCACTTTGTCAAACAGGTTCTGTTTAAGGGATGATTGATTCAGCAGGTCTGGCAGCAATGAGGCTTGCATGAGATCAGTGAAATGGAAGACTGCTGTCCAAAAAAAAGTCATCAATCACACTTAAATCATGTTTTAACAAAGGTTGGGTGAATTGCTTTCTCATATATGCTGGGTAGGTTTGAATAGCTTCTTTCCCTTAATAAATTAAATTATCATTTAAAACTGCTTTTGTATTTATCTTTCTTTGTCTAATATCAAAATTAGTTTGATGATCTGAAACATGTGTGACAAATAACTACGTAAATAACGAATTAACTTTAAAAAAAAACCTAGGAATCAGGAAAGGGGCAAATAGTTTTTCACAGCACTGTGTATAAATAAACGAACTTGACTATTTTTTTTAAATGCTTCAGGGTGATGATGTTCTCCTTCTGCACCAAAGTAGAATTTTAAACACGGAATGGTTGCTTTAAATGTATATTTTATTATAGTTACGTTACCTTAAACCAAGAGCTATCTGTTACACAGATGTGAAAAACATGTATCGACCCTTAAGTTAAGTCTTCTGTTCGAGAAATAAACAGGTTGTGTGGGGCTGCATTAGAAAACACGTGACTTTCTGGGTGTTTCTGAACACTCGTGTCACATGATCGTGCCAGTGTTTTTGTTAAGTGCTGAAGGCGAGTGCAGTTAAACGCAGAGCTAGCAGGTAAAGAAGCAAGTTGGAATTACGTAGCCAGAAGCCGTTGAGGGTTTTGTTTTCAAGAGAAGCGCTTTGTCATTGCTCCAGATAAGCTCGCGAGACTTTCGTCTGTTTTCTTGCCGTTGTTGTGACGCTAACATTAGCCGAGCTAGCCCAGCGACTGCTAACATTAGCTAACTCCCTGCGCCCTGTTTGTTGTTGTGCTTCTGTGATTTCGCGCAGACAAGTGCTGAGCCATCCCGAGGGAAACAACAGAAACATGGTGCAAATCTGTCGTGTCCAGTCATGGTTTGTGGGAGTAACGCCACTCCTCATTTTCGGTGAGTATTTTGTTTCGGTTTAGTTCACATTAGCAACAAGATTACAAAATCCGAAGATCTGAAATTAGCAGGACTCCAACGTTTACACCAACGCTGCTAACGCTACACGCTAATGGTTTAAAACTTATTGGTTTAACTAAATAATTAAAGTGTTGCTGTGGTAAAATCAGCGTTTTAAACACTTAAACGAACTTGAGTGCCGCCTTATGCTGCGAAAATAGATGACAACGAATGTGCTGAAGCGTCGTTTGGGTGTTTTCTTCCTTATTACCTGTTCTTTGTCTAGTACCAAGGAAATCTAGGGCACATACATACAGCATTTGTGCCTAAAAAGAAGCTTACACCAAATTAGGTGTAAAGATGAATGATTATGGTTATGGGTGATCAGTTATTGTATGTAAGGGGGTGTTTAGATTTACTATGAGGCTTCACGTTCTGGTTTTACAATGTTGTCAGTTTTTGAGGTTTTCTTTAGTGGCGATTTTTAAGTTTATATATGTATGTGTGTGTGTGTGTGTGTGTGTGTGTGTGTGTGTGTGTGTGCTAGTAATTACATACACATAAAATTTAAAATGGGTTAGGACACATAAAACGGTCCAGTGCTTAAGTTCTTTTTGAGTTGAATATTTGCTGAATTTGCTGTAGTCCCCCCCTTGAGGGAGCAGATGAAAGTACCTTCGTCAAGTACTCCATGCCGGCCAAACCAGGAGGTTGGAATTTCCAACTTCGTACTTGTATACAGCGCATTTGAACCCAAACCAGTTGTTTAAGGATGTTCTTGATAGTCATGGTTTACAGTAAATGCAAATAACCTTTCCAAGCTTGGCAGATGAATGAGGAAAAAGCACTGAAAAGGCAAATGATGCACACTGAAGTTAAAATAAAGCCATACACCATAAACAGAAGACACTCTTAAAGTCTCAAAACTTTAATTTATGATAGTTCTTTTTTAAAATCACACGTACTATACTTTAAAAGCCGAATCAACCACTGCATTCATGTTGTTTCAGAGTTTTGCCTGTTGGTTGGATAGAACAAGAAAATTAATATTCAACATAATCCACACATTAATTTGAGAAGAAAATAACTGAGCTCAAGCCCTTTTTACTTCCCACTCAACTCCTTTTTAATTTTCTGTCTCAGATTTGAAGTTGCTAGAATAATCTTTTGATGTGGGAGGCTACTCTTTTCCTTTTATTATCAGCTCATTGATGGGTCAAATTTCTACCTTTTCATTTGTAAACCATCTGATTCGGTGAGTAATTGGGGAAAACAAAGTAGTCCTAAACATGTAGCCATGTGTTCACACATAGAGGCTTTTTGGAACACTTAGGCTATATGGAACACTTAAAAACAAAAAAGTTGTATTCGATGGCACCAAAATTGATTCAAGTAATGGCACAAGGTGAAAATTGACTGTGGGCCCTTTTTATTTACTGCATACTATTAATATCAATGTTTATCTCATATTTATTTTTATTTTTGGACATTTTGAAGCTTTGTAGTCTTTGACTTGTAAACGATTGTGTTTTGCAGTGACTGTCCTGCACCAGGGCTTTGCTACTGTTGCCCCGCCCACTCCCGCACCACACAAAGAACCCGGAAGACCTGAAAGAGGACACTACAACGTCACGAATAACGGCACCATCTGTTTAATGGCATACATGGGCCTCCAGCTCAACATTTCATACAACTCCACCTCCCAGAAAAAGGTACCGCAATAAAACCCGCACGTAACTGATAGGCGAATGCCGCAGGTTAAAAGTATTTGGACAAATAACATTTCATGATTTTCTTTACAGGTTGTCCAGGATGTGATGAACTTACAACCCAATTTGACAAAGCACTCTGGATCATGTGATTCTGAGATCGCGTCCCTGCAGCTCACAGTGGATGCTGTTAAAACCAACCTCATTTTTGTCTTCACAATGGTGAGTTTCTGTTTTCATCATGTACTTCCTAAAGAAGCCACTAGATGGCAGCTGGAGCTTGAAGTTAACCTGCTCTAATGCAGTGGCGCTCACTTGGCTGTGCTTTTGTTTTTTTCCACTAGAACTCCACATCCAACAAGTACCACTTAAGTGAAGTGAACGTGTCAGCGGCCTGGCCGGACATGAAAGGTGAGGCTCCTCGACTTCTTAGGTTGTATCCAGGTAGTCTGTATCTGATTAATGAAGATGTGTGCAACCTATTTTGTGACCTACTCTTCAGTGTAGTCCACACACACACACACACACACACACACACACACACACACACACACACACACACACGTATATGTATAAACTAGGTGTGAGTGGTCATGTGTTGCTCAGGTCCTTGTCTAATCAGTAATATTGTGATGGGATCTGAAGCCGACTAAAACACATTGAAAATGCATTTGCATTGATGTCAGACCAAGCCGCATCATGGTGTAAAGGTGCTTCCAAAATGGACACAGCGTTCATTGCACTTGCTCATTGGTTCGAGGGAAGTGCAGTGGACATAGCAATATAGGCGGGGTTTAAATGGTTCAAATGTCAGTGTGTATTCTGTACCTCTTTTCATCAATACATCAAGGATTTTCTTAGATCTGAGTTATTTGCAGCAAAGCACAACAAAGCATTGCTGTTTTCTTGTATTGCTCACCTACACCAAGCTGCTCAAGTTTTAAAATACACACTGAGTGTGTGTGCTTGGATGGGAATCCATTTCTATGAAAGAGGTTTCTTTCTGTAGCATCACCTTGGATGCATGTGAACTAATTCAGTGAATTCAGACACAGATAACAACTTTTTCCTTGTCTCCCAGATACCGGCTGGACACCTTGTTTCTTTTGGTGACGTAGGCAGTTGTCACAGCGGTCAGAGTTCACGTTTGTTTGGTGTTTGTTCAGATTAAACAAATTAGCCGGATTTCTTTGCTCCTGAGCTGCACACCGCACATTTCCCAGTGCAACAACGGAGCACAATTGTGTTTCAATAGCCATTTATAAATATTGTTTTTCACAAGCGCACTGCGTGCTGACAGATGTTATGATATTGGTCATGCAGTTGACAGTAGAATTGTTTTTGATCATCAATCGGTACCACTTGAAGTCTGTCACACTTCAAGTGGATTCAATTGGATTCATTTGTAGTTTAGTTCAGTTTTATTGTAATAGCACCAAATTACAACAGTGGTCACCTCAGTCACCTGCACTGTCAAGGTGCTTTATACTGCAAGATGAAGACCCTACAGTATTCAGGAAGAAACCCCAACAATCAGATGAATCCTTATGAGCAAGCACTTGGCGACAGTGGGAATTAAAAAATGCCTTGTTTCAGACAGATGATGAATTGAAGGGAAGCGCCAAGACATAGTATAAAATAACTAAGAATGATTTTGAAATGTGAGTCACAGAAAGCTACTTTAGCAGAGTCCACAAAAAAAAAAATGGAGCTGTAAACTGGCTCTCTTCAGTGAATTTAAAGCAGCTTTCATCGCTCAGATTAGCGAGAATGTTGTTCTGCTGTGGTGTCTCTTAATTCATTGTTTACTGAGGTCACATACATTACAACAGACTACAGGTTGTAGTTTTGTAGTAATTATGGTGAAGTTGGAAAAAAGCAGTATGCAAAATTAAGTCCTTATCTTTGTGTTAAAGTCACAGTGAAACTGAAACTGTAGTGTTTCCGTGCACTGACACATTTGCAGGTCATGCAGAAAATGCGGGCAGGTTTAAGCATTGTGGGCTTACCTCAAACTGTAAGACACACTTTATTGATTTAAATTTCATTTACCAGAAGATAACCGATCAACAAACACACCGAATCTGAACTTTATTAACATGTAGTTCATTTAAATTTCTCTCTCATAATCATTTTTTTCCCTTCTTATATGAATCTGTTTTCGCACTTGATACACTTCTCATGTCCATTCTGTTTTCTGCTTTAGAGCATATTTCAGGCCATAACAGCAGTCTGGACTACCTGCGGGGAACCGTGGGGTACTCGTACTACTGCCGTGACGAGCAAACTCTAAACGTGGTCCAGAATTTGTCCATCAACACCTTCCAGTTGCAGGTGCAGCCTTTCGCCGTTAAAGGAGATCAGTTTGGAGCAGGTAAACACTTCCGCCTAGTAGAGTGTGATCAAAACACATCATCTCCTCCTTGTCCTTTCTCACGTGTCCTTTTCTGTCTATCAGCTGAGGAATGCCAGCTGGATGAAGATGACATGTTGATCCCCATTGTAGTCGGAGCAGCTTTAGCGGGGCTCGTTGCCATCGTGCTCTTGGCCTACCTCATTGGGAGGAAGAGGAGCCATGCTGGCTACCAGAGCATCTGAGGTCACTCCTTACTCACATGTTGTCAGAGGCCTGAACGCGGCCCTACCCTACCTGAAAATTAACCACTGTCTTTCGAGACTTGAAGCTCGCCCCTCTTCCCCTCCATGTTTCTCTCCCTGCCTCTGTGTGTCTGTGCTGTTCTTTGCCCTCATAAGTAACACTAATTATTATCACCTTGTTGAGGTTCATATGTGCTTTCTGAACTGACCCGCTCTTTCTTAAAAAAGGGAATTATTTAGAAGATTGTAATGAAATGAGGCCAACTTCTCACTGGTACTATGTAAAGGAGGGGATGCATGTTTGCAGAGGATCAATTATAGTCCTCGAGTTGCTATTTATGATTTCTATGAAAGGAATTTTGAGGGATTTGGGGATTTAGAAACTGGGGTTTGTCTGTTATGGAATGACCATTTTTATTGGTCCAGCATAAAATGAGGTTTGCTGTTACAAAGGGAATATTTCTGCCAGTTATACTTAAACTACGTCCGACAGTTGAGAACTGAACTGATTATTTACCTGCAAGCTGTATGCACGTTTGAAAGAACATATTTAGAAACACAATAACCTAATCCTAAAAAGGATGTGTGAGGAGTCCTCTTGTAGCTCTAAGATGCATTTTAGAATTAACTTTCTTTTTTTAAGCAGGGTTAGTGTTTCAAAGCTTTTCACTCCCTCTTTCGGACACACAGCATGTTTTCTGTTGTGAGTCAGTTTTAGTTTCATTCAGCTTGTGGAAATGGACAGACTGGCCAGACTCGTACTCCCACTGTAAACTACCTGTGTATTATTTTTACATTGGATGAGTTGGTCACTTCATGTGTTACGGCCGTTAAGGCACAGGTAGCCTTTGCAGTATTTTCCTGAATGGCAACTGTCACCACTCACAATACCGCGACATAAGCGCTGATATTGAAAGAGAAAACGTCAAAACCGAAAGCAAGGATTTTCCTGAAAGTTTTTCGCACGAGGTCACCACTTTTAAATCTCGTCGCAATGTGCAACGACAACAAAATGGCGGCAGGGGCCAATGGTTGTGATATCGTTTCCGGCACGCACCGCTGTTCAAAAGGGGGAGCATTAAAACACTGACCTTTGTTACCTTCAGTACCTTCTCCTCTTGCTTCTGTTCTTAATCAACATGCAGTCTTTGGCTATAGCTTTGCACTGACCAGCCACAGCATCAAAACCACTGGCAGCTGAAGTGAACCGTGATGTTTATTTAATTTCAGTGCAGTATTCTGCTGGGAAGGGTTGGGCACTACAAGTCACGTGGAAGTCTCTGTAGCTTGAGTTAAAGGCAACTGGATTTCTTTTGCAGTGACTTTGAAGCTTCTTCATTTCTAAAAGCTGGTGGAGAGTCATAGTTGACTTCTGATCAAGTACTAAAAAAGGAACCCTTAGAGCTAAAAAAGAAAATCCAGCTGCCTTCAACTGAAGTCAAGACAGTTTGTGTCGATGTTACTTTAATCTGCAGCATAAACCTTACTGGAAATTCAGCACAAACCAGGATAGCATCTGCATCTCCCTGCAGAACAATTCACCAGACTACACTCTAGAAACATTTCACGAATGGCTTGAGGAACATGACAAAGTGCCAAAGGTGTTGACCTGGCCCTCAAGCTCCCCAAAGCCCAAACAGATGTGCCAGAAATGCACATCTGTTACCATGTCAGTGTCCCAGCAGTCAATAGTAAATGATCTGATACTTATATAGTTCTTTGCTACTGAATTTGAGCTCTCAAAGTGCTTCCTACTACAAACCTCATTCAGCCATTCACACACATTCATAGGAGTGCTTTTTTTTTCTATGACAAAGCACTTTTTAATCTAACCTAACACACACTCCCAGTCTGAGAAACTCAGGGTTCAGCATCTGGCCTGAGGATTGCCCAGAGATTGAATCAGCGATCTCCCGCTTAACAGATGACCTACTCAGCGTCAGTGCCACTGACTCTATTTTGGTGGCGCAAGGGGGACGTGCCATGTTAGATATCTGGTTTTAAAGTTGTGGCTGACTAGTGTATATTTACTGTGTAGATAAAGAAACAGTTGACACAAAAGCAACAAAAAAAGTTTATTTCCCACAAGGCTGATAGTCACTCCTATGAATTCTGTCGTTACAACACAACCAAAACAGGATCTAACAGCATTGTTGGTTTAAATGAAGCCCAAAGCCTAAACATCTCTGTAGGAACTTAACAAAATTCCTACAGAGATGGTTTTGTTTTGCTTGGGATGTTGGTTCCTGAAAGAAAAGCAGTTTAACTGCAGTCCTGAGAAACAGCCCCGTGTCATTATTAAAAAGGCCAAAGTGCTCTGGTCAGTGTTCATCAGTGCCTTCCCAGCTGTAACATGGATGGGATTCAAGTAATGCTAATATCACACAGGAACTCGCTCACTCACCTACACTGTGCTGCCATAACTGAGACATGTTTGTGTCTCCCGTAGCCTTCGTGTACTGTTACTACCATAAATATGCATTGTTCGATATAGTAGGAAAAAGCACAGATAATTTGTGTTTTTGTGTTTGTTTTTTTTCTCCCTCCCTCATGTTAATACTCATGTAGTTATTTAATAAAGTTTTATTAGATTCGTCTGAACATTTTTTTTTTAAGGAGAGGTCAATAAAAGTGATGAATGAGGCCATCTGACTCTTTGTTTTGCCTTCATGCTGTTTGTTAGCAGACAAACCTGTTCCCTGTTGGGTTTTTATTTGTTTGGGCTCCTTAGAAGCGGATGTTCATTATTTGACAAGGAAGGTATTGAATACCATCAAAGACTAAATTCCAATATCATTTTTTTAGAGAATACAAACATATTCACTGTGTTTTAACCACAGTTTTGACATTTGAATAAAGTTAAAAGAACAAAGCAAATAGCCAAGTTCATACCTGCGAGTAAAGAGTGGGAGGTTAAGGGAAGTTAAATGAACATGGTGTTTGACTGTCAAAGCAGTCCCCGAGCAACAGGGAGCCTGTTACAACGCACGTGTTGACTAAATAATGTAAATGTCACTTGGAAACAGCAAATTTGCATCAGTCCATGCAGAGACTGGATCTGCAGGGTGTGGTCATGGAGGATACAACACATCCTATAAGGCACAAAATGACTGAAAAAGGGATACAAAACCAGGTTATGTGATGCAATGGGAACATGAGGAAATGTAAAACAGTTACAAAGAGGTACTTTTACAACCCTGTGTCCAGTAAAGGTGGGTGTGCCATAATGGTGTAAAATCCACCAGTGTCACGTTTGATGTCTTTCTAATATTTTTGATAAATTATGGTGTTCAGATCATTTGCACATCATTTGCGTTTGGTTTTTATTTACATAGCGCCCCAACTTGTTTGGAAACTTTTTTTTTTTTTATAGCAGAGCCACCTTCTCACAGTCTTATCCATAGCTGTTGGGGATTTGGGTTTACTAACATCAGCTATTCTATAGTTTGCATTTTAATTTCAAAAGTTGTTTATCTGTATTATCTACATTCATTTTGCATTTGAATATTTACTTATTGTACTTTATGATAGTTTACAGACTATTATGGCTAGGGCTGTTCATATAATGATATATATCGGATGACGATATAAAAACGTCTATCATTTCATTTTACGTTATCGTTTGTTTCGTGGTGTCGCAAAATAAACTGTTTACGGCAATATTTTTTCATCGTTTTGATGGTCACTGTAGTGTCTATATTAATTTCTTAAAGTTCTCTCTTTCCCTTATATTTAATAGAACCACACTACAGATGGACAAGCGCCTGTTTGTTTGCGTTGTGGTTAGCAACAACGACAGTAACAGTATCGCGTGTCCGCTTGTTTATGTTCCACATAAACCTTTCACAATAAAGCTCAAGATCCTGTTGAGACCTTTCAAAATAAACTGAATCACGTGAAAGAGCAGATTATTTACGGATGAGAATTTAAAAAAGAGCCGCCAGGTGCTAAAAAATAAACCTTAGACTCAAACGTTAGAACAGGCTTTTCCCCGCAGCACGCCGTGTAATAAATACTCACAAAGAAAACGGCGGCCTTTACAACTTATGTCTAAAAATGTATAGTTTCATGCATCGGTTAAAACACTGGACTCCAGCTACATGACGCGCAGCTGGAAACACTTCCCGAAAGACGAGCTGTCCGACATTCACAGAATTTACAGAAAATGTTACATTTCTGTGATTTATATCGTTAGTGACGATAGAATTCTTATATCGGGATATGAGATTTTGGTCATATCGCACAGCCCTAATTATGGCCTAGAAAAAGGGTCAGTGTATGCCTCTGCAGATTTCAGATCTTCTATCGCATTTAGTAAAAGATTGCAGATCACAGTTTCCAGTTATAGTAACTGATTATCTATTTATAACAGAAACAAAGCACTGTGAGCTAAAATGAACAACATTATCTGTATCACTGAGGTAATTTGTCCAACACAGCATTTGTAGACTTGCACTCACTGACCACTTAATTAGATAAACTCATTCAACTGCTCGTTAATGGAAATATCTAATCAGCGAATTGTGTGGCAGCAACTGTCATTCAGGCATGCAGACATGGTCGAGATGACCTGCCAAAGTTCAAACTGAGCATCAGAATGGGGAAGGACGGTGATAAGAACAACTCTGAATGTGTTATAGTGCCTTGGTAGAATGCCCAGGCTGCTTCAAGCTGGCAGGAAGGCAGCAGTAATGCAAATAACAGAAGAGAAGTATCCCTTAACACGCACCAAGATCACACCAAGTGCCACTCCTGCCAGCTAAAAAAAAGGCAACAGGTTATAATTACATGTGGTCACTGGAGCTGAACATTAGAAGACTGGAAAAATGTTTCCTGTTTCTGCTGTGACATTCAGATGGTAGGATCAGAGTTCACACTAAACAACAAGAAAACATTTATCCATCCTTACTTCTCTCAGTGGTTGAATGGCTGTGGTGGAACACGAGATTCACAAATCCGACAGTCGCTGCTGAAAAATCTGCAGCAACTGTTTTGTGCTATCATTCAATATGGACCAAAATCTTTCCATGACTTTTATGAATCTGTACCATGAAATCCCACTCATTGCAACGTGTACTTACTAAAGTGGCTGGTGAGCATATAACTTTAATAGCTTTGTAGACTATGCCTGAATTCATGACTGACACACACAAATAATACTGATGCTACCATTTAGCAGAAGCATTCAGCAAAGTGAGGAAGCAGATGGGGTAAGTTAATGGGTTTTATTTTACAACAAAAAGTGAAAAATGAGACTGAGCTCCATAAATTTAAACAGAAACCACCACATTAAAAGCGTGACCCTTCAGCTTTACGTTCTCTTGTAAACAGTCCTAAAGGCAAGAGACAGAACAAAGTATTCACAGTAAAAATAAGTGATCCGTCCATAATCACCAAAGCAAAAGTGTTTTTAGAAAATACACATGTAAATGCTGTTTGGTGCGGTGTTATGATCTTAATGTACTTCTGTATATATAGCAGCAAATATAGTAGGTGAAAGATTGGAGTCAAAATCAAAAGAAAAGCCTCAGAAGCATAAGCCTTCATATTTAGATACCCAGTCTGCCAGATTAGAGTGTAACAAAGTATAAATCACAGAAGTAACCAGAAGAGTCACCAACATGTATGTTTCATACAGTTCCTGACTGTACAGTGTTACTTACGCTGCCTGAGCTTTTGTTTTATTAAATCCAGTATAAGGGGAAAGTGTCCTGAACCTCATGGCTGTCCTGATTCCTCCTTGAGAATTTGTTGTCTGTATTTCTCTCTCAGTTTATCAACAGTCGACATCGACAGACTCTTAGGTTCCGTAAAGATCTTCTGCAAAGGAACATTTAAGGAGTGCTTAGGCTTTTTTCTACTCAAAATAAAAATAAAAACTACAATTAAAACTGTGTAAATACTTTTAACAGATTATCTTCTGCACAGTCTCATGGACTGGTGAAGTTAGAATAGCTGAAATGTAGCACTTCCCCATGAATTGTTTTTCTTTTTCGGGAAGTATTCTTTAAAAAAAGATGTTTTATGACCATAAGTAGTGTCATTTTTCTCTGGCCCCTTCCTAACCGTCATTGTATTTGGCAATCTCACCTGCATAAAGGTGTGGCAGTCTAGAGTGAAAGCCCCAGAAGTGATCTGTTTGAAGCATTCGCACACGTCAGGCAAAGAGCGCGCTCTCAGGATCTCTGCCTGGTGGTGAAGTATGAGAGTAAGAGCCACGCGGAAAAGTACTTTGGATCCCTCGTAGAAAAGACAATCCCAGACCCGCAGAACAGTCTGCAAGAATAAGACAGAAGGTGGATGTCAGTTAAATGATCGCCACATGCTTCTAGTTTGACCCCTCCACTAAAGCGCAGCTTTTGCCTCACCTCGATAGGGAGTACATCGATGTAGAGGCAGATAAACCAGCGAGACACCACCAGCGTCCATATGCCAGGGTACTGGGCCATGAGCTGTCCTACTGCAGGAGCTTTGACCTTAACCAGCTCACCAAGGACCTCCTGGTCAGTCTTCAGACCCAACATGGCCGGGGTGTAGTAGTCTGCAACACATTCAGATGAATTCCTCCTTTTCTTTTGCACAATTGAAAGCCATTGTAGTGCATTTATTTATTATAGATAATATTTATTATTATGTAAACTTTGAATTACATTTATTTATTTATTTAACAGCCCTCCTTAAGGAAAAGATCAGGCTAACTGATTATTATTTTATCCCCAGTACCTCAGAAAAACAGACTCACATGCTCACAGTTAATTTGCTGCTTAATAAACTGAACAGAAATAAATAATGATGGTCTGGAGCATTGTTTTATAAAAGATCTCAAATTTTTATAGACCGAGTGTCAGTTTAGGAAGGCGCTATGAGAACTTAAAAAAAAAGAAAAAGAAGTAAAACGGAAGAGAAGCGCATCTTTGGTCTCGTTCTCTGCCGCCTTGACATTTTGCTGTACGTTTCCTTTGTTGTGGTTGCAAAATGTTAGCTGAGGCTGCCGCTGGCCCTCGACACGAACACTGAAAACCCTGCATCTCTAAAGTGGAACTGGTTTAACCTATGGAGCAACAGTGCAGGGTAGGGGATGTTTGCTGTGGGGTAAACAAAAACAAAAAAAAGAGCTCTGAAAGGAAGCCGACGTTAACTGTCACCTTACCTGGGAGTATCCTGCCCACCAGTGCATCCATAAGCCAGAAGGATTTCTCTTCGTCTTTCGTGATGATCATGAGGTAGCCTGCAATGAAGTTCATGCCCTAAAAACGAAAGAGCATGCTGTGGATCGCTTAGAATAAGAACTCCTGCTGTGTGTGCATACAGTATGCCAGGTTTTACATTGAATAAGTGCACTGACCGATATAAGAGCTAACAGATGAAGGTTAAGACGGAAAATCCTACACATGTATTGGTTAAATAAGGAAGTAGCCAGCCCTGATCTTTAGGTAAACAGACATGATCTTAGGAGAGTCAGAGCTTGTCGCTGACTGCATTTTCTTCACCTGACAGTAGCCCACTGTAGGATTATGGTGTCCGTAGGCCAGCAGCACATTGAACAGAGCCTTCTGCATGCCTGGCTCTGCTTTGCTCTTGAACAGGATGTTGTCAGGGAAGGTCCTGTGCATATCTTTTAAAAAGCAGAAAGAGTGAGTGAATTATTAGGGCATAATTTAAGCATTGAAAGAGCATGCTGTATGCTGCGACAGTTTTGGTGCACCTGTGTGAATGGTTTCTTTCAGCTTGGTGTCATGCTCCATGTCCAGCAGAGACTGGTAATAACCCGGCTTACTCTCCAGCTGTTCCTGGGCACCACTAGCCGCCATCCAGATCCTGGCACGGTGCTCATTAGGCACACCTTTACGAACAAACCTCTTCACTGCCAAAACATGTTTTATTATTACCCATCACACGACCAGAGAGCTGGAACGAACAAGCAAACAAAACCCATGGAGGTGTCTTTTGTTTTTGTACCTGTGAAGTTCTTCTCCACATGAGGCTTCTCCTGAAGGAGCTTTGACCATCTCATGGACCTCCTGTTGAGGACATCTACATACTGATTCATCATCTCCTTGTAGGAGTCGAAATCGCCACGTCTCTCAAAACCGTAGGCGTCAATCCTGCTGGGACAAATTCACACAGTTCTCCACCAGTGAAGGTCTACACATAACACTCATAGACGCTGTGAAATCAGGATTGCCGGTGGACCTGCTTGCTCCCCTCCCTTCTTTCATTCTCCTATTCAGTGATGGCAGACTCTAAAACTGCCTCCACTGGGTAGGGTTTCTGTAGCTGAGTGATCAAATGCTCCAGCTGGATGAATAGTTAAGTGTTAAATTACTTCTTAGGGGAGCAAGGAGAAAAATGTAAAAACTCTGACAAGCTCCTGTCCCTTAAAAGCCAACAGGTGACAAACTTTAATGGTAGATTTACACGTTATAAGATGAAATGTGAAGTGGAAATACAAAAAGCTGAAGAGGAAGAAAGATGTTGTAAAAAAAAGAAAAGGTTGCCAGTGAGGAAGCTGCAGGCAGATATGCTGACTAAATAACACAGGCCGACAACAAAACAGATAAAAAAAGAAACAAGAAAAGAGAAAATGAACTTTTTAAAACGCAATGAAACAAACAAAGCTTACCTGTCACTGTCATCATAATCGGCCAGAGCCTGCATAGCATTTCCTTTCATTTCCCCATCCATTGTGTCTCATGTGCTAAAGGTAAAGTAGTCCAAGAAAGCAGAAAAAAAGAAAAGAAAAAGAAAAAAACAACTGGGAGCAGGAAGCTTATTCCATTTTTATTCCCTGGAAAAGAACCAGCTGCTGTCAAGGTAAATAACAAAGCGGTCTGAGTTTCCTATGGCTCACCTTACAGCAGCCACTGCTGAGAGGAGGAGCTAGTATGAAGAAACCCACAGGTAACAGCCACAGGCGTGTACTTCTGTTCGCACACAAAACAGTTGGAGGAAGAGACACTGTGGTGTTTGCTCTTATGTCCTCTGCTGGCTGTAATTCCAACATTTTATTAATTTCCTGCAGCAGGTAAATTTGTTATTTCTTTAAAGTGATTTGGAGCCAGACCCAAATTTCCAGTGTTTCAAAGCTGATCTGTTTGGCAGACATATTATTAACACAGAGATGATAGGTGGACTTAGCCAATATTTTATATTTGGAATACATCGTGTTCTGAAACGTGTAGCCCGAAGTAATGAATTATTAGACAGCATTACTGTGGATCAGTCTCACCTTACTTCAACATTATTTTTGACAAACACACAGACAGCTGGCATCTAAAAAGCCTGATATAAAAGACTGTATATATAAGATGGACACATGCCTTTCCATTCTGTTAATTTTAACTTGGCATATTTTTCGTGTTGTATGGCCATGTCCTGTGTTATAAAGTTTAATAAAGTTTAAACAAAAGACTAAAAAAGATGGGGATGGATGTAGCCTCCAGGTCTGAAAAATGACCTGAAATGCTGAAGTGCCTTAAACCTGCATTCTTCTTTTATGACCTCAGTAAGCCCACTGGTAGGTTCATGTTCTCATATGACACTTTTAAGTCTCAGTTTTAACACAAACTGACTCGTTTGTACACTCTAGTCCCAAATAGACTCAAAACTGGTAAATAAAACAGTGAACACTTTAGCGCGTGGCTGCATTAGTTACTACAGTATGAGCGTGCAGTGTCACTCACCGCCTGTGATTTTAAAACACCAAGAATGCTCATCCTCAAGGCCCCAAAACAGGACTTTATAAACCAGTGGGTGATTTTATGGGGGGTTACAGCCATCTTTTATACACAGTTTTGGTCTACACTCCACACTCTGTTTTTAGCTTAATTGTCTCACCCTTTGGTGGGTAGTACAGTGCATAGAGTGATGGAGAAAGGCTCAAAGTGGACTCAAACCCAGGTCACTAGCCCTCAGCGCAACCAGTTGAGCTATAGTGGCACTCCACATGGAGTACTCTTAACAATATATGCGCCATACAATTAGTTTAACTGCAAACAGATTTTTAAAAAAAATAACAGTCATGTGTCCTGTTTTGTGGAATCATATTATGAAAGTAATCTGGATTGATCTCCTCTGAAACAACATTGTTGTACCTTCCTATTTCACTTATTTTTAGTCAGAAACTTATAGGAGTACTGCAGTTATTAACAGAGCTTTTACTTTCTAATTATTTACAAAGATGATCCCTGGAAATAAATAGATGAACCCTTAAGCCATATTAGCCCTAAAAGAAACTTTGCTGGAGTTGAATTACTTCTGGTGAAAAAGTATTTTAATGATACTTGAATACATTTGATTGACCTATGAGGGTAGCTTAAATAATTCAACCTACAAACATAAATGTGACTTGCCTCTAGAAGTCAGCGTTGTGCATGAGTTGCATATGATCCCAAAGCAGATGATGCCACACAAGAGAACGCCACTTCAACTGCTTGTTAACAGAAATATCTAATCAGCCAATCACGTGGCAGGAACTCCGTGCATTTAGTTATGTAGATAAGGTCAAGGTGACCTGATAAAGCTTAATCAAAGCATCAGAATGGGGATGAACGGTGATTTAAGTGACTTTGAATGTGGCAGACAGGCTAGTCTGAAAAACTGCTGACCTACACAATCATGTCTTGAGTTTATAGAGAATTACCAGAAAAACAGAAAATATTAAATGAGAAGCAGTTTTCTGGTATTTCCAAACATTTCCCCCCCCCCCTCAGTGTCGACTTGCCTTCGCTGTAACTGTGCTTTTTTGTACTCTTTAGCAGTTGTTTTTTGTATCTGTGATATTAAGCGTCATATTTCTCATCAGCAGCAAAAGAGCTAAATACACACATCATTATGGAAAAACTCATGCTTTATTCATCTTTCGTAAATGAACAATATTAGGCTACTTACACGATGTATCAACAATATTTTCTATTTTTCACTACCTTCAGGAACACTGAACAGATGGGGTTAAACAGAAATACAAATATCAAACAGACAGATTTTTAATCTTAAGGCTTACTTTGTCGTCCTGTTGTCGCCCTCTTTAGTGTCCTGATTTCTGTATTAAGGGCTTTGCACTGCCTAAACACACAGATATGTGCCATGCAATCCTAAAGGTCAGTCGTTTCCTAATTTCAGAATTTCTCTCAAGTGCTGCTAAACAGTTGTTTAAGCATAAAAAACGCATCAAAGTGATGAATTGATAAAAAACAAAATTGCTTCTGAAAGAAAGTCGACTATGTGACATTTAGGATTCAAGACCCACTCCCCACTGAGATTATTCAGACAACACAACCCAATATCCATGATCTAAATTAAAGTACTGCCTTTACTTTAGTGAAAATGTATTGGTGTAACCAGCCAGGGGTGACGTAAAATGTGTTTCAACATGCTTTTGATGAGAAGCTCACAATTCCATGACTTAACAGAGCCACCTAACAATTTAACCAACAGCATATCATCCACAATATTGAGGCATCCCGTTAGAGAACTTAGCATTTACTGTACATAAAACAATCATCTTTTGTATTTATAAATTGAACATATTTATATTATTCTTCATATAGCTCTCTTTGTAAACTGTCCCAATAGATACAGTATGTACAGTAAAAACTGCAACAGTTCTGTTGGTGCTGGTGTAGTGAGCACTCTGTCCCAAGGTTAGAATAAGACAATAAGACATGGGAACTTTGCACAGTCACTCAGAGCTTTGAGACACGGTTGACTAGGAAGAATCTTAAAACACACAGCTTCTCCAGTCCATTCAGAGTACACGCAGCCAGTGAACCTCCTCTCAGTGCTGTGTCTATGCCCACCTATGGGGGCTGTAGTGCTCCTCCTGGAGCAGAGCACAGGGGCATCCAGGATACTGAGAATCTGGCAATGTCCATATGACGCCTCAGACTCAAGAGGGCAGAAAACGTGGCCAGTTGTTCTCGTAGTTTATACTCAGCTCCCTGAAAGGTGGTTTCCTGACAGTTTCAAGTGCTTCGGTTTTCACTCTGAAGTCTACAATTTTCTTTTTTTTTTTCTCTTTTGTACAAGTCTTAAAAAAAAACTATCAAGTCACTGTAAAAGAAACAATGTTCTGGTTTTCCAGAGTCGGGATTAGATTTAGAGAGTTTTGCGTTTTGATCCTGTTACAATTGGTCGAGCGAATTCCACAAAATCATCTATAAGGACTGGCCAAGCTCCTGGGTGAGAAACACCGAAATATCGTTAGTGTCACAGTGATGGACGAGAGCTAAATATGAAGCATGTATTATCGATTGTGCCGGCTCACCTTCCTCATCATAGTTTGACATGTCGTCTGCTATCATGTTGCCAAAGTCCAACAACAAGTTCCATGTGTCCTTTGGGATAGATCGTTTATGGTGTTCCTGAAACGAACGAGTCCTGGTAAATTCACAGGTACAGAAACAGCTTCACATGTTTTCATTTCCTTCCATCTTTAATAATAGATTTTTTTGTCACTGTAAATAACTGATGGACTGAATTCTAGAGTTCTGTTTCAACCAAAACACCAGGGACAGGTTGCACCAACTGTACTTTGCTAAGCCTGGTCCAAACACCTAAGTCAGTATTTCTGAAAAGCAGTCTTGAGACTGGACTTTACGCTCAATAAAAGAAAAAAATCTGTAACATTCTCCTGATGTCCGCCTAATTTGTCAGTTCTGCTTTGGAGTAGATTTGGAGGATCAAAGTAAACAAAATTGCCATTACTGACACAGAAATAAGAAAATTAAGAGCTGTGCAGGCAGCGCAAGAACACACAGACGGCCAAGTCCAACTTTATAACAAGCAATAAGAGAGCTAGGAAAGAAATAACGAGCACAATAAATCATACACTAACTCAGACAGCCTCTGTTAATGAAACGATGCAAAGAAAAGTGGAAAAACCAAACAAAGATGTTTCTTTGAAAAGAAATCCCTTCAAACCAGCACAGCTAGGCAGATTTTTATTAGCAGTATATAACTGTTTAAGTTGCCAGAGTGGGTGTAGTTTTGTCGGACAGCTGCAGGCTTGTGGTCCAAAAAACCAAACAAAAAACTGCAAGTCATGGTACAGCTCTTCAGTATGTTCAAAAAGATAACTCCTACAAGTTGAAACCACTCAATCACCCCCCTGGCAGCAGCCTGCTTATGTTATCTGAATAACTCTGACATCTAAATGTCTGTTTGCCTCAAACATTACGCCACTGGTACTTTAATGTAATGTGCTGTGTTGACTAAGCTGTCGGCAGAAATGGTCTGAATTTGGACTTTTACACCTGCTTCGGACTAAGATTCTTGAAAAGTGCAGGGTTGGTGGAAACATCATGGTGGAAACAATCTGGTTTTGCCCACTAGTTTTTGTGATCACGTAGGTATCTAACGGAATAATGGCCCAGGCCTCTAGAATGGATTCCTCCTTAATTAGAGGATTAAAATGGCTTAAAGTTTGGCTAACTGATTTAAAAAAAAAACAAAAAAAACACACACACATTTTATTCTGGAGCAAATAAAATGCCACTTAAAAAGGTTTAAAAAGAATTACAATCTTGGTGACTTTTTGGGGAAAAGTGAACACCTTTTTAGGTGTAATGAGGACATCACCTGACCTTTTTCTCTTAAAAATACCAGTAGTAGTATCTCAGCTCTTAGAACACAGCTCCTTCCTCACATTTAAAATCTGTATACATACATCAGTGTAAAAACAAACAAAAATAAAAAATAATTTGCACTTTTTTTTTTTTTAAATAATGCCCCAAATATCCAAACACTGCGCCTGCCAATAAAAATCAACATTACGGATTTCTTAATAAGCAAAAATTCAGGGTCCATCGTGCCCAGTTTTACTCCTTTGACTCACCAAAAGGAATCTATTCCAAAGATCGAGGAATTTAAATCGTCCCGAAAGGACCAGGTTCCAGTAGGCTACGGCCATCTCCAAATCTACACAAATGAGACAACTTTGTTCAGATGTTTGTGAATCTATAATATTAGTCAAAAATCTATTGTTAGGTCACAATCCGTGAACTTACCGAGACCCTTCTGGCCAGGATTTTTGGCAAAGTTAAAGGTGAATTGATAGAAGTCCTTGAACTTTCCACTATCTTTTAGCTCTTGTTCTAATCTTGGCAAAAGTGCCTTCAGTTTTTCTGGACTGTCACACCTAGAAAAAAAAGAAAAGAAAAGAAAATATAAGCAGCACATACACAAATCACAACACATGGACAAACAAAACTGTTCTAACATTCAGTGCCCTGAAAGCCTATTTCAAAATACTCGGACACCTGAGCCTCAAAAGTCAAAACACTGCAACTGTTTCATTGAGTCGTTCCACGAAGACACAGTATACCCAGGCTGTGGGCGGATGTATAAATAGACAGCCTTCCCTCCCTGGAGCAACACTAAGAGAACCGCCATGCGTAGATACTTCAGTAAGAGTGTTTTTGTCCCACTTTAGAGCGTGTCACGTGCCGTTCATGTCAACACTCACCCCAGCTCGGTCATTCCATCCATAAACTCCTTCTTGGTGAACTCACACTGAGTGGCGGCACGAAACTTCCACGCAATAACCAGCACAGAGATGCTGGCTGGATCCAGTGAGAGGTCGTCACAAAACTGCTGGATCCCATCAATACCAATCTTATTCTCATCCTGGGGATCTATCAAGACAAAAACACAGTTTCACTCGAAATACTCAAGCAAGCAGTGTCTGTAACTCTTCTGGAATAAGGATCTTTACACTGTTCTTGTAAACAAAATTACAGCCTTAAACACTGTATTTTAAGATCCTACTTGCCTTTGTAGCGATTGTAGAGCTGTTCCAGCTTCTTACGGTCTACTGAGGTTTTCATGGATTCCTTACAGTAAAGCTCTGGATTCTGAAAATAGTTGTCTGTAGCAACTTCTAGTTTCCAGTCATTCTGTGTGAGACAGTACACGGCCGTTTTCTCCCCAGCCTGTGTGAAGGACATGAACTGCCGTACCTTGTCCCTCTGCGAAGACTTCAGCTTATGCTGTACAAGTACAGGACAGGGGCTGTCAGGCACCGGTGCAATCAAACCAGTCAGTACAGACAGAACCACACAAATGCAGAGCGACACACAGACAAAAACACACAGCGAAACATAAAACTCCACAGGCATTCAGGCAACAGGAAGAAAGACTGGGACACGCTCAGGAATACTCCGGCACATATTTCAAAAGGTTAGTCAGTCACGCCGACAAACGCGCTACAAATTTTGAGCCAAGACGCGCTGGTAGTAATGACGTCCTTTCCAAAAACAAGGTGGGTTTTTCTGAAAGGGGTTGTTATGGATTCTCAAAGCACATGCTGTACCTTGGAGGGCCCCTCAGATAACTACATTCATACTTGTAACATGAGTAGGGACATAGGATGCCATCACAAGGACCCAGAGGTGCAACAAGTCTGGAGTGAAACACAAGCCGCCCCCCACCAGAAATACTCAACAAATACCCCTTACATAAAAATATAGAGTGCACTTTCATTACATAAATACTTATAAGGTGATTTTAATTCATTATGGACAGAGGAACAAAAGAAATTACTCAGTGTGCACTTCTCTTGGCTAAAATCAGTAATGTTCATTTAGAATAATACACCACTGAATTATAGACAGCCATATAACAAGTTTTTATCATATCTTAGACCAAACCTTTCCAGAGATACTTGTGCTAGTGTGCAACTACCATCTCCTCTCCAGCAGAAATTAACCAGCAATCAATCATTAAAGCCATAAATCTAAAAGAAAAAATTGCCAAAAGTTATTTTAGCAGCTCCAAAGTCTAATTTCTACTATGAAAATAAAACGAATAAGTTTGGGATTGTGGACCGTTTGAGGACAAGTCTACCTAATATTTGTGATGCTGTATTCTGATCCAAAAGGTTAGAAAAGCTTTTAAACAGTTCTGTCTATTTTTGCAAAAAATAAATAAATAAAAAATCACCATCCTATGCCATGTCCTCCAACTAGCTGCAGCGTCTGAACACCTCACTGAAGATCAGCATGTCCTCAACCTGAGTTCACCGAGCTGCTAATAACTCCATTACTGATGTAGTCAATAACGATGTATGAAGTCATGTGTCTGTCCCGGTTTGCTGCTCTGGCAGCACGGATTATTGTTCTGTTACAGGAGGGTAACGTTGGGTTAGCATTGTCTTCACAAACACCAGCTAGTAACTTGCACTGGCTAACGTTAGCTGAGTTAGCCTCTCTCTCTGACATTAACGATGGGGTTAATATCACGGGAACAGACTGTCATTGTGGTTACGCGTTAGCCGGGACTTAACTCAAACGGCCCTGTGTGTGTGTGTGTCTTTGAGGTCCAGCGGCTGACCTGCTCACAGCCGAAGTTACCAGACTGCCAAAAAGGGACGTGTAGCTAATGCTAGCTGCTCTTAAAATATCCAACTGACCTTCCCTGTAATAGCAACGAACACGAGTAAATGGCCACTGTACGCTTGCCAAAACGCGACACATCATGTACTTTAATACCACGACAATAGTCTTGTAAGCAAACCTTACTGGCATTAAATCCAATGCCTGGGTTTGTGTTTATTTTGGTTACCTACCATTTTTACACCCGCTGTTTGACCAGTTTGGTAGTCCGACTGTCGTTCATTATACGCATGCGCGGAAGTCGCCGGATTGCATAAAAAAGATGAGGTCTGCGGTAAAGGCTCCGTTTGATATTTGCATTATTTGCGCTTATTTGATTAGAAAATATGGGCTTGTGCAAGTATTTGTCGCGCAAAGAGAGTTAAAACGACACTTTCAAATACGATGTTATACCAAGTGTAATACACAAACAGGAAAACTCCCTCAAAACTGCATTCAGCACTGTTAAAAATAAAACTCAACCCCACCCTTCACCCGCTACACACACAGACACACACTTGTTGACTGCCAACATCCTCACACACCATCCGCAACACAATACACACTGTAAAACACAGCATCAGTAATCCTCCTTCACGGCACATCACACCTGCCTTGCTCTGTTAGTGGCAGACATATGAACAGCTGACCGAAGAAATTTATTTAAACTGCATTAAAACAACGACTGTTGTAGACATCCAAGATTGTTAGGTGACCCAAAGCCTCAAAAAAAAAAAAAAAAGTCAGAGCAGCCTTTCTGAAATGCCATTGCAGGGTAAGCACAGGTGTAATAACATTCATCATGGCACTGCTCCATTTAGAAGGGTCAGGGTTTATTGTGCTTGCCAGCTCACTAGAACGACTGATAGACTGAATATAACAGGGTTATAATTGAGTTTAACACTTACATGCTTATTGTGGTATGAGATGTCAAAGTGGTTATTGTGAAAAAGACCTATTTTGATAGCAACCATTAATGAATATGGCTATATTAGCAAGAAAAAAATCTAGAGTATTGTTTGTAGTGCTTTGGAAATGTATTGGGTTATGCTTACAGTGTTTACTGAATAAGATAACTAGCTTTGGAATAGTAAAGTTTAAATATTTTTAATACAAGTCGCATCCCAGACCTATTGAATCAAGAAATCACGTAAATAAAACCTGTGTGACAAAGTAAAGTAGGGTAAAAGACCTCAAACATCAAAACATCATGCAACCATTTAAAGAAACTCCAGAACAGATAAGAAACAAATTCAGTGACATCCATCAGTCTGGAAGGGGTTACAAGGTAATTTCTAGAGCTTTAGGACTCCAATGAACCATGGTGAAAGCCATTATGCATAAAAGAAGAAAACCTGGAACAGTGGCAAGCCTTCCCAGAAGTAGCCGGCCTACCAAATTTACTCCAAGACTGCATTAACGACTCATCTAGGAGGTTACAAAATAACCCAGGACAACCTCTAAAGAACTGCTGGCCTCACTTGTCTCAGTTAAGGTTTATGATTCAACAGTAAGATTTGCATAACTTCAACATTCAACATCAATCACCTCAAGGTGCTTTACATTGTAAAGACCCTACAATAATAAAGAGAAACCTCAAAAATCAAAGCAAGTGCACACTTTGAGCAAGTGCTTGGTGAGAGTGGGAAGGAAAAACACACAGTCTTGTAGGAATGAAGCCTCAAGAAGAACTAATTACTAAAGTTAATTCAGAAAAATTCCAAGGAGAAAAAAACTGCTGACCTAAAAGATCACAAAGGCTAGTCTCACATTTGCCAAAAAAAACCCCATCTTGATGATCCCTAAGACTTTTTGGAAAATATTCTGTGGACTGACGAGACAAAAGTTCCACTTATTGGAATGTTTGAGTCCCATTACATCTGACATAAAACTAATACAGGATTTCAAAAAAAAAAAAAAAATGATATCAGAGGATTGGTTTATGCATCAGGACAACGATCCACCCCCCAAACAAACAAAAAAGACAACATCCAAAAACGTTTTTGGAGTGACCTAGTCAAAGTCCGGGCTTAAAGCCGATTGAGATTCTTTGTGATGACCTTAAACATGCCATTAATGCTCTGAAACCCTCCAACGTCGCTGAATTAAAACAATTCTGCAAAGAACACCAAGGCCTTGGTGTTCCCCCAGAAAAGGTGGAAAAGGTAACTAGGGAAAGGGAGTTTTGCTTAGGCTGTTGCCCCCACAACCTGGTGCCAGATACACATAAGAAAATGAATGGATGGATGGATGGATGGATGGATGGATGGATGGATGGATGGATGAATCTATGGATGGAGAAAGTTTACCTTGCCCAGCTTTTCAAGAGTTACAAATACACAACTCATATGATAATTCAAGCAAAGAAAGGCAAACGATTAAACCCTTATGAGCGAAGAAAAACATTTGTGGCTACTTTATTAAAAAAAATTGTATGGTAACAGGGTTAAATGAGAGTAACAGGCCTGCACAAGATAACGGGGTTGAACGGATGTATTACTTTTATTTGTAGATTATGTCATACATCTGACAAATAAATACTCAGGACTACACAGAAATGTTGTTTATCTTTATATAATATCTTATATATTTTTTAACATGTTTGAAATGTTTGTTTTATATGTACAGTAACAGGATTGCAAATCAGTGCTGATATTAGAGTTTTCTCAGAAAAGGATGTAAGCTGATAGTTGACTGTGAAAGTCAAGAATAAATATAGAGATATAAACAAAGGAATTAAACTTTTAAATTAATTTCTATTTTGGTAATATAAATATCAAGGTTTGCATTGGTTGGAATGACACAATCTAGTCAGAAAAGACTGGAAAAATACAAAATATATCACAGAGAACTGACCTTTCATCTAACCACGGTGTTAACACGCAGCTCAATCGTGTCACTGATTTTTTGTCAAGTCACTCACTGTTTAGGCTGCACATAGGGTTGCAGTGCGTAATGACTCTTCTTTAATATATAATATAAGTTGATGATGAACAAAATCAAAACAAGAAAAAAAGTGGATTTATAACTATTTTTAACTGTTATAAATTAGTTATTGAGAATTTGGCAAGAGAAAAAAAAAATGCTATTTTGATAGTTCTCAAGAGCTATTTTGCATTTAAATGATATTTTGGAATTGAACCACCTTCACACTACAAATGTATGTTGTAGTCCTTTGTGAGTGGATTGTATTCAAATTCATATGTGTGTGTGTGTGTGTGTGTGTGTGTGTGTGTGTGGAGTGGGGGCAAAGAAAATCTCCTGCATTTGTACGATGGCTCACTAACAGTGACAAAAGTGAGTGTTAAGACCTCTCCAGTGCACTTGCTATCACTGTTATTTGCACCAAATCAGGTGAAATTGTTTCACAATGACTCATGGCTTCCTAACTGAACAGATTTGCATCCCTGGAGATTAACTAACTTTGTGTTAAACCTTCGATACTCTGACCCCTTACTTATTTCACGTCTTGTCATATTAACACATTTTTTATGGCGCACTCCTGTGCAGCAGACGGCGCTACATGTATCACGAGGGCTCTGGTATCCACCAATCCAAAGAGCTCCAGGTTGTGGGCATGAACTATTTTGACCGCTTTGCTTTCGTCTCATTCGTGCTGTCCAATCAAGCTCCACTAAAGCGAGGCACCGCCAAGATCAGATTGTGAGAGACGCTGCTGTAGCAAGGCTAACGGAAAGTCGATAGGAAAGGCTAGCGAGCGATCTGTTAACCTGTAAGGTGCACCGGTAAGCAGCATCTACTCAACTGCAGCTTGTCACTCAGCTGACGCATATGATAGCACTGACGTTAAATATCTGTATGACCGTCTATTGTTTGTTAAGTATATAGGAAAAAAAATGTTACCGCCAATAAATACAAAGCTAACCGTCGAGGTAAACTTGTAGCTAATTCTGGGGTTGTCGATGACAGCTGGGGTTTAGCTTCTGTGCTAACCCACTAGCTAGTCAGTGGGCTAACAAAGCGCTGAAGCACCTACTTCTTGAAGTGCAATCGCGAGCTAGCTCAGTGTTAAAATAAACATTTTAATAATAAAGTAAAGTACCTTTTGCATTGCATTTAATATATCCTCTTTCAAGTCGCTAACTTACGGCATGTAGCTGACGGTAACGAAGTGAAGAGCAAAGCTAGTTTTTGCGGTTCATGATGATTGTAATCGACCTGATTACAGTAACGTACTTGTATTGGATCCATATGCAACAGTTCGTTTGGAAGCGAACCTTATAAAAACTAATATTTAAGTTTTAGACACCTCAAAATGGCCACCTTTCTGTGAATTTAGCGTCAGGAAAGTATTCGTAAGGCTCTTCGTGTTTTATTAAGAACAAATAAGAAAGGTTACGCGATTAAATGCGTGGAATAATAATAATAATGGTAATACTAATAAGTCGAGGGTTTAAATGTAACTTCCAGACAACAAAGCGTGTTATTCATTAGTTAGCTATGTGTTTTGATACTGGTTACTACACTGGCAAAAGGAGGTCAGCGGTTGACAATAAAACGCAATCAACTCACGGAGTATATACGGCTACCTGCAACTGGTATTTTAGAAGTTGTGGTTAACTGTGGCAAAAAAATTTATCGTCTGGATAAAATCCACCTTGCTGGCATCGATGGCAAACTTTGTTTACTTTTTCAGTCTCTTTGACTTGGAAACGATCACTCTTTGTACAGCTAGCACACAGCAAGTTATGCAAATCCTGTCATGGCTTGTTGTATTAAAAAATAAGCTTAAAAGTGAAATACTCAATGTGAATACATTATTTCGTACTTCAAATTAACTATATAATTGTTAAAAAGTATCTCGACATTTCTTAGTTTGTTTCCTGTTTAGTGGGGATTTAGACCTCCTCTTCCTCCATTCTCAAATGCCAACAACAACAGCCGTCGAGGAGACAGAGTGCACTCGTAAGCGCATACAGTCACCACAGTGAAGCTCATTCATCGTGCGAAAGGCACGTTCACTATTTTAAGTGTTAACCCATGCTGAAGTGTAGCTGGGATCTGCAGCACGGAACCAATAATCGCAACATTTCTACATGAATCGTCTCAGAGCGTGCAGGAGCTAACTAGTAAGCTAAGACCAGCAAGCTGGGTCTACCGCTAGCTGTTAGCAGCTAGCTGCGTCCAACAAAAGATTGTTCGTGCTAATCGACATATAATATGACCGCTGTTACAGTATCATGCAGCCACAGTGCCTGGAGCCATATAGTGCCTTCTCTGTTGCGACATTATCAGTTTAGCGCTGTTGTGATAAAGTTCGCTTGTTTGCGTGACCTGTAGCAGAAGTTGGACGGTGCCTCTCCTCCGGACGTGCTCGGTACCTGAAGTAGGCCTTGTGCACACTTAGCGTAGTAAAAGTTGTGAGCATCAAGGGATGGCTTAATATGGTTTCCTGCATAAAAAGAACACTTAAAAGTACTGCTCGGTGGCTCGTTCACGTGAGATTGGTGTGAGAAGCGTACATGTCTGCGCATTTTGGATAATAAAACAAACAGTGACGCTAACATTGGTGATGTAGTTAGCTTTCTACAATGTGCTCTTAGCAAGCAGACCAGATGGGCCTTACTTCAGAAATAAGTTTAAATTTCCTCTCCAAAACAAAGTGAAACACAGCTTAGCTTGGGAAACAGTATTGGGAAATATAATGTTTGGGTCAAACTGCAATTTTGTCATTATTTAAGTAATAGTTTGTTCTCTTTCTGTTTGCAGGGGTCTGAATAGTGACTGGCAGAAGAAAAGTCTTTTTAACCTAAAGCATACCTCTTTTCGGTCCTTTGGGATCATGGCTAAAGATGTAAGTAAATATATACATGGTTTCATGAGAAACATCAGGCTATTTCTGCGGTGTCACTTAAGTACTGTAGCTAATTTGGGTCCTTCAGTTTACTGGCTGCACTTAGTCTTGTAGTGTTTTCTTTTCTTTTTCTCTTTAAATAGACTGTGGGATTTGTTTAGTGACTTCATAGTGGAGTGGTTTATACATTTGCCTTACAAAAGATCCCCTGTTAGGTCCTGGAAGGTGACATAGTTCCATTGAATCAGGAAGGGCATCCAGCGTTAAAACTGTGACAAATCAAACTTGTGCAACTCGCTGCGGTGACCATTCGTAAATAAGGCATCAGCCAAAAGTAGCTTCTACTGTATGGAGTTTGTTTAACTTGACTCGTCTTCAATTCTTTGGTTTCTGTAGTATATTAAGTTGTTCTCTTTTACAGGCTGGTCTAATTGAAACCAATGGAGAGCTAAAGGTTTTCATCGATCAGAATCTGAGCCCTAGTAAAGGTATATTTTATGTATATTTTACAGAAATTGTGCATATGTGATATGCAGGGCTTTCTAAGCAACATGTACAGTCTAGTTTAAGAGGCAGCAGAGCTGTTTGTTGGTAGGTGGACAATAGGGGGCAATGGTGTTTCATTCAAAAGCTTCCCTCATTAATGATCTTCTCATGTCTCCTATAAGGTGTCCTGTCCTTGGTTACTGTCCAGCCCACAGCTGCCCCTGTGGCCAAACAGCTACTACCCAAAACCCTTGGGCCATCCAATGTGAACGTCGCTACACACATGCAAAATGTGCCACACATGGTGAGTGAGGTCCTGTTAAGTCAGCATTATGTGGTTTCTTTTCTCTTAAGGCGTAGAAACCCTCAGCAAATTTAAAGAATGCTTTGGCTCTGCTAAATATTAGCTAGATGAATTTTTGTAGGGTTTTACTCTGCTTTATATGAATGTTGTATAAGCCCCCTCCATTATCATTGTGAGGTGACCGGGGAGAGGGTAGCTGGAGGCAGTTGATCCTAAGCTCATCAACTCTACAGTCAGCAGGATTACACCCATCATCCCATTATGTACAAGGAATGTATACATAACGGAAATCAGCTTAGATATCACCTTACTAAAGGAATAGATCACCCGTCTTCAAGATGCCTCACATTGCTGTTAGGGATGCAGTTTTTTAAAGCTGTGTCTTTAACTGTCATCAGCCCAATTCAGCATCAGGTTTTTATTAGTCATCATAAATGACTGAAATTCTAAAAATGTCTTATTTCTCCCTTAAAGCTGTATTCAAACAATCGCCAATGATGATTTTCATGACAAACCAAATATTTTGCTTACAAAGTCAAATTCTGTCAAATTAAATAACTGTCATTTAACTTTACTGCTTCACCTGTCAGCTATCTAATGCAAGGCCAAATGTATTTAAATCATTCCTTATTGCACTGAGGGTAGTTATAGCTTTCTGCAAGGTATCCTCAAAATGACAGAAATCAGCAGAAGATGCACGTCCTAAAGAGAGTGAACAGAGTCCCACCTTGAGTTTATGTTCAGTGTGAATTGGTTCTTGTAGTTAAACATAAAATATTTAAGTGTGAGGCTTTAGAAGAAATATTACATGTCAAGATTTGAGTACATGAGGTTTTAGAGGAGAAACTCATTGTTGATGACAACAAAAGCATGACTATCAGTGTGTGTTCTTTCTCTTCTCTGTGGTCTTCCTGTAGGTGATTGGAACACCCCAGAGGCCTACCGTATCGAACACCATTTTGGTAAACAGTCCACACACACCCAGTTCCCAGTTCCTCACACAGAGTCAACCAGCCGATGCCTCTCCTTGGTCATCAGGGTAAGGCTTCAAATTGCCCTTAAGATTTTAAGCTTGGGACATTATTGGTGAGCTCTGTCCAGATTAAGCTAAGCATTTTAGAATGGGTCAAGTCTGATAGCTATTCATAGCAATAATAATAAAAAAAAAAAGTGAATGCCAGATTGCCACACATCAGTGTGTTTGTGTTCATAGTGACGTGGGCTCGTTTTTTTTTTTTTTTTTTTTTTTATGTTTGCAGAAAACGTGGGAAGAAAGGGGAAAAGAATGGGAAGGGCTTGAGGCATTTTTCCATGAAGGTGTGCGAGAAGGTGCAGAAGAAAGGAGTGACCACGTACAATGAAGTGGCAGATGAACTGGTGGCAGAATTCAGCTCATCAGACAACCACATGTCACCGAATGACTCAGTGAGCACTGCCGCTGTGTGATACTGTCTCAGTGATGCAGACTGATTACTCCTGATGAAGATATTTTAATTCTAAGATATATTTTTTAATGTTTTGAATTGCGTCTTTTTTTTTCTCTCTCATTTCAGCATGTGTATGACCAGAAGAACATTCGGCGACGCGTTTATGATGCACTTAACGTGCTTATGGCCATGAACATTATTTCTAAAGAGAAAAAAGAAATCAAGTGGATTGGTCTACCCACCAACTCAGCGCAAGAGTGCCAAAACCTAGAGGTAGAAACGCACAGCGAAGACAGTCACTCCTGCTTTTGTTACCAGTGTTAAAACGCTTTTATTTCAACTGTAGGTGGAGAGACAAAGGCGGCTGGAGAGGATTAAGCAGAAACAATCACAGCTTCAGGAGCTCATACTGCAGGTTGGATTTGAGTGCTGGTACTTGTGTGATCAAAGGGGGGCTACAATTATAGTCTTTATAGTGGTAATTGTGCATCAGGGCTGCAGAAGACGCTTCATAAATACCCCACGAACTGATTGGCCTCTTTAGATTGCTTTTGTCTGCGTTTTGTCTCTTTTTGTGATGCTGGATCATAATGAATCAGTAATAAACAGAAGTTCTTCTCATTGAATCTCTATATATGCAAGTAGCACATGCAAAATGGCAACTTAAAATTGTTACAATGTAAAAGAAAAAATTAGTATTTAAAAAAAAAAAAAGCATAAATATATCCAAGAATGCTGTAGTGCTACACTTAGTTCTTTGCAGCTGTTTGAGTTTTAACTTGTCTTTGATCTTGTCTTACAGCAAATAGCTTTTAAGAACCTGGTTCAGAGGAATAGGCAGACAGAGCAGCAGGCAAACCGACCTCCACCTCCCAACTCCATCATCCACCTTCCTTTCATTATTGTCAACACCAGCAAGAAAACTGTCATTGACTGCAGCATCTCCAATGACAAGTGTGTGATCATCAGCTCTGTTATTTAAAATGCTGGCACTTGGAATAATTTGTAACTGGGGGGGGGAAAGAAATTATCCAAAAAGTGGGGGAGGTGTTCACATTTTCATCGAGGCGCTGGTAGTGCTTCACCGGGCTGTATTTATTAGGGCTTTAATAAATAGTTACGGAACAACATGTACTTGACAACAGCCCGTCAGCCACATAAGCTGCTTTATTTTTTCTAGCCATGTGACATGATTGTATGTAATACCTTGGAGCTGCATAGGTGGGAAACTCAACTATAATTGCAGGTTAATTGTGTTCTGGTTCTTGGCAAATAAGCTAAAAGAGGCTTGGAAGCCTTCTGTCAGTGCAAAGCCATTATAGTGTGGTATCAAGATGTGCATTATAACAATAACTAGAATCTCCTCATTTTTAACTCAACATTTCAGTGTGTATAGGATTAGTGGCTGACTTGAAGAAGTAAATATGAGGCCTTCCCACATGCAACTAAACCAGGGGTGTCCAACTCCAGGTCTCAAGGGCCGATGTCCTGCAGGTTTTAGATATCACCCTGGATCAGGACACCTAAATCAACTGATTAGTTCATTACCAGCCTCTGGAGAACTTCAAGACATGCTGAGGAGGTAATTTCGTCATTTAAATCAGCTGTGTTGGATCAAGGACTCATCTAAAACCTGCAGGGCACCGACCCTTGAGGCCTGGAGTTCGACACCCCTGATCTAAGCTAATCCCCGCTTTGTAGATTAACTTTATTTTGAAAGGAATACTAGTAGCTGTCCTCAACGGGCTAACTAAAATACTGAAGAACCTTTGGCTAATTTCTTCTTAGCCAAAGGTGTTGAAAATGGGACCCATGTTCTATTCTATTCAGTATGCTGTCCTTGATTTGGTACCCATGATCTTCTTTAAAATTAGAACGAACACTTGTTTGGATAATTGACCCTTTCCCATTTTTCCACTCTTCAGGTTCGAGTATTTGTTTAACTTCGACAGCATGTTTGAGATCCACGATGACATCGAGGTGCTAAAACGTATGGGCATGGCCTGCGGCTTGGAGGTGGGAAAGTGTTCTCCAGAGGATCTGAAAATCGCACGTAGCCTGGTGCCCAAAGCTCTAGAGCCTTATGTTATAGGTAAGTGACCAATATCCCTATGAGTTCGGCCCCCCTACCCCCCCTGGAAATTACGCCCCTGGTACTTGGTGCAGTTGTGAACACAGTAATCACACTTGGATGGGGACCAAACAATTGGACCAAGACCCTTTGGAGCAGCGGTCTCCAACCCCTGGGCCACGGACCGCTACCGGTCCGTGAGTCATTTGGTACCGGGCCGCAAGAGTTGAGGCTCAGGTGGGAAACTTATGGTTTTCAGAGTTTTTATTAGTTTCTATCGTTTTTGTTTTTTTAATCATTTTTATCGTTAACTCTGTTTCCCTGGGTCTTTTCCCCTGTGGTGCAAAAAAGGTTGGGGATCGCAGCTTTGGAGGGCAGGGTCTTGGGACACTTTATAAAGAAAAAAAAAAAAAAAAAACCTCCAGTGCGGCTTATGGTATGATGATCTGACCTAACTACCAGGTCTGCATTTTCTGAAAATGAGTGAAAAACAGCTACACGTTTACAAACTCGTCAACTCGGTCTAGAGTGAGAGGTGAGAAAAACAAGCTTAGACAGAAACTGCTTCAAAGGGTTAGTCTTCATCTGCAGTTAAAGTAGGCAAGAATCTGATTGTGCTTTCTGAATCCCTTTGTTCTATATCTCTTATCCCCACTCAGGTCTGCAAATAGTCGAAGGTCTTCATTCTAATTCATTTTCTCTTTATCCAGAAATGGCCAAAGGTCCCATCAGTAACGTCTACATCACTGGAGGTTCCTCTGCTAATGGAGCCCGTTACCCTGCAAACAGGTAAGAGTTGCTAAATGTGATGTAGCTCTAATGTGCACACTGCTTTTTCTAACATTTCCCCATCCTCTTATGCAGTGATGGCTGCACTGATGGCACCATGGCGTCCAGTTCAAACGATTCTCACTACAGCGGGTCTCGTGTGGAGACTCCAGTGTCTTACATGGGGGATGACGACGATGAGGATGAGTACGATGAGAATGACGATGAAGACTAACCTCCCTACACCTCGCCACTCCAACAAGCACAGTCTTCAAAACCACCCTCACCGTGGGAATTTAGTCCACTGTCGTGTGTGCTTTTTTTTTCTTTTCTCCCCTCCGCCCTGTTTACCTGTATTTCTGTCTGGCTTTCTCAGGGGTGTCGATGAAAATTAAAAGAACAGAGGTGTTTGCACCCACCTTTTTCTGCTCCTGAGTCACCTGCACCACAGCTCAGTGGGAGGTGTCGTCCAAGGGAACTGTAGTCTTTGTCCCTGCCACCTGAAGTCTTTGTCTAATCCACTTCTTAATAAGCCATCCCACTAAAAAGCAACTCTAAGGCCTACTGCTGTTGGAGAATGTATAATGTACCCGTTTGACTTATAATTTTTTTTTCTGCAGTTGCATATGGCAGACATGATCAAAATGTTCCAAGGTGGCCAAAGTGTCTGCTGTGAGATGTGTTGTTAGTGCAACACCATGGATTCGGAATGGCTTAACACAGATGCCACTGCATCACAGTATGGGGCTCCATCACATCTCGTCATGCTTTGTTTGTTTTGTTTTGGTTTTGTGTTCTGAGCAATTTGAAATGGTTTCCCGATTGTTTTTGGGCTGGCTTCCTTCTGTTCCGTAGGCAGCTGCTTTCCTGATCTTCTTTGCTAGTTTTATTTGTATTCCAGAGTTGAGGAATTCTCCATCACCGCCCTGTTAATGCCTTGGTAGTGTTTACAAAATAATGGCAGCAGCGAGGTAAAGACTTTCATAACCCAGGCTCCTAGGTAAATAAGCTTTCTTTGTTAATTACATATATGAATCCTACAACAATTGTAGCTTATAGTTTCCTTTAGAGGCCAGTGGTAAAGATAGACCTACAAAAATTATTGATGTAACAATGTGTGGTTGTATAGGTCTTTATGTACACCCTTCAAAGATCTCCCTTTTAAAACTGAGCAACACGTGTACTGACTCTTCTAAATACCTTTTTCTGTAATCTAATATAAGTTTGCAAATTAAATATAGATTGTTTTAATAAGTTTGTATCCACAATTCATGATTTTTCTGGGGTTGGGGTAAGGTCGACTGTCTGTTGGGTTGGAAACAAAGTTTGCTTAAATAGTAATATGAGAGGTGAGCAGAAGGCGCTAGAAACGTCTAGCTGGGTCGTTGTCTCAACCCTGTCTATTAAAAGAACTGGGGAAGGAAACTAGCTCGGTTTTTAAAGAAGTTGACTGCTTGTCAAAAGAAAACCACAAGGGATACACTGCTTGGATGCCTAACACTTGGGAAAAGGATGCCTGACAATGATTATGCTGCTGCAGTGTGATTGGTTCTTACATTATGCTAGTTTGCTTTCTGTCAGCAGTTTTTAATTAGATTTGGCCAAAAACTGTGGATACACTGCAGATACTGGAATATTGGGGGGGGGGGAGCATTTATTTTAGCATCTGTTAATTCTCTGATAAACCGGATCCTGTGACTTGTTTAGAGCTGTTGAGTTCTTTTAATTCAGAAATCCTGGAAGACTAACAGTTTATCTAATTTTGGCTCTGGAATCCACCATAAAAAATACAAAATAACACACAGATGTGGTTGGAGGGAGTTTGCTTAAATTTAATTAAACTGTAAAATTACACCAATTTTATACATGGGCCCCAATGAAATAAAGAAAAATTACAAATGACTGAAATCTATAAAACTATGGATATTACAAAGAATGAGTTTTGCCATTTTTGATATCTTGCCCAACCTCCTCCGATTGTTTGTTCGTGGGTTTTTCTACCTAATTTGGTTGGTTTGGAATTGTCATTGCATAACTTTCCACTTTACCTTTGTCCAAACACATTTGGGTTGCTCTTGTATTAACGTTTAATTCACTGTTTTAAGCTTTGCTGCGTTTGGCTGAAGACAGTAAAGCTCTGTACGATTCAGAATTCATCTTGCTGCTTCTGTGTTTTGTCACATCATCAATAAACAGTCGTGAAACCAGTTCCAGTGGAAGCATGCATGTCCATACATTACACTGCCTCCGTTGTGTTTGGATTATGTAGTATGCTTCGATTCATATTCTGTCCCACGCCTCGTCCATCCTGTTTTGTTTTGTTTCTCCCTCCCATCATTCTGTTACAGGCTGCTGTTGTAACTGTCCAACAGTGCTGTTCCTCAGTATGATTTGGGTCAGTTGTCCATCCACAGTTCACAAGAATCACTACTTCTCCTACAGTGCTAGTTAGTTTTTACTTGTGCACAGCTGTCACCCAGTGGGTCTTTAACCTGTTCTCATGATCATATTCATAATGGATTGTGAGCCAGATTAGGCGCTACTTTGATGTTCTTGTTGTAGATGGTTTTGGTCAAGTCTGTATGTTCTTTCATGGGCTCTTTATGGTAGACAGGGACCATTCCTTTGACAGGATAGGTGGTGTTTGTCTTTACCATGGAAAGGATCCTGTGATCATCCCGCTCTATTTTTATTCTGTTTACTAAGCATTTTCACTAGTGCGTTTTGTGTTGTTGTTGTTTTTGTTTTTTTGCTGTCAAAGAGTGGCCTGTTTAATTTGCATTGAGGGCTCATTTGAACATATAGAATTTGAAAGCTGCCGTTTCCAGCAGCAGCTTCCAGAAGTGCTATACTTGAACGTGTTGCCTTTACCTGCTTGATTTATGACAAAATGACAGGATTAGACAGGTACATTCTGGGTAGGATCTCATAAATTGCCGACAACAAGAAAAAGCAAATTCCTTCCATCCATAATGGAACCTGGGGGACTGAACACACTGTTCTTGCAACCTGAACTAGATATATCGCCATTCAAAGTTAAATAAGACACTTCTGAGGATCATCCTTATGTAGGGCCTGCTTTAAACAGTGTTTCTTTGCTGACTCGTGGCTAATGGAGTGATCTCAAAGACTTCTCTTGGCCTTACATTTAGTATTTAGCCATATTTTCCATTTTAAATGCAATATTTTGAAACTTTTAATATTTTTCCCTATGCTGCCAAACCCTATTTGCTGTTAAAAACATCCCAGTGCATTTCAGCATTTGGTAGGCCTTTTGGGTTATCTCAAATATTATTCCTCATTCAAACTGAAGCTTTAATGTGAAGCAGAGTGGTGCTTATAGGCTGTATGAACTGCTAACTGGTTTGCCAGTTGACTGGTAATATCCTGCATATATGCTGCTTGTGTTGTTCTGTTCCAGCATGTGCTCGCACACTTTGTCTGGGGCATTGGGGTGTTAATGGATTACTGAAAGGTGTTGACTCAGGTGTGTGTGTGTGTGTGTGTGTGTGTGTGTGTGTGTGTGTGTGTGAGAGAGAGAGAGGGTGGTACAGTGCTCAAAGTGTGCTGGGATCTAGTTCAGTCTCCAGTTCCCGTTTGTCTCTCATGCTCCCTCTGCCACTCTGCTGTGATCTGTCTCCTGTTCTCTCAGTCTTGCTTCAGCCTGTCCTCTTTTTCTTCCTCACCCCTGCGCGTTAGTTGGCAGCATTTACCGTTCACCGCCTTTCTCTCTTTGCGATGTCTTCTTTTTGCATTGCTTAACAGTCACTTACCCTCAACATGGATATCGGAGGACTCACAACCGTGGTAGCAAATTCTGCTTACATCAATGCTCGTGGAAGCATCGATGGCTCTAATCCAGCAGCAGCTCGGGATAAAAAGTACCACTCTCGCCTCAAATTGCCCCACATCACTGTGTGCGAGGGTCTGAAGGACACCCTAGATTTATCCTTTGACTCAGTCTGTGTTGAACAGCCAATTGGCAAACGTCTCTTTAGGGAATTCTTGGACGCAAACAAAGAGTATCACGGGGCATGTCGCTTGTGGAAAGACATCGAGGACTATGACCTGGCAGAGGACTCTGAAAGGGCAAAAAAAGCTTCGAAGTTAGTTCAGCGTTACATGGACCCCTCTGCCAAACACTTCTGCCCGTTCCTCAGTGAGGACATCATAACGAAGGTGAAAGAATCCCTCGAGGCTGTAGGTGATGATTTGTTCTCTGCAGCGCTGGCCAAGACTTTGGACTATCTGCGCGAGGCCCCCTACACTTTCTTCCTGGAGAGCATGTACCTGAAGAGGTTCCTGCAGTGGAAATGGCTGGAGATGCAGCCCATGGATGAAGAGTGGTTCCTCGATTTCCGTGTGCTGGGGAAAGGTGGGTTTGGAGAGGTGTCTGCCTGTCAGATGAAAGCCACGGGAAAACTGTACGCCTGTAAGAAACTCAACAAGAAGAGGCTGAAGAAGAGGAAAGGCTACGAGGTGAGAGAATTAATGTCATTTGCTCGATGCTCATTTACTGAACATGCCTTTGGCTTTTTGCCTCCCCCAGTGGTGGAAGAAAACCATTTTAAATGGGGGCAAAATCACAGCATCGAAATACTTTGTGAGAAAACATTTATCAACAACGTAGAAGATCTCATCAGGCAGAGTATTTCCTCTAACAGGATTATAATTATTCATACATTTATATAATAACATGGCTTTCATAATGCAGCTCCTATCTGGGGATATTTGAACTACTACCCGAGTAACTGCCACGACTAACACAACACACTGACATAATCATGCATAATTCATCTGTTCATTCTTTTTTGTATTATCTGAAGTAAAAGTTACTGCAAACTACTAGTAAACAAGGTAAAACGAACAAAACATACTTCAGACCCTAATGAGCTTTTGCAGATTTATAATATCTGTTTCAGCTGGATGGTAATAAATATATTTAAAAATGAAATGGCTTTCTCTCCATGTAATGAGATGTGGAAATTGAAAGCTCTAAGGGAGAAATTTTATAACAACCTAAAAGTAGAATTAGTTTTGACCGTATCAGTTATTTATTTTATCACTGTGTAATGAGTGGCATCCTTTGGATTTATACTTTGGAGTAAGTGCCTTCCACTGAGCAGGGCTGCAATGGTGCTAATCATCTTTGTCCCTGCCTCTGTCTCATTTGGCTTTAGCCTGCAGTATTAAACACTGAGACAGGGATAGAGTGATTACTGGGAGCTTTATGGAAAAGCTCTTCTGAAGGGAACTCCTTGGCGCTGTTGCATTTTGCCCTTGACTTGTCCGAGGTCATTCTCTGAAGTGTATACCTGAACCTCTCCTCCAAATGGCACACACAATGAGACAAACATTACAGTTTGGTTCAACCTGAGCAACGAAACATCCATTTAGTTTCACATTGTTATTCTTAATTTAAAAGATGGCATGTGAGCATTTTTCAAAGTTGTCTTTCCTATTTGTTTCCTGTAGGGGGCGTTGGTGGAGAAATGTATTCTTGAGAAGGTTCACAGTCGCTTCATTGTGTCGCTGGCATACGCCTTTCAGACAAAGGAGGAGCTTTGTCTGGTCATGACCATCATGAATGGAGGAGATCTCAAGTAACTTTGTTTTGAAGCATGAACATCTGGCTGTAGCACACACCCCTTAACCCTTATTAGCATGTTGTTGCTTTAGTTGCAGCCTAAACTTCTATAATCTTTAAGTATCTCCTTTGCCAGCGAAGCAAAGGTTATTACAGAGATGTTGAAGTCCGCTGTAATGTGCTGGAAATGACATTCACCCAGATGTGTCAGTGTTCATCTGCAGACTTAGTGTAACAAGTGCAGAGTCAGATTATGCACAATTTCAGCTAAAATATAAAGTATTTGCCTTTTTAGCTCAGATTACTTAGAAAGCAAGACAATAGATTTTTTTTTTTCTTATTTAAAGCAAACATCCTTTAATCCTAGAAAATCAAATTTTAATGCTTACAGTCTGCACACGTAGAACCAGCAGCGTATGGGCATGCTTAAGATGTAAAACACTGCAAATGTGTGCATATTGAAGGCCTTTAATAATTAGCCTTGGCTTATCTGTTCCCTGTAGGTACCATGTTTACCTGGTGGATGAAAACAACCCAGGGTTTGATGAGCCTCGAGCCTGTTTTTACATTGCCCAGATCATCCAGGGCTTGGAGCACCTCCACCAGAAAAGAATCATCTACCGAGATCTCAAACCAGAAAATGTGCTGCTTGATAATGACGGTAATACATTATAATCACATTTTTGGAGAATAATATGATTATGAGCTAATAATATATGTTTTTTTAAATCACAACAGGGAATGTACGTATATCTGACTTGGGTCTTGCTGTGGAACTAAAAGAAGGCAAAACCATGACAAAAGGCTATGCTGGGACTCCAGGTGGGTCTCATCTGCACCCACTGAGAAATCTGTATGCAGGTTCACGTTTAAGGGTAATCTTGCAGGTTTAATTTTTAATTGTAGCTCATCTTGTCGTTGTTTTTATTTTTATTTTTTGCAGGTTACATGGCACCAGAGATGCTAAAGGGAGAAAAGTACGACTCCTCCGTTGACTACTTCACTCTTGGAGTGACTTTATATGAGTTCATGGCTGCTAAGAATCCATTCAGAAACAGAGGAGAGAAGGTGAGAGTCTAAACTGCAGGTGGTACTTTCTGTGCAAAGAAAGCAGACAGAGGAAAGAAGAGGTTTAGAAGCTGTTGATCTTCTTCTCAGGTGGAACGTGAGGAGATGAAAGAGCGTATGCTAACTCAGGTGGTGACCTACACTGACAGCTTTAGTGAGCATGCAAAGTCGTTGTGTGATGGGCTGCTGGCCAAGGAGGTGGATCAGAGGATGGGTTTTAAGAATGGATGCTGTGACGAAATCAGAGCACATCCATTTTTCAGCGGCATTAACTGGAGGAAACTGAACGCAGGTAACCTTTCGATATTTGCTCAAGATCTTTTTGATTTAGGAAAAAGTTTGAAGCCACTAACCATTTAATGTGGTGCTTAATTCAAATTTGTCACTTTATTTCAGGAATTCTACCTCCTCCTTTTGTCCCTGACCCCAAAGTGGTGTATGCTAAAAGTCTGGATGACGTCGGGGCATTCTCCTCTGTGAAGGGGGTGGCATTGGAAGATCCTGATAAGAACTTTTTTGACGAGTTCTCCACGGGCAACATCTCCATTCCTTGGCAAGAGGAGATGATCGAGATGGGAATTTACGGAGAGCTCAACGTTTGGGGCCCTGAAGGCACCATCCCCAACGATCTCCGCAGGGAGTCCATACTAGAGCAGCCAAAGTCATCGACGTGTTGCTTATCTTAGAGTCACTAACACGCGTGAACTGCACAGACTTTCGTTTCTTTAGAGCATGCGGCATGAAGACACCATGAGAGACACCAGTCGGTTCTGAACTTTGTGATCGCACACTGAAAAAGTTTATGTCGACATGGGAACAGCAAGAATAGACTGGAGGCAGACTTCCAGCCTGAAATGAACTTGATCATAGATTTAGGTGTTGAAAAATTCCAAATTGCTGACATCTGTCATCTATTGTCCCTTCAGTCTTCTGCCCCTCATCTCCTTTCACCATCAACCTGCTCACTTACTTCTCTTTATATGTATATGTGATGAATTATTGTAAAGCTTTTAGATTTAAAATGCATTAAAAAAAAAAAAAATCCCATTTTGGAGCCAGGGTTTAGTGATGTGTTATCTTTGGTGCTAAGTGACAGTTACATGTTGACCATGTAAGAGCTGCATATCTGCTCCTGTAGGGTTCATGCCACTTAATAGAAGGTGTCTTTTTTTCTTAGTGTTTAATACATACTAAATGCTAACACATCAGAGATGCAAAGTCTCGTGCCTGTGGAACTCTTTTTCTTAAGGGGTTTATTTCATGGGTTTTGATGACTTTCGATGGCTTTATGACTATTCCAGCGCAGAGTCACTTTGATAAGTTTATGTAGTCTAGATAGTGTGAGACAAATATGAGTATAGGATGAATGTTTACGGTAAAATTATTTATTTTCAAGAACTGTCGGACTGAAGTTGAAATATCAAATATTTGGGACAAAACACCCCAAATCTGGCAAATAAAATAGCTTATTGAAACTTGAGTCAGGAACTTCATTTCTGCTTAATGATGGTTATAGCACTGTCCAGGAATGTAAGCACAGATCAGAACCAGGCGTGGAATATCTTTCATAACCTTTGACATCACTGGAAGCTCCCACTCCTAAAGCCTCCTTGTCACTCCTTTGCCATGGCTTTATAAATCCTGATCTCCTGCTGCGGCAGCTCGGTCAGCAACGTGGTGTTAAAATGGCTCTTAAAGCACTCTGTGAACCTCAGGTCTGACTGGAACCGGATCTTGTTGGCCCACAGCAGCGTTGTTTGACTTCCTGGTGGGCAAAAGTGACGCATAGTTTTCAACAGTTCTTCAAGGCAGTCGTGGTGATAGACCACATCAGCTGCGAGCACGAAGTCGTAGTGGTATGATGCATAGGGGAAGTCTCGATCCAGGTCCTGACCCCAGGAGAGAGCAACCACTTGAGGGGTGTAGCGGCAGCGGCCCCTGGTGTTTCGCAGCAGGTTGAAGGTCAGGTTAGATAATATGTCTGGCAGATCTGTTGCCGTCACCCAAGCACCTGGCAAAAAGTGGGTTGAAACGCAAAACAACAGAGACATCAAAACATAATGATTATTTTTTTTAATTTTGTAATTATTGTGCATTTTGTTATGGAAGCTTGTTTCCCCCTCTAAAAAAAAGAAAACTATTCCTAACTGGCAGTCAAAACTTCAAGTTATTTTCTCAATTTGGTAAATATATTTTTTTTAAATAAAAGCAACAATTCTTAACTTGTGGATAACAAAAAACTAAACTAAATATAAACTTACAGGCTGCTTTGAGTTTTTCACTAATTATAGTTTCTGCTGAACCAGTAGCAAAATGATTTACTCTAATTGTAAGGAATTTTGGTGAGCAAGCTGAAGTTGCATCGTTTTTGTTTTATTTATTTATTTTTTCCAAGTTTTTTTTACTTTAAATTCAATCATTTTATTTTATTGGGAATAAATGAAACCTTTGTTTCCACTCTGGGCTTAATGGAGGGGCTTATGGATAACAGCATCAATCCAGTGATCGCTGTATCCATAATATATCTAAGTTACAACCCCTCTGTTGTATGCAGTACAGGAGAACTATGTGGGAGGATGGTCGTTGTGCTTTAACAATGAATTCCAGTGTTTTTAGTTGCGTCATGACTTTTCCCGCGAGTTCCATCACCAAGCTGAAATGTAACTTTTGCATAAAAGCAGAAATATGAAATATTCAGTGCACACATTATGCGCGAGTGGGAATTAACCCTTTATGGATTTTTCTTTGTCTTAAAGCCAAGAATATCACCACTTAACTAAGTCCTAAGCAGAGATGGGCAGTAACGCGTAACTTGTAAATAATTACTTTTGAAAATAAGTAATCAGTAAAGTAACGGGATTACTTTTTGGGGGGAAGTAATCAGTAATTAGTTACCGATTACTTTTTTTTAAGTAACTTGACCAACACTGGTCCTAAGTAACAAATATAAACTAGTGTATTGCCAGTTTATTAGGATGCATCATTTATTCTTAAATGAATGTGTTCCCAACATCAAATCTAAAAGATTAAAGGTAAAGTTTCATACATGCAGCACATGCACAACTGCATTATCAAAATGCACTTACCAAGCAGACTTGCTACAATAGAAGCTAAGCCAGTCCCAGCTCCAATCTCAAGTACTGCTTTGTCCATCAGGTTCACTTGTTGCTGGTTGTTCTCCAAGAACTGGCACAAAGCTATTGCCTACAAAAATAAAATTCTTGTCACATTTGCAACACATTTTCAAAATGAGCCAATGCCCACGGCAGCCCCTTACCCCAGGCCAGATCAGAGCACCGTACGTATCCATGGACTCTCGGATGCTGATGTCATGACCGGCAAAATGAAAAGACTCGTTTCCCCGAGCGTAATAAACACTCGGCTCCCAGAGGTTCCTCCTGCTCAGAGCCTCTTTTGCCATCACCCTCTGGTCTGTCAGTACTGCATGAGCAGAGCGTGACATGAAGAGACAGGTTATACTAACAAATTAGCAAAGTTCAGTTAAAAAAAAAAACGAATTATACTTGCCTGACATGCAAAAACTAGACTTGTACATAAGAGATACAGTTTGAATATACCTTTAATAGCAGTTCCCTCCTCCTCCACCTCCTTATCATCTTCCCTTTTCTTTCCAGGAGGCTTTTGTCTTACTGGCTGGCTGAGTGCAGATGATCTCTCCATAAGCATCTTAAATTAAAGTTCCCATCATGGGTCAAGAAAAAGAAGAAAAAGAAAAAAACCCAAAACAAAATTATTATTATTATTATTATTATTATTTAAAAAAGGCCCCTTTATGTAACGATTGTTCATTTGAATCTCAGTAAAAGTTGGAATGGATTCAGAGTGGACTGGATTTAGTCCGCTAGTCTCTTTGGCTGCCACTGGACTGTGAACTGGAGCCCAGAAACACAGCTGGTTAAATCCTGAGGTCAACAAGCCACAGTCATGGATACAGAGCACACTGTGTTTACCTCAGATGAAAAGCACACTCAGATAAATTCCAGTGCAAAGACTAAAGTTACATTTATACAATTTTATAAAATAATTAGCGTCATTTTAAGAATTTTCAAACGAAATATATTCTTAATAAAATAGAAATAGTTTGCAAGAAGATGTGAAACCTACCAGTAGGAAGTATGCCCCGTGTGTTTTCTTGTTGTGTGTCTGCACTTGCCTCTGTGTGCTCTGAGTTTATACACAGAGCATCGTCTGTGACACACCCCTGAGTAAAGCTGGGGTCTGCTAACATAGTTTCCCCCTCCCAGTAGACTTTATTATATACGCTTTTATAGAATTGCATCCTGTTATCCTGTTTCAGCACTAAGATTTACTGCAGTGAGCTACTTGTTTATTCTCTCCTGTCATCATTAATGCATCACACATTTGTCTTTAGGTAGGTTACAGGTAAAGCTATGGGGACATGTAAATATTTGAAAACAAAATGTTTTCACAGTGAGCCCAATTTGCATATTCATATCAATCATGACAGGGCTCTCAGCCAAACTGTATGAGGCTTTGCAGAGTGGGTGCAACCTGGCATGTCCAAAGATTAGGTTAATTTCTAATGTGCTCAAAGTATAGATCCAGTCTCAGTGTCCAGTCTTAACATTACTTATATGGTTAGCAGTAGTGAGTGAGTTCGTGAGCTCAAAATAGTCGAGCACTTAGTGACAAACGCTACATGTCAGTTTGTGAAATTTCTTCCTAACACTCCTCTGGCATTAACGTCACCACAAACTTGGTGAGCCGGAAACTTCAGGTGCATTCAAGCCTTAAATCACCACCAATGTATAGCATGCAGCCTGTGGACTCTGGAGCAGTGGAAACATGCTCTGTGGACTGTCAGATCCTCTGTCTAGAAGTTCAGTGGATCAGTCTTGGTTTAATGAATCCCAGATGAACTAAACTGTGGTTTTGTGGAGGAGGGATAAGGCTATGGGGCTGTTTTTCTAATTAATCACTAATCTTACAGGACTATCCAGAATATATATACTGTATATTGCAAAATAAAGAACCAAAAGTTGTCAGTGGGGGGGATGATGTTAATGTTTCAGCTTATCAGAGCATTTCGGACAATTCTCAGTTTGGGAAATCCCCTTCAAAAAGATGAGCAGAGAGAGCCAGGTCCTGTCGTCCAGCACAGGTATCTAACCTCACCAATAATTTTCTGGATGAATGGCAAAAATTGTCACAGAAACACTGGTAACACTGGTAACTGGACTTCTTTAGGACATTTCACCTCTCATGGATTGTCTTCTGTTTTCAAGCTCTTAAGACCACCATGATCTAGATGACTGAAAACCTGCTGAAAAGGGGGGGACCAACCAACTGCATTTGGCAGATTAAGTTTTTGTCAATCGCATCATTTTGCTCTCTTTTACAGTAACTTTATTGTTGAGAAGCCCGGTTTCTTCTTTCCGTTGCTTCTCCATCAGTCAGTCAGTGTGTAAACACTCACTAGTCATCTTTTGGTTCCTACTACACACCTGTGAAGTTTTGTAAATGCACAGTCGGGACTCAGATGGATTCTGTACACAAATGACAGACAGTTAATCACTTGCTCAAGAACTTAGAGCCTCCTTTACTCTGTGGGTCAGAGCAGAGACTCACAGAATGGAGACAGAAACAGCTAGCCCGATGCGTTGATGATAATATGCAGAATAAGCTGCAAGATTCGTTGCTTGAGAAAAAGTAAGAATACAATGTGATTTGGTCTAGGCCATACTTACAAAGCAGTAGAAGTGTCTTGCTTTGCAGATTAGATTAAAAACTTAAAGTATGGATGATTTCTCATTTCAAATATTCACAAGTTTGATTGTCTTTTGTCTTCCACTTGCCTATTGATCAATTAACCACCGCTTCCTGTACCAAAGCCAAGGTGAAAGGTAACCCCCCCCCTCCCAAAAACGAACAAGTTAAATTTCACAAAAACTAATTTAAGTGGTGGAGCAAATAAGAACCCGTTCATTTTGGTGCTGCTCCGATTTGTTTGCTTAACACTGCAAGGATGGAGGGCTGTGCTTTCTGAGTGGCCTTTTACTTTATGTATGTTTTCTCCATCCATCCTGTTTGGATGTCTTTCACAGCTACTATAGGGCGAGAGGCAGGGCGCACCTTGGACAGGTCACCAAGCTGATGCAGGGCTAACACAGAGAGACAGACAGCCATTCACACTCACACCTATGGGCAATCTAGATTCACCACTTAACCTAATCCTACTAACTGCATGTCTTTGGACTGTAGGAGGAAGCCGGAGTACCCGGACAAAACATACAAACTCCATGCAGAAGCCCACAGCCAGTGGGCACAACAGTGCTAACAACGTTGCCACCGTGCTACCTCCTTTACATTTTCTCAGCATTTTAAAATAACGGAATTCTGATAAAAAATATAAAGTGGATCCATTACATCAAGGTCCATTACTATTCGGAGGTAAATCAGATTTGAGTACAAAAATGTAACATGCTGACTTACTTTCATTTATTCTAATGGTATACACTTTATTAACTTTATCAAACCACTGGTTTACTCACAAAAGGTTCTCAAAATTGAAAGCCTTCAAAAATGAAAATACATTGTAAAATACTGCTTTAGTTTTGTGGATATATATTCATATATTTTGCTAAAATCTAGTGATGTTATCTGGCAGTTTAGAAATGTCATTCAGAGCAAAACAAACAGGATGCTTAATTCTGTAATTTGTTTATGTGGAACTGACATGATGAACACCGATGAATTTAGTACACAGATTAGTGCTGGTATGCATCATCTCTATAAAAGGGAGTGCTGTAAACACTGCTCAGAGTCTGTTTTTGTCGTAGCGGTGGAGTCCAGGCTGACCATGGATACAGGGGTATTCACTGTACCAAGTAGCTGTAAGCCGGGCTGTAGAGCTTTAGGTGGGAGGATTCACAGCCTTGCATGAGTGTACACTCAGAGCGGCCAGGAAACAGCTGGTTGTGCCGCATGAGGTTAGAAAATGACTTGAACTGACAGACGGTAACAACCAACACTCAGTCACTGTCATCTAAACAGCAACACAGGTAATGAGTCAAAGTATTTGGAGCTTTCCATCACAGCAGGGCGGCATTATGTCACCCAACCCACTGGATTTAATTTATTAATCACTACTGATGAAATTCAGTGTGTATAGCTGCCTCCTAATGATGATAAACCATAGCCGATAATGTACTCAGTCTGTTATGAAGCCACACAATGCTTGGCAAATCTTTAGGAGATAGCTCTCTATTAATAGATCAAAGATACACATTCAACTGGGATCTCTTAATTCCAGGGAAAGCCATTTTTCCTGGTGGGGAACAAAAGAGAATTACCAAGGCTCAGCCTTCAAAAGATAGCTCATGCAATGCTGAGCTGAATCTTTTTGAATATTGATAATAGTGTGTGAGTATGGTGGCGGACCGGTCAGCAAATATAAGAGAAGGATAAAGAGCTGCCAGTCATCACCTTAGGGTTGGTAATCCTCACCTCCGCGTCTAAAGGTCAGGAAAAGGTTGTGTAGGCCAGCGGAAAATGAGTCACCATCACACACAGCAGCACGTGAGCTGCAGCGGGCTTACAGTAGCCACGTGTGCAGCGTGATTGTGTGAATACATCACTTAATGGGCGCTAAGCTCCCTGTTATTTTAAAGGGTGTAGTTAAGAATGATACTCACTGTGTCTGGATGCCTCTGTGACAGAAAAACGTAATCAAACGTTTAAGCAGACAGAAATGATGCAGGTATTGAATTTGGAATTTGGAATCTGAATGTGAACAGCTTTTATCCCCCTGAAAGATTCTGGGCACAAGAACAAATCGCTCTCTTAGGGTCTTCATGGGGTGCTGAGGTTGCCATATATGGGGCCTTGGATGTGCTGGAGGTTCATTTAAACCTCATTCTCACTTTGCAATGCTGCCTTGACTGACGGCAGTCAAATAGAGCATCTCGTAACAGTCGATGTTGTGTGACTGTCCTGCATTCAGTTGTGCGTTTGAAAGGTCTGAGTTCTTCAGCTTTGTTGAAAAATTCTTATTCAGTTTTATGGTCATTATCAAGGATGTATTTTTGGATTCTGGATAGGGTTATGCATGTCTCTACATTGCAAGCAGTGGCTTTGGCTTACAGTTGGTCTTCTGCTAATTGGGAGGTTGGTGGTTTAATCCCTCGCTGCTCCAATCTGCATGCCAAAGCATCCGCAGGCAAGATACTGAAACCCCAGTTGCTCCTGATGCATTCACTGTGTGTGAGTGTGTGAATGTTAGATTGTGTGTTTGAATGAGTGTGTGTCAATAGGGGAATGACTCATATTTGAGCACTCAAGTACTGAAGAAAAGCCCCATTTACAGCTTTAACATTTGTGAGATTCATTGCAAGACTGTGGCATTAGTATTAATTCATTTGGCACATAAACTCACAGCTGTCTTGAGTCACATTTTCAGGGATTTTATTAAAGTGTCCAGAGTATACAAAAAGTATTTATTGGTTTCTGCATTTGACAGACAAAAAAGTGTGCGAAATCCCCAAACCTCCACATAAAAACTGCTTTTACTTATCAGGGCTTCTAGTCAAATTTTCAGGTTTTTCTACTTCAAAAACACTTTTTTTCATAGTAATATTGTATTCATTATTAATAATGTAGCAACAAACAGCACAATGTAGATATTTTTATTACGTTTTTTGTGTAAACTTCTTATATAAGTATATGAAATGTGTCTTAGAGAGTTGACTGTGGATTCAGCATTGTGATGGAAAGATTTTGGTCCATACTGAGATGACAGCATCACACAGTTGCTGCAGATTTGTCAGCTGCACATCCATGATGTGAATCTCCCGTTCCGCTGCACGTGAAAACTCCTCTGTTGGACTGACGTGTGGTGACTGTTGAGGCCATTTGAGTACAGTGAACTCATTCTCATATTTAAGAAACCAGTCCGAAATCATTTTACACGTGACGTTGTGTGTTATCCTGTTGGAATCAGCCTGTTATTAGAAGATTTAAGATGGCGGCGCGCACAGACGCAGCGGCCCGGAGCTCCTACACTTTTGCACAATAAATACTAAAAAAAAAAAAAAAAAATGAGAAGAGGCATCAAGACTGCCAAGCAGCAGCACAGGAGGCGTATCGAGGCCAGGTTTGAGAACAACACAAACCCAAGGCAGGTCTGGGAGGGCATCAGGGCTATCACGGACTACAAAAGAAGAACACCATCACCCTCAGCCGACAGTTCTACTCTGGCTGAGGATCTAAATCTCTTTTATGCCCGTTTTGACAGGGAGAACACCGACCCTGTCCTGTCCCCTCTCCCCTCAACCGACCCTGCTCCGGTCCTGAGCACTCATGAGCTGAGGCGTGTGTTCCGGAGCATTAACACCAGGAAGGCGGCCGGGCCGGATGGAGTGCTGGGCCGGGTGCTAAAAGACTGTGCTGCGGACCTGGCGGACGTCTTCACCTCTATATATAACACCTCGTTGTCCTGTTCACTGGTACCATCCTGTTTCATAGCAGCAACCATCGTTCCCATCCCAAAACAGTCAAATGTCACATGTCTGAACGATTTCAGACCTGTGGCACTCACCCCCATTCCCGCCAAATGCCTGGAGAGACTGGTCATTAAACACATCAGAGCTGCTTTTCCACCATCCCTGGACTCGCGCCAGTTTGCATACAGGGAGAACCGGTCAACCGAGGATGCGATCGCCACAGTGCTGCACACATTACTGAAGCACTTGGAACACAGGAACACCTATGCACGGCTCCTCTTTGTAGACTACAGCTCGGCTTTTAATACCATCCGGCCATACAAACTCCGTCCCAAACTCCACCAACTGGGACTTAACTCCTCTCTGTGCAACTGGATTGTGGACTTCCTCACTAACCGTAGACAGAGTGTCAGAGTGGGTAAGAACACCTCTTCCACCCTTGTGGTCAACACCGGTGCCCCTCAGGGGTGTGTTCTGAGCCCTCTGCTATACACTCTCTTCACCCATGACTGTATTTCCTCCTGCGCGTCCAATCTCATTGTTAAGTTTGCAGATGACACTACAGTGCTCGGACTTATATCCAACAATGATGAGACAAACTATAGGACAGAGGTGCAACAACTAGAGTCATGGTGCCACGACAATAACTTGGTCTTAAACACCAAAAAGACCAAGGAGATCATTGTAGATTTCCGGAAGAGGGGCCATAACAACCATCTGCCTCTCTTCATTGGCAGTGAGGCGGTGGAGAGGGTGAGCAGTTTTAAATTCTTGGGGGTAACTGTGACTGAGGACCTGTCCTGGGGCAACCATATCACCTCAGTTGTACGGAAGGCCCAACAGCGCCTCTACCTGAGGAGACTGCGGAGCGCACACATTCCCAGATCTCTGATGTTGAACTTCTACAACTGTGCCATCAGCAGCGTTCTGACGTATGGATTTCTAGTGTGGTTCCCCAGCTGCACCAAGGCCGATCAGCAAGCACTCCAGCGGGTGGTGAAAGAAGCTGGCAGAATTATTGGAACAAGTCTGCCAGAGATCAGTAATATCTTCCCCACTCGCTGTCTGAGGAGGGTGCACAGTATCCTGCGGGACCAACATCACCCTGCGCGCCACCTTTTCCATCTGCTGCCCTCAGGGAGAAGGTACAGGTCTATACAGGCCAGAACATCCAGACTGGCCAACAGCCTGTATCCACAGGCTGTGAGGCTCCTGAACTCTCTGCCCCCCTCTCACGGACAATAACCATATCCAACTTCTTAATAGCAATGAACTGGTCTGCATTGGTGCATCATATCTTTATTCTCTTCCCCCTCCTGCCCCCCCCCCCCCCTTTCTTAAATAGATAACTATCATATCTGATATCATATCTCACAGTACAATAATATTGAATGGGTTGCATTGTTGTATTTTGTCATGTTTCTCAGGTCTTTGTCTGAATTTCTACGAACATTATTGCTAAGGATTGTCTTATTGCATTGGAGTCACACTGGGTTAAATATGTACACTTGGGTTTTAAGGGGTATTTATTATTTTCTTCTTTTTTTTGGGTTGTATGGAAGCCCCAAACGCAATTTCATTGTTCTTGACAATGACAATAAATAAATAAATACTAAATCAGAAGATGGATACCCTGTGGTCATAAAGGGGTGGACATGGTCAGAAACAAATGTTTAAAAGCCACAGATAAGCTGTGGCCTTTAAATATCCCACACACATTTACACCACCCTCAGCAGCATGAACCATTGATATAAGACAGATGGATCTATGCTTTCATGTTGTTTACATCTGAATGTTGCAGCAAAAAATGGAGACTCATCGGACGAGGCATCACTGTATGAATTGTAGCCTCATTTCCTGTTCTTGGCTGACAGGTGTGACTGTCTGTTGCTTTAGCCCGTCCACTTCAAGGTTCTATCTGTTGTGCTTTAAGAGATGCTCTTCTGCATACACTGGTTCATACACAGGCTTCCAATCAGCTCAAAGCAGTCGGGACATTTTCTTCTCACTTTAGGCATCAACACTGCATTTTACATCAGAGGACTGCAGCTCACTGGATATTTTCTCTTCTTTGGACCATTCTCTGTAAACCTTAGAGATGGGTGCTGAAATCACCTCTCCTCCCTGTTATGATGCTCGGTGTGAACTACAGCAGGCTGTGTTGACCTGGTCTACTTGCTCCCATATGACTGGGTGATATTTTAATTTAACAAACATTTGAACAGATGCACCTAATAAACTGGCAGGTGAGTGCTTATACAATTATGTATACAAATGATAAAGCATAGTAAGAAACAAGAAAAAAAAGCTGTTAAACACATTTAATAATAACACACTGACTATACCACAACACTATACTTTAACTATACTTAAAGTGTGATGGTAATAATGAAAAACTCAAGAATAAAATATCAAATTTCCTTTATTTACACAACAAGCCGTATTATCAAAAACAACATTGTCCATACATTTTGTCTAACTTTATTAAATGTGACTTCTTTATTTATTTATTATATTTCTAAATACCAAATAGGCAATATTGCATTTAAACAAAACGATGGATGGGACTCATTTACAAAAAATTTACTTTCAAATGTGAAATAACCAGAGCGTCCTAACTGAGGTTAATGCAGGTAAATGAAGAGTCCCGTGACTAACAGATGCTGACAGTTCATGGTTTCTAATCATTTACGTTCCAATTTAAGATAAACTGCAAGTAAAGGGGAAAAAAAAGTTCAAACTCAGCACCCAGCATCTGACAAGGATAAGAAAAACACCTCACTGTACATTAACTAATTGTAATAGGAGCAGATGAAAGCCTGGGGTTCCCAGCACGTAAAGTCGTTAAACTTCCCGTTTCCTGAAAAAGACGGACAAACACAGGGTAAGAAATAAAGTAAGTGTGTCTAATAATTTAATGTGAGATCAGTTCAGCTTTATTGAATACATTAATCATATTTATTCAGCAACGTAACTTCTTACTGACTGGTTGAATAATTAATTCAGAGCCATCTTATGAGTTTGGGAAAAGTTCGATTTAACTAACATAACTACACATTTTTGCATAATTTGCAACAACACAGACAGATTATCCTTTTAAATAAAGAAAGAAAGAAAGAAAGAAAGAAAGAAAGAAAGAAAGAAAGAAAGAAAGAAAGAAAGAAAGAAAGAAAGAAAGAAAGAAAGAAAGAAAGAATGTCCATGTAAGTATAATCAGATAAACACTGTTTTAGGAGCTAGATTGCACCTAGATTGCAGAATTGTTCCGCATAAATTTTCACAAGCACCACCACCACTATTTATGTATTTTGGGCTTCTTTCAGCTTTGTAACACTGGTATCTGTGCGTTAGTGATGCTAAAAAAAATGCTAAAAACAAAAATGAATAAACACAAATGGAGGAAAATGAACTAAAATAAACATCTTGGATTAAACCGACTCATACCCCAAGGCAGAACTTCCAGGCAGTTCTCCTTATTTGCTGTGTTATTGGGCTCCCCTGACAGCCAATCAGCGTAGTCCCATTTGGACCCGTCCAACCAGATGAAGCGACCAGTCTGACATGTAACAAGAGATTAATGAGAGTTAATCAAGAGCAGTAGTTTAACATAATGAGTCTCTAGATACAACACATCAGGGACACGAACAAGGTCTCATAGTGCAGTTAATACAAAGGTAAATCATTATTTTGTGCGCTCAACAAGTTCAAGACCTCCACAGATCCCCAGCTCAAAATACATACGTCTAGAAATCGAAGCCCTCCAATCCATGTGCGCGTATACTTTCCATTTTCCTTCAGTATCATCTTCATCAGCTCAGCGTGGTTGTGATTGCTTGTGATGGAGGCCAGATGGCCACCGGGGAACGTTTGGCAAAAAAGCTAAAAAGGAAACAGTGAAAGATCCACATTAATGTCAGAGTTTATATGGAGTCATTGGTGCTTAAATGGAATTACAGAGGATGCATGAATACCTCAGCATTTGCAGGCGTCTTTGGCCCTTTAAAGAACTGGTAACACTTCTCTCCTAGTACTACACCAGGGCAAGAGCGCCGCCCTGTGGTGAAAATTGAGATTACAACATTTAGTAATTTAGCTGGCCTCAGAATATGCACACATGACTACATTTCTGTCACTCTAATTACTTTCTTTGTGCATATTCAGTATGGGTGTTTTACCTTGCATGGCTTGTTTGAACCTGCTACGATTTTCTTCTTCTGACACCAGACCAGTCGGCTCACCATCATCAGGCTCAATCTGGTCTTCTGTTTCTGGCTCTCCATAGAGCTGCACTTGTGATTTTTCTTCCCCTGCGAGTGGGGATTCCTGTTCTTCAGACCTCGCTGCCATCTTAGCTTCTTCATTTGGAAAATAGTTTTCCATAAGTGACACTGGCTGCTCCATTATGTCCAGCGCTGGCCCTTCTTCCAAGATACTAGGATTTTGAAAAGGCTCTTCCATCATCTCAGGCTCCAGTTCCATCACTGGTTCTTGATCTAAAGCATAGTCCCGCTTCCTCATGAACAACTCCTCTTCTGGCAAAGGTTCAGCTGGGCTATTATCATCTAGAGGCTCTAACTCCATGATTGGCTCATCCACCATTTCATTTTTCGCCTCCTCCTCCTCCTCCTCCTCTGGCTTAGGTTCAATGAGTGACTCTTGACTCTGAAATTCTGCATTTGCAGCCTTTTCTTCTTCTGTCAGTTCTGATTCAAACAGGTTGTCATCATCTAGAGGCTCTAACTCATCCACCATGTCATTGTGACTTTCTTCTTCTGCTTCTTCTACCTTTTCTTCGTACTCTTCTTCTTCTTCTTCCAGACCAGAGTGAGCTTGAAGCTGCATAGGCTCCTGATAATTTTCTTCATCTAACATGTGCTTCTCCTCAGGTTCTAGCTCCATTAGAAGTTGATCTGGCTCAACTTTTACCTCTGACTCCACCTGGAACTCGGGGTCATCTTTGAGCTCTTGGTCACCCTCACCTTCTGGATTAACTCCAGCCATTTGAGCCTCAGCTTCCACAGGAACCTCTGCTTTAGCTTCTTGCTGTGCTTCAGACTTTTCCTCCACCTTAACTTCTGGCTTCACTTTGACTTCTAGTTCCACTACACCTGCTTTCTCCACCTCAGCCTCAGCCTCAGGCTCTGCTTTCACCTCTTGCTCTTCATCTGGCTTTACTTTAACCTCTAGTTCTGCCACATTCTGCTTCAGGTCTTCTTCAGCCACTTTTTCCTGCTGCTCTTTGGAGGGTAGTACGGCCTGTGGTGCAGGATTCTCCACCTGTACATGACCCTGCAGTGGAACAGAGTCTCCCAGCAGAGGGAGCTGGTTTTCTTTAGTTAAAACTGGACTTTTTTCCACACCACGGGGTAGTACTGGCAATGCCAGAGCCACTGCAAAGAGAAAATATTTGAATAATTACTGAAGAAATCACACAGACATCAAACTTTAATAACAAATGCTATGTCTTTTTTTGGTGGTGATCTACCTTCTAATTGTGGGGGAGCCTGGTAGGCCTGTTCAGTTCAATAGCTAACAATCCTCAACCCAGCTTTGGTTTTGAAACACTATATAAGTGAAGTTGTAAATGTTCTAACCCATTAAAAATAGCAACATAATCATTACTAGCTGTTATATCAATATAACACCTAGAAAGCAGCTCATAATGAGTGAATGAAATGTTTTCATTTGATTGATTACATCTTACAAATGACTTCAAATCTAAATTGATTTCAGCTATTTAGGAGAAAAAGACCGTAAAGAGCACAGATCGGTCACGCTCGAGCAGCCTCTTACCTGCAAGGCTCAGTGAGAGCAGCGCTGGCGTCTTCATCTTCATCTAGATGTCAAAATCTGTAAAACTGTTTCATTGACTGTAGACTGATTGACCATTAATGTTTAGCATCTGGGCTTCAACTGTTGGATTGTGCACTTTGAATCTTTATAAATAGTGTTAGTCCCTCCCATTTCATTTAAATTTCCCATAAACTCATAAAGGTGGGTCGTCTCCCTCCCTTATCTTGTCTAAAGTGCTGTTTTTTTTCTTTGTTTCCTTCTGGCGAAGTATAAAGTTCATGTTGTTCAGGGCTGCAGACTTGATTCAGAGGTCTGACCTCCAAACAGATCAGAGTAATAAATGATGTCAGTAAGAGACATGAAATCTGATCACTGTTTTCACGTGCGCTTGTTTTCGACGCCTGACACGTGAGCAAATAAAAACTGAAAACGTAAACTGCTTGTTTATCTGTTGGTTGAACTTTGATAGTTTTAGGAAGTAGAACAAAAAGCGTGCTTGACAACAGATATAAAGAAAAATTGGCGGATGCCGGTGTTATCTCTAAGCCTCCTAGTAAACGCGTCTATGGTATAAATGTGAAAATCCTAGAACGTTGAGCATGACGTTGAGTTCAGCATCGCTGAGCTTCAAACTCTTACAAGATTTTTAGTAGCTAAACCAATGTTATCACTTTGAAAATAGATGACTTCCTTCTGGAGTTATCGTATTTACAAATTCAGGCGTCCATGATGCCCACCCACACATCAGGGTGACGACAGTACTTCATCGGCCTTTTACAACTGAGTAGTAAAAGCTGAAGACTGTCTTAAAGAAATACAGTATGAAAGTATATAGTTTCCTAGTAAGGCATGTTGATATTTACCTAACAAACTAACCTTACAAGCTATAACATCAAAAGTTTGTACAGGAATAATTGTCATGTGTCTCCACAATAACCCACCACACAGTCAGATACTGATTATTAATTTATTATTACTATTATCATTTTCTCTCTTGGACAAAATTAGGACCAGTGCTTTTAATTTGCAGTAAAAGCAAATAAAATCAATATTCAGTGCAACGAAATGTAAATATTCTCCATCTAGTTCACATGCAAATATAATATCTTCATCCCTTCACAGTAAAAACTAAAGGTGTTTATCAGATATAGAGCTTGTTTTGATGTTTTTAGGCTTCTCATTCTCTGCACTTCTACCATTAAAGCATACAACAATACAGCAAAAAGCAGTGAACCCCATAATGCACATCTACGGAAAAGGTTCTCACACCCTTACAGTGACTTTCTTTAAGTAGTCAGTCGGGAAAAAAAATGCAAATGAAGGAAAATCTCTGATGGATTTAATGGAAGCAATTACAGTTTATCCAACCGAAACATGTCAGGCACCTATGGATGTGACATCCTGGAGGAGCTGCACTATCTGTGGATCCTGAATGTGCTGCAGGGACCGTCTCATATTACAGCAGTGACAGACAATAACAGAAAGCAAAAGTAGATTAAAATCAGTCAGGAAAGAGCCAGTCTGTGGCCACCAGCTTCAAAGCCTTTCCCTTTTTTGGGAGGGTTGTCGTGTTGTTGCCTCTCCAGTGCACCTGTTGTCACTTGGATTTTCACTCCATTCAGTTTCCACCAAACCAAAGCCTAACATTAAATGGCAGCTGTGTCGCTCAATATTCATGGACTGTGGTCAAATCCTGATCCTCTGTGATATGTTCAGGTTTTACAAGTTGCTGAATGTCGCTGTTTGATTTATTAAGAAAGAGATCGTCGGCCAGTAGACTGCTGCTTTCTAAGAGTATGTTGGATACTCTTACGCTGAACACCATGGGGATTATTGCAGTCTCTCTTTGTTTTTTGTATGAATGACTGTATTAAATATTTTAGAAACTCTGTGATGAGAGCAAGGGTGAGCACAGCGACAGTCCTGATCTCATAGTGTGGCTCAAGGTTGTTGGTTTGAGTGATATCAACAAAACAGAGCTGGGATCTCTGATAACTTTGGCAGCTCCCAGTTTGGGTTCAGGAGACAGACAACCACTCTACTTTTAAGAATATGTTTAAAACTTTGCTTTTTAATAAAACTTACAGTTATAGCTGGATCAGGTTTCATGCATCTCTTGGTTATGCTCTTACAAAGAACAAATCAGGTTTTTGTTGTAGTAAAGTGTGAGGTGGACAGCTGCTCCGCTGGCTGTTATCAAAGGTCACCGTGCATTTGAAAGTCACCCGTCCTCTGAGATTCACTATCTGACTGACTTTGTTTCTGTATGTTTGTGTAAAGTGAGCAGTGGTTGCTGAGATGTGCTGCTATGCATGTGCATGTGTGTGTTACATGACATCAGTGTGTCCCGCTCCGAGCAGAGCAGCTGGGACTGTCGATTGTGAACAGGTGTTGCAGCTGAGATTTAGGGAGTTAGTGTTTCACTGTTTCTCTTTGTGTGTACTTACGCACACGTGTCTGGATGTATGTCCCCCGTGTGTGTCTTTGTGTGTGCGTATGGCCACAAATGTAAGCATGTGTGCACATTAACCAGAATGAGTGACAATGTGCCGTTGTGTGGGCGCTGGTGGTGAGAAACCTAATAGCCAGAGACACAGTAGCTCAGCAGCAGCTGCCACTTCTCTCCGACTTAGGCTCATCACTGCAGACATATGGAAAACTCCAACCTCTGTGATTTCCATTCTTTATATGCAGGCAAAGGGTTACATGTTCCCAAGAAATACTTAAAATAAGTAGAAACACAAAGGCATCAAATACATTTATTTGTACTATATAAAAGCCTTTCATGAACAGAGCCCTTTACAGTACAGTTACCTCTACAACTGCAATTCTGGAGTTGCTGCATGGTTTGGGACTCCGGTGGACCACAGTGAGAGCCATTATTCATGACTGGAGAAAACTTGGAACAGTGGTGAACCTTCCCAGGAGTGGCCAACCTACCAAAATTACTCCAAGAGCGCACTTTCAACTCATCTAGGAGGCCACAAAAGAACCCAGAACAACATCTAAAAGAACTGCAGGCCTCACTTGTCTCATCCATGGGAGATTTCTGCTGAGTAAAAAACTCCACAAAGTCTCGACTCACATTTGCCAGAAAACATCCTGATGATTTGACTTTTGGGAAAATATTCTGTGGACTGATGAGACAAAATTAAACTTTTAGCAAGGTTTGAGTCCCGTCACATCTGGTGTAAAACTAACACAGAATATCATAAAAGAACATCATACCAGCAGTCAAAGATGGTGGTGGTAGTTTGATGGTCTGGGGCTGCTTTGCTGCTTCAGGATGAAACCATGAATTCTGCTCTCTTCCAGAAAATACTGAAGGAGAATGTCCAACCATTAGTTTGGGTCCCTTGGCTTATAAATGGTCCATGTTTTCACTCCTGCTCTTACTCATATTTGTGTAAAGGATAAATAACATATAAAAATAATTTACACGATGAATGTACATCCAGTAATTTTTAGCTTTCGTTCAGTCGTTTGTCTCTACCAAGCAACAACCTTAAGTGCTAGAAACTGAAGCCAAAGTTGACGTGTCAGGCCCACTTGAAGCTGGCTCCTAAAGTTTTAGTATCTATAGCTACTTTCTCCTTTTCATAACAACTTTATTTTGGGAAAATGTTTTTTCTATAATTCGTCCACTTTGATACTAGAGTTTTGGTGTGGCTGCTTTGACTGTCCAGACCAGGCAGCTGTCAGCAGGTTTCACCTCTGCAGTCACTAAACTGTTGCTATTGGAACCTTTCAACCCCCTGAGGTCTAAGTCATCATTAGTGACTAACCCTATATTAGTCAGCGAAAGGCAAAACAAACATGTAAATATTATTTTGATGTTTCTTTGTTGCCTGACTGGGAAAAAACGATTCAGCTTGCTAGCCAGCATTAGTGGATAAATTAGCAGTCAACCCTCTCAATCAAATTCACCCACTCACATATGGTGTCAAAATACTGTGATGGCAGCAGGTAAAACTAAAGGCCATTATACACTGAACACGTTGTGAAAAATCAACATGAAATTCTCAATTTTACAGATCGGAACTTGCCGTGTGAGTTATATACACACCCAACACAAGAAACTCAACACGTTCTTAAACAAGAAAAGGAGGAAATGGGGATTCTGATTTCATCCCATTTTCACGAGACAGCAGCAACTGGGAGATCTCCATAGTTTGATCCAGCAGTTGAAGCTGGATCACGGCCGCTTTCGTATATGTTTCAGTGTGCCAGTTTGAACTCTTGGGAGCACATCTGTGGAGGCAGGTAAATCCTTTCAGAGAGCCTATGAGCGCACTTGTTGTTCCGACACAAGAAACTGGAAAAATCTCAGTAGGTTACAAAAATAAATGCCAGTGAAATGACATGGTCAGTTGAACTGCTGCATTAAGAATACGTGAGTCCGAAAAATATTTTGACTCACGAAATATTCACAGGGATTTTAAAACCCTTTAGGCTGAGGCTTCAAAGTGTGAAGAACAATCTATTTCCATCTTTTATATACAGTCTGTGGTCTCTAGAGACTACAAAAATGATGTGATGTACAAAAAATTCCAAAGAGCTTAGTGACAATGTAGTTAATAAAATGTGTTTCATGTAACGAATCCTCAAACGCTTTTGTGTTTAATGGCTGAAGAAACCATTCAAAAGCTTCCTTTCTCATTACTACTACATTACTACTCGATACTACTACAGCCGGGCAGGTCCCCCTGTCAGAAAGAAAGGCTCATGTTTCCTCTGAGAGCTTTGTCTGAGAAGAGGGGGTGGTCACCCTGAACTTGTGCACGCGCCCCGTAAGTTGTCCGGGATACGTGAGCGCGCACGTGGCCGTTGCACATGAAACTTGAAGAAGCTGCAGAGAGTTTAGAGTAAAACTCATCTGCTCCACGGACACCGACAGACCTCAGGAAAGAGCTCCGACACCCGAGAAAAGCCATGAAGATGCTGGCGCTGCCTCTGCTCATCACCATTTTGCACAGTGAGCTTTTTATTGTGTTCAAAACTTCAACAATTTCTGTTTTGATACTGAATCAGAGAGTGTGTGGAGCTTTTAGAGTCAGCCAATTTTTACGTTGCATTTATACACAGTAACAGTGCAAACATGTATCCATACGCGATGTGAGGTTGAACTACATGTTTTATGCATTTATTTATTTTAATGTCAGACCTTTTTACAGACTTATAAATATGTAATTACGCATTTTCTCCTCTTTCTTTCATTCTATTGCAATATAACAGTTAAGGACCTACTTTATTTTACTAAAGAAAACAACACATACCACCGTCTTACGTGATTATGCAACTCAAGTTTTATCTTATTAAGCTGCAAGAGGCCACCGAAACAAAATGTAATTTTGGGCCAAATTAACAACTTTAGAAACGACTGCATGTAGGCTAAGTGTCAAAACGAGGCTCTGATATTTATTGATTGATTATTAGTGTGTGAGTTGTAGAGCTTGTGCGTGATTTCACAGACAGCGCGGAGGAGGTGCGATGTGTTTGGGGAGTGCAGTGGGGGTAGAGATTGTGCAGGGAGTGGCTGGGCTTCATGTTTACACTGAACCCGCTCTGATGCTGTTTGAACCCGAGATCCACGGGCTGATGAGACGGATCACGTGACCCCCGCGGAGGAGATTGAGATCCCAGAGTTTCAGGGAAGATAGCCCCTGACTGACCCTTAGTTGTTAATTGGACTGAGATGAAAAAGCAGTAAAGAAAAAATGCATTTGATGCTGCTGTGGGAATCTTAAAGGCCAAAGGCTGTCGTCCAAACAACATGTTTTACGCAGTTAATTGCGTCTTTGACGTGCATGTGTTTTGATTTTTCTTGTATTTACATGTGAGGACCAAAAGTCCTTGTAGAGATGAAACGATTACAATCTGTTTGTTTAGACACACTGCCTTTTAATATACTCTGAAAATATTTTTTTCATTACTGCACAGGAGGTATCATAGGTGGTTTTTCAGTTAGGTTACAATGTCTCCTTAAAACAGCAGAAACCCTAAAACACGTAACTTTTTTTAATAGTAGAAGCGGATTACGTTTTAGGGTTTTCAAGTGCACATTTGAATAAAATAAAATATGTAGTGTTAAAACACCGTTATTATGCATTCTGTATTAAAGTAAAAGTAAAAGAGTGCAGGGTGTTCAGGATCAGTCAGCAGAGATCCTCACAAGTGTGTTTTACAGATGTCTGTGCATGTGTATGCTATGCCAGCTGAGAAGGGTAAGGTTACTGTCATAAAGAATGGCTTTGTGTGCAACACACACACACACACACACACACACACACACACACACACACACACACACACACACACACACACACACACACACACACACACACAGAGTGTGCCACACAAGAAACATGCATCGCTACATCGCTAGTCAGGGGTTAAAGTGGGATTTGGCAGGTGTAGTTTGGGTGTAGCATTGGAAAAAGAATTACTAAGAAATAAGTTACAATATGATGTTTTTTGGGCTCCAATATAATTTTTATTTATTTTTTAAAATCTGTAGAGGTTTTAATCAGCTGACCTGTGCTGCTACATTATTGTTAACTGTTTTTTAAAAACAAGATATAAGCAAAGGCTTCTGATTTTCAGCTGTTGACACAATCCAGCTAATATAAAAGTTAGAATTCAGAGAGCGAGTCTGATCAGAATCATCATGTGAAAAATAAACTGATGTTTGCTACCCTTTATATACATCCTTTTTTTTTTTTTTTTTTTTTTTAGAAGGGGAGAAAGAAAGAGGGAAAGAGAGAAAGCTGAGAAGAGGGACGGGGGAGAAGGGCAAAAGACAAAAACCAAGAGAACGGGCAGAGAAAAAAAATGCATATATCAATCACCTGGATCACCTGTTGAGAAAGAAAAAAGAAAGCAAGCAGAAGAGAACAAGAGTAATAGAATAAACAACATCACAATGATATATGGGAATATGACAGTAAATACTAAATGTTAAACATTATTGTGCAGCACATAAGATCAACAGAACACAGTGTGCTTTGAGGTAGGAGCCAAAAAGGGTGTAGTTTGTGGGTGTGATCACCCGTGTGTACACCTGTGAGCATGGACGCGCTTGTTTTTTGTTTTTTAAAAGGTTCCTTCATGTAATAATCTGCTAGAGGGTGTGGGGGGGCCACAGCCCCGTCCTCCAGGGCATGAAGCAGGTGTGGAGGAGATCAAAACTCCAGACATCCAGAGGCCCCCAGAACACAAGAGACCAAGGAAGACCAACAGAGGGGCAGCTGCGCCACTGTCCCGGAAAGAGCTGAGGAGAGTCCCAGATGAGGGCTCACTCAGCAGCCGCGGAGCAGAAGCCAGGGGGAGTTGCAGTGACGCGCCCGTGAGCTCCGCCGGCAGCCAGCTGCGCCTGAGTGACCGAGCCCCAGGCCGAGAGGCCGGGGGCACCCCACCTCCGAAGTGGCCCGAGCGAGCCCCAGGCTCCAGGCCCCGATAAGCGGCCGCCAAGGAGTGAGCCGGTGTGTACCTGGACGCCCATCCCCGGACACAAAGAACCACCAACACACCGATGTCTGAGGGGGTCCGCCACTGGCAGGGGAAGTGGTGGTAGGGGGAGATAGGCCTCCAAACCTTGGAGGGCCTGAGATGTCCCCAGAGAGGTGGCGCCTGACACCCAACCTGACATATAGACACAGACATACAGGCACACACAGATACAAACATCCATTCCCACCCTCATGCTCTCATATGCACTTACTCCACACTCAACCAACGTGGAGACAGACATGAAGAGACGTTGTACACACGATCACACTCCCCAAGCGTACTCTACAAACCGGGTCTAGGTGCCCCTGCCCCTGGAGGGGGGAACTGCACCCAGACCCAGGTGGTGTTTCCCTTTTCCCTGCGGTGGGGGGAGGCAGACCGCCCCGACTCCGCAGCAGCAGGAAGGCTCCACACTCCAGACCGCAGTCGGACGGCCAACTCCTCCTCCTAGCCCCCCTGCTCCAGCAGGTCGCAGAGAATGGGGGTGAGAGAAGACTCCAAACCTCCCTCCAGCCGCTCATTGTAGTGTTGATGCATGTGTGTTCTAAGGTGCATTTAAAACCCAGGAGGGCTTGGAGCTACCTGCCAGAGAGCAGCAGGTAAGCGCATGGTCCCTCCTGCTAGCCCTCAATGTCTACGTGTATTTAAAATTGAGAGGTGGGAAACGATGCCAGGGGTGGGGTGTACACCCTGATGGTACTTTGGACTCCGTGCATCGTGACCACCCCCAAGATCCTATATGTATGTGTAATGAGAGTGTGAGTAATGTGAATGTCTAAGTTGTGGGATAAAATTGAGGCAGAGGCAGCCAGAAGGGGACAGAGGGGGGGGTAGCCTCCTCTGCACCCTGGTGACATACCCCTACTCCAAGGCCCTGCATGTGTGGGTGGTTGTAGTGGAGCGGGAAGAGGGAGGCAGCTGGAGATGGGGAGGGAAGGAAGGGAGGGGCAAGTGACCCCTCCCTGGGGCCAGCTCCCCCGCTGACCCCAGTAGGCACCCCCATACTCCGCGACCCGCCAGGGAAAGGGGGCCCAGGCCCATCCAGACCGGGGCCCAGTGCAGCAGCGCCGCCCGGCCCCACAGAGCCCGGGACAGTCCACCCAACCCCACCACAGAGAAAACTGCACCCACCCCACCATCCACTCTTCTTCCAGACTACATAAGACAATAAACACCCAGGCTGAGATCTTCCTCCACCTCTCCTGTATCTCCTACCCTTTATATACATCCTAACATTGCCCACGGACAACACAGCCTGCTGTGCACCAGTAAACGTCACTACAATACTGCAAACGTATCGGTTTAGCCAACACTAAACTTTACCAGACTGCTTGGTATTTTCACGCAAATTTGAATAGCATAGAATTTGTAAGCTTCAATTAGTTTGTCACATGTATAATTCCAAAATCGGGTTTAAAAACTCTAAAATCAATTAGGACATTATATGTAAGATTTAAATTTCAAGTTTCAAGTTAAACCGATTTCACTTGATGACCATTTCCTACCCTTAAAAATCTTCTTGTCCTCTCTTTTCTTACCTCTTTCTCCATCTCTCACATTTACAACTATGCATTTATTAGCAGTTATTTTATGTAAGACTGCACAGAAGTACTTTGTCACACAATGTTTTTACCACATATTTGTCGTATTTTTCGAGCTGTTTGCAAGTTTTATTTGAAATCACCAGCCAAAAAAATGTCACTCAGTTCATGCTCGCTCCTCTTCTGTATCGCTAAATGCTGGACGGAGTGACTGAAACTTTGAACACCGTTAAAAAGAAAAGAAAAGATGCGTTAAAAGCACAAGTGGGCTGTGGGATATCATTATTTTGTTATTACTGAGCATAATCCATACTGTCAGTCTACAGCACATGAAAAATTAACTCATTGGTCAGTAATATGCATTAATCTGTTTATCGGATTTAACTGCTCGTTAACTGAAGGACCGTTCCAGCCCACTTTCTCCCCATCTTTAATCCTCAAGTACAAGCCTATTATGTAATTCAGTTTTACTACCAGTCTCCTCTCTGCTGCTTTCAAATGTTTATTTTTTTTTTACTTAAAGCACACTTACAGCTGATGGTCACGTGACACATTTAAGTTTCACAAAGCAGCTCCGCTTCAGTTTACGTGATGTCAAGGGAGTATCCTGTAACAGCAACCTCTGCGAAGCTTCCAAGTTCTACAATAAAAACTTTATTTCCAGCAAAATTGCTTGCCAATAATATAAAAGTCAGATTTTACAGCCACGTTTGAAGCGTTTATTTATTTTTTAGGTGGCGTGTCACTCTAAATTATTTTCTCTTATCTCTTTCTGAAGGCGTCTGCTTAATGTCGAGGTAAACGTGGGTGTTTGATTGCGTGTGCTGAAGGGACAGATCACTGAAGGCGGTTATCAGGTCGCCTTAAAGCAGCTTGTCAGAGGGCCATCCATCACTTGCATTCCTGCACAGCACCGCTCCTGGCACCACCAGGATGTAGCTCCACACTCAGTGTCTGTTTGTCTCTGTCGGCATGTATTACTATGTTTATGGGCACCAGTTGCAGTTTGAAACTTTTCTTGTGAAGAACATTTTGCGTTGTGAGAACATTCAAGCCCCACAGGTTATTACTGCTGTTCTATACTTTGCGTTAAGGCTTCGACTGGAAAGTCAAATGTGTGTGAGTGCGACTGCTTCCACACAAAAACCAAGCATTAAGCAAACGTCCTGTTTACATATGAGTAAGCTTCTTGTGTCTGATGGTTTACCATGTAGCTCCTTGATCTGAAACTATAAAGATGTTTAACATTTCCATTTATGTGCTCCAGTAAACATTTAAAGATTGTACTCGATGGTCTGAGAGTAAAACTGGTCTTTCACAGGACGCTGATCTTCTCTCTTCTGCAGGTCCTGTCAGTTTATCAGTGACAGTAAGCAGCAGTAAACCCAAAGTGGAGGTTCACGAGCACACTGGTGAGACCGACGCTGCAGTTTTTCACATTCCTGCACATAATTTGTCTGCTATCTTAAAATGGCCACAGTCTTATTGTTTCATCTTAATAAAATATATTTCATATTTAACCTATTGTAATTCCAAATAATAGGAAAACAACAAACTAGATATAAACATATCTAATATCATATTGTCCAATTTCTGTCTTTTTCTCCTCTAAAAAAACACATTCATGTTAACTGAACACTTTCAAATAATTATTCTTTATTGAAAATTGCAACTACCAGAATATATTTCAGAATACATGGATATAAATAAAGAAATACATCATCCGTAGTCATGAGTGTGCATGAGTTGGTAAAAATCAATTAGTTTGAGACATTAAAAAAGGTAACGTAAGGATTAAAGATGAATATTGTTTTACTTTTACTTTTAGACGCTGTGCTGTCCTGTGAGTTCAAGACAGAGAAAGATCAGAACCCTCGAATCGAGTGGAAGAAGAAAGGAAAGGGGGTGACTTTTGTTTACTTTAATCACAAATTCACAGGTGAGTGACGGATCATTACTGCACGCATTTGTTTTTAAACTTAACCTGATTTAATAAAGAAGATTTTGTGTGGCCTTTTTTTTTTATGTTTGCTGACACTTTGCTTTGATTGTTTTCTTTGTTCATCATTCTCCGTCTTTTGCACTTTAGGGTCTTACGCTGGACGGGCTAAGATAGAGGGAGCGACGCTGACGATACACTCCGTCACTCAGAAAGATTCAGGGGAGTACCGCTGTGAGGTGACAGCCAGCGAGGATCACGTCAACCTCGGAGAGGCCACTGTGACACTTAATGTTCTTGGTATGAATATATTACGAACGTACATAAGGATAGGGATAGGACAGATCTGTGTAAGAGGTGAACACTAAACTATTTCAGGGTGCAAGTCAATGGCACTTAACTCCTGTGATGTGACATGTGAAACAATAACGTACATGTTGGTGGAACCAGGAGGATTCACAGCAAATCTTTTAAATGTGATTGTATTGCACAAATAACTGCAAACAATTCACACAAGCCTCCCTCACCTGAATTGTGAGATTAGGGTGAGGACAGTCGTTAAAGGTGCAATATGTGGAGTAATTTACGATAGAAGCAGTTTCTTGATAGCATGGAGCAGCCACTCTGAATCCGCTCTGCTATGGATAGGAAATTATAACTGTTACCTCAGTGCCCGATCCGTTTATGTTGGACTGCTGTACAGGGTGCTACTCTGAGTAACTACCCCATCTCAGGCTATAGCCATATTACATTAACCTTTGGACCACCATGACTTTATTAGCATGCTAACTTTAGTAGAACTCTCCATTATGCTTGGCACATGGGTTGTTTTGCACAGACAGTGAAATCACCACAGGTCTGTACTGTTTACATCAGGTGTCTCCACTCAGGCAAAACCTCCACATCGGCGCTCGTATATGTGGAAAAGAAGTCAAAACTGAAAGCAGAAGGTGTGTCATCCTTCAATTACATCACAGTGAGGCGACAAATGTTGTGCAAATTCAAATGTCGTGTTCATTTAACAACAGATACATCATAATTTTCTCCATTAAGGTAAAAAAAATGATATAGAACAAAGATTTTCTCCATTTCTGTCAAATGTTGATGTCCAAGATACATGGTAATGGTTGCTAGGTGACAGGAGCAGAGCATCCAGTTTAACAGCTAAGAACTTCTGTGCGTCTCTGTCTTTACGTCCTTTTGAGGATGCGATCCCTGAATTTGGACACATCCAATGAAATCCCTGAGACCTTTTCTGCCACTTTTGTTGTACGGTGCTGTTCACCACACCGAAAATGGTGAGCGCAAACGAGCTGTTACACAATATCCGAGCGGCTTGGTAGTGCATAGGTGTTAAAAATGACAATCTATTAATAAATCAGGTTGATTTTTTGTGTTTCAACATTTTTAAAACTTAAATGTGTAAAAGTGCTAGCCAGATGAAATCAAATCAGCCACCCTGCTGCTATGAATGTTAGGCCAGCCACCCACTAGCCATCAGTGAAGTGTGGTATTATATGATGTGGGATGTTAGGTTATCTCACTTCAGATCAAGATGAACTTTGTGATGTCGAAGACATTTTGACATTTCATTCAAAGAGAAAATAGAGTTATTTCGTATCTTTTGGAAATAGGTAAAAATGGTTTCTTTGACACATCCTCAGCTTGAAATGAGAAAAAATGGGAAAAGTAACATTAGATTCATAACTTGTATAATGTATAATAATATATATATTCTTTATTTTCATTGTGATTTTAATCAAGACACATATGGTACTTTTAAAGGAAACACAATGTTGTGTTCTTCCCTGTGCGGTACATGTGAATATACTCTGCACTGAACGTTTGAACTCAAGGCTGTCAGGCAAAAGTCTACATTGCCTCACTCAGCTTTCAGAAATTATAAATGAATTGACTATTTTGTGCATTCCTGCTCGAAGAGATATGGTTGTTTCTCTGAGGTTCGAGGATAACGACTCAGTAGTTTATGCATTCCTGCCATAGCACAAAGATCCAAGCTTCTAGTTTCCACGTGAAGGTCCAGCACGCACATAGAAATACCTCTGGATGCCCTTTGATATTGTTCCCATTTTATTTACATTTCCAAAGAGAATTTAGATTTTGGGGGTTTTGCAGTTTGCAGCATGAAGTAATGAGTTTACAGAGTATGTGAGATATATTTGGCAAACCACAGAAATTGTGCAAATAACAACTTCTTATAAACTTTATAATCTCTTCCATTAGGATATGTTGCAACAGGCAGACTGTTTTGTGCCAGTGTAGTTTAATTTTCTTTAAGATTATTCACCAACTTATTGAAAAAAAGCCTCATTATTATTAAATCTAAATGTCATTTGAGGTGATTACATATATACTTTCACAAAAATAACATGGTTGCAAAACAAGAGTTTCACGGATAAATTCTGTTGGCACTCTTAATACAAGTCGTGAAGTCACACGTGTCATCATATTGTGGTAAAACTACACACAGTTTCTTTTACATTGTTAGATTTCAATGTAGGTCGATGCTCACATGTTGGTCATTTGTGGACATTGTAAAGATAAAAGAATGATCGCACAAATGTTTTTTGTTGGTGGAGTTCCTGGTTGGCAGCCTCCCAGCTGGCACGTGTGAAAGCCTCACTTTGACTGATATCTCTGGAGTGATGTATGGGAAACATGTTTGGCTGAATAGACACTTGGTTGGTGGCTGCAGGAAATGCACTTCCAGATCAATACATCAATCTGACATAATTTATAACAAAAGGAATCATCAGACCTCTCTAGTTTTGCCTAAAAAAGTCTATTAAGTGATATTACACTATGTAGATGTTAACATTTTAAGCATTTGTAGGGAGACTTTCGTGTTGTCTTACAAATTGAAAACATAATATATTTAAAAAATATATAGTTTTACCTTTCTCTGTCTTTCCCCCCTCTCAGTGCCGCCTCATGTCCCTTCCTGCAACGTGCCAAGCTCTGTGTTTGTAGGGTCAGGCCTGGAGCTTCTCTGTAAGGACAAACTGAGTGTTCCTCCCGCTACCTACCGCTGGTACAAAGACAACAAGGCACTAACAGCCACGGGAGAGACTCCTTACAGCATTGACACAAACAAGGGCACACTGGTGAGTGCTACCTAAAGTTTTCAAATACAATATAATATAATGTACAGAATGTTATACAAGGGTCCAAAAACACAACTGTTATTCCTTTCGTGTACCCTGCCGCCTGCCTCTGTTTGTCTGGAGCAGAAGTTTAAAAGTGTGTCCAAGGTGGATGCAGGGATGTATCGCTGTGAGTCCTCCAACAGTGTGGGGGCGCCCAAGAGCTGTGTGGCCCAACAACTCAAAGTTATTGACTGTAAGTATTTTAAGAAAGTACTCACTGGAGATTATGCATCACGCTCTGGAGACCAAATATTAAAAAAAAATCTGATTCTGCTGCTTCCAGATCCTTTGAATATGACGATTTTAATAGCAGGTGCTGCAGGTTTGGCAGCGTTCATGCTTTTCTGCTGCATCTGTGTGTGTGTCTGCCGACACCGAGGCTGCTGCAAAAGTAAGTAGTGCAGTGCTGCCACAAATGTGTTCAATTCAATTCAATTTTATTTATACAGCGCCAAATCACAACAACAGTCGCCTCAAGAGCTTTATATTGTAAGGTAGATCCTACAATAATACATGCAGAGAAAAACCCAACAATCCTATGAGCCCCTATGAGCAAGCACTTTGGCGACAGTGGGAAGGAAAAACTCCCTTTTAACAGGAAGAAACCTCCGGCAGAACCAGGCTCAGCGAGGGGCGGGGCCATCTGCTGTGACCGGTTGGGGTGAGAGAAGGAAAACAGGATAAAAGAGCGCGTTTAGGCGTGTGAGAAAAACACTCGAGTGCGTCCTGTCATGTAATAATTCTGCATTATTCGCGTAATATGCCAACGATTTGTCACGTCCCGAGGCGTTCCATGGGAATGTGAAAGGTGACCGTCTGCGTTCCTATGCTACGCACCGGATTGTGCATGAAATCGAATGATACTCCCGCTGTAACACACAACCCAGCTGTGTATTCCAGCCCTAACCCTAACCTTAATCCTAACGTTAACCACCACCTTAATCATATTATATAGTGTTTTCCAAAGCGATTTAAGTAAAATAAACGTACATGTGTAGATTCATTCCAAACGGTTCTCGAACTCGTAATATAGGGATGTGTTGGGTGACCAAAAGCGTAATATACCGATGATTTGTCACCTAGCGTAAAATGTTACGCTTTGGGAGTGAGAACGTGTTGTTTTTTCACACCTTCACTTATATTTAGTCCATCCATTTGGACTTGTTTCTCAGAGTGCATGTCAATTTATTGATCTGCACCTAAGCAACCAGATGAGTGAGCAGCTATTTTTTTAGGCTGTCAGCAATGGATTCAGCCTTTTATTTAAAAAAAAATAAATACCAGATTAGATGAATTTTGTCTATGGCCGTGGAACAGGATTGAGTTGACAAATGCAAAGTTTAATTGTAAACAAAATTAGAATGAGAACAATCACGTGTATGTGTTTCTGAACACGGTACTTTATCAAATATCCAAGAGCTATTTGGGTGGAAGAGGTCCTCTTTGCCAGTCTTTCATATTAAAATGAATAGTTTTTGCAGAAAGTATTTGGTTATTCTTCTGATCAGGTTGTAATTCTAATGCTCATGCTAATGTTTTGAAAACAACAATAAGGTGAGAAGCACAGAGAAAACAACTCTGATATATGTAGTAACATAGTGTCACCATTTAAAAATGCTCTCGTGAAAGAATCCTTCCTGCATTTAAAGCCTTACCTAAAAAAAACCCTTTCAATTGTTTGGATTTTACTGCTTTCAGATTTACTGTTTTACTGCTCTTCTTATCACTGTTTCTTGCAAGCAGTTGTTTTCACCAATAAACTCTCTTTGCACAACCGGACTTAGCACCAAATAACAGAAAGACACATTTGGTGACTAAATGAAGGGTTTGGTAGAGACCCAACAGAACTAATAAGAAAAACTTCCGTTAAACATAAAAATGACTACTTGAGTAAATCTCTGTATTTTCGAGTTCTCCCAGAATTGAGGTATTGTGACCACAACTGACAAATTTTCATGTATTGACTAATTTTTTCTTTGTTTTTTATTCGAACAGAGAGCAAGAAAACAAAAAGGTGAGAGTTTCTTCTTCCGCCCTGCATGTTGCCCTTATTGTTATTCCAAAATAATAAGTGTTGACTAAACTGCCCTCCCCCTTGCCTTTCAGCACCAAGTCCTACAACCCTCCTCCTCCTCCCACCCGCAATGTGAGTGATCAAAGGCCTCGTTATCAAATCAGGGCTTGTTTTGCATGCATTCATTTGGAATGCAACTGTTGATAAGCTTCCGATAACACCAGGCACAAGCTAATGAAAGGAAAGGTGTCACTGTATGTCTCTCTGCTCCCTACAGCTCAAGCACTACAAACAAACTCAGTCCTTCATGATCTGAGGGCGAAGCCTTCTTCCTCTTTGACATCAAACCATCCAAAAAACCAAAGTAACTGCAGTTACTGCTCAAAACACCGGGAGGTTGATCGACTGTCGCCTGCTCGATGCCGTCTGGGATGGAGATGAAGATCGAGGCCTCTTGAAACGTCAAGCAAAAGCAAAGACGTGAAATACTTAGCAACAGGTTTGCTGCTTTGTAAATAAAATAACGCACTGACAGTTTAAAGGTAGCTCAAGCACACGTCAAAATGTATGACTTTACCACTTTATCAAATGCTGTGTAACTGTTTTCACGATGTTCTTTGTCTTCAGTGTTTCAAAACACTTCTAAAATCGGTTTTCCACCTTTACTTGGAGAACGTTTTGGCTCTTTAGTCCCACCTACTGGTCAGGAACTAACCACCCACAGTATTACTGCATACACTAAACCATGGATCGAATCCTTCTTCCTGGTTTCACTTAATATTACATATAGAGATACTATTATATATGTCGTTATCTTTCTCTTCGTGTTTTTACATATTTTTCTAAACCTATTTGTGAGCCGATCTCTTCTGTATTTTTATATCTTTGGTTGTATTTGCTTAAATTCTGATCATATAAATTGAGTGAGAGATGAACAGGTGTCTGCACACACTGAATGACGTTTTGGAAGCTTTGTAAATGTTTTGTACTCAAATCTTGTGATGACTTTAATCCAATAAAGAAAGGATAAGAAAGCTCTTTGCAATTCAAGCTGGATTATTTACTGTCACAGAGTCAGGCACACACTCAGGGCAATATGCTGATTTGTGCTGTGACATTAATGTCGGTATGTGTTCAAAGTATTTGTGCAAATTTCAAAGAACAGAAACAGGATTTACATTTAATCCTCAACATTTTGGGCAAAGCTGCTCTCAAAGCAAACTTTCCAAATGCTTTTTTACTCTGCACTGGAAGTTTTTGAACTACAGCAAAACTCCCACTTTATGTAAGATTGCACAGTATTGTGTCCCCTTGTCCCACATATTGTTAACTTTTGACATTTCTATTGGCGTCTTTTATAAAAACAAATTGTCTGCTGCTCAAAGAGAAATGTTTTTCTAGTACTCAAAAACATTGTAATAGTTCTTGTCATAAAAAAGGAATACGCAAGTGTACAAAGAAAACATCGAAACAAACAAGCTCCATTCAAATTGAATACAGTGTACCTGTCCTTCACATACCACAAATCTTTAAACTGCACTCATAGTGTTTCTTCTTTCATCTCTTCTGCTCCAAAATGAGTGACTATGCTATTCTTTGCCACCCGTTTGGTGTCAAAGAGAGAATCTCATTTGGGAACTGAAATTACTTTTAAAGGTCATTCAAACTACTTAATATACTGTAAAAATAATGTTGAAATAAATAAACTGATTATTACTGCACGCTGTGAACATAAGCAACAACAGAATTAATGTGCTTTCCTCTGCTTACCCACTATGATGTGTGGTTTTAAGGACTTGTGTGATATGATCTCTCATCCCCTCTGTGGGTTTTTGTCTTTCCAGTCAGGCTAATAGGAGCAAAACTTTTAATACTAAAGATGAAAGATTTTATAGGAGTCATCACTTATTTGTAGCAAACAGCTTTTTGAGTGTGCACACATTCCTTACATTCCTCACTTGACCACTAGAGAGCAGTGCAGCACTGGCTGTATCTGTTCATACCACCAGAGACCACAGGCCTGTGGCTACAGGATGCCTTTATCTATTATTTGTCTACGAACAGTAGCTCTATTGTCATTCTCCTTGTGTGCTTTTTGTTCTCCTCATTGTGATGCCCATAAATTAAAACCCTGAAATGCACTTGTTTCCTGCAGCTTTTATTCCATTTTCTTTTCCAGGGGAAGATCTATTATCTCTTAATGCATCTATATTTTTTTTAACATTTGATTCACGTTTTACTCAGATCTTCAAGATCCGTAATGGCTACAGAATGCACAATGTCAGGAACCGGCAGGATCTATTCTCGCACATGGTAATAACCTTTTCTAATGATCACAGTAAGCACATCCTATTGATCTGCTCCTATGGCTCTATGGAAGCTCAGATTATTCTCTGTCTCTCTGGCTGCAAAGGACATTAGGCGAGCTATAAAACGCAAATGTTCTCACAATCTGTCACGTGTGGGGGAAATGTATCCTCAGTGGGAGCCAATTTTGATTTTAGCATAATGACAACACATTTTTGTTTCATTTTTTCAGTAATTAACTGCTCACCATTGGGTGTAGTGTATGCAGATGAGATGCCTTCCACGCTGTAGGCCTATGCATTGTGCAGACACTTTTTATGTCTGTCTGTGTAGTGCACGATGGCCGCTAGCTCTCAGCTTAAAGCAATTATTTCAAAACTCATTAAGGTTATTTTGAATGTTATTTTAAATGCACCAGATTAAGACAGAAATTTCTATTACACATTTAGCCAACAATGGAGCACGGCAAGAAAGGAAGGAAGTGACCCTTCTTAGTTTGTCAACACCTACAAAATGTAAAAAAATCCTATTTTTAGATTTCAAAAACCTTTAACCTTCTGAATCTATCTGGTTTTTGAACAACATGCGCTTTATGTAAACTGAGCATTGCAAGTTTAAATAGTGATGTAATTTGTTCGTTCTTGATCCAGTCCTGCAAAGTAAGAGACTGTAGATGTTTTGCATTCACAGATTGGCTTTAGAAATACATGAATGTTTGAGCAGCAAAATTTTCATTTCATTTCATTTTTATTTATTTCACACTTGGTACTACAAATCAAACAAAACAACCACATCTTCTATCAACAAAACACAACAACCATGTGTGAAAAGGAGCAGGAAGAAGAAAATATTCTTATTAAACCCTGCCCCCTATCTACCATCGAACTTATATCACCGATGGGCACCAAAAATCAGGAACAAACTAATATTGACATTTCTCTCCGGTCGAATCCCAAACCAACATCACATTCATTCGCATTCTTCATACTGAGTTATCGTTTTAAACATATAACACTTTTTAAAACATTGTAGATTTATACAATTCTTTAAATTATAATGAAGTGAATTCCACAGTCTTATACCCCTAACCGTTGTGCTCATTAATCTTTGTGTAGTCCTGGCTAACTGATGTTTAAAATAAAATTTCCTTCTATTCTCTTCTCCCCTTGAACACATCAAAAATACTCTTTGTAACTTAAAAGGCAAAATATTATTTTTAGCCTTAAACATAATTAATAATGTCCGTAATTTCACTAAATCTCCTAATTTTAATAATTTTGATTCTATAAATAATTTGTTTGTATGTTCTCTATATTTAACATTATGAATTATTCGTATAACTTTCTTCTGTAATAGGTTTAAAGGTTTTATGGTATTCTCATATGTATTCCCCCAAACTTCAACACAATAGTTGATATATGAAAAAAACAAAGAAAAATATAAAATACGCATTGTTTTATAATTTAATAAATCTCTTATACTACCCAAAATATAAATACTTTTGACCATTTTCTTTCTAATATGTTCAATATGAGATTTCCATGTCAAATTCTCATCCACTATTACACCCAAAAAACGAAATTCAGTAACTCTTTCAATCAATTCTTCCTCTATAAACATAATGACTTTATCCTCCTTTACACGATTGCCAAATATCATATATTTCGTTTTTGTCAGATTCAAAGATAATTTATTTACATCAAACCATTTTTTTATTCTTAACATCTCAGAAGTCATAATTTCAACCAAGTCTTTCAAATTCTCTCCAGAGCAATAAAAATTTGTGTCATCTGCAAATAAAATCGAATTTAACCTTTTAGATACGTCACAAATATCATTAATATATAAATTAAAGAGTTTAGGTCCCAAAATAGAACCTTGAGGAACACCACATACAATCTTCAGTCTTTCAGAAGTATTGCCAAAATAATAAACATATTGCAACCTATTCTCTAAATAACTCATTAACCAATTCAATGCTACTCCTCTCACTCCATGGTTATACAATTTAGAAATCAAAATAGAATGTTGTATCGTATCAAAAGCTTTTTTTAAATCAACAAATACTCCCACTGTGTATTTATTATTATGTGTTGCAGATGAAATATCTTCAATAAAAGTCAACAACGCTAATGCCGTTGACCTATTTTTACGAAATCCAAATTGGTTTTCATGTATTAGTTGATATTTTTCAATAAAACTATCAAGTCTTTGTGCAAAGAGTTTTTCTAGCAATTTTGAAAACTGTGATAAAAGAGACACTGGCCTATAATTGTTAAAACTATGCTTATCTCCTGATTTATAAAATGGATTTAAAGTGTCAAAAGTGAAAATACTCAACATGCAGAATGGCACCATTCAGAGTGTGTCACATCAATTTGTGAATTGTTATAAATGATGTGTTAAAATGCTGAATTTTAATGTAGCTCGTAGAGATGAAGCCAGCTGAGACCATTTTCTGAGCACTTGGATTTCTAAAGGCTCTCCATGCCCGTGGTCCAATCCAACTCCAGTTTTTTTTTTATCACTTAATTAGACATACAGGGAGTGCAGAATTATTAGGCAAGTTGTATTTTTGAGGAATAATTTTATTATTGAACAACAACCATGTTCTCAATGAACCCAAAAAACTCATTAATATCAAAGCTGAATGTTTTTGGAAGTAGTTTTTAGTTTGTTTTTAGTTTTAGCTATTTTAGGGGGATATCTGTGTGTGCAGGTGACTATTACTGTGCATAATTATTAGGCAACTTAACAAAAAAAAAATATATACCCATTTCAATTATTTATTTTTACCAGTGACACCAATATAACATCTCCACATTCACAAATATACATTTCTGACATTCAAAAACAAAACAAAAACAAATCAGCGACCAATATAGCCACCTTTCTTTGCAAGGACACTCAAAAGCCTGCCATCCATGGATCCTGTCAGTGTTTTGATCTGTTCACCATCAACATTGCGTGCAGCAGCAACCACAGCCTCCCAGACACTGTTCAGAGAGGTGTACTGTTTTCCCTCCCTGTAAATCTCACATTTGATGATGGACCACAGGTTCTCAATGGGGTTCAGATCAGGTGAACAAGGTGGCCATGTCATTAGTTTTTCTTCTTTTATACCCTTTCTTGCCAGCCACGCTGTGGAGTACTTGGACGCGTGTGATGGAGCATTGTCCTGCATGAAAATCATGTTTTTCTTGAAGGATGCAGACTTCTTCCTGTACCACTGCTTGAAGAAGGTGTCTTCCAGAAACTGGCAGTAGGACTGGGAGTTGAGCTTGACTCCATCCTCAACCCGAAAAGGCCCCACAAGCTCATCTTTGATGATACCAGCCCAAACCAGTACTCCACCTCCACCTTGCTGGCGTCTGAGTCGGACTGGAGCTCTCTGCCCTTTACCAATCCAGCCACGGGCCCATCCATCTGGCCCATCAAGACTCACTCTCATTTCATCAGTCCATAAAACCTTAGAAAAACCAGTCTTGAGATATTTCTTGGCCCAGTCTTGACGTTTCAGCTTGTGTGTCTTGTTCAGTGGTGGTCGTCTTTCAGCCTTTCTTACCTTGGCCATGTCTCTGAGTATTGCACACCTTGTGCTTTTGGGCACTCCAGTGATGTTGCAGCTCTGAAATATGGCCAAACTGGTGGCAAGTGGCATCTTGGCAGCTGCACGCTTGACTTTTCTCAGTTCATGGGCAGTTATTTTGCTCCTTGGTTTTTCCACACGCTTCTTGCGACCCTGTTGACTATTTTGAATGAAACGCTTGATTGTTCGATGATCACGCTTCAGAAGCTTTGCAATTTTGAGACTGCTGCATCCCTCTGCAAGATATCTCACTATTTTTGACTTTTCTGAGCCTGTCAAATCCTTCTTTTGACCCATTTTGCCAAAGGAAAGGACGTTGCCTAATAATTATGCACACCTGATATAGGGTGTTGATGTCATTAGACCACACCCCTTCTCATTACAGAGATGCGCATCACCTAATATGCTTAATTGGTAGTAGGCTTTCGGATGATGTGGACAAAATACTCATTTGCCTAATAATTCTGCACTCCCTGTATTTACAGGACTGTGCAGATGCACTCTCGTTTACTCTCCTGCGGCTATGCTTCATCAGCTCCAGTAGTGTATAGAGTTTAGGGATTTCCAGTGGAGCTTCGCATATATCCAACCTAAGTCATTATTGTTTTCTCTGTGTGACTTGTTCCTAGTTTAGTTATCTGTATTTCTAGTTCTTGGTCTTGTCTCTGTGTGTCCTCCCCATCATCTCCTGTGTTATGCCTTCCTGTAAAGTCTGTCTCGTCTCCTGGTGTAGCTGCATGCCCCTCGCTCTCTCTTTCCTGTTTTCCCTGGGTTTTGTCTGTCTGCATCCCGGTGTGTTTCTCCTACTTCCTGTTTTAATTTGACAGTCTCTTGTCTTGTGTGTTCCATGTTCAGCTGTGCTTCCCCTGTCTCATTAGTTAGATTATGTTCAGCTGTGTTTCCTCGTTTGCCCTTTTGTGTATGTGCGCATCACCATTTGTCCTTTGTCGCGATCTCCCTCATTCCACGCTGTGTGTTCTGCCTGCTTGTTTAGTTCCTGTTCAGTCCAGTTTGGTTTTTGTATAACTGTAGTCCAGCATAAAGCTGCATTTCAAGTTTAGTTTTGTCCACCAGTCTGCATTTTGGGTCCTCCAATCCTGCCTGCCTCACATAGCTCATAACAATAACTGCACCCATGTGGGTTTGCAGAGCCTAAATCTACAATAAGGTGGCTTTTACATCATATTTGATGTATAAGCTGATTGGATATTTGCAAAGCTACATCTCAGACTTGACAGGCCTCAGTTAGAGTGTTAAATGCTGAAGTTCATGGCAGTACCATTAGAAAAAGACTGAACAAGTAGGACATGTCTGGAAGAGATACCAGGTGAACAAGGCACATCTTAAGTTTGCAAAGTTACATCTGAACAAACCGCACAACTTGTGGCACATATCAAAGTGGAGATGTCTGGCCATAAAGCAAAAAGTCACATTTGTAGAAAGCCAAACACTGCATATCAGCACAAAAATCTCATCATAGCAACTGCAAAGCATGGTGGTGGAGGAGTGATGGTTTGGTCTTCCTATGCAGCCACTGGTGAACTGTCCAGGCAGGCACTTTGCAGTCTCTGAGTGCAGTCTCACGCACAAAGTATTCTAGAGTAAAATGTGTGGCCATCTATTCAACACATAAAGCTTTGCCTAAAGTGGGTCATGAAACAAACACAGCAGCAAATCAAAACCAGAAAGGCTGGAAAAGAAAAGAATCAAGGTGCTGCAATGACCCACTCAAAGCTCAGACCTGAACTTGACGGAAATAAGAGGTGAGAGGAAACAAATGGTTGCAAACCTCAAGAGCTTGGGGGTTGTATTTGATAGTAATTTCACCTTTGAAAAACAGATTAGCTCAACTGTGCACTGGTCTTTTTTCAAACTGAGGCTTTTCTCTAAGGTGAAGGCTGACTTTGAATGGGCGATTCATGCTTTTATTACATCCCAGCTTGACTATTGTACCTCCTTATATGTTGAAGTTAGTCAGACCTGCCTTGCAAGACTGCAATTGGTCCAGAAAGCTGCAGCTTGTCTTCTGACACAAACTAGAATACATGAAACTACTTCCCTTGTGCTTGCCTCTCTTCATTGGCTTCTTGTTCACTTCAGATTTGATTTGAAAATGTTATTGTTGACTTACAAATCTCTGAACAGACAGGCTCCTGGGTATTTGTCTGACCTCTTGCAGCCTTATGTGTCCTCTAGATCTCTTAGATCGAATGATTTTTAGCTTTTAACCATACCAAGGTTTAGGCTGGTTCACAGAGGTGATCAGGGGCTTAGGGTAGCAGCACTTAAACTGAGGAATAGTCCGCCCCTACACATCAGACAGGCTCCTACTGTCAATCTTTTCAAATCATATCTAAAAACACATTTGTTTTCACTGTTTTTGCTTTTAATACAGTATGAGAGTTATTTGGTATTTGGTACTAGTTATTTTGTATTTCTGTACCACCTGTAGCACTTTGGTCAACATTGATGTTGTAATTAAATGTGCTATATAAATAAAAACGATAACAATAACCACATTGTGAGAGACTAATAAAGTCTCCCAGAATCCTGTAAATATTGAGCAATGTTGGAGCAGAGCATTATGGGTAAGGCGTCAGTGAATACAATTTTGCCTCCAGGCAGCAAAGATCGGGGGATGTCCTGGCTTGAGTATTTGAATTCTAAGAAAACAGTAGTCCCCACACAGACATCTACATCAACAATATTTTACATATGCAAGTAACACATGCTCCAACCTGGGCGTACCTTCCAATTAATTTATAGGGAGAAAGAGGTGAAGGAGCACTCTTTACATATTTATTGCCGCTGAGAACATATATCTGTCACTGGAGCTAAACGAATATGATAAGAAAACACACAGACCAACAGGTGTGTTTCGTCTTCCTTGGAGGATATTAAAATGACTTTGTGGAGACTCACGCAAATGAAAAGCAAATATTTACCATAAGACTTGGTCTTTATGCACCATATAGTCAGACCTGTTTGTCTTCATAAAATTAAAAATACAAGTACACACACACACACACACAGTTCCTTGTAATATCCAGTTCCTGCTCAACTGCTTGCTGTGGTCATTTTTTGCAATTTCCTTTGAACATCCTAACAGGCCTCCTTTATGGATGCTCACTCTGGATTACAGCTCAAGGGGGCTGTTACATCACTTTTGTGAATGTGTGCGTATCTGTCCAATAGCGACAGTGGGGGGTGGAGGGGAGTGAGAAAATAAGTGAGACGCCACAGTTGAGTGCGAGTGGGCGGTATCTGTCAAATAAATTCTGTGTCACGATTGCTGCTTTCTTAGATGTTAAATCCTCGAGCCAGGACATCCTCTGACCTGTGCTGCTGCCTGGAGCTGAAATTGCCTTCACTGGGGCCTTACCCATAATGCTCTGTGCAAGATAAGACCTCCCTCCCCCCACCCCAAAAAAAAGCACCTGATTTTTATGAGCAGGTGGCACGACGTTCACAGCACGTGGCGCACCATTCTCACAGAGGACTTGACTTTTTCATTGTTCACAAGTCCTGATCTGCTATAATAATCTGCTTCTGCGAGCTGTGTTTCTTTGTGTGTGATGATCATTTTGCAGCACATTTACAGTTGCCATAGCCTTCCACCATTAGCAGCTATTGGCTTATGCAAAGCTTACATCATACGCGCATTAATTCATTCGTGCCTCAGGGAAACTGTTGCGACAAAGGGAGCTGGAAAGAAGACCAGTGACACGCGGATTGCCGCAGGAAACTGTCTCTTCCCACTGTGGCAGTAAGAAATAGAAACAGTTAAACATTTAAACCCCAGCAGAAAACGTCCCCCACACTTTCATTAAATCTTCATGCCGTGGTTCTCTCTTACAATGCAAAGAGTCCTGCTGTGTGTTTGTGCGTGAAGCCGAGAGGGAGAGCAGAGGGAAAGTTTGCTATGTGAGCTCTCTCTGTTTCATGTCCATTTGAATTGCGCTGTTATTCAGCGTCGCTCCCTGACTGTTATGTGCAATTACACAGGATGGAAATGGTTTTGCCACTACACGCGCAGACGCACACACATGCATACACACATACACACTTGCACCAGCAATCAGTCAGGACTCTAACTCCCACAACAACATTGTAATTCTTCTTTGAGTTCAAACAGTGGTGTGAGCGGAGAGGAAGAGACAGTGATGAAATGTTTTGTTTGCGTATGTACATTTATGTGTTTTCTTTGTAAACTTTGTTTTGTTGTTTTTTGTTGCCTTGAGGCAAAGCAGACATAGCTATATGTTTTTATGTTTTATATGTTAAGCACGTGGAGTTTAAATAAAATTGCTATTGCCATTTGAAGAAGCCAAACTGTGTCACATCTGGGGTGGTGCAAAGCTTACAGCAGGGTTCAAATCCACCTCAAATCCAGTTTGCATGTTCTCCTTGTGCCTGCGTGGGTTCCCTCTTGGCACATACCTTTAAAGAAATGAAGGTGTTCAGGCTTTATGGGCCTTATTAGTGCAATCAGCAGTGCAATAAACAATCAGCCCTGATGCCACCCTTCTATGTGTAGGAAATATGTCAGCCTTATATAATGTGTCGAGACCTGCAAGAAAGTCCCTGTGTAGGCGCGCTGGCTTCCTCTCACAGTCTAAAGACATGCTCAGGAGGTTAACTGGTGATTCTAAGCTGGCCGTAGTTGTGAGCATGAACCGTGTGCTTCGGTGTGCGTGCTAGTCGTGCAGTAGACTGGTTAACTGTTTAGGGTGTACCTTGCATCTCATCCTACAAGAGCTGTGATACACTCCAGCCTTCCTCTGACATCCTAAATCGGATAAGTGGAAAGAAAAGCAATGGGTTGCTCATCCATCAATCTTCTTCAGCTTATCCGCGGCTGGGTCGCGGGGGCACCAGCCTAAGCAGAGAAGCCCAGACCTCCCTCTCCCCAGCCACCTCCTCCAGCTTGTCCGGGGGAACACCAAGGCGTTCCCAGGCCAGCCAAGAGATATAATCTCTCCAGCATGTCCTGGATCTGTCCCGGGGCCTCCTCCCAGTGGGACATGCCCGGAACATCCAGGAGGCGCCCAGGAGGCATCCTTGTCAGATGCCCGAACCACCTCAACTGACTTCTTTCGATGTGGAGGAGCAGCGGCTACTCTGAGCCCCTCCCGGATGGCTGAAATTCTCACCCTATCTCTAAGGGAGAGGCCTACCAGGGGGCAAAAGCTTCCGGACAACATAGCCGGTGGGATTCCTGGGACACAAACCCCTCTACCACAATAAAGTAGCGATTCATGGAGGGGTAAAATTCATCCTATAATTAATAAATTTTTTTCTGCTCTGTTCTGTTTTTTAAAACCCAGCTTGAACAATTTAAAGAAAACTGAAGACACTACTGATTATGTCTGATTATTATCGTCATTATTGATTCAATTACAACGTTGTTGACAGGAGGCCAAGCTAGAGGTGACAGAGTTGAAGATGCTCAGATTTTCAGTGGGTGTGACCAGAATGGACAAATGAGTATATCAGAGCGACGGCTCGGGTTGAGCAGTTTGGAGGTAAAGTTAGAGGAGAGGTAGTGGATATACTGGACAAAGGAAGTTGAATATGGAGCTACCAGGCGGGAGTAAAACGGGAAGACCTCAGAGAAGATTCATGGATATAGTGAGGGAGGGTTGGTGTGAGAGAGGAGGATGTTAGGTATACATAGAGATGCTGGCAGATAATCGACTGAGGTGAGATGAGAAAAGAAGGAGAAGATGGAGAAGACGGGTGTTAGTGTTGAGATGTTTGGCATAAATGTGTCACGGCGAGTGAGATGAGCCGTGTGGAAAATAAAGGAGGATCCAAACGCAGGCACTTGTATGGGTGTGAGGGTGGTTTATTAAACACAAAAAGGAAATGGACAAACGGCGAACGGAGCAATGACTAAACTAAACTGGGAACAAACTAACTATAGAACACGAACCTGGACATGAATGAGAGCGGGCGGAAACAGATGATGGTAGACTGCAGGGAAACACACAGATGACGCAGGGTGGAAACACAGACGGACCAGCAACTACAATGACGGCAGACATGACTTAAATACACAGAGAATCACAGGGGAATTACACACAGGTGGTGGACACAGCTGGGAATAATCAACAAGACGAGACAAAGGTAAAACTGAACACACTCACATGAGACGCAGACCATCACAATAAAACAGGAACAAGCAACCATCACACTAAGACACAAACTCGACATAGAGAGACAGACAGAAAATGGCACATGGAGCTAGACAAATACTAATCAGACACAACTGAAGAACAAATCCTAAACACCACAGAAACATGAAACTCAAATAATAAACATCATCATAATCAACACTACAAGAGAACAAGAAAACAATCCCTGATGCAAACTAAAACCAAAACATAATAAAACTCAAACTACTGGGTCCGACGGACCCAGAACCGTGACAAAATGATGTTCTGCCTGATAAAGAAATGAGGTTCGCTGTGATGTGTTCAAGTGTAAAGTGAGGGAAAGGTTGGGAGCTCATTTGTGAATTTTCTGGCCTCCAGAAAAAAAACAAAAAATCCCACTAGCTTCTTATTATTCTTTTCAGTGATATTCAGGTGGCTGACTTGATTTTCTGCTTTAGCTTGTTTACAATTTTACTTGCTGATCTGTGGCTGCAGAGGTTTGTGCTGATTTCGTTTCTAGACCTGCAGGGTTTCAGTACATTAATTTACTCCAAACTAGCCGTGTGCAGTTGTCGTGCCGGCGATATGAAATGTTTACGAGGAGAACGTGATGTAGAAAGCAAACATGTTGCGCAAACAGTGAAATCCCCGAGTGTGATGTTCAAGCAAAGTGTGAGCCCCGCAGGCTAATGTAGCGCGCATAAACAGTCCTGGGTGCAAAGGTAAAACAGCAAAAACTGTTCATTTCAGTCTTGCTGATACGCTGTGTGCATTTTTTCTGTTTTGGCATTCATCAATACTGCATATGGTCAGCTATATATGGTGCAATGGGCTTGTTAAAAGAGGATTCTGCTGCACTAGCCTACTCCTGACCTGAGTCATTCAAATTTAATGATTTAATCAAATAAAGTCAAATACTCTCTTGGATTGTCCACCTCATGATTTGCATCCTATCTGACCTTTATGTTGTAAAGTAAGAAATATGAGCTTAGTATTTTTTTTTCAGTCTCTGTTGATCACTTCAATGCGGAGAGAAAGAACATCCAGGTCACAGCTGTTTGTTGCTTTCTTGTGTGAACTTTCACTTCATTTACCTATAAATTTATATAGGTTTAGTGTTAATACTGTAATTACATGCCATGTGAATGCTCTCTACAGACAGCATTGACACAGTTTCTGTACAGTGAAATTAGTGCAGAGCTGCAGGTTTTACAACTAACCCTTATCACCCTTTGTTTAATGGTAATGTGAAATCCTTTATTAAGGTAAAGTAACTCTTATCTCTTTGCTGCAGTGTTGCCTCAAACGTGGACCAGGTCCTAATTGGCTGATTATAGTTTCAGCACTAAAATCACGAGTCTCGTGAGTTATGATTTATTTCAATATTTACACCGGGAGGTGTGCAGTCTCGTCAGATGTCTGTATAGCTTCTCACTGCCCATCAGTACCTATGATCCTGTGCTGCAGTGTGCTATTTGATAAGGCTGCTTAGCATTCAAGAGGAATCCTCAGCACTCAAGTACTCTCAGTATTATGCTTTTAACTCATTCCCCCCTGAGGAGCAGTGGGATCGAGAGAGAGGAGGGAGTGGAAAGAGAGGCAGAAACAGAAGGATCCTTATGGGAAGAGTGAGATTTCACAGGACAAAAGCGCCGTTATTGAATTCTTGTCATGATTCTTTGTATAATAGCCTCCACTATCCAGCCCCCAAGATGCATTTAAAGGCTTCCACAATCCCACTCCCATCGGCCGGCGCTGGCTGGATGAGCCTTGCTGTGCACAAGCCCTTGCACTGTCCCGCCACTTGCTGGATGTCGCTGAATGCCTCTATATTGGATTAGACTTTCTGTCCCTTGAGCAGAGCTTAGAAAACAACCCAGTGCAACCCATCAGTATGTGAAAACACAAACGATGATCATTTTGTACGTGGTCTTCATACTAACGACCAGAGAAAGCGGTACCCCGTTAGGAAGGGAGGAAAAGTGTACCTGAGCCTTCACTGCATGCTGATTGTCTGGCCGTGGGAGCTATGATGAGGCCTGATTGCTGTGTGATTTGAGCATCCTCAGACCAACAGCTCATCAATATCCCTTGCAGTAACACGCTGCACTGCAGCAGGACGCGGGCATCGGCGAGATGAATATTTATCAAAGCCATGAAAAGACGAAAAACAAATATTTGCTGCAGAGAACAGACAGAGGCCAAAATTCCCCTCATCAAAAATGACCCTTTAATAATGTGGTTTCTACAAGTTGTTGGTGAATTAAAGGATGCTTTGGTGAATTAGCTAAAGTCTTGTGTTGTTGTGAATTTAAAATGATAGTCTGCTAATCTGCTGGGATTCATTAACAGCCTCAGACAGCCACCAGGATTGCAGAGTGAAGAGTGAGGGCAGAGCCCAGAAGAAGCAAACACCGAGGAGACAGGCTGATTTTATCCTCACCCTATCTTGAGACACAACTTCCCACTCCCCCCACCTCCTTTTTTTCCTTGCTTTGCCCTCCTCTGCCCAGTTAGGATGGGGAAAAAACGCCCGCCTCCCAGCTTATTAAACCCCCGAGTCTCTACAGGAAGAATTTTTGATGCGTAGACGATTTACATAAGGAGGCAAATTTACTCAATTCTGTGCTCATTTCCTTGTGCCCTTCTTTATGCAGCATATTTGAGTCTGGCTTTGCACAGTATTGTCCTGGCATCGGTAATCATTTTTCCCCTCTCTGTTTCTTTGCTCCGATTAACACAGAGTGGCGTCTTTGCAACAGGCCACATTTGATGTGCTGGCTGTGATTAGTGCATGTTAAAAATACCACCCTGCTACCCTTCCATTTACTTGATCCTGCCTTCTGTCTCTTCTTTCTGTCCACCTCTCCCACTCTGTCTGTGTTCGTTTTTTTTCCTTCTAATTTCTCAGCCACACAGCTTTCCTTTGTCTCTTTCTCCCCGTGTGATTAAAGGCTTTCCTTCAGATGTATTTTTTATCAAATTCTTCGCCTCTTTGCTGTGATTATGTTTTTTTCTTCTTCTCTTTTGTCACGCTTTGTCTGTTTTCTGCCAGAGGTCCATGTTTGATTATAGCTTAACTCTTTCTGATTACGACCTCTTGTCTCGGTGAGTGCTGCTGTCTTCCTGGCACTCCCCACCACCACCACCACCCCCACCTCCCGCCGGCTATAGGGTGACCTTGGTAGAAAAACAGAGACAGAGACTTATCTTGTTACAAATGGGAAAAAAGACAAAAGTACAAAGATACATGTAAGAAATTATAATAGAAATTTTAAGGTTAAGCGGAATCGAAAGGATTAATAGATGGATACATTTTTCCCTGAGAATTCATTTAACTGGAATAAAACTCATATATAATTCTCAAAGTGTTACAATATCTCAAAGTTATTATTCTATAAAGACAATAAGTAATAAATCAACAACAAATACTGTGCTTGTTTCTGATGTTGGTCACAGCAGGAACAAGCATGACTGTCCTTACGCTTTAACTTATTACAAATTACTGCTAAAGAGACAGACAGTGAAAGTGGACAGTATATCCTCGGTTTCTTAACATGAAACTCATTGTTGCAGCCAGAAGCAGCACAAATGTGCTCCCCTTAAACTGATTTTTAGCTCTTATTTTTCTCTGAGTTATCCATTCTGTCACTAGTTAGCTAGCATAAACTAATGTGAGTCTATTAGCTTCAACCACCCACATGACGTCACATTTCTTACTGACAGAACTTGAACTTTAATCACTTATTTCTTTAATCCATCTTCACAGACAGAGTTTCATCTATGTTGGTTTTTGAGAGCAGGGCTCAGTGGTGTAAATTAGCCTCTAAATGTGGCGCATTTCATGTCCCCTTCAATTAGAAGGAAAAGCCTGCACAGAAATAAACATATGCAAATATGACTGGGTAAATGTATCTAAAGTACTAAGACTAAGAAAGTACTCAGTGCAGAAAAACTGCTCCTCTTGGTGCTGTTAAGTTAACAGTCTGATGTTGCTAATTGATTTCTTGTTGCTGGTTGAGGTGGAGCAAATCCTGATTCTGAAACAAAACAATAATTTTCCATCTATTGTTTATTGCCCCAATCTGATGATTTTTTCCCAGTTAATCAGTTATTTGTTTGGCTTGTAACAATTCAGACAAAACAAACCAGAGCCTGAAGCAACACAATCAGCTTGTATTGTAAAGTCAACAATCGATCAAGCTAATACTAAAAATGAATGGGAAACAGTTGTAGTTGTAAATATTTAGAGTATATGACAGGAAAAAGATCTTGAATTAATTAAATTAAATCATTGTCAACTGAGTGAATTTTTTATCTGTCATTTTGAGTCTGTATTAGTTTATAATGTCGACTAGTTTAATTCCTAAACAGGATTACTGCAGGATGTGACATTTAACTGTAGTGGCTTAACGAGAGGGAGTCAGGTGGAATTGGGAAGCTGCAAGGAGTAGAGGTAATGAAGGTAGATGAGTTTAAATACCTGGGGTCACCATCCAAGGAAATGGTCAGTGCACAGGAGAGGTGAAGAAGAGAGTGCAGACAGGGTGGAGTGGGTGGAGATGAGTGTCAGGGATGATTTGTGAGAGAAGGATGGCAGCCAGAGTGAAAGGGAAGGTTCACAGGATGGTGGTATGATGTATAGATTGGAGATGGTGACGCTAACAAGAAAGACAGACGTTAAGCTTTTAACTGGGAGCGACTCTGATGGACAAGATTAGAAATGAGCACATCAGAGGGACACAGAGCATAGAGCAATTTGGAGATAAAATTAGAGAGGCAAGCCTGAGGTGGTTTGGACATATGAGGAAAAGTAGTGAAGGAGGTCATGTAGAGGGTTGGTGTGACAGGGTAAGATGGAGGCAGATGATCCGCTTAAGAAAAAGGAGGAAAAAAGAAACTGCAATTGGAGCAAATTCATCACAGGCTACAGTATTTAATTTATATAATTTATTTTTATACTAGTGATATAATATAGCTGCATGACAAACACGCAGAATTAATTATATTAGGGAACTTTACTAAATGTATTTTAGTTACATGGCACCACTAGTTAGGGTACAGTGGGTAAGCTGCCGGCTTATGATCCATAATACAGTCGAGTATCTCTATTTTTAGCAGCTTTGAATTAGCATCAATTCCCATTGGCTGTGGACCAGGTGTCACAGATTTGACCAAAGAGGCAAATCCACGAGCAAGTCCAGGTGTCAGCGCTGGTGCAGACATTTCTGTAATAGCTGGAGGAATGGGAGCACAGAGCAGAGATTATAAAAGAAAGGGGAGAACTATTTCAGACCACCAACTACCAACATAATTTCTCTTTAAAGCAATTGTACTTTGACTTCCTGAAAAGTTGCAAAGGTTTCAACATCGGATAGCAGGTTGCTGTAGAAGACGGCCCTTTTCCTTTGAACGTTGCAAGAAAACCCCAGGAACACGCTTCAAAAAGACAGATGAAAGAAAAGCAGAATCTGAGATTGCGTTGAGTTACAATACGTAGCGGAAGAGAGACCCGACACTGTGGCTTTGACTCAGGAAAAATGCTTTAAAATACGCCACTAATGGAACAAGAACTTAAATATAAAAGGAGATTTTTTTAGCGTAGCGTGTTTGCCGAATCTCTTTGAAAGCAGAACAGGACCAGATCTCATTAAAAAAGAAAGAAACAATTTAATCAAAGCTAATGAAAGAATGAAGGGACTGTAAATTAACACTCATTAATTAATAATCTGCTGAGCTTTAATTAATAGCATAAACTCATAATAGGCTGTTCATTTCCAAATAGAGGAAGACTTACATTAACAGCTATGGAGTCGGCAATGATTCATGCATCAACTAATGCATTTTGTGCATTTTGAAGTGTTACATCAAAAAAACATGTTCTCCAAAGATGAGCAACACCAGCTGATTCCTCTGCTTGGACAGTGATCTTTTTATTAAAATAATCCTTTGATGTTCACTGCATCAAAGAATACTTTCACCTTATCGCAGACCTTAACTCCCTTCATAATCTATGAACATAAGGGTAGAGAATAGATGTAAAAGCCCTCGAGCAGAGCGTTTGGCACTGTCTGAAAGAATATCAGTGAGAAGCAGTTCCTCTCTTCTGCTGTCCCTCCTGCTGATTGCATTTTCAGACTTATGATTCCTTTGCAGCGCAGGCAGATATCCATCAATCCAAGGACAAACTCAGAGCCGCGCTCTGTGTCTACATACTGCGTTGTAGGTGGAAAGGAGAGCGAGAAAATTAATGTTTGCCCTGTGGAATTACATTCTCCCCCTCTTACTTTACCTGCTGTTCGTTGACAGAAGAAAAGAGAAAAAAAAACACCCCAAAGTAATGAGCACAGCGCTGAATCGCTGAATGTACGATATTATCAGTTGCACAATCTGCAAGCGGCTGATTAACTACGACTGAATGCTCATTTTATGACAAAAACAAGATCTTGTCCACAAAAATGTGTGAATTGGTATATTTTTCTAATCTATCAGGGCACAGTTATGAGTTGAGGAAGAAGCTCAGGTAGTTTTTCTCTCTCCGTGTAATAGAGCAGATTTTTGTGTTTGAGAGAGGTTTCATGTTATCATGCATATAGTCAGGGAGACATTAGAGTCAGCCACATTCACCATCATCTGGGCATCACAAATGTTCATGAATTTCACTGTTGGAGCTTGGCCATTTTATCATATTCTAAATTACACACAGGGTGTCCTCTTGGTTGGGCAACAGTGACAGGGTTTCCTCCCAGATGTGGCCACCTAGGGTGTCCAGATCTCTCTTATCTTCGAGTTAATCTGGGGTTACATGAAGACAGTGAAATAACCTAAATACTCAAAGCTGACTTCTCTCTGTAAACTGTGCAAAGTGACGTCACATGTAATGTTTTACAGACATAATGTATAAAACATTTACACAAAACTGAATCTGGATGATGCGTTTTATGTTCCACACTGTGTTTTTAATATTGTATTTGTGGGGGTAATTCAACTGTCACAACTGCTTTTAACAGATGGCTTACTTGCAGAAACCACCAGGGCTGGTTGAAGGACTTCCTCGTTGTGATTAAACCTCTTGATTTGGAGGTTTTTTGACTTTCTAGTTGTCTTCCTCCTCTCTTTTGTGCAAAGTCTCCCTCAGTGATGTCATTCCTGTTTTATTTCTGTAACCTGTGTCTAGCGTGTTTGGTATTTATTAAATGTCCCTTGTCAATTCTGTGATTAGTTTCAGCTTCCCTCATTATGTTGTGTATTTATTGTCATTGTTGCTGTCTCCCCTTGCCCTTTGTCTAATGTCTCACTAACTGTGCTGAGCCTAGTGTTTTCCCCTGTGCTTTCTCATGGCTTATGGACTTTTGTTACCTGTTTCTGGATTGCCTCTTACTTGTTATTTTTCTTGGAATAAACGCTCAGCATTACATTCAGACTTCGTCTACCACATCCTGCATTTGGGTTGTCAATATTTCAACACAACTCACACAGCACAATACATATTTTCTTTAGGGATTAATAAAGCATTCAGATTCAGCTGGTAGAGCTCATAGGAGGACAAAAGTGAGATGGCCACAGAGGTTCAAAGCCACAGGGAAGCTCTGCTAAAGGAAGACTTGCTCCTACTATAAATGAAAGTCATTCATCATTCTTTCACTGCAGATGGGTCTAAGTTATCAAACTTTCTTCTTTTCCTCCTTTCTCCATCTGTCATATCCATCTCACTGCATCCATCATTCCCAGTTACCGCCTGTCTCCGACTCCACATTTCTGCCACTCTTCCTCCACATTTTAATGATAGCTCTCTATTGTTATTAGCACTCTTCAGTGTTGTTTTCTTGTCCATTAGAAGCACTCAGTTGGCAGCACTTCTTAGCAAAAGTTACTTAAGCTCCATTTTTTCCTCCTTTTTTTAATCAAGTCATGAATTGATTAATGACTATTATAATCAGAAATCAGTGAACAGCTTAACCAGCTCTGAAATGCTAACAACAAGATAGAATAATGTTAACATCCTGATGCTCAGAAGTTCCACCTCTCCTAATAGTTAGTACAGTAATGTACAGATGAAGTTGATTGGAGTGTCCTTAGCTTTTCATGTATTTAGTCATATTCCTAAGCACTAGAAATAAAATTAAAGACTGACCCTAATGATGAGGTTCAGTCTTTATTATGCTGATACACTCTTTATATGTACTGTTAGAAAAAACATCCTTAAAAAAACAGTAATATTCCGGCAGCTGGAAAAAAAATACTACCGTAAAATAACAGAAAATAACTTATTCATAAAAATAAGGTTATTTCAAGTAATGAAAATACAATTTGTTGCCCTAATTTTACATGGGATTTTGCCTTTTTCAAGTGCTTTTAAACATTAAATTAGGAACAATTTAATGTGACTAAACAATGAATTTACCTATAAACAAGGTCAATGAATGCGGCAATATGAATAATAATACTTAAATGTACAGAAATATACAGTTAACAGTTGGTTTAAATAATAATGGATTGCATTCATATAGCGCTTTTTGAGACCCTCAATGCGCTTGACAATTCCACTTTATAATTCTCCTCTGGCCAGCACCAGTAGGTGAAGTGTCTTGCCCAAGGAGACAACGACTGAGAGTGTCCGAGCCGGGGTTCGAACCGGCAACCTTCTGATTACAAGGCGAACTGCCAACTCTTGAGCCACGATTGCCCTGAATACAGATACATTTAAAAAACAAGAAAATTATGTTTTATTACATTACAGTGATTTTACGTTAATTTACATTTGAAATGTGAAATCACAGTCTATTGATGTAAATTTAATGATATTCTTGTTAGGTGACGGCTGTGTGCGGACAGGGATAGGACCCAAGGTGCAGACTCCGGAGACAGAACTTAAACCAAAACAGCTTTAATGCTGAACGCAAACATAACATAACTGGAAAAACTCAAAAATAAACTAACACCAGCGGATTGACAAAACACACAGCAAAGTAAACGGTAGATCGCGACACTGACACAGAGAAACACTGGGCTTAAATACACAGAGGGAGCAATCAGGGAATGGGTAACAGGAGGGAAACACAGCTGGGACAAATCAGAACTGACGAGACCAAAGAAGCGTAAACTGAACACACTGAGAAAAGACAGAGACCTTCAAAGTAAAACAGGAAACGCATAACACAGACTGAACAAAAGACACAGGCTCATGAGCAGGCACTACAAAGGGAACAGAGACGTGGGAACAGGGCAGACACAAAACACTGACTGAACACGGGGATATAGGAACTTAAGATACACATAGACGCGAACTAGACAAGGGGATGCAGGTGATAGGGGAGACAGAGCAACTAAAGAAGACAGACCTAAGCCATAAGACAGAACTCAAAGAAACCAAAAACTAGACAGTATAAATAATATCGTAAACTCAAAAACCCTGGGTCGACGACCCAGGCATCCTAACAGTACCCCCCCCTTAAGGGCTGGCTTCCAGACAGCCCAAACCAAAACATCAAAATCAAAAAAACAAAAACAACCCAACCAGGGTGGGTGGCGGGGGAAACAGGATGGAGGGCTTGAAACAAAACAAGGAGCCAGAAACAACAACAAAAAAAAAAGAAGTGCAAAGTCCAAAACAACAGCACCAAGGCCCAGGCAAAGTCCAAAAGCAAACAAACAAAAGAGCTCACGAAAGGCGCAGAGGCCCAGGCAATAGTCTCAAAAAAGTTCAGGGGGGGCCGGCCCGGAGGCTAACGGCACAACAGTCCAAACCCGGGCAGGTCAGGGGGGCGGCCCGGAGGCTGATGGTCCAATAGCCCAGAAAACAGGTCAGGAGGCCGGCCAGGCGGGAGGCACCGGTGGCGACGGAGCAGATCAGGAGGCTGGCCGGGCGGGAGGCACCGACGGCGACCGAGCAGATCAGGAGGCCGGCCGGGCCGGAGGCACCGACGGCGACGTAGGTCAGGGGGTCGTCCATGACGGCAATGACGTCCAGTCATCGGCCGGACAGGACGTGCAGGACGAGCAGGCCGGACAAGATGTGCAGGACGTGCAGGCCGGACAGGACGTGCAGGCCGGACAGGACGTGCAGGAACAGACAGCATGGAGACCTCAGGAGCATACGAAGCTGAACACTCGGAGGCCGGACCAGGCGGAGCTACAGAGGCTGAGGCCGGATCAGGCGGAACTGCAGACTCGGGGGCCGGACCAGGCGGAGCTGCAGATGCAGGACCAGACGGAACTGCAGACTCGGAGGCCGGACCAGGCGGTGGAGCCGGTGGTGGCTGAACGGGCTCGCCAGAACCATCAGCAGACACTGGGACGTGCTGGCTGGGTCCTCCTGGACCCCCAGCTGACGAGGCAAGAGGCTGAACGGGCCCCTCGGATCCTCCAGCAGGAAGAGACGGCTGAAGCGGTTCCTCGGACCCTCCAGCAGAGACAGGAGGCTGAACTGGCCCCTCGGATCCTCCAGCAGGAAGAGACGGCTGAAGCGATTCCTCGGACCCTCCAGCGGAGACAGGTGGCTGAAGCGGTTCCTCGGACCCTCCAGCAGAGACAGGTGGCTGAACGGGCCCCTCGGACCCTCCAGCAGAGACAGGAGGCTGAACTGGCCCCTCGTATCCTCCAGCAGGAAGAGACGGCTGAAGCGGTTCCTCGGACCCTCCAGCGGAGACAGGTGGCTGAAGCGGTTCCTCGGACCCTCCAGCGGAGACAGGTGGCTGAAGCGGTTCCTCGGACCCTCCAGCAGAGACAGGTGGCTGAACGGGCCCCTCGGATCCTCCAGCAGGAAGAGACGGCTGAAGCGGTTCCTCGGACCCTCCAGCGGAGACAGGTGGCTGAACGGGCCCCTCGGACCCTCCAGCAGAGACAGGTGGCTGAACGGGCCCCTCGGACCCTCCAGCGGAGACAGGACGCTGAACGGGCCCCTCGGACCCTCCAGCGGAGACAGGAAGCTGAACGGGCTCCTCGGGCCCTCCAGCTGACGAGGCGTGAGGCTGAACGGGCTCCTCGGGTCCTCCAGCTGACGAGGCGTGAGGCTGAACGGGCTCCTCGGGTCCTCCAGCTGACGAGGCGTGAGGCTGAACGGGCTCCTCGGGCCCTCCAGCTGACGAGGCGTGAGGCTGAACGGGCTCCTCGGGCCCTCCAGCTGACGTGGCGTGAGGCTGAACGGGCTCCTCGGGCCCTCCAGCTGACAAGGCGTGAGGCTGAACGGGCTCCTCGGGTCCTCCAGCTGACGAGGCGTGAGGCTGAACGGATGACCGAGGAGAGGAGCGACGGTGGCGTCGCTTCCTTTTAGACGAGGGAATAGGAACCGGTGGAGAAACGGAGACCTCCTCCTCATCCTCCGACCACACAGCCGCCAGAAAAAAGGCAGGCGAACGGACAGGCGAACAAGGTCCCGGCTGGCGTGAGGAAGGGGAGGAAGCCTGCAGCGGCGATGAAGCAGAGTGTGCGTTGTCCTGCGGCAGCGGTGGGGAAGACGTAGTGAGGGAGAGAGCAAGCTCACTAGCCCTGACTTGCTCTCTCCAGGCAGTAATGGTGTTCCCCAACTCAGTGTCTTTAGCAAACTGGCTAAGCCGGGGATTATGCCGAATGATGGCCTCCACCGCACTCAGCCCCACTGCCATGGTCCTTAAATCCGGGGACCGGGCGATGCGGTCGAGCAGGCGCACCAGCCGCTCCATCTCGCCGTAGAACTCAAAGAAAAAGGAGTCTGCAGGGTCCATGTTCTGGTCGCGATCTTCTGTTAGGTGACGGCTGTGTGCGGACAGGGATAGGACCCAAGGTGCAGACTCCGGAGACAGAACTTAAACCAAAACAGCTTTAATGCTAAACTCAAACATAACATAACTGGAAAAAGGTCAAAAAATAAACTACACCGGCGGATTGACAGAACACACAGCAAAATAAACGGTAGATCGCGACACAGAGAAACACTGGGCTTAAATACACAGAGGGAGCAATCAGGAAATGAGTAACAGGAGGGAAACACAGCTGGGGCAAATCAGAACTGACGAGACCAAAGAAGCGTAAACTGAACACACTGAGAAAAGACAGAGACCTTCAAAGTAAAACAGGAAACGCATAACACAGACTGAACAAAAGACACAGGCTCATAAGCAGGCACTACAAAGGGAACAGAGACGTGGGAACAGGGCAGACACAAAACACTGACTGAACACGGGGATATAGGAACTTAAGATACACATAGACGCGAACTAGACAAGGGGATGCAGGTGATAGGGGAGACAGAGCAACTAAAGAAGACAGACCTAAGCCATAAGACAGAACTCAAAGAAACCAAAAACTAGACAGTATAAATAATATCGTAAACTCAAAAACCCTGGGTCGACGACCCAGGCATCCTAACAATTCTAGAAGAACAGTACAAAACTGTAAAATACTTTTATATTAGGATTTTTTTTTTTTTACAGTGTGCATGAATCTTGACTCGGTGTGCCGTGCATCTCTATGTTTTATTACAAATGCAAAGTCTCTGACTCACTGTTGCATTCTTAATCATTTTGTGGGCTGGCCATCACTGACCACTCAATGAAAACAGCACTAGTATATTTTCCTCTGTAGCTACAGTTCTGAGGTATGTGAGGAAAACAGCATTTTCTTACAATGCACATTGGACATATACTGATTTATAGAATGGGTAAAATTTGAATATATCTTTATCGCTTGGTGAATTTAAAAGCACAAGAAGGAATGTTTTTTTGAGAAGTCACTTGATGTTTTAATGTTTTATGTTATGGGCATTTTTATATTGTGCATTTGTGATTTATGTTTTTTGTTGTATTTGTAGCATTTCTGAGATGTTTTTATGGTTGCTACTCGAGTTAGGTATCTATTGTACAAAAGAATGCGATCTCAGTGGGAATTCCTGATAAAATAAAAGTAATAAATAAATAACAGTATATCTTGAATTAATTCAGCAAAATTCTAACTTCATAGCAATGCATGTAATGGATCATGAAAAAGCACACATTGTTAGGGGATGCTGTGTGGCAGGCAGGATGAGGACCCAAATGCAGGACTAGTATCGCAACAGCATAAACGAAGAGAGGCAGCTCAGCTGTGTGCTTAGAAACTAGATACAACAAACTTAAACTTGGGACAGGGAGTGACGAGGGACCCGAGGCACAAAATGAAACACAGCCGTGTGGGATGACCCTACAACAAGCCAAGGCAGACAGAGGACTTAAATACACAGCTGGAAGTAATCAGACACAATGAGACAGGGAGGAAACAAAACTGAATACATTGAACACAGGACAAGCAACTATCAAAATAAAACAGGAAACACATAGACAGAAACTCAGACTCTAGACATGAAAGCTTAACACAGTGACTGGGGAGACATATGAATAACCATGGAGACAGAACTTAACATGCACGGGAGACAAGAAAGGGTACACACACACACAGGCATGAAAAGGAGGCAGACTGGCAGACTAAAAGAAACAAGAAACTCAGAACTAGAAATATAAGTGATAAAACTAGGAAAAACAAGAAAACTGAACCACGAACAATATTAACTCACAGAAACTCCACACAGAAAGGCCCCAGCAGACACCTTTGCACTGTGACAGTAACGACAGCACCATCCTTTCTTATAAAATGTAGAAATTCATCAAATCCTTTGAGAAATGTTTTTTACAGGAGGAACTAGAAAAAAAATAATTAGAAAAGAATTTTCTCTGGCACACCGATACAACACAACACAACACACCAACAACAACATCATCTCCCAACTTCACAATATTTTCTTTACATCTTACATCGTTTGCATGTATCTTTGACCTCTCGTCGTTTTACTCGTGCATGCATCACCGGGGAAGCAGAAAGCTGTCTACCACTTTCTGGTTTCCCATCTGCTCAGTGGCCCTATCCTCCATCAACCCCCACCAAGAACATGAAACCAGAGGTATGTAACCCTTGTCTCTGGATCTCTACTGAGTCAGGAAGCCACAGAGGAAGTAAATTTACAGCTGTTTCCAACAGGAAACTGTAAAGAGGAAGTTTGGAGAGGCAGAGATGCCACATATGAGTTTTCATATACAAACTTAACACGAGTGGTGAAGACAGCAGATAACAGATGCTAAATGCATTCTAAATGCTATGTAAGACTTCAATGGTTAAATCATATTAATGCCTCCATTAAGTTATCCTACGATATTGCTGTGAAATACAGTAGAAAACAAGAATCTCAGTTAGTACTTTTTGAAAGAAAATATCTTAACGTGACCCTTCATGATGAACAATATTTTTGTGCTACTTTATTAATAAGCACATTACTTATGAGCTTTAAAAAAGACACTGTAATAAGATCCATGGAAAGATTGGAAAGAAATGAACAATACATCTGCACAGCTGTGCAAACACTGTGTGACATGATCAGGCTACACTGATCCAGTTATATGAGTAATTTAAGCTGTGGACTTTTGTGCCGTGGCTTAATCTTACTCATAAATACCTTATTATACCAATAAAAGTTAACTGTTTTACTGGGATGTGTAGATTTGTATTTCAGGAGTTGTTTCTGTCATTTTGTGTTTGTTTTTCACCTTGAACCTTTTTGTTATAAAGTGTAATTGTCATATGAAAATGTCTGACTGTACTTTGTAGTGGTTTTATGGGTGGACAGATGCAGAGTTGCACACTTTATCAATTAAAATTTTATTACTGTCACTTGATGGCTCTAAACTGTGCAAACCGTCTGCTGATCCGTGTCCGTCTGAACAGGAAGTCTCTGGCTTCTGTTATGAAAAACATTCGTCTCTCTCAGATCGAGAACATGATATTGTAGAGAAATGTAAATAAAAATTCTCAAGGTGGTTTATCTTTTAAATTAACCGTGAAAGAGTGTATGTATACATGCGAAGGCAGAAAAAAACCATCTGGAGGGAGGGAGAAAGACCAAAAGAAAATGTTTTAGAGTTAAAACACACATGAAGGCAGAAGCGCACAGCGCTGTGGTTGGGTGGGGTCACTGCTGCAGATGAGCAGGACCTTAGGGTCATGTTTTTCACTATGCTATAATGCTTATTCAGCCTTCTCCCTGCGGTGTGTCTGTAGGAGTATCTGAAGCAGCAGCCAGGCCTTGAGGGAATGTTCATTTCATCCAGCTGCTCTTTCATGTGACTGAACTCCTCTCAGCAGCTAGACTCTCTGAATCCCCATAGAGTTTGACTTTTTTTTCTCCAAGGTTAAAGAACACAGGCATAAAACACAGCTGAGTATCTAGGCTGAGTGTTTCAGTTGAATGTATCAGCCCAGGGAAACCCTGGGGAGCACTTATGCAGTCCGAGCCAAGAGACAGATTCAAGTCCAACATGAGTGATCTGATATGGCGTCAGATGAAGTTTACGATTACTTTATCACAACCAGAGAACATCAAATTATGGCTGGCTGTGTGGTCTGTATGTTTTCTAAATGCATACCTGAGAAGCAATCTGAGGAGGAGCTACCTTAAGTCTAGCGATGGTTTTATCTCCTCATAACAACTTCAGGGAGTAAGATCCCTTTGCAGCATTTGCAGTGTCACAAAGTTCACAAACCACAAGCTTCTTTTTGTAGAAATAAGTCATGTAAACACTGATTTGGGGCAAGTGTGCTTTAAAAAAAACTTATTTTTTAATGATGTCTTTTTGCTTCGCAGAGTCTAAAGTTAAAGTGACACTGGGTTAAATGAGAACTCATCTGAACGATCGCTAAGACAGGTCACAGATGGCACTGCACAGTGTTTCCTTCCTGCTAAAGTGTAGCACTCACTTAAATTCATCTTTCTTTAATGTTGTCCTCATGAAGTCCCACTAGTGCTCCTCTTGTGTTAACTTTAAATGACTGATTATGTAAGTGGCTTCCTACTGTGTCCTCAAAAGCGACAAGAGGGTAAAAGCAGCACTGACCAGTCTGCTGCCCATTTGCTCTTGATCCCTTATTTTTCTAAAATTCATGCATGAATAACTTATAGTCCACTTTACACTGCAGCTGAGGTAATTATTTTCTTCAACCACATCTATCTATCTATCTATCTATCTATCTATCTATCTATCTATCTATCTATCTATCTATCTATCTATCTATCTATCTATCTATCTATCTAGCAAGAACAGGGCTGTTGTTTTGGTCCATATTGACAGGAGATCATCACACAGTTGCTTCAGATTTGTCAGCTCAACATTAAAAGTGTGATGTGTGCACTGTCCTGTTCCTCTACTGGCTTGAGATCTGGCTTGAGATCGACAGCAATACTGATCGACAGCAATACTCAGGTAGGGAAGTGTTTAAACGATGCTCAGTTCGTTCCAAGTCTCAAAGTTGGCTAAGGAAATACCGCCTATACTAGCCTGAACCACTGACACACGATGGAGCCATGCCTTCAAACTAAAATTTGACCGTACTATCAAAATGTTGCAGCAGAAATTGAGACTCGTCAGACCAAAGAATATATTTCCAATCTTCTGTAGTCCAATATTGGTGAGCCTGCTCAAAATGCACCCCCAATTTCCTGTTCTTAGCTGCATGCCTTGGTTGTCATGAGTGTTTTGGTTTTCGTGAGTTACTGTTGCCTTCCTATCAGCTCAAAGACACCTGGACATTCTCATCTGACCTCTGACATTAGCAGGGTATTTTCTCCCAGAAAAATGCCACTCAGTGAATATTTTCTATTTTGTGGATCATTCCCTGTGAACACTAGAAATGCTTGTGTGAAAAAAAAAATCCCAGTAGCTAAGCGGTTTCTAAAGTGCTCAGATCAGCCCATCTGGCAGAAACAACCATGCCACGTTTAAAGTCTGACCTTCAACCGGTCATCTTGACCATGTCTACATGTCTAATTGCATGGCGTTGCTGCCATGTAATCCGCTGATATTTGTGATAATGAGGAGTTGAACAGCTGTACCTGATAAAGTGTAAATTAGTTCAAAAGAAATAAAAGAAATAAAATTAAAAAGATCTGACTATAATGGTCTTAACTGAATATTGGACTGATTCTCCCGAAATGTTTTCTTTGGAAGCCTGATTACTTCCACTGGAATTGTATGAAATTTGTTGTCTTTTAAAAATGTTTAGCATAGAGTACCCTGTTTTGTCAACTGGACTGCTGACTACTAATATTTATCAACCCTTTCTGTGATATGCCTTAGATAGTACAGCCATCTTAGACTCATCTGTCATTGCCTTTTCGCTCCAGCTCAGAAACCTCGTAGTGACAGAGAAGCCACTTCCTTTCTGAGCAATCCATTAATGTTTAAAGAAAGCAGTAAATGTGGAGCATGCTGAATAAAAACAATATTCTGGGGAAATTCCAGAGAGGCACTTGGGTTCACTGCAGAAACTACACAGCAAAATAACCTTTGATCTGCAGGTAATGGCTTCAGCTCTTTTTCTGTCTTGTTCCTTTTTTGTTAAACTGTCGATATTTTTCATACAAGGACTGCAATGTGGAACAAACAACAAATGCACAGATGTATGTTATTGTAGTTGCTTTAAATTGAGGGAACATCAATGTTCAGTCATGGGGTGAAAATAAAGTATTAAATGGTGCAATTATAATTTGATGTAATGTGCCAAATGCATCCAGAGAAAAACATGTCAAGAAAAAACAAAAACAAGTCAGCAGTAGTTGTTGTAAAAATCTACAAAAGAAAAAAAAGTGGAACTGCAAATTACATGTAAGCTAACACGACCTCTGTCTGTGATTTCACTTGTCTTTTCTTTACTTACTGCCAAAACACACCCCAGCTTTCTTCTTGCCGTCACCCCGCTACTAAAGTAGTCCAGCCAAGCATGAGATGGTTGTAAAAATGTTATCTCACACACAGGGTAACCTTTTAGGGGCATCATGCCAGGAAAACACTCCTACTGAAAGCCCTGAATAGATCAGTGGTGACACATGCATGCCCCACCCGAACTGGTCGTCACACTTGGATGAGTGCACAGAAAGAGCTTCTCATTCCAGGCTTTTAATGGCTGCCTGAAGCAGGAAGTCACATAGATTCAAAAAGGAAAACGCAGCATTCATTGTGATGATTCGTGATTTAGTGAATACACCTCCTGTCACTGCATATCTGAAATCAATCCTGAGAAGGATAATAACAATGTAGGAGGTTGCAAGTCCCTTGTGACACAATATTGGATTTTTGTCAAGCTGTAAAGTCTAATAATTTGATAGAAAATTGTGAATTAAATTACCAGTTCCACAGACTTCTAAAGATAACACATTATAGTTTCTCATCGTCAACAAATTGTTGAAATTAGCTGAAAAAAACCTGCTTTTTGTGTGCCTAGTATAGCTTATGTCCACTGTGACACACAACACAAATACAATTCCAGTCCCGGCCCCTTGATTTGTCTCTTAAAGAAAGCAATGGTAAGTCAGTTGCACATGCGGTGAGGTCTCTTTGTTACCATGAACACCGTAGTTTGTTTTGAATCCAACATACACCCTCCAAAAGCACATAATTTCCACATAAAAATATTACACAGCAGTTGCACTACTGACTTGTGGCTTGTTCAGAATTACTGTGAGATTTCCCAGCAGACATGACTGAAAAAATGACATCATTTCCACGTTCACAACTGGTTGTGGTAAAAACTGTACCGGAGACAGGGAGATGATGTTTTTAGCTTCATTTTGTTCTAACTGTTAAAATGGATGATAGAAAATAGATCTAGACATTAACGACAATCAGACAGTAAGGAGGAAGTGAAACTAAACCCGGCACCAGAGATACGTAATTAGCAATAACAATAACTTAAAACAGGAAACACGGAAACATGAATGAACTTAACAGAGGGGGTTCACACAGAGGAAGCACCGAGGGGACCAATCAAAGTCTATAAATACAAGCAATAAGCAGTCAAGACTAAAGGCTCAGGAAACTGAGGGAACCTACGCAATAAATATAACTAATAATAAAAAAACAATAATCATAAAGTAACAAAGCACAGCAACTCAAAACTCCAGCCAAATAAAAACCCAGGGATCATGATAGGATTGGCTCAGCACAGCAGCTCACAGTAAATTAAATTACCTTTATTGTCTTTATTGTATTAAACATTATAAAAGTGATATATTAGATATATTAATGTGTTTTAGTTGCATACCTACTTCAAAAGATAGAAGTTTATTGTTTATTACCATCAACAAATTGTCAAACTCCCCAACGCCCCCATCGGTATGGTTTTTCAAACATTTCCAGATATCGTGCTACATATCAGCATTTTGCGTGGATTTTTGCTTCCTTGGTGACATATTTTGCAAAAAAGAATTTAACAGGTGAATTCAGCTAAATAATTTGGAAACTGTAAAAAATTAAAAACGCTCCTCATGCAAAGTAAAGTACCTATTTGTGATCAGTTTCTGAGAATCATCATCAGAGCTGAGCACACCAGGTTCACTCAGATGTCTACTAAGACTCCTGCTGCAATGTAGTGCTGTCTTTGGTCTCTATATGTTAATTTATGTCATTTAACCCTCTACTGCATAGCGTTGCCCTGAGGCAACAAACCACATTTTCATGCCTTACGGTGGAGCTTCAAAAAAAAAAAAACTTCTTTTTTTTCAAACAATGTTACCAGGCACATCTCTTTCCAATAAAATGATGAGTTGAAGGTGGTGTGACTTTGATTTGGGGGGGAGGGGGGAGGGGGGGGGGGCCTTTCTGCAAGCTGCACTACATGAGAGACATTTCCATTAGGAAGCAAGATAAAGATCACTATTTTACATGTTTATAGTGAAATAAATGTATATTACAAAAATACTTGTATGTGCATGAATATGTTAAGAAGAACATTTGATTGTTTGTTCTACTTTTTTAAATTTATTTATACTGTAAAACTGTTCATTTTCATTCGTTGCCTCAAGGCAACACTGCGCAGTTAGCCCAATTTTTTTCAGGCAATATAATGCATTTGGATGTGTGTAGAGATGTGTTTGTGTGCATTTATATGATCATAGTCAATGTTTTTTTACTTTACAATCTACTCATAATTACAGGACATGGATGTAAAAACTTTTTATGCAAGGAAACCAAGGGAATGTGCACTTTCTGTCCTCAGAAAGTGAGGACAGTGAGCTTTCAGGGAGTGACAGTGAAGTAGAGGAGTGGATCCCTGAATGAGGTTTGAGGGACACTTAGGAGCTCAGGGGTCAGGGGTCAGTTGGTAAAGTAACTGTGTCTGTGTGTGTGTTAGTGCCCACATAGCAAGCAGGTCTGGCCAGGATCTGGTATCAAGCCGGCACTTTGAGTAATCTGGGAGAGTAGAAAAGCACTACATAAAAATCAGTCCATTCACTGTCTGAACAGAGTTTCGGCATGTTACTTTTGCACTGTTTTGCATGTTCTGGCACATGTTGTTGTTGCATGGCTTGATTAAGGTACACATTATGCTGACATCTGGGGCCAGAGCTGAAACCGTTCTGGGCCAGCACAGGGCCAGCAGTGTGTCTACAACTGGCCCGTGGCTGCACACCACCTACAGATGGCCCACATACCGCAATGAATAACGGCCCTTTAGTGGCCCAGATCAGGGGCCCGTTCTTCGTACCTCGCTAAGTAGGTTAGCCGGATTAGATTGTTGACGATTTCGCGTGATCCTGGATCAGTCGGTTCCCCGAAGCTCATCCGGGACTTGCTGTCATAGCAACAGAGCCGTAAGCGTAAACCTGCTCGGGAGCAGGTTTACTTTATGTAAACAGGATTAGATCGCGGCCACGCAGGTATGTCCGCTTCATTTATACGAAAGCAACAGCGATAAATAAATAACATCAATGTAACTGAAGATAATGCAGCACTTGATCCTTTTATTGATGTCACACAGATACATACAGGTCATTTCCTAAAAAAGGGAAATGTACTATTAACATTCTATTACATGTATGTGATTATTACAGATGTAATTCATATTTCAGAGTAGTAATTGTAAATTACTTCGTGTAATCAAGATGAGAGACCACGGCTATAAAAGCGAAGGTGGATTTGGGAAGCCTGTCGCAGCCATGTCCTGTCCGTTTACGCGAGCAACCCATTGCGGAAGGTGCAAGATTGATAAGGAGAGTCCTCAGAATTCAGCGTATATTGCGGGACAGACAGGATCCTTTAGCTCAGCGCGACAGTGTGCTCATTGAGAGATATCGATTTTCCCGTGAGGATATTATTTACTTAACCAACTTGTTGACGAGGGGGTGCAGGACCACCACCTGTCTTTTTTTGCTCTGCCCTTTTCTTGGTTGCTGTTATAAACAAACAAACAGATTATTTCAGGCTCTCTTTCCAAGAGACGAAAAGCAATATAAGTGATAAATATTACTATTCTGTAGAATATTCTTATATTTCACTTTTACTTGTTCCCATGTTCTAGTGGGTCCTGTTGTGGCTCTAATGTGAAAGAGGATATAATATAACAATATAATATAATGTAATATAATATTGGATAATATAGTGTAATATAATAAATCTACCCTACCGCCTACTGGTGTTGGCCAGAGGGGCCGATGGCGCAATATGGCAGCCTGGCTTCTGTCAGTCTGCCCCAGGGCAGCTGTGGCTACAACCGTAGCTGCCTCCACCAGTGTGTGAATGTGAGAGTGAATGAATAGTGGCAATAGTGAAATCCCTCACTCAGGAGTTCTTGCTCTGCTGCCGAAAAATACCGAGCCGAGCGCGCTCCTTCGACATTTTCGCCGACCAATCAGAGGGTTGCCGATCAATGTTTCTACTATCGATGCGTAGCCCCTTTTATGACACCCAGTGATGTCACATTACTGCGTCCAGCTGTACTAATCGTCAACAGCAGGTGTGTTCGGGGAACCGGATTAGCGAGCTCACGGTTAGCGCGATGATTTGATCTTGGATGTGTCATTTGATCTTGGATGTAGTAAGCGACGTACGAAGAACGGGCCCCAGGTTTGCCAGAGGTAATCCACACATAGGCCAGCACAGGACGACCAGGGTGTCTGAAACTGGCCTTGTGCTGGCCCATGTGTGGGCCACCTCTGGCAAACCAGGTCTGGGCCACCAAAGGGCAATCATTCTTTGCGGTATGTGGGCCATGTGGAAGCACATTGTGTGGGCCTGATCCCTGCCATACCAATATTGCTGTGTGGGTGTCAGTGTGTGTGGTCATGTATTACTTATTGTTGTGGGGACACAAATTTGTTTACACACTCATATTGTGAGGTCTCGCCTACTTTATGGGGACAAAATGCAAGGTAAATCATTCAATTTTAGGGTGAAGGCTTGAGTAAGGGTTAGGGTAAGGTTCAGGCAGGGACTTGTGATGGGTAGAGTCAGGATAAGTCTCCAGGAATTTAATGTAAGTTAATGTAATGTCCCCAAAAGTGATGGAAACACAACGTGTGTGTGTGTGTGTGTGTGTGTGTGTATGCGCGCGCACGTGCATGGGGTTAGGGTCAAATGTTGGATGCATTTTGGTGTTTCATTGTTTTGTGAAATGTTTACATTGTTTATTTGTTGTTTATTTATTTGTTCATCCTTGTTGTACTAATACAACTTATTATAGAATAACTTGGCATTTTACTACCCTTGTTGCACAGTGTTGCCTTGAAGCAACAAACCAATATCTGTTTGGGGGGGTCAGGGTGTCAAATTTTATGATTGATATATTATTAGGGACCCTAAAGCTCCCCCAAAATAGGGAGAAATATTTTTTTCCCCCCAAATTAAAAAGTCATGCAGTAGAGGGTTAAACCTTTGAATATAAAAAAAAATGATCACACACTGTCAGCTCTATCATTTACTTTATTACTGCTCTTGTGGAAAAGCCATAATGTTTAAAACATTAGACATCTCAGCACAAAAAACTAACTTGTCAGGCTAACCATTGTTCAGTACAATTCTGTGTTATAATACAATGGATTATTCATAGTCACTCAGGTATTCAGGCTACTTTCTCTTAACGTGCACACACTGTCAAACGATGAGCTGCCCTACATATTCATCCTTCACATTCAAACAGTCCAGTAGCCATGTTCATGCAGACATATTAATGAAAACAGTATTATCTTTGCTCATAATTTCTTTATCTTTGCTCATAAATGCTTCTCCTGCTGCTTTTTTTGGCTGCTTACGGTGCTACACTGCTCGGTCTGCTTTGCCAGCCTAGCCTCCTCCTGTCCTAGTTTTTTGTTGTCATACCTCTCTGGATTGTCTTCTGTACATTTCATGCATTCCACTTCAGTGTCAGGAATCTGCTGAGTATTGTTTAGAGGGGTTGTTAGAGAGTCACTGTGCTCCCAGCTGAATCGTCTTTCTGCTGCACTTCACTACAAAGCTTGACAAAAAATTATAGCCTGAAACAATGCATGTGTCTAATTTTTGCATGTGTTTTGAAAAACTTCATCTAATGAAAGACTCATGCTCTACCTCTCATAAATGACACTTATATGTGGATTGTTTCCCCCTGAAGATGCGCTATTGTGAGATAATTGGAAGGAGAAACTGAGACGTCAGGTGAGCGAGGTGCCTATTAGCTCATACCTCCTTTTCAAAATGACAAATATTATCCTCCAGTGCTTTTATCAGGACTGAAGTATCCCAGTGTGTACTGAAAAAAATGAACACGAACATTTCCACAAGAATTCAAGGTCACCAAAGTATGAATGTGGCTGACAGCCATGATCCTCTTGATTTCTTACGAAACGCTACCAGCAGGCCAAATTTCTTGACATATGCTGGTGAAATTGGTGCAGAAATCCATGGCTGGCAGAGAGTGTACTCTGAAGTTGTTGTTTTTTTATAGTTATTGGGTAGGTTTTTGTGAAAACTCAAAATATAGCCCCAGCATATCAAATATTCTTGTTAAGTGAAAGTTGTGTGATGCTAGTTAGCGGACATTAGCATGCTAAACCAAACCGTATTCAGCATCATAAAACTGTGAAACCAACTTCCCCAACACTATAGCTGTACACTTGTTCACACATACAATAACCATGCTTTTTGCAGGCATATATAAATAATGTGTTAGAGAAAATACAGAAAAACTGCCACAGAAAGTTGGCGCTAATTAGAATGCAGCAAAGTAGACACTTAGCCGATGTAAATTGTGCCTTCACATGAGCTGAAAGGCATCTTGAGATCTCAACATGCAGTAAGGGTGACTAATGATAGCAGAAGTAGCATGAAATTTGGGAGGAAGCAATATGTCAGTTAATAGTGTTTTTTAATGTCTTTTAAATTTCACCTCCATTTAGCTTGTTCTTCATTGCTCATTATAGACACCACGAACATTTGTTTTTGCACATGGTTAGTTTAGTCTAAAATGGATGAAACAAAATGATATTTTTTGCACAGCAATCTTGCAAAGTTGCAGATTTCTCTAGTGATGAACAAAGTTTAAGCTGCGCTAGTATGGCCTTCTGGTATAAATAGATGTAATGGAGCTAAAATCTGATTTTACTTCATTCCTGCTCCTGGGCACCACAGCTAAATATACGACTGCCATCCAAACGTGTCCTATTACTGTCTTCCAATCTCTAATTCTGCTGTGCTAAATCAGTCCTTCTGTCTCTTATAGTCGCAGGGAGTCTTACTAATTACCATTTCAAACCTCCACTTTGGCTTCCATGTTCCCTCATTATATCTGATGGGGAGTCTGGCCTGTTTGGGAAAAAGGAAACAAGCCTTCAAAGCCTAAACAGAGCTCAAGTGAAATTACATAGTGCTGCTCAGAACCACACACCGATAAAGAAACAATAGTGGGTTTGGTGGTTAAAGAAAAAAAAAAAAAGCAGACAGGCAGACATGCACCATCTTGTTGTGTATATACTTCATAATGTTGCATATATGCAGTCAATGCAAAACAAATCGGCTCACAGCAAAATAATTACGACCACACTCTCTAGTAAACCACAGAGGGAATGAATTATGTATAACTAACACTGACTACCAATCACGCCGCACATGTCTGCTGCCTACCTGTTGTGCTTTTCAGTGTAACAAGATGAACTCGTGCTGTGAAATTATTCAGGAGGCCAAGGCAATTTCATTTAGTCCTCTGCATCTTAATAGCATTTCACTAGTTTGGTTTGTCAAACAAATCCTGCTTTCCCAAAACTTCTTGATGGATTAGACAGGCTCTTTTCACTGAGGCTTGCAGCACGTTAGTCTACATAGGCTACCTGTATTATACTCTAGCTAAACCTGTAAGAGGATTTTCATAATAGAGAAAAAACAAGGTGTTTACCTTGTGTACAAAAGAGAAGCATATCAGATATATACATATGTATATATATGTATATGTGTATATATATATATATATATATATATATATATAAAAACACCCAGCACGCCCCTGCGGGCGGTTTATCCTTCAAGCTCGGGTCCTCTACCAGAGGCCTGGGAGTTTGAGGGTCCTGCGCAGTATCTTAGCTGTTCCCAGGACTGCGCTCTTCTGGACAGAGATCTCCGATGTTATTCCCGGGATCTGCTGGAGCCACTCGCCTAGCTTGGGAGTCACCGCACCTAGTGCTCCAATTACCACGGGGACCACCGTTACCTTCACCCTCCACATCCTCTCGAGCTCTTCTCTGAGCCCTTGGTATTTCTCCAGCTTCTCGTGTTCCTTCTTCCTGATATTGCTGTCATTCGGAACCGCTACATCGATCACTACGGCCGTCTTCTTCTGTTTGTCTACCACCACTATGTCCGGTTGGTTAGCCACCACCATTTTGTCCGTCTGTATCTGGAAGTCCCACAGGATCTTAGCTCGGTCATTCTCCACCACCCTTGGGGGCATCTCCCATTTTGACCTCGGGACTTCTAGGTTATACTCGGCACAGATGTTCCTGTACACTATGCCGGCCACTTGGTTATGGCGTTCCATGTATGCCTTGCCTGCTAGCATCTTGCACCCTGCTGTTATGTGCTGGATTGTCTCTGGGGCATCTTTACACAGCCTGCACCTGGGGTCTTGCCTGGTGTGATAGACCCCAGCCTCTATGGATCTTGTACTCAGAGCTTGTTCTTGTGCTGCCATGATTAGTGCCTCTGTGCTGTCTTTCAGTCCAGCTTTGTCCAGCCACTGGTAGGATTTCTGGATATCAGCCACCTCCTCTATCTGCCGGTGGTACATACCGTGCAGGGGCCTGTCCTTCCATGATGGTTCCTCGTCTCCCTCCTCTTTCTTGGGTTTCTGCTGCCTGAGGTATTCACTGAGCACTCGGTCAGTTGGGGCCATCTTCCCAATGTATTCTTGGATGTTCCTTGTCTCATCCTGGACTGTGGTGCTGACACTCACCAGTCCCCGGCCCCCTTCCTTCCGCTTAGCGTACAGCCTCAGGGTGCTGGACTTGGGGTGAAACCCTCCATGCATGGTCAGGAGCTTTCTTGTCTTTATGTCAGTGGCTTCTATCTCCTCCTTTGGCCAGCCTATTACCCCAGCAGGGTACCTGATCACGGGCAGGGCGTATGTGTTGATGGCCCGGATCTTGTTCTTACCATTCAGCTGACTCCTCAGGACTTGGTTGCAGCCTTTCTAGCGGCCTCTTCATGGTTCCCATTTGCCTGCGGGATCCCCAGGTACTTGTAACTGTCCTCTATGTCTGCAATGTTGCCTTCTGGTAGTTCAATCCCCTCAGTTCTGACTACCTCCCCTCTCTTTGTTACCATCCGACTACACTTCTCCAGTCCGAACGACATTCCAATGTCATTGCTGTATAGCCTGGTAGTGTGGATCAGTGAATCGATGTCTCGTTCACTCTTGGCATACAGCTTGATGTCATCCATGTACAGGAGGTGGCTGACAACTGCTCCGTTCCGTAGTCGGTATCCGTAGCCAGTCTTGTTAATGATCTCACTGAGGGGGTTCAGGCCTATGCAGAACAGCAGTGGGGACAGAGCATCTCCTTGGTAGATCCCGCACTTGATGGTAACTTGTGCTATGGGCTTGGAGTTGGCCTCTAGTGTTGTACGCCACATCCCCATTGAGTTCCTGATGAAGGCTCTTAGGGTCCCATTGATCTTGTACAATTCTAGGCATTCCAGTATCCAGCTGTGGGGCATTGAGTCATAGGCCTTCTTGTAATCAATCCAGGCAGTGCACAGGTTGGTCAGTCTGGTCTTGCAGTCTCGGCTGATTGTTCTGTCTACCAGTAGCTGGTGTTTTGCACCTCTGGTATTCTTGCCAATTCCTTTCTGTGTCCCGCTCATGTATTGACCCATGTGCCTGTTCATCTTAGCCGATATGATGCCTGACAGGAGCTTCCATGTAGTACTGAGGCAGGTTATTGGTCGGTAGTTGGAGGGGACCAGTCCCTTCTTGGGGTCCTTGGGGATCAGGACCGTCCGGCCTTCAGTTAGCCATTCCGGGTGTCTCTCGTTAACTAGCAGCTGGTTCATTTGTGCTGCCAGACGCTCGTGGAGTGCAGTCAGCTTCTTCAGCCAGTAGGCGTGAACCATGTCGGGCCCTGGTGCTGTCCAACTCTTCATACTGGAGACCCTTTCTTGGATATCTGCCACTGTGATGGTTACTGGACCCTGTTCAGGGAGGTCGCTGTGGTCTGCCCTCAGATCCACTAGCCACTGAGCATTGCATCCTTCTCCCATATGCTCTTCCAGTATTGCTCCGTCTCCAGCCTTGGTGGTGCTGTTCTCTTATTGTTCCCTTGCCACTGAGAGTACACCTTTGCTGGTTCTGTGGAGAACAGCTGGTTTATTCTCCTGCTTTCTATCTCTCTGGTGTACCTCCTCAAGCGGCTGGCCAAGGCTGTGAGTCTTTGCTTGGCAGTTTCCAAGGCCTCAGGTATGGACAGCTTGCTGTATTTCTTAGGCACCTTATTTGTCGCACCTTTCTGCAACTCTGTTAGTTGGCTAACCTCCCTCCGTGCTACTTTGATCTTGCCCTCTAGCCTCCTTCTCCATGGAGGGTACTGCCCCTTGTGGCTGTTCAACTTGTAACCAAGCATCTCACTGATCACTGCTGCCGTATTGTAGATCAGCTTGTTAGTGTCGGTAATTGTGGTTGTAGGTATTGCCCGTAGTGCTGCATTAACATCATCTAGCAGACCTTCTGAGGGTACTTCACGTAATCTTGGTAACCGGCTACGGGGGATCCAGGTTTCAAGCTTGGCCATGATCCTATTTTTCAGGTCAGTTCCTCTCGCACTCAACGATCCTTCTCCTATCGCACTTGGGGCTATGTACCCAATCTCGGGTGGGGGTGATGATATCTCCCCCCTGACCTGGCGTCCTGACTCCTCCTTGCCGTAGCATTTGTGTTGTACCTCGTCAATCTCTAGCTGTGAGAGCAGTCCCTTCTTTCGAATGTTGGAACACTGAGCTACTAGTTGTTTCGCCGTCATTGTGGATGTTGGGTATCGAAGAATCCATAGGTCCCTCATCCTATTCATGTAGCCCCTTCCGCCGGGGTTACTTGCGTAGTAGCATTCCAACAACGCCCTGTTTTCGTCCCTTGCCCACCGATGCCTTCTTGTTCCAGTAGCCCACTTTTCGTCAGGGTGCCCTGGTTCCTCAACACCTGACGCGGACCTTGTTGATCCGGGCGACGTCCGAGCCGGCATGCCTTCATATTTATCTGTCTCGCTCATGTCTGCGGTAGGCTTGCTTAGCATAGGGGGTCTAGCCTTAGGACCCTTACTGGATACAGACGCCCCAGGCAGGAATCGAACTTGCGATCCTCTGTTCCAAAGGCGTGTAGTTTAACCACTACGCTATCCAGCTGCTATATATATATATATATATATATATATATATATATTTTAGGGGTGCAACGATACACAAAATTCACGGTTCGGTTCGGTCCGATACTTTGGTGTCACGGTTCGATATTTTTTCGATACAAGGAAAATGTTCATGCCTTTTTAATTTGTCATTTATTAAAATTATAAATATATATTTTAACTCAAAAGTACAGTTTTTAAATTTAACCCTAACCCTTGTGCGTGTTTTTTATTTTGACAGCGAATGCGCACCTGCGGACCACTTATGTGCAGCCCTGGTTATTTAGCTCGTCATATTGCAGCCACAGAAATTCTTTTGTCCATGAAACCATAAAGCTGCACTTTCTTTTTGCCTTATAGTCTGATTTGTCATAACTTCTCCGTTTTGTGGTAAGCTTTTCTTTGGCTGTCACTTCTTCACCCTGACCTGTCTTATTTGGCTCAGCAGAACTAAAATATATATCTGTCTGTGAAGGTTCTCAGTCATCCAGGTCATCGTAGTCAAATATATATCCTGCTGCTTTTACACACGCACTCACATAAGCTCAGCGATTCTCTGCGCGATCAACCTCTCACATGTTTAAGCTTGCTGCGGGAGATTTCACTTGTCATGTTTGCATAGTAAGCTAACAATTAATAAGACGATGTCAGAGGAATTGGTGCACAAATTATCATCACTCACAGATCAGTGCTGTCGCTCTCTATACACAGTTTGCGCGATTGCAAAGTGAAAGCAAAAAAACAAGCGCAAATTCAAACGCGATTGCAATATGTCACATATTGACAGTGGCTCATCGATGCCAATGACATAATTGCTTGCTTTTTTTTGTCTGCTTTCACTTGTCTTTGCACTAGGATGATGTCGGCGTAAATGTGCAGTCATATTCGTTGTGTTCCCACTAGTGCTTTCAGGTTAATCTCGTTGAAATGACCTTAACGCCACAACACGGCAAATCTCTGTTAACGAGCTACCGCCGATGGGGCTAGACGGCCAACGCGTTAACGAGCTAACTGCGCTAACACACTAGTTCCCACCCATGTAATTGAGCATTGCGTGGCACATCCAACATACTGTTTTACTTTAGTCCATGACTCGCTTACCTTCAGGGTCATACGTCACATGAAAACCAAAATAATTCCAAACGCCAGATCTGAATGAGGGTGGGGGAGGTCCATGTTACAAGGAGAGCTTAACTTCTGTCTCGCTAGCTTGCCCTGCGCTCTTCCTTCTGACGATGCTGTCTGTGTTGAGCGCTCAGTGAATCTGCGTTCGACTACTCCGCCCAGGCTGCACTGTCGAGCCTAGGCGGAGTAGTCGAACGCAGATTCACTGAGCGCTCAACACAGACAGCATCGTCAGAAGGAAAGTTGATAAAATAAATTACAAATGTTGTATTGTTCGATACATATGCGTACCGAACCGAAAGCACTGTATCGAACGGTTCAATATCGATACGAATATCGTTGCACCCCTAATATATATATATATATATATATATATATATATATATATATATATATATATATATATATATATATATATATATATATATATATATGTACAGTCACTTTAAAAGGTACACAGTCACTTTAAAAGGCACACGTTTGACACGTTTGTCAGTTGTTCTGGGTTGGACCCTTTTTGTTTTCAGACATATCGTAAGTCATCATAACAGAGATTCAATATTGGGGTTGCTGCTTACACGAAACTTTGACCCTACCATCTGGATGTTGCAGCAGTAGCTGAAGCTCATCAGGCCAAGCAATATTTTTCCACTCTTCTGTTGTCCAGTTTGGAAGCTTGTGTGAACTGTAGCCTCAGTTCCCCAGTGTGGTCTTCCACTGCTGTAGCCCATCTGTTTCAAGGTTCAGTATGCTGTGCATCCAGAGATACTCTTCTACAGTATTCTAACCTACTGCATATTTTGTTTGTGCTTATTTGAAATCATCAAGGCATTTTCCCCCAGAGAACTGCCGGTCACTGAATAGTTCCTTGTTCAACCCTAGAGACGGTTGTGTTTTCATAAATACTCAACCTACCACACTCAAGTCACTTAAATCAGCTTCCTTCCTCATTTTGATGTTTGAGTTTCAGCAGGTTGTCATGACATGAGCACTCTCCAGTAGCTGCTTTTAAGCTTTTCCTAATATCACACAGTCCATTTCAGCTTATGGAGATTGGCCTGTTCACATAAAACATACAGACTAACATATAGCTTTGATTTATAAATGGAATTACAAGTATAAAAAAAATCTGCACTGCAGTACAGTACCTGAGTACATGTACTTTTTTTCTAGCTACATTCAACCACTCTGCACAGCTAGTAAGTTAGTAGTTATGTCACCACATATTAAAAGCATTTAACGTCATGCAAAAGCATAATGTAGGAGGAGAGATAAAAGGATGCAGCGTTTGAATCTGAAATCTTTGTTTTGTTTATTGTTTTCTGTGTGATCAAGCAACACTAAGTCGGTACAGAAACCAAATTTCACATGTTGGGCACTCAAATTCTTTTGTGTCTGTATGTACTGTACAGTGGGTGGGAAAAACTGGCAGTAAGAAAATATGATGTGGGCGTTTGTTCCTAAAAGTAGACTTGCTGAGTGCAGGGTGTGAAGGCAACCATTTGATTCCTACAGCTGGCTGACAGTGAATGCATCACTGTACACAAACACACACACAGATATATAACCAAATATATCGAATCCTTATATGTAGACTTTGTGTTATGCACCGAATACATTAACAAGTAGACATGCCAAAACCTTAGCATCCAGTTTGGAAGACAGCAGAGGGTGGAAGCTCACACAGCAGACCGGCCATCATACACAGACCTGTCCATCACATACTTGGTCGTCATGGAAACAACCTAGTTCCAAAGTAGCGCAAGGCGGGTGCTGCAACATAACGGAAGACCATACAGAGCAGTGCCTGCCAGAGGATGTGTCTCTTTAAAAGCGACCACCCTCATCCTTGTCTTTTCCAGTTAGACAGAATGGAACTGGGGGAGCGAGAGAGAGAGAGTATGACACAGTATCTGCCTGTGTACCCAAAATATACACAACTAGAAAACAAGCTGATGGATGCTCAGCTGCAAAAACACTGTAGCTCTGTATGTGGCTGTTTGTTTTTTTCTTTTTTAATTACTGAAATTCATACTTAGGCCAAAGGCACCTGACCGTTTCTCTGGAGAAGGCTTAGAAAGGATTACACAATCATTTCATAAAGCTCAAGAAGACTTATCATATCAACAATATCTTAATAACAGCAGCAACAACAACAACATGTGATAATGACAATTACACCCAGCTTATGCGAGTCAAATAACAGATTGCAAGCAGAGCCAGGAGAATCAGATGTAGGACAGGAGAAAAAGTAAGAAAGTCAGAGATAGAAATAGCGGCTGTTAAAAATGTTTAGGATGTCATGGGATGATGGCGGAGCTTGTGAGGAATTGCAGGGATGTGACATCAAACTAAAATCTCATCAGCAAAGAGATGAGTGCGAGCTCTCCCCTGTAAGACATGCAAAAAGACGACTAATTGCTATTTCCAAATGTGTGAAGCCTGTGCAGGAAATACTGTGAGGAAGAAATAAATAGCAGAACACGGTCCTGAAGCCCCGGAGACACAAAGAGTATTAAAAGTGACAAAAGGTGAAGTGAAGCAGTCTGCTCTTGCCTTATGCTTAGGCTGTGGGAGCAGGGCTGACATCTCCAAGGAAGTGACAGGTACAGTGTGAAGAGATCTCAGAGAAGCCTCATGGGGACCAACAGTACTGTGAAAACAGCAGTGCAAATGAATATAGCAGCAAGTGAGAGGAAGTGGGAAGATCCAAATACTCTGTGGATCCACTGCAATAAAAACATAGGTTTACAGGCAGAGTTGTTGCCATCACACTGGCATGTTTAAATCTCTGTGGAAAAGTCAAGCAACTTTGAAAATGACATTTAAATGATGGGTGTCCATATTTTCAGGCACCACCTGTAAGGATCTATACCAGTATGGAAACATGTGAACAACAGAAAACATCTGCTTAACTGAAGCGATCAATTAGAAAACATAAATCTTGCTAATTGCTTAATGTTTCATGACACACGGGGGAAAAACTTTACTGGCATTAGATTCTTTCTTCTGCTTGTCTCTTTTGCACTATTTCTCAGCACCACAGCTATAAAGACTGAAAATGAATTCTCGACGTGAGCAGTCTCTGGTAGCTGCTCCTAAGCTTTTTTTCATCACATGGTCCCTTTCAGCTGATGGAGTTTGGCCTGCTCACATGCAATTACAGATGGTTATACTGCTATTTTCAGACCACCTTAAGAACATCTTGGCCATGTGTGGTTAACAGCTGTCTGCCAGACTCAACAGGCGTGTCAGGTTGTTCTCTCCTGTTTTGTCCTGATAACCTGTGCTGTACGAGGAAAGTTTGCAATAATGCCTGCGTTGTGGGAAGTGCTGTCTTTTCACGCAAACATCCTTTTTCTCTGAAAGCTTCTTTTTTTTCTTGGAGTAAAAATACAGAACTTTACCAGGAAGTGCCAAAAAAAGTGCTTTGTTTTTTCAAATGTAGACCTGTTTGCATAAATGTGCTCTGAGGTGACAACCAAAAGTATTTTCACCCCTCCTGCTTTCTAAGGTTTTTGCATACCTATTACAATCCTTTTGTTACACTTACATGTTTCAGGTCATGAAACAAATTTTAATAATGGACAGAAGCAGGGGTGTAATATCCAGTGGGGTTAGGGGGGTTATGGACCCCCCACTCGCCCCGCTCCAACCCTACAAATACAACCCCTCATTTCAGGTATTACCAGCAAAATAGTGGCATGTTTAATCATCTGGGAATTTACCCATATTTATTTATTTATTAAGACAGAGATCTTTGCCCGGTTTTCTCCTCGAACTCTCCCATGAATGCCATTTTTCCCCAGTCTGTTTCTTATTGTTGAATCATGAACTCTGACCTTAACTGAGTCAAGTGAGGCCTCCACGTCTTTAAATGTTGTTCTGGGTTTTTTTGTGACCTCCTGATGAGTCATTGATTCACTGTTGGAGTAATTTTGGTAGGCCGCCCAATCCTGGGAAGGTTCACCACTGACTAGATTGATTCACAATCATGTGATCAGCCATTTAGGAAGCTGTTCGCACTTTGTCCTCTCAGCCATGGGGTGCTGAAAATGTGAGTGTGAAGTGTGTTACTGGGGCAAATGTGATGAAGAGAGCAGACTTCAATTGATGTGTCATAAAGTACAAAACCAACTGCCAAGCTGACTCTAAAGGCGCCTGGATATAAAGTATAATTATGAAAGCCTGTTGCGACTTATCATTACTTTGCAGCACTTTCTCAGGTGTGCAGTAAGACAGTGGCTTGAGGATATCATCATACTCCAGTCCAGCATTTTGGAAATGTTCCTTAGTTTTAACTTGAAAACTCAGAGTTTGTTTTAGTGTGGCTGGGCAGAGACTGAGCCTATTACTCACATGCTTCCTGACTGGGCTGAGTCAGTCTCTATTCAGCCTTCCCAGCATCTCCACGTCTTACATGACCCTTTTCCAGAAAAGCCCCACACTACAGCAACTCCCAGTCTATTTTCTACCAACACCTCATATGAACACCTCATCTCATATTTTATGATTAAAGTCCCAACTTGTGTTTGTCAGAGCAAATACATTACGTCTTCTATTTTTTGCCAGTGCTGTTTTGTTTTTTTGCAGCATGTGCATTCCCAGTGTACATGACCGGTTGCACGATATGCTCCAATCACCACCTTAAATGCCTCTCTTGGGCCAGTGGGATTAAGATAATGGTTTGCTGGAGTTCCAAAGCCCTAGAAATGGCTTTGTAAGCCTTTCCAGGCTGATACATGTTAGTGACTCTTTCTCATCTGTTCTTGAGTTTCTTTAGATCATGGCATGAGGTGCTGCTTTTTGAGATCTTTTCACTTTGTCAGAAAGGTTCTGTTTAAGTGATTTCTTGATTAAGTAGGTCTAGCAGTAATCAGGCCTGAGTGTGGCAAGTGAAATTGAGCTTTTGAAAATAAATGTGATTAATCACATCTAATTAATGTTTTAACCAGTGACATGGAGGTAAGTACTTTTTTTACATAACACCAAGTAGGTTTGGCTAGATATTTTTCTATCTAAAACACGGTTATACTTTAAGCATTGCATCCCAGCACCTCTCTGATTTGTTAAAATGTGTTATATTAGTGTTATTTCTGCTCATGCTTTCACACAATAAACTATTGTAAGGCGAAGTAAAAGTGTGAAAATAGCCATTACCACAACTTTTATTGTGATGTAGTCACATAACTGAGAGGAACTACATAGTCACAACAAGCCACAAACCAATTTACACACAATAAAAAGACAAGAAGTAAAAAGTATCAACTAATAAAATACAGCGTAAATGTAAACGTGAAGGTTACCTGAGAGACTTGTTGTTTTTCGTCAACTGATGATGAAAAAAATGTTTTTACTATTTCAGTATCATAGTGCTGGTGTAGAGGACTGTGTATACTGAAGGACACATTGGATGTCTGTCTTCCTCCACAGATGGAGGTCACGAAGACATCAACGGTTTCTGTTACGATGAGGTGCTGTTTCTACATTTCCCCGTCTTCGGTTGTTGAGTTCATGCTGTAGATGTTGAGCACTGGAGAAAATGTGGAAAAAAACAGGTGGAACTATTACCACACATCCATCATCTGCTAGTCTCCCTAATGCACATGTAATATTTAGGTGGAACAAAGTAGATGGGGGAATGAAGCAAGCTAAAGGAAGAAAAGAGGGGCAGAAAGCTACTTGCAAACCTCACCTTTGGTTTGAACTATTTAAAAAAAAAATGCAGTTTGTCTTTGTTTGCTCCTGCATGTTTGTTAGTGGCAAGAGCTTTAGCACATAACTGTACTCCTACAGTGACATGTTAGGTTAATCTTCTGTGAAAAATTTCTGAAAATAGAAAATAAAAGGAGAATGCAATCATAAACTGCAGCAAATGACAGATTTTCTTTTGTTGGTTTTTCGACTTTTTGGGGGTAATTTAGTGCAGTGTCTTTCAGCTATGCTTGGCTCCTCATGGATTTTTCAGCCCTAGGATTTTGCTTACTTCATTTTCCAACACTGTTGAATGTCTTTGTGGAGTTTGGGGCACTTTAAGTGGTTCCTGTGGACTCGTTTGACCGTTATATCCCTCTGTTTTGTGATTCTTTGATTCACCATCTACAGTGCTCCTGCAGCTCAGCTTTCTTTTCTGTTTGTCTTGAGCAATAGTTTTGGAAAGAGATCAAAAAATCAAATCAAATCAAATCAAATCACTTTTATTGTCACATCACATGTGCAGGTACATTGGTACAGCACATGTGAGTGAAATTCTTGTGTGCGAGCTTCACAAGCAACAGAGTTGTGCAAATACAATAATGTAAACAAGCAAAATACAAGAATGGCTACATCTGAAACTAATAAATATATGTACAATATATAATAGTATATGCATTTCTGGATGTGTATACTAAATATTTTTCTACGTGTGTGTGTGTGTGTGTGTGTGTGTGTGTGTGTGTGTGTGTGTGTGTGTGTGTGTGTGTGTGTGTGTGTGTACACATATTTTACAAATTAAATAGAGTCAACAATAAATAAAATATATAAAAATATACAGAGTTGAGACATGTGCAAAACAGTGGCATTACTGTACAGTATGGAGTGCATAATGTTAAAGTTCCAGTAGTGGAGGTGAGGTGTCTATGACGTGTTCAGCAGTCTGATGGCCTGATGGAAAAAGCTGTCTCTCAGTCTGCTGGTACGGGACCGGATGCTGCAGAACCTCCTTCCTGATGGAAGCAGTCTGAACAGTTTATGGCTGGGGTGACTGGAGTCCTTGATGATCCTCCCCGCTTTCCTCAGGCAGCGCTTCCTGTAGATGTCTTGGAGGGAGGGAAGCTCACCTCCAATTATCCGTTCAGAGCACCGCACTACTCGCTGGAGAGCTTTGCAGTTGTAGGCGGTGCTGTTGCCATACCAGGTGGTGATGCATCCAGTGAGGATGCTCTCAATGGCACAGTGATAGAAGGTCCTGAGGATGCGGGGGCTCATGCCGAATCTTTTCAGTCTCCTGAGAAAGAAGAGGCGCTGCTGCGCCTTCTTCACTGTTTTGTTTGTGTGTACTGACCACGTAAGATCCTCAGCCAGATGTACACCAAGGAACCGGAAGCTGCTCACTCTCTCCACAGCAGCGCCGTTGATGGTGATGGGGGTGTGTACTTCTCTGCACCTCCGGAAGTCCACTATCAACTCCTTTGTCTTTACGACGTTGAGGGTGAGATGGTTGTCTTGACACCAGTGGGTCAGGGCGCTGACCTCCTCCCTGTAAGCTGTCTCATCACTGTTGGTGATAAGACCCACCACTGTAGTGTCGTCCGCAAACTTCACAATGATGTTGGAGTTGTTAGTGGCTGTGCAGTCGTAGGTGTAGAGTGAGTACAGGAGAGGGCTCAGTACACACCCCTGTGGAGCACCAGTGTTCAGTGTGATGGGGGATGAGGTGATGCTGCCCAGTCTGACCACTTGGCGTCTGTCAGACAGGAAGCTAAGGGTCCAGCTGCAGAGGGAGCTGCTCAGTCCTAGATCCTGCAGTTTCCTGTCCAGCTTCGAGGGAACGATGGTATTGAATGCTGAGCTGTAATCTACAAACAGCATTCTCACATACGTGTCTCTCTTCTCCAGGTGTGACAGGGCAGTGTGTAGTGTCAGGGCTATGGCATCATCAGTGGACCTGTTGTGGCGGTATGCGAACTGTAGAGGGTCCAGTGAGTCGGGTAGTGCAGAGCAGATGAAGTCCCTGACCAGCTTCTCGAAGCATTTGCTTACGATGGGGGTCAGGGCTACAGGTCGCCAGTCGTTCAATGAGGAGATGGTGGAGGATTTGGGTACAGGGATGATAGTGGCCATTTTGAAGCAGGCTGGGACTACAGACAGAGAGAGGGAAAGGTTGAAGATGTGCGCGCATGACTTGAGGACGCGGCCGGGAATCCCGTCCGGACCAGTAAAAAGGAGCTACTGTAAAATATCACTTGTGTTATTTTGCACTTGCTCTAGAAAGGCGTGCCCTTGTTCACAAAGATCTTTCCAAGCTTTGTGTTCATGAAACTTAAATTTGTAAGCCCATTCCAGTAGCTTGTAATTATGACTCTTACACCAATATAATGTCATTTTACAAATTCAGATTAAAATAAATAAAAATTAAATAAAATAATTTTGCAATTTACAGTTGTTTTTAAAGTAGTAAAATTTCTGGTGATCTTATAATCCCTCTTTCTCAAATAGGGCTTGTACCAGTCATATGTTTGGTGGTGTTGGTGGTCTTCTGTAAAATGGATAGCCTTAATGGAGTTGGGCAGAAATAAAATAAAAAAATAAAAGCAAATAAATAAAAATGTGTGTGGGGAATGATCAAAGGGGGATAAAAAAATATCTCCCCTTTATGGCCCAAATTTGTTTCTAGTTTTCTAAGCTAATTACACAAGAAAACAGCAAAAAAAAGGTCTAAATTGATTCTCTGGGCAAATGCTGAACTATCAGCAAACTCGTCCCACTAACTAAATGCATTTTATCACTAGACTAATTACACAGAGTTCACTATTCCCCAAACGATGGAAGCAAATGAGAGAATTAATAATAAAAACCCATCACATTACTTGTTGTCACTACTGTCTGACAGTTTATTATTCAAAAGTTCTAAGAAGAAGTCTTTTGCTAAATAAATAATTCCATACTTGTGTTATGTAACACTGATAACTCTCCACTCCCGGTTTAACTTTTACAGCCTCATATGCTGGAGAAACATTTGCTATTCTGGCTGTGCGTCCACCTATAACTACACGACCTGTTAAATGAGAGCTTCTACACGTTTCTTTCTATCTTTCTTGTCACCATCAGATTAGAAATGGGAGTTATAAATTAGTTCCAGATTCCAGATTAGCTCTAATTGATTTTAAAATTGCCCCCTCCACCAGAAGCTGCAGTATTGTGCAAAAGTCTTGAGTCACCCCTCATGTATTGACTGTATGAATCAGTCATTAATTCATAATAATTTATTCATTCCAGTGTGGTACCATGATAGGATGCTACCTGTGCAACGAGTCCAGTAATGAAATTTCATCGTACCTAAATATTCCACTGTTAGTGGTATTATAACAAAGTGGGAAAAGAGAGCTTCACAGAATGCATTTCCAATGGTGAGCAGCTATATCCAAGTCTTGCATCAGCAAGCATGATGCAAAATGTTGGATGCTGTGGTGTATCCGTAGGATTATGGTGTGGGGTTGTTTGTCAGGAGTTGGGCTTAGCCCCTTAGCCACAGTAAAAGAGATTCTTACTAAGACAATATGACAAATTTCATGCTCCCAACTATAGGAACAACAAGAGCACTATACAGGAACAGTTTGGAGATGGCCCATTCCTGTTCATCTGCAAGGTCCATAAAGACATAGATGAGCAAAGTTAGTGTGGAAGAGTTCGACTGGCCTGCACAGAGTCATGACCTCAACCAGACAGACCATGTTTGGGATGAATTAGACTCAGGACTGTGAGCCAGGCCTTTTTGTTCAACATCAGTGTCTGAGCTCACAGATGGGCTTCGAATGATTAAAAATGTCCATAAACACCCCTAAACCTGTGGAGTGTGCCGCATTAGTTGCAGTAATGCAGTAGCTATTCTTTCTGTGGTCACAGGAAGTAAGGATTAAGAAAAGGATGTCACTCCAGTGCATTCTCTGTTAGGACTGATAGGTTCTCCTCTAACACTGCTGCCCTGACCTGTGGTGTCCCACAGGGCTCAGTTTTAGGTCCATTACTATTTTCTTTTTATATGCTTCCTTTAGCTGGTATCATTCAATCTTTTAGCAACCTGTCTTTGTCACGGGCTCGCTGGCAGACCGTGGGGATGTGGGGAAAGGAGGACCCAAAATGCAGGACTCTACAGTGCAACAGTGTTTATTTACAGTGGTGACAATCCGAACAACAATAAATCCCCCCGTGCGATCCCAACTCCCGTTCCGTGTCTTCTCCTTTATCCCGTGCTCCGTGCTCTGTCTCCGTTCCCTGTGTACTCTCCGTGTGCTGCCTCCTGGTCGCCACAATTCCTCCTGAGGAAACACGCATACCAAAGGCAGCCGTGAGTACAAAACCTAACAGTAGACTTGCACTAACCTTGCACAATACACTTAAGACTGACGGGAAGTCACTCAACGATCCAGCGTCGAGGAGCTCTCAGCCACACTGTTTTGAAGCTCCTCTGACGAGGCTTGATCGGCGCCAGGTGTGTGTGGATTCCTGGGTGGGACCGGTCAGCTGGCAGGGCCACACCCACCAGGCCTAAAAGTGCCTGCCACGACCGCACCCTCACATACACAAGCACACACCCCTAAACACCTGACAGTACACCAACACGGAAAAACAGGACAGCAGACACAACCATAATAACAACAACCACAATAATGATAATAATAATAATAATAATAATAATAATAATAATAACTACAATAGTAGTCCACACTGCTCACGGACCCCGAATCCCTGGAACTGGGTCCGTGACAGTCTTATCATTTTTATGCTGATGACATTCAGCTCCATATGTCCTTTAAGCCTCATCAGCTGGATAGGCTGTCCACCCTAGTCCAGTGCTTAACCCAGGTTTCTGATTGGCTTTCAAGCAACTACCTTGTTCTAAATACTAACAAGACCGAGACCATGATCATATCTCCTCCTGAGCTACATTCTAAAATCAGTCAGGTTCTTGCCTCTTTCTGTCCGTCTGTCAAGTCAAATATTCGAAATCTTGGAGTAATATTTTACTCTTTCCTGGGCCTTGACTCTCATGTAAAATCTTTGTGTCGTTCCTGTTTCTATCATTTAAGAAACATATCTAAACTGCGACATATGGTTTCTTCAGCTGAACTGGAAAAACTCATTCATGCATTTGTGTCATCACGCTTAGATTACTGTAATTCCTTGTTTACTAGCTTGGATAAATCATCTCTCTCTCGCCTCCAGACAATACAAAACGCAGCAGCCAGACTACTAACTCGCCCTACCAAGCGTGTTCACATCACTCCCATCTTATATTCTTTACATTGGCTCCCAATAGAGTTTAGAATTCGCTTTAAAATTCTTGTTTTAACATACAGAGCACTAAATGGCCAGGCTCCAGATTACTTATCCAAGCTTCTTTTAAAATACACTGCTGCTCGTCATCTCCGCTCACAGACTCAGAGTCTCTTAGTTGTTCCCCGTACACGATTGAAGACAAAAGGGGACAGAGCCTTTCAGTCTGTTGCACCAAGGCTGTGGAACAGTTTACCACTACAATTACGTTTGCTTGACTCTGTGGATTCTTTTAAAAAACAGTTAAAAACTCTTCTGTTCAAACAAGCCTTTTGTTGATCTACATATTTTATATATTTTTTACATTATTTACATTTGATCTTTTACATTGTATATAATGTCTATTGATTTTATTGTTTATTTTAATATTTGTGTACAGCGCTTTGTGATTGCCTGTCTGTGAAAAGCGCTTAATAAATAAAGTTTACTTACTTACTTACTATATGCGTGTGAAGGCAGATGAGCAAATACATTTGGCAATATAGTTCACATGGAAACACAGAATATTAGGTAAAACAGAGTTTGCACAATTCTAACAACCCTTAAAGTTAATATTTGGTGAGGTCATACCAAATATTAACTTTAAGGGTGTGTTTAAGGGTGTTTGTTCTTCAACAAATCCTGAACTCTCAAGTAAGCCGTCTTGTAATTTATTCAAGGAGTGGAGTGTTCGGGAATAGTTCTCCAGGGATCTTCAAGGACATTCAAAGCTCTTCTTTGGATGTTGGCTGCTTTTTGTTCTGTTTCTGTCAAGATGATCCCACACGGCTTCAATAATTGCAATACCAGTTTTAATGTTGAAGTCCAATCACTATCAGTCCATTGTGTTTTTTTCTATCCATGTATGCTTTTACTGCATTGGCTGTGTGCTTGGGCTTGAAAAATGATGCCAATCAGAAATTTACCAGATGGTATTACATGGTTAATCTGATGTTCATAATTCCATCAAATTTGACAAGATTCCTCACACCACAGGCTGAAATGCAGAACCTTTGCCATGTTTTACAGATGGCTGTAGGCAGTCACTGTTGTAATTCTCTCCTGCATGACCTGTTCCACATATATTGACGAGAATCCAAAAAGCTCACATTTGGATTCATCACTCCATAAGACCTGTTGCCATTGATTTGTAGTCCAGGTTTTGTGTAATTTGGCATATACGGCCATTTCTCCCAGTTTCCCTTCCTTAGGAATAGCTTCTTGACAGCCACACTCTCACTGAGACCATTTCTGACGAGGCTTCAGAGAACAGCAGATGGATCAACTGAGGCACAGATGCGCCTTTTAGGACCTGTGTCAGGTGTTTGCTTGACTCATTCCATGTTTCTTAAGTGGATGACTTTCAGATACCATCCATGGTCTGTACATACATACATTATGGGAATCATCTTTTTGGTTCAAAAATGTGATTTTCTGCATGTCAAATAGTGTTGTCTTTGGCATTTTTCATAGATTGAACAAAAGAAATGAGAACAAAGTGGCCATAGAAACCATTTAAAATTGGTTCTTTGATAAGATGTAGACACAACACTGGTTAATCTCTTAAGTTAAGCGTCTGTTTATGTATGAGTAATTCATAGGCCAGTGTTAGGTTGCTTCACAAACAAACAAAGAGAACATTTCTCTGAAAATGCTCAGGTACAAGGCCTATAGTGAAAACTGAACAAAAGAACACAAATGTCCAAAGCACGACTTTGATAGGTATCGAGAAAGTCTGGAACACTATTGCTCAAGTCTGCCTCTTTGGAAAGTGAAACTTTTCCACAGTATGCCTTGGGCTGATCAATTCATTTCATGAGTTCTGAAATGTTTTTCTAAAATTTCTGCAATACAGTGACATCAGACTCAGTGGAGCTCTTGAACACCGGAATAACAAACAACTTTTTTTCTGCTGAGTCTACATAGTGGTCAGACCACAGACTGCATATAAAATATGGATGTACCCATCTTGAGTTCACCCACCAGCTTGTGGACTCCTGCTTCAAAGCTTCAACTCTGGCAATTTTCCCCACTTCGCTATATTTGTAACACTGAGTAGCATGAGGACCTATCAGGTAAGCATAGCATGGCAAGCTATTTTATTTGGAAAGGTGAAACTGTATTTCAGGAATTGCAGCTTTGGCATTTTGTTCTTATGGACAAAGATGATCAGAAATTAACAAGGGAATCAATACAGCCTTTCTCTACTGACTGTTAAGCAGCAAGACATCGACACGTTTTCCACTACTGCTGCTGTTTAATGATCACTTTGTTGTGTGTGAGGCGTGAATATGAGCCTGAATGTAAAGCATCCGTATGTCTCATCTTCATTCTGTCAACCTCTCATCAAACACTAACAGGCAGCAGTTCGTCGATTCAAGCGAGCCCATAAAGGCTTTCATGATTTTGTGACGCACATAATTTCCAAATCAGTTGAGATATTTCGATCAGGAGAAACAGATGGCGTGAAATGACCAGGATATGGCAGGCTTGAAACACCCTAGCACATCAGTGTATCACCATGGAAACCGTCACGCTCTTGCAGGTTCCTAATGTCCACAATTAGTTGAAAGGGACCACAAAGTGGGTTAGATTAGAGAGATGGGCAGATGTTCAGATATGAATTTAGCAGTGGCAGGAAGCTTTGACTGCACTCTGATTCATCTTAATCACAGTTATGAGTCTCGGCGATGATTACGCAGGTAGCGAAGATAAGCCTGGTGCTGGTGGCAAATGCATGCACAGAGACGAAAGCTGAAGAGATGGCAGTGCTCACTCTACCCGACTTCATGCATGTATTTTAGTGTTTTAACCTGAAACATTAGATTGAAGAGATAATACCATGTCTTTGTTAGTCTGTTGATTGTCCTTTTAAACACAATCAACAGTATAATGAATTAAAGGACTGTTTATCTAGTATTAAAATAAGCTTTGATTAACTAGATTGCAACTTACAATACTAACCTTGAAGAATCTTAGTAGCTCTTTTCCTTAATTTGGCGGTTTAGTGGTTATGTCAAAAGATCATCAGTTGTAACTCATATGCTGCAAAGGTGATTATAACCAGCATCAATGGACTGCAAACATATTCAGTGCATCACATTAGCTTTAGATAAGCATCTTGGAAAGAAGCTTTTTAAGTTTCATGAAGACTTTTCATGCCTTTTCATGCGAGGGTGGAAAGTCCCAGGTATTTAAACCTTAGTGGGGGTTTTGGTAAATACCTCGGACTCTCCACCATTTGGTTTCAGACCTGAAGAACCCTCTTGGATGAGAGGTGAAAAGTCTCCACAAACCTAAACATGTACAGCTTCTTTATTTCCAAGCTCCTTAGACTATAATGACCTGGATGACTATAGGAACCTATACAGACATTACATTTAAACTACTGCCCCGCTACTAACAATCTGTTGAACTTTATCAGAATTTTATACTTAGTCAAAGTTTGCTAACTAGCACTAGTATTGCATTGACAATCCAGAAGTACATCCAGTCTGTGGGCTACTTTTGCAATGATTCAGGGTGTTGATCATGGTGTAATGCTGTCGAGGAAATTTGTTTGAGATAATCTGATTTGTTTAAGATAATCTGATTTGTTTGAGATAATCTCAAATTATCTCAAACTGGTTTCTTGAACAGTGCACTCAAATGGTTTTCACTGTGAACAGATCTCAGTTTAGTAGAGCACCTTTCCAATGCGGTGGAATGGGAAATTTGCATCATGAATGTACAGCCAGTATTTTGCATCAGCTGTCAGATGTTATCATGTCAATATGGACTAAAGTTTATGAGGAGTGTTTCTAGCACCTTGGTGAAGACAAGTATTATGAACTTGGGAAGTTGCTGGTAAGTGTATAATAAAGTATTTCAGGTGTGAACCTCTACCAGGAATTTCAGTTTTCACCCCTGAGAAAATTAGCTATAGAGGCCACAACCATGTTTTGTAGTAGACTGCATAGAGAATTGTTTCTGATGCCATGTTAGCAGTTTTAACAGGAGGGAATCTGTGTTTTCAGCACTTCTGGGTTGGCTTTATTTATTTATCTATTTTTAGCCCCTGAGGCTGATGATTGGCTGTTAAGCAAGGTTCTCCTTTAAACTTATAATCTTAACTTTTTGTTTTCACACTGTGGCAGACTGGGTACTTTTTCTAGTCCCAGTTATTTACACAAATTCTACAGAACTTTTCAACTAGTGGTGATGCTGACTTTGCAGCTGTGCAGAAAATAAACTAAATAAACAGTCATGCTTCTTCGGTCATGACGCAAATACCATCCCAGCTGGTTACTCGCATCCCTCACTCATTCCTCTCTGGTTCGCCACTACAAAGACTGTGGTGTTATGAACTGTTGCTGACTGACACACACCTGGAGGAACATGATAAGCACCTGAGTCAGGTTTCCAACAAAGAGCTGCTTACTGGCTGCGGAACTGTTGAGATGACTGTAAGGCAAGGCAAGGCAATTTCAACACTATAAAAGTAAAATAAAAGAAAGCATTTACAATAAAACAAGAATCAAGACAATAATTTCTATGAAAAAATTAAAACAAACAGGTAGCCATAATAGGATCAGTTACTCATAAGCAAGTCTAAATAAGTAAGTTTTAATTTTAGACTTAAAAGAGTTCAGTGTCTCTGCAGCTTTGCATTCTCCCGATAGTGTGTTCCAGATGTGAGGAGCATAGAAACTAAAAGCTGCTTCTCCATGTTTAGTTCTGGTTCTAGGGACGGTCAATAAACAAGAGCTGGAGGACCTGACTGATCTAGATGGTTTGTACCTTGATAGCAGATCCCTAATGTACTCTGGTGCTAACCCATTCAAAGATTTATAAACTAATAACAGCACTTTAAAGTCTATTCTCTGAGCTACAGGGAGCCAGTGTAATGACTTTAGAACTGGAGTAATGTGCTCTATTTTCTTGGTTCTAGTGAGAACACGAGCAGCAGCGCTCTGAATCAGCTGCAGTTGTCTAATTGATTTTTTTGGGTAAACCTGTGAAGATACTGTTACAGTAATCAAGAGATAAATGCATGGATGAGTTTTTCTAGGTCTCCTTGTGTCATCAGTCCTTTAATCCTAGAAATGTTCCTCAGGTGATAGAAGGCTGACTTTGTTATAACTTTTATGTGGCCCTGGAGGTTCAGGTCTGAGTCCATTAATACACCTAAATTTCTTTTTTTGGGTCCAAAGATAAGTACTTCAGTTTTGTTATTGTTCAGTTGAAGGAAATTATGAGACATCCAATTATTAATTTGCTCAATGCATTTATTAAGAGTTTGGATTGGTTCAACATCACCTGGTGACATTGAGATATAAAGTTGAGTATCGTCTGTATAATTGTGGTAGTTAATATTATTGGTGGTTATTGTCACGGCTGCAGGACCATGACAGTTATAATCTGGCTTAACGGGAGCATGTAAATGCTAAATAAGAGGGGCCCTAGGATGGAACCCTGGGGGACCCCGCATGTGATTTCTATATTTTGTGATGAAAATTGGCTAATTGACACATAGAAGTTCCTGTTCTTAAGGTAGGACTTGAACCAGTCGAGTGCTGTACCAGAGAGTCCGGCCCAGCTCTCTAGACGTTCCAGTAATATGATCAACGGTGTCAAACGTCCCGCTAAGGTCCAATAGTACCAATACTGTGAATTTCCCATGGTCAGTATTTATACGGATGTCATTAAACACTTTGACAAGGACTGTCTCGGTGCTGTGGTGCCTACGAAAACCAGACTGATAAATATCAAAGCGGTTGTTCATTGTGAGAAAGCTGTTTAACTGCTGGAAAACAGCTTTTTCAATAATTTTACCGATAAATGGAAGATTAGAGATTTTTCTTTTTCTTTAATATTGGTTTGATAACTGCTGTTTTTAAGGCTTTGGGAAAGACACCTGATAGGAGGAATGTGTTAACTATTTGGATCAGATCCTCCCTGATGGCTGGGAGGACCTTTTTAAGAAAACCTGTCGGTAATATATCCAAGCAGCAGGTGGCAGAGCTTAGATTCTCAATAATTTTATCGAGGCTTGATTGATTTATTGTTTGAAATTGAGTCATTTTCTCTGCATAAGTGCTAATTGGGCTTAACGTTCGTATTGGGGTTGAAACTAATGTGCCAATCGATCTTCTGATTTTCAAGATCTTTTCAATAAAGAAGCTGGCAAGTTCATTGCAGGCCCTGGTGGAGCTTAGTTCAGGGGCTATTGCCATTGGAGGAGTAGTTAATCTCTCCACTGTAGCAAATAATGTCCTAGCATTATTGTTGTTTCTATGAATAATCTCAGAAAAAAATGACTCCCTTGCATCCTTCAGGGCTAGTTGATACTTATTCAGCCTCTCTTTATATATCAGTGAACCTGCAGTCGAGTTTTCCGCCATTTTCTCTCAGCACGCCGGCACTCTCTTTTTTCATTACATACCAGTGGATCACTTCTCCACGGAGACTTCTTTTTACTAGAGACAGTTTTAACCTTGAATGGTGCAATCTTATCCATCATGTCTAAGATTTTGGATAGAAAATCATCTGTCAGTTTTTTTACTGAATGTGTGTTGGTGGATGTTGGTGATTTAAACAAGGTGGAAGTGTACATCAGTTTAAAATATTCAGCTGAGTTTTCTTTAAGGAATCGTTTTTTAACAGTGATCTTACTCTGATTAGGTATATTGGCTAAGATGTTGCTATCAAATGAAATGCAGAAATGATCAGGTAATGCAATATCTGTAACGGCAATGTTAGAGATATATAGATCTTTGCTAATACGTAGGTCCAGAGTGTGTCCTCGATTATGCGTTGGCTCACTAATGTGCTGGATTAGATCAAAGTTGTGGAGGACATCATTTAATGCTTTTGTTCCGCTATCTTGAGGCTTGTCAGTATGAATGTTAAAATCTCCCACAATTGCTATCTGGTCATAGTCTAGACCATAGGTGTCAAACTCTGGCCCTCGGGCCAAATTTGGCGAAGCCATACCAAATTATTATTAGAGCTGGCCTACTGGTATTACACAGCTAATATATATATTGTTTAGTATTAAGCTTTGCTTGTTCCATATTCAGTTTTTCAGCAAAACTCGTTTGAGTCCTTAAGAAAAGATTCATTCTTAAATCTGGAGGAAGATTTTTTTTTTTCAATAAATATTAATGTTTGCCCGCGACCTTGTTCCAGCTTTGAATTTTGTCCCACTGTGTATTTGAGTTTGACACCCCTGGTCTAGACATATTGCAGAGCAAAGGTCATTGAAATCATTAAAAAGTTTGTATTAGATTTTGGTGGTCTATATATGTTTAGAAATAAAACTTTGTTTGGTTCATTTATTTCAGTAGCTAAATATTCAAAGGTGCTGAACTCACCTAGCGATACCTTTTTAAAGTTTAGTGATTGGTCAAAGATTACAGCAAGACCACCACCTCTTTTGTTTTTTTCTGGTCTCACTAATGAAGTGATAATCAGTTGGGCAAGTCTCTATTAATACAGCTTGTTCTCAATTTCCATCTAACCAAGTTTCTGAAAGAAAGAGAACATGTATATCATGTGAAATGATGTAATCATTGATTAGGAGAGACTTCCCTGATAGACATCTAATATTTAGTGCAGCTGCTTTAATATTTCTTTCAGTGATTGAGAGATTATTTTTGCACAGTATTATATTCAGATTCTGTACTGTTCGATTATAAGTACTTTTAGTGTGTAAGGATCTGTTGCCTATAATAAGTGGTATTTTGCTTTCAGTATATGAATGAGAGTGACCGGACACATTTTGGTGGGAATGATGCAATCTGGTAACGGCGTCCGGTCGGTATCAGATATCAGACTCGGTTAGGTGGAGTGGAGAACCATATTGTTTATAATTAGTAGGTGGGTGTGGTCCCACTTTTGGTGTCAGATGAATCCCTCTGTTTATTTGGGTTTGAAGGGGTTTGGGAAACGACTGAAATGGTGATATGATCACTGATGAGGATGAGGATGATGAAGGTGTACAGGCATCAGCTGGTGAGTTTCTGCACAGAGTTGAACCTGCATATTTGGCTGGAGTCGCTGTAATCTCTGCTGGAAGTGAAGTTGTTGGGGGCTGGCATAGTAACTCAGCTGTTTGAGCTATGCCAACTGATGTGTTTCTGCACAGCGTTGCTGAAAGTCTGTGTTTCTTTTGAGAGTCGTCAGGTGCCGTTGTTTTTGGGTCGGCTGATACGTCTCTGGCAGGCTTATCACTGAAAGGTGCAAGTACGTCATGGTCTCTGTGTGATACAGCTGGTTGGCGTCCACTGTGTGTCTCAGCTGATACTGACGTCTTTATCTCAATTTGAGAACAGGGCGATGAGTTCACGTGAGACAACAAGTTCAGAAGATAAAGCCTCTGACCTTTCTTATTAATGTCTGTGAAGGTTCTCAGTCATCCAGGTCATCGTAGTCAAAGGAGCTTGCAAAGAAAGCCACCTCCACAGGACAAGACTCAGCAGTCCATCTGCATCTTAAGGATAAAGGACACTCTTTCGAGGATGCCAATGTTCACATTTTGGACAGAGAGGACAGATGGTTTGAAAGAGGAGTGAAAGAAGCCATCTATGTCCACTGTGAGCGACCATCTTTGAACAGAGTCGGGGGTTTACGACACCAACTCTCTGCCATCTATAATCCAGTTTTGAGATCCCTTCCCAGACGCCTTAACGCCCACTCACATCCTGGGCCATCTGACCTCAGGAATTCGCATGATAAGGTGGGGCCAGGTTTCACAATGAACACACCCGAAACTCTGGCTGATTGGGACCCACACCCAGTTTCCCACCTTGGCTCAGGCGATTAGAGGATCCTCAGGGGGTCCTTTTGTCCCTCTATGGGGGGGATACTCCCACTAGGTTTATATCTGGGACTCTCCACCATTTGACCTTAGAACTGAAGAAGCTTCTCGGATGAGAGGTGAAACGTCTTCAAGCAACTTAAAGAAGTCCAGACGCTTTTCTTTGCAAGCTCCTTTGACCCCTTTCTTATTAATGTTACGTTAATTTCTTGTAAACAGGCGCTTCCTTCCACAAAAAATCTTAAATTATTTAGATATCGAATTGACCTTTCAGCACAGACAGTTTTAACAAACCTGCTGGACGATTTCATCCTGCTATATTCTTCATCGTAGGGCGTTGCTGGAATCGGTCCAGATACGTGGAGTGGCACCTTGTGGTTGTCAAAGTTCTGAAGTAAATCCAAAAAGTCTTTCTTTAAAATTTCGGATTTTTTCAAAAGGATGTCAGCATCTCCAGCATGAACAACAACTGTCATTTGTGGACAATTAAAGACACTAGTATTGATGCATAGCTGTTCAATTCCTTTGATTGATCCGTCATGAATAATAGCAAGTGCTCTCGCTTGCTGTTCTCTGTTCTCTTTGCCCATTTCGTGCGGCTTGTTTTATCTTTATTTACATTCCGGTGACCTCGCTCTGCAGCTGACAGTCTTTGCGGGCTGGACGGTGATGAGCTGAGAGGCGCAAATCTAGTTTTTAGAGGAATAATCGAAGTTGTTTCTTGTTGGAGTGTCTTTCGATGTTCCTTTATCTTCTTGGGAGTCTCCCATCTAAGTGGGGGCAAAAGGTCTGATGAATGGGGAGTTCCTCCCGAAAAAAACGTCCTCCGCTTGGAGGGGTCTAACTCTGTGTTGATGTTATTGATCCACCCGGTTGTTGCTTGCCGTAAGCCACCGGCAGAGTTTTATTGCTTTTGCTTTTGGCGTTCTCCTCAAGGCGTCGGATTTTCATTTCCATGTCGTGGATTCTTTGTAATAGTTCCTGAAAAGCCTCGTCCGAGCAGAGGGCCATCCTCTGATCCTTGATTCCGTGCGCGGCCTCCTCGCTGTCTCCCACGCGCACCCATGAACGCCACAGCTATTCGTCAGTAGCGCCAGCAGCAGGGCCGGTGTTCTGGGAATCCATCCTACCTGACAAACCAGCCTACCTGTTGTTTCTGCGCATGCGCACAACACGAAATTAAGTGGCGAACCATCCTACCTTTGTGAATGTGACCTACAACCATACTTTAAAAGCTAAATTTAGTGGAAAATTGTCCTACCTTTGTTAATCTGAGCTAGAAGCATACTTCAACAGCTAAAATTCAATGGGGAACCATCCTACCTTTGTGAATATGAGCCAGAAGCATACTTTAACGGCTAAAATTAAGTGGCAAATCATCCTACCTTTGTTAATAATAAATTTGTGCTGGAATTACTCTGTGACTGCAGAAATGTCCATAAACTCCTACTACTAGGACGTTTTGCCAAAGTAGGATGGTTGGTCAGAACACCGGCTCCGCGGCCAAAAACGGAGACCGCAGGCAGCTGGACCGACCAGAACCGGGGGCCGTCCCGGTCCCGACAGGCGAAAGGACAAAGGGTCGTGGCACTCATAACCGGAGCGGCTAAACGACGGCGGTAAAATTGTTACCTTTTGTTGTTACCTCTTAGCCTCAGCCGGCCTCAGCAGATGACAGCCTGACAGCCTAAATCCTCCGTGGAGACTTATGGAAGCGTCACACAGTTCAGCCGATCTGTAGGAGCCATTTCAGCGCAGGGGTCTTAACATATTGCTCCGGGCCATAAACACACTTCCCACAACCCCCTCACATTCTCCGTGTTTTGCAGACTCTGAGTACACCAGTAAGTTCATGTGAGTCATCTGCCTCCAAATAGCCTGTTATTGAGCTTCACTTTGAACAGAACCGCACATGTGCAATGCGGCTATTACCTTTGGCTGAAAATTGTAAAGACATTTTGCATATCTGTGTTCATTCCCTGATGCATACGTAGGCATGTGTTTCTGATTCTTTGTGTATGTGTATTTGTCGTTGTTTGCAGGGAACATTTAACACCTTTTACACCACTTTATGTGTCCCTCCTCTATTTTACAAGAAGCCATCGCAGCACCCTTTCATTGTTAAGAGGATAGAGGAGCATAAACACCATCTACTACTGTGTTTACTTTCCAGTTAGTGTTACGGTTCACCGGCAGCTAGTTAGATTTCTTTGTGCTGTGATTTATTATTCATCGGCACATTTGGCCATGCAGCAATAATTGCAGCATGCAGCCGGAGCGCCTGCATCTGATGGGACACAAATGAATAAATAAATCTAGATGGTAGAGCCATTTGAACGTTTGACATTTACTGATGAGGCAATTAACAGAGCAGCACACAAAAGCACAACCTGCATTACACTAGCTCATCCCAGTGCTGCACAAGGGTGCCAAATACAAACTGTCTCTCTTTTTCTCACACACATACAACAGAAAATCATTCACACTTTGGCGAATATCTGTTAGACAGTTTCTCTGCTGAAGCCGAAGACCAATGAAGTGTTTAATCAAACAGTACAGAGTGGCAGCTCGTCAACAAAAGGCTACTCAAATGAGCTGCACTGTATCTAGCATATTTTGCCCTACCTTGTCTTACCGCTCAGTTGCACACACAAAGCTACAATTCACAAATATATTAAAGCCTCATCCATCTATTCACTTGCGCTTATCCTTTTCAGGGTCGCTGGATCCTATCCCAGCCCTCATAGGGTGAGAGGCAGGATCCACCCTGGACAGGTCACCAGTCTGTTGCAGGGCTAACATATAGACACAGACAACCATTCGCACTCACGGGCAATTTAGACTTTCCAATTGACTTAGCCACACTAACCTCATATCTTTGGACTGTGGGAAGAAAGTACCCACCCAAACACTGGGAGAACATGCAAACTCCACACAGAACGACTGATGGTGAAATTGAACTCAGGACCTTCTTGCTGTGAGGCAACAGTGCTAACCACCATGTTACCATAGTGCAATCTAAAAATATCAACAACAAGACTGCTCTCTCAAGAAGAGAGAGTCAGTGAGTGGCTTAAAACAATATATTGTGGAGGTAGGGGTGGATAGATGGGTCAAGAGAACGTCAGTATTTTGATCTCTTTTCTCTAAACTTTGTCATTTTGTCTTAAAGACCCACACCAATGATCTTTAGATGGGTTGATGCTAGTCCCCTTGAGTTCAGTTCAGTTCAGTTTAACTCAGTTTAGTTTTATTTATATAGCGCCAAATCACAACAACAGTCACCGCGAAGTGCTTTTTTATAAAGACCCTACAGTAATACAATATTGTAGGGTCAATACAATACCAAATAGTTAACAATATTAACACAGTCACACAAAGCTTTGCTAAACAAATGTTTCAGAGCTACTGAATTCACCTTGTTTAGTCAATTGTCATGAAATTTCTTGTGTTTCAATTTAAAATGTTCTGATCACAATAAAATAAATCCCTGACTTAAACACCTCAAAGTCAATTCACTCCTCTAATAAGCCTCTAAGACCAGTGTGAGAGGCCTTGTTTTGTCAGCTTCTATCTAGGGTATAAAAAAAGAGGTTGTAAAGGTTTGCTGCTGAAAATGTTTAGTTACGTTTTTCTAGGTTTGGTGTAAAATCACATTACTCAGTAGGATTAGTTATTAAAAACATAAGATGCTGTAGCTACAAAATAAGCTGCTCTTCAAAATAAATGCCCATTTGTAAATCATATTAGGGCATTTTTAGGAAATTGAGGCTATGCACACACATTATTCCATATGTCTAACTAATAAATGTTCTGGCTGATAAATAGTAGCTCAGCAGCGTAGTGGCTTACATGTTTGCCTAACAAGTGAAATGTTCACAGTTTGGTCCCAGGCCAAGATCCAATCTCTTTTGAGGTTGCATGAGGAACAATATGTAGTGTGAACGATCTGTAATCAAACATGTAGAGAACTGTACATGCTGAAGCAACCCTTTCTGAATAAGGGGGCAGGGGAAAGTATTTTTTTCTGGCAGATCATGTGGTTTAAAACAACATTTAACCACATGATCTGCCACCATATTACCTTGCTGTTCTCTCAGTTAGAGAGCCCACTATCAAAGAAATTTGCAGTTTTTCTGCTTTCATGTGACGCTGCAAGAGTCCTGAGATCCTCTGAAACTGGATCACTGTGTGGTGATGCATGGTTTGGTTTTAAACTAGATTCTGTGGAACTGTTATGCAATACACTCCATCTGTTTATTGTTCAGTGAAGTCATCTCACTGATGTCAGAAACAACACTAAAAACACATCTAGCACCAGATTTGTATTAATTTGGTTTAATTGCATTCATGTTGGGAGTGTGACAGTGGGTGTTTTGTGAGTAATGCTTCAGACTCTATTTTTGTTCATCAGTAGAGTCTGGGGAAGTAGTCATTGTTTAAAGCAAAAGCTCTTGCCAAAGAAGAAATAAAAGATTCCCTCAAAAGGATTACTGACTTTATTGTAAAACAACAGACTTTATATGCGTATTTATACACGTATAAACAAACATACAGGAAGAAATGTAATGATTTTGTCTTTGGTTCCTCCCCGGATACACCTAGCACTGAGTGAAATGGGAGAATCACTGTTTGAATTCAATTCAGTTCAATTCAGTTTCATCTATAAAGCGCAACAGTCAACTCAAGGTGGTTTATATCGTATCGTAGACCCTATGATAATTAGTGTTGGTCATGTTACTTGAAAAAAGTAATCAGTAACTAATTACTGATTACTTCCCCCCAAAAGTAATCCCATTACTTTACTGATGGCTTATTTTCAAAAGTAATTTGTTACTTACTTTTTAAAAAAAGGATTTACAACCTGAATAGGTTTTCAGCCCAATTCTATTTTTTCTGCCTAATCCATCATACAAAATGTAATCAAATGGAAAAGTCTCTTTTTGAAACTAGTTTTATTAGTTTTAATTTTTTAACTTTACGCATGAAACAAACATTAAATTATATGCAACATTCTCTGACTGGAAGAAATTTGTTTAACATTTAAACCTATTTTCTTCATATTCCAACACATAAAATAAATTAGGTTTTTTGTGTTTACACTCACTCTTTCAAATAAATGCAAGTAAAACACAGCAGAAAATAAATAAAATCAAAGACTCAGCGGTCCTGTTGCTCTATTTTCACCTGTATAGCAGGAGTGGGGCAGGCAGAGGTTTGCCCTGGTGCAGGTGTGTCGTAGCGGTCAGTGGAAGGATTCCCGTGGCAGCGTACTGTCGGTGCTTGCTTAGAAGTTTATGGGTTTTTTCGCTGTAAAAAGAAGTTTTCTTCCCACGCAGTGAAAAGTGGACACTAATGTTTTTATCACTTTTTACGGAATCAAATTCAAAGTAAGGTCAGTACTTCCACTCTTTAAACGCTGCACGGTCGTACTCTCTGCCGCACTCCTTATATCCCAGCCAACATGTATATATGGGCCCCACCTGGTTTTTGCTCGGGCTGGATGGGTACCATGTGGGCATGGGCTCAAACTGGGCTTTTTGTATGGGGCCTACTTGGGTTCTTCACATTAAACCCATATGGGCCATCCCAAGTGAGCACTTTTAGTAGGTCCTAGCTGGGTCAAACATGGGAAACACTTAACTTGGTCCAAAATGGGAAACACATGTAGGACCCACTTGGGTTTTCCACCTGGGATAGACATGGGCAAACACAGTCATTTAAGGATAGGCTGTTGTTGTGTGCCCCAGGTGGGGCAAAGTTAGGTAATCAATATATGTTTTAGTATCGATGACACAGGTGGGCCCCACCTGGTCAAACTAAATGGGTCGCACATGGGCAAATGCAAGTCAGACCCTGAAAACATGTCTATGTGGGCCCCAGGTGGGGCAAAGTGAGGTAATCAATATATTTTTTTAGCACTGATGACATAGGTGGGGCCCACCTGGTCAAACTATATGGGTCGCACATGGGCAAATGCAAGTCAGACCCTGAAACATGTCTATGTGGGCCCCAGGTGGGGCAAAGTTAGGTAATCAATATATTTTTTTAGCACTGATGACATAGGTGGGGCCCACCTGGTCAAACTATATGGGTCACACATGGGCAAATGCAAGTTAGACCCTGAAAACATGTCTATGTAGGCCCCATATGGGTTATGTTAAGTTAATATGGGCATATATTTTATGTGGGCTCAAGATTGTTTAGTATATATGGGACCCACTTGGGTTTCTCACATGAAAGCCATATGGGCAAAACCAAGTGGGAACATATAGTAGGTCCTGGCTGGGTCAAACATGGGAAACACTTCACTTGTTTCAAAATGGGAAACACACGTAGGACCCACTTGGGTTTTTCACCTGGGTTAGACATGGGCAAACACAGTCATTTAAAGAAAAGCGTTTGCTGTGTGCCCCAAGTAGGGCAAAGTTAGGTAATCAGTATATATTTTTTAGTACTGATGACACAGGTGGGGCCTACCTGGCCAAACTATATGGGTCACACATGGGCAAATGCAAGTCAGACCCTGAAAACATGTCTATGTGGGCCCCATATGGGTTATGTTAAATTAATATGGGCATATATTTTATGTGGGCTCAAGATTGTTTAGTATATATGGGACCCACTTAGGTTTCTCACATTAAAGCCATATGGGCAAAACCGAGTGGAAACATATAGTAGGTCCTGGCTGGGTCAAACATGGGAAACACTTCACTTGTTTCAAAATGGGAAACACACGTAGGACCCACTTGGGTTTTTCACCTGGGTTAGACATGGGCAAACACAGTCATTTAAAGAAAAGCATTTGCTGTGTGCCCCAGGTGGGGCAAAGTGAGGTAATCGGTATATATTTTTTGGTACTGATGACATAGGTGGGGCCCACCTGGTCAAACTATATGTGTCACACATGGGCAAATGCAAGTCAGACCCTGAAAACATGTCTACGTGGGCCCCAAATGGGTTGTGTTAAATTAATATGGGCATATATTTTACATGGGCTCAAGATTGTTTAGTATATATGGGACCCACTTGCGTTTCTAACATCAAATCCATATGGGTGGGCATCCAATGTAGGTCCTAGTTGGGTTAGTGATGGTAAATGTGTACATTGGTTCAAAATGGTAGCACATGCTTATGTGAGGATTCTTCTTCTGTGAAGAGCCTGAGAAAGTGTTATTTGAATAAAGGAGGATTTATTCCAAACAAGCCCATCACAGATTGCGCACAACCCAGGGAGTTCTGAAAGTCAAATTGTAAAAATAATCTCAAAAGAAAGTATGAACATAACTCTCTTTTATAACCTGCAGACGGCACCCATGTGGTACCATTCTCTAAGAAATCACCCTAACTTTAACATATTTGGCACAACCTCAGTCTATCACTTTTGCTACCCTTACGTACAGTCAGATGTTCTTGACCCTTCATTTTTGACCCTCTCAGTATTTAGCCTTGGCTAGCAAATGTACTCAAAGTCCACATTGAGACCTCAAGATGTTATGTGTTATCAGACACTACAACCCAGCTGTCAAGTGAGACTATAGGAACTTTGGTGTTTTTGAACATTCAATGTTACTCAAAACACTCTGCACACTATTCCAAATAACTGGTTTGAAACTGGTTACTTTTTAATTTTAGATTTCATTTTATGTACTTAATGTGAACTCTGCATGGTAGGCTGCATGGTGAGGCTCAGATAAGATAAAATAAGGACTTCATGATTCTTCTTAGGTAAATTCACTTGTCACAGCAGCAATAATAAGTGATTAAAACGGACACAAGAGTAGAAAAAAAGAAAAGCAAAAAATATGAATAAAAAACCTAAGATAAAAGTGAATTACACAGACAAAATCCAGATTTGGCATTTGCAAATTAAGGATTACTGGTTGTTCAAACAATTAAGACTATTTACTTGAGCAAACATGCAGTTGAGGATTTTTAGTAGATCAGACATACTCTACTGTATTAGAGAAAAGACAGTTAGTTACATGGAAGATGGAAGTTTTGGTTAATCAGATCCAGTAAAGCTCCTGAAGTATATTACCGATCTGTTAAAATGTTACTCTTCAAACTTGTGCCCTCAAATTATATATCCAGAAATAATTTATATTTTCTTTGAACTAGTGGAAAGGAGAGGGAATGGGGTCTTTCAAGCAGTCACACTTCAACTGTGAAACTCCCTTGTCCTTATGGTGTATTGACACTATTGAAACTTTTCAAAACCAGTCTAATGTTAGAAGAGCTTTTAGGTAAACTGTTATTCTTCTTCTTATCATTATTATATTTTTTATTAATTATATTTTTATTATGATGTTGATTTGGGTGACACTTTTTGATAAATATTATATATTACTTTTTAAAACATATTAACCATCCCTATGCTTAAAAAACTTTTAAAAATAAAATTGTTCTTTTAAACTTGTGCATTGTTTGACTTTTAAAATTTTTGTATCAGGTGTAAAACGACTTTTTAAATAAAGTTGTTTTTAATGTGAGCAGCTCCTATTGGCTCGTTTAAAAAGAGGGAGGAGCAGATTGCACCGCCTAGCGTCTAGTCTTCGCGGTCTTTCGTCTGTTGCGCCTTTTCTCTCCCTGGTGTTTAAGAACGTGGAGGACAAAAGGATACCAAAGAATCGAAAACTATGACAAAGGTAAATACTTAAAGTTTGATACGTTTTCATCAATGGTTATTTTAGTAACTTTCTATAGTCGTCCTAAACGGTATAAGGGGGAGAAGCATAACATCTTTAGCTAGCAGGTAGAACTGGGTTAATTTGCTGCATTGTCTTTGGCAAACATAATTTAAAGTTAATTAAAAAACTCTTACTGCCTATATTCTACTCAATAAAGTTCATCTTATCTTATTCTGTTTTCATTGCACCATTCTCTCTATACAGTTTTTGAATTTACACACTATAAGGTACACGGCAGTTTTTTTCTGTGCTTCTGCAACTGTTTCTTGGGTTTTCCTATAAGGTTTTTGTAATTAATTTAAAAAATTTATATTATTTAGTGGATTCCTGCTCAGCTAACTCGGCCATTATGCACTACCCAGTAAACAAAATGGCTGAACAGTATCTTAAATGTCTGAACATGAGCTAGTCATACCATGTTACGTAATATTCATGTGCAGTGTAGCAAGGTGATTGTTTAAATTACAGGAGTAGATGCCTGCAGCTGAAACGGTTTTCTGATCTGAATACGGTAATGTTACCAGATATGCATTGTACTATGGGAAAACGGTGGTGGATCAGTGTGTAAAAAGCCCCCAAAAGAAACACACAGTGTCTTTAGCTCAAACACTGTCTGATCACTCTCTTAGATACTGTGCTGTTCCATCTAGTTATTGGTTACTGAGAAATGTTAGGTCATTAATTAATTAAGAGAGTGCAGCTGTTCAGATCAGATGGTGGAGTAGGAAAATGCAGAACATGTTATTATAGCTGAATGCTGTGTAAAATACTAGTAATAAATCTAACTCCCATTTATGGCTTTTACTACTGTGGGGCTAAATAAAAAATTACAGACATAATGAAATCTGCTACAATTACAAAGCTTAAGTTTAAAACAATTATTATATATTAAGCATTTTTTTGCTCTTTTTTTTTTAAATTCTTTTTGCTAATAATGGACTCAATTTTATTATTAACTTCAAAGACCTATTAAACTTTTAAACCATTAAATCCAGGAAATTAGATGCCCGTAAATGTACGAGACCCTCTTTATGTCTAGTATCCCCAAATATTTAATAATCCTTTCTAAAAGTACACAAATTTTGTTCTTTTCAATTAAATATTGCATGTTCAATGTATTCTTGAGCAGGTAAAAATTCCACTAAATTAGTTTTTGCATATTTTTAAGTATAATCAAATTTTTATAGTTTGCGAGTACTTTTAATTTGGAGATTTTGCCACTTGATTTGAAGTTTGGATAGTGCTTTATAGTAATTTGTAAATGTTTTGAACTCATCTGGCTTCTTAATAATTTAATAAAAAATTAACAAGCCATGTAATAATTTGAAAACCACTAGGGACCACTTATAAAAAAGTAATTCCTTTTTTACTTATAGGAATTTAGGATTTATGTCTGTCAAGTCATTTGTTCTGGCATAAGTCACCATTTTGATATATCTTCCTGTGACTTTTGCTGCTTGAATTAGTCAGTTTATCATATAAACACATGCAGTGCCTTTCAAACTTTTAATTACACTGTTCATTTTGTGCATTAGTAAGAGAATCTTTTATATTGAATTATCCTGGGAAAAAACAAAAATGTTTGTATTTTCTCATGCACTTTCTTTCATTTCCTTATCACGTTTAGATTCTTCAAGATCACAAGCACCATCTTTGACATGTAAGTAACTTTCATATTATTTGTATTACTTATTATTATTATTATTTTTGAAAAGTGATGGTCTTTGGGGCATCCTTTTTTTTTTATTGGTATTAAGTATATATATTTATTTAGGCACATGAGGCAATGATCTATTTTAAAATTTAACATTTATTTAATTTTCATCTTTTATGCTAACAATAATGCCAACAGTGTTCTCTTCACTTGACCCACAACTCTGACAGTTTTGGTCCTCTGCTCTCCTCACAATTGGCTGATTTCCATCTGAGCTGCTACTGTCAACTGCATTAAACTGATTTTACATTGCCTTGTTATTCTAATCTTTATCTGCGTTTTGGACTCCAAACATTCACACCTGCTGTTAGTAACCAGAGCTCACAAGAGTGTAAGGCGTGTAGTTCAATAAAGCGATCGATGTGTTCACTAGCTGATTTCAATAAACCGGTAACTTATCAAATCCATATTTTATAGGAAGTACATTACTGATAAAAGTGGTAATAAACACGGTAACCAATAAAAATTAAAATTTCCTGTTATAAAAAAAAATACTGCTGTGAGCTCGGTTTTCTAACACCAGGTGTGAACATCTACAGTCTTTAACACTAGGAAGGCCCAGAGCCCAGCCATTTGGCTTTTCTACCTTTAAAACCCGGAGAGCAGCCAAATGGCTGGTAGGCTTTTAGCTAAGCTTTAGCTTCAGGCAAGTGGAAGCTAAATTGGCTAGTCATTCATATGTAAATTGGGTTGTTACCTGGGAATTCTGGAGGGAGGGGAGTGGGGGTGTGTGGATGAGGGGGTGGGGGAGCTGCTAAAAGCGGTGAGCTTCCTTTTGTTTCATCTTGATGCATTCTCAATCATCCAGGGAAACAAATCTCCAAAAGTCACCAACTTGGAGTGTTTCAGTTTGCCATCTTAGGGAGAAATCAACACACATGGGTGTATGTCCTTTGTTGCTGAGATTTATTGATAAAAACAGTACAAAAAATCAACCATTTGTACACATTTTTACAAATAATTATAAAAAGTGAGTGAGTACATTTCAACATTTTCAGCAATCACTCACAATCCTGGCACTGCCATGGTATCTGTAGTCTGCATTTACCTTGGCTTGGCTTCCTGATCAATTGTCCACTACCAAAAGGAAGCCAAGCCCTGCCACCCTTTACAACAAAACAAGGTGTGATCACATTGATGCCACAATGGACGACTGATCAATGCTCCACTACCAAAAGGAAGCCAAGCCCTGCCACCCTTTACAACAAAACAAGGTGTGATCACATTGATGCCACAATGGACGACTGATCAATGCTCCACTACCAAAAGGAAGCCAAGCCCTGCCACCCTTTACAACAAAACAAGGTGTGATCACATTGATGCCACAATGGACGACTGATCAATGCTCCACTACCAAAAGGAAGCCAAGCCCTGCCACCCTTTACAACAAAACAAGGTGTGATCACATTGATGCCACAATGGACGACTGATCAATGCTCCACTACCAAAAGGAAGCCAAGCCCTGCCACCCTTTACAACAAAACAAGGTGTGATCACATTGATGCCACAATGGACGACTGATCAATGCTCCACTACCAAAAGGAAGCCAAGCCCTGCCACCCTTTACAACAAAACAAGGTGTGATCACATTGATGCCACAATGGACGACTGATCAATGCTCCACTACCAAAAGGAAGCCAAGCCCTGCCACCCTTTACAACAAAACAAGGTGTGATCACAGGGCTTGGCTTCCTTTTGGTAGTGGACAATTGATCAGGAAGCCAAGCCAAGGTAAATGCAGACTACAGATACCATGGCAGTGCCAGGATTGTGAGTGATTGCTGAAAATGTTGAAATGTACTCACTCACTTTTTATAATTATTTGTAAAAATGTGTACAAATGGTTGATTTTTTGTACTGTTTTTATCAATAAATCTCAGCAACAAAGGACATACACCCATGTGTGTTGATTTCTCCCTAAGATGGCAAACTGAAACACTCCAAGTTGGTGACTTTTGGAGATTTGTTTCCCTGGATGATTGAGAATGCATCAAGATGAAACAAAAGGAAGCTCACCGCTTTTAGCAGCTCCCCCACCCCCTCATCCACACACCCCCACTCCCCTCCCTCCAGAATTCCCAGGTAACAACCCAATTTACATATGAATGACTAGCCAATTTAGCTTCCACTTGCCTGAAGCTAAAGCTTAGCTAAAAGCCTACCAGCCATTTGGCTGGTGGCGGGTTTTAAAGGTAGAAAGGTAGAAGCCTGGGCCTTCCTAGTGTTAAGCGCTGGTAAAGATTTAAAAATAAAAGCATTCAATAACATAACATTAAACACTAAATTAGTTTGATGGTGTTGACTGCAGCAGCTCAATGTTAATCAGCTGATGGTGATGGAAGCAGATGAGCGTTTTTCATCATGGTTGTTAGTGATGTGTTGGTCAAAACGAAACGGCTCTTTGAAGTGAACAACACAAGCGTGTTTTTTCTCTCTCTCTCACCCTCTCTCTCGCACTTTTTTTCCGCTTCACTCTGCACGCGAGCCTTGTGCTTTGCGCTGGGAAGAGGGGGGAGGGGCAGTTGTTACACACGCAGTAGCACAGTAACAGAGCAGGAGGGAGAGAGAGAGAAAGAGAGCCAGGGACAACAACGTCACATTAGAAAGGTATAGTAATCATCCACAACTATTTTCAATTGCGGATGATAAAGGATTCAGAAAGTTTATTCATGCAGGCCCATATGACAGAGAATGTGCATCTTCTGTTTGTTTTCATATTATAATTTATATTTAATTGTGTTGTGGTTTGCAGTGTTTTGTGTTGTTTCACTTTAAATTTGTTTAAAAGGAAAAAGCTGAAAATTTAAATAGTTAAAAGTTGAAATGTAAATAGTTGTTTTTTTTGTATTATATGATTTATTTATTACATTTTATGTGGAGAGAATAAATAAAAGTATATTTACGGTGGCTGCTAGAGACAAAGCACGTACAAACCCCAAAACACGTAAAAACTCCATAGCACGTACAAACTCCAAAGCACGTACAAAACACAACAGAAGTGCTCCAGGATGCTAGGCACAGTGTTGAGATTTTGTTACCTAGTGGCTACACAAGCCAGGAAGTACCAACGACCGGATTTGGTGTGTGGTAGTAACAGGTAAATGAACAGCTTTTAGAATTTTTTATGAATATATATGAGTGCTTGTGTATAAATACACAAAAAATACACATATGATTTCAATTGTGTAAATTAAGTGATCTAGTAGCTCTGTTTTGGAAGTTCAGTTGACGCTAGAAATGGGTTTTGGAGTTTGTACATGCTTTGTCTCTAGGGGCCACCATATATATTTATATATAAACATATATAAATAAAACCACGTTTCTTTTTTTACATTAGTAATTCCTTTTGTTCATAATTTTATATTGTTGTTAATAATAAATTAATTAAAGCAACAAAACAACCTGAAGAGCTGGTTGGGAGCCGAAAGAGCCGGCTTTCTAAAAAGAGACGAAAATCCCATCACTAGTTGTGTAATATGCTGGTATTGATATGATCAAAAATGAACTGAGTTGTTTCGTATTCTATAGAAATTGTACATCTAATTAATAACAAGGCTTTCTGCTGATGTTATTAATTAAAAATTTATTGTTTTATTTTTAAGCAACAACTTTTTAGCATGCAATCAGTCCATGCTGTACAGGACAGATTTGTAAACTGTGCATACAAAAATAGACTATTTTACAAAATTGCTCTTTCAACAAATGTAAATCACAGCAGATTTTTTTTGTTGTAGGTGCACTGTCACAACTAGAAATGTGGGGGGAAGTCCTCAAAGTTGAAGGCAGAACAGGAAAATACATGGAAATAACAATTTTCCTTTAAATGGTAAATGGCCTGCATTTTTATAGCGCTTTTCTAGTCCCTAAGGACCCCAAAGCGCTTCACACTACATTCAGTCATTCACCCATTCACACACACAATCACACACTGGCGATGGCAAGCTACATTGTAGCCACAGCTGCCCTGGGGCGCACTGACAGAGCACATCAGTAAAGGTCGATCTGGATACTTGATAACTGTTGGTATAGGTATGACATGAATTTGAATCTCCATTATCACAGGTTTTAATTGGGAGGGAACATGCAGATATACAGGAGGACTATAAACAGCAATTCCTATTGCATACAACTGTTTTAGAAAATACCAACAACACTGTTAATTTATCACTTGCTGGTCTATAGACTTTACAGTGTGGATGGATGGAAAATCCATCTGGCTCCACTCTGGCTGAATTGGTGCTACAAACAACTCTGCGCTCGGCTTTCCTGGCTGTGTGTGGATTTATACTTACACATCCAAATTTTGACCCTATTTTTCTTCCTTTCAGCTGATTGGTCAATTTCATGTCAATCACCAATTAAACAATCCAATCAGAGAACATCTCCAGAAGTTGATTCTGTTCATCTGGACGTAGCATTTTCAGTGGGAGAAAATGCTGCAAGCGCTACGTCCAGATGAACAGAATCAACTTTTGGAGATTTACTTACCTGGATGATTGAGCATGCATCAAGACAATCAGAGAACAGATAGGTTTGGCTGTTGGAGGGCTGCATTACGGAGCTTCAGGTCCTGGAAGAATAAATTCCCTTTTACATACCAGACCAGCATTTTTCTTCATTAGCACGAAGGAAAACAGTCTGTGCGTGTCAGAGTTCTGTGGTTTTTGTGTCACAGGGCTTATAATATGTGTAAAAATCTGGCCAGGGACCATCACATCACACTGCTATCATATTTTTCTGTTGCTATCATGTTTCTTTTCTGAGATGTTGTTACTTTTATGACAGATGTAACGAGAAATCTTCCAGAAAGTTAAATTTTTTATTCTAATCAAATATTTGATTCTGATAACAGATAAAGATTTTTTTTTTTTACTTTTGTTCTGCTATTTCATAGTTTATACAAATTTTGGCCAATTCCTATTTATTTTAACCCTTTAGCCCCCAAAAAGTCGCCAGCGACAGGTTTTTCCAAACCTGTCTCGTCAAACCTGAGCTCTGCCAGGGGCCCAACACGCCTGGACTTTTAGAAGAAAAGAGATGTCCGAAAATAAACCACAGGGTCAAATACTTAATTTTGTTCAGTGTTTTAGAGTTATTAATTTGAATTGACTAATTTAAATATTTTATTCATGTACATTTTGATTGCCTTTAGTAAAAATGGCAAAATTTCAATTTCTTTTTTCTTTCTGTTATTAATCCTTGATTACATTCATATAGTATACAGTAGAGGAAAAAACCTACCAGACCTACCAGTTATCCTGCGTAACATTATTGGGGATAAAGGGTTAAGGAAGCGCAATTAATTTTTTTAGTTTAGCTTGTGTTTACTACCATTTTTTTTTTATCACCACACAGTAAACATTAAGTAATATGTAAAGTGTCCATTTATCCTCCATTCCGGTCCATTATCTTAAGCTTAGGCTGCTGCCCCTCGACCCAATCCGGTACTAAGTAGAGAGGCCCAGACTTCGCTCTCTCCAGGCACTTGGCCCAGCTCTTCCGGGGGAATCCCAAGGCATTCCCAGGCCAGCCGAAAAACATAGTCCCTCCAGCATGTCCTGGGTGTTCTGGGTCTCTTCCTGGTGGGACGTGCCCAAAACACCTCACCAGGGAGGCATCCTAACCAGATGCCAGTATCTAATCTGTCCTTTTTGTATGTTCCCCTCAGGTTGCCATGGTAGCAGATACAGGGGAAACAAGTGTAGACGATGCCACAAGAAGGATGATGAAATTCCTCATATCACCTGAGCTGGCTGTGGAGTACAACATGCTTGGCCGACATGGGGAAAAAAAGTTCAGAGATTTGCGTCTTTTTAATGTTGTGTATGGTAAGTTAGTTTCACTTGAGACATTTGAACTTTAGAAAACTAAACTTTTTTAATAAAGTGTTTGAAAGTGTAACTGAGATTGGTTATCATGCAATTTGTATATATTTTTTGAGGCAATAAAGTGAAATAAACATTGTTCTTTGAAAATCATCACCAAATGAAGTAAGCTAAGATTAACTTTACTTTGGCTTGCCCGTTTTTCTTCTTCTTCATTTGCAGAGGCACTGAAGAATTATTTAACATCAAAAGTCAACTTGCAAGAAGCAGAGAAGGCTCTGTCCAAGTGGTTCAGTGGAGCTAAAGACAGAGGAGGACCGAGGGCTGCAAGGGTACAAAATAGACTTACGGCTCTGTAAAAAAACAAACCCTGCTGATTCAAGATAAGCTTTTGAGTTTTCCATCTGACTTTTTCCCATGTTGCTACAGTTCCAAATATCTAAGGAATTTTGCTGTAGTTTGACATTTCTAGTTTTTAAACGTTTACGCACTTTGGAATACAGTTACGTAAAATCACAGTTGTTGGACAAAATAAATGTGAAAAATGTTGTTTTGTGTACCCTCGTGATTTTTGAAATGGTTTTATTTACAAACTAGATTTTGTTTGCGGTCAGCTTTAATATATTTGGTGTCTTTGTGTCACAGAACCCGTATTAGCCGTCTGAAAAATTGATTTTGTGACTGTTTTACTACATGGGGCCCACTCAGTGCCAGAACTTAGTCAATTCAAACTAGAAATAAGATGCAAATACAGAACCCACTGCTAATGCCATTCCAACTTTTTAGCTCATGTTTTCCTCATGTTGTACCCACTAAGAACTTGAAAAATGGGGCCTAGGTGGGTTTCAGTGTACTTTGCCCAGTTGGGGTCCATTTAGTTCCCAGATTTTACCTATATAACACCGAGATGGGCTTATAAAATGGGGCCATTATGGAACCCGCGGACAATCCCACTTAAAACCCACTTTTTAGCCTATGTGGTACTCACATGGTACCCACAAAACAACTTGAAAGGTGGGGCCTGGGTGGGTTTCTTTGTACTTTGCCCAGTTGGGGTCCATTTAGTTCCCAGATTATACCAATATAACACCGAGATGGGCTTACAAAATGGGGCCATTATGGAACCCGCGGACAATCCCACTTAAAACCCACTTTTTAGCCTATGTGGTGCCCACATGGTACCCACAAAAACTTGAAAGATGGGGCCCGGGTGGGTTTCTGTGTACTTTGCCCAGTTGGGGCACATTTAGTTCCCAGATTTTACCAATATAACACCGAGATGGGCTTATAAAATGGGGCCATTATGGAACCTGCGGACAATCCCACTTAAAACCCACTTTTTAGCCTATGTGGTGCCTACATGGTATCCACAAAAACTTGAAAGATGGGGCCCAGGTGGGTTTCTGTGTACTTTTCCCAGTTGGGGCCCATTTAGTTCCCAGATTTTCCTAACATAACACCTATATGGGCATTTAATATGGGGCCATTACGGAACCCGCGGACAATCCTATATGGGGCCCATTTTTCAGCCCATTTCCAAACCATATGGGCCCCACATATAAATGTTGGCTGGGATTATCCATTGTTGATCTGCACACAGCTGTTCCCACGAACGTTGCACTCGCTTACGTAATTGTCATGAGACACTCTCGCAAAAAAATCACCGTTTTAGTAACGCAGTAACGCAGCGTGCTTACGGGAAAGTAACGGTAATCTAATGACCTTTTTTGCAATACTAATCCCTTACTTTACTCGTTACTTGAAAAAAGGTAATCGGATTACAGTAACGCTCATCTCTGATGATAATACATACAGAGAAAATCCCAACAATCATATGACCCCCTATGAGGAAGCACTTTGGTGACAGTGGAAAGAAAAACTCCCTTTCAACAGGAAGAAACCTCCCCCTGAAGCAGCTGTGGTGAGAGGAGGAAGTTGGGACAAAGGACATGCTGTGTAAGAGAGCCAGAGATTAATAACAAGTGTGATTCAGTGCAGAGAGGTCTATTAACACATAGTGGTTGAGAAAGGTGACTGAAGAAGAAATACTCAATGCGTCACGGGTATCCCCCAGCAGCCCTACCTATTGCAGGGTGGATTCAGGGTCACATGATCCATTCCTAACTTAAAAAATCTTAAAAGTAGAGAGAGTGTCTAATCGAATCGAATTTGATGATCATATGGCCATAAACTCAATTATTGCTTTATTAGGTACATCTGTTCAATTTCTCTTTAACACAAATATCTAATTAGTCAATCATATGGCAGCCACATCCTACCCAAAGACAAAATCACACACTTCTTGGCCACATCAATAGGTATACCTGTTCATTTGCTGGTTACTGCAAATCACATGTGATCAGATCAATGCATTTAGGCATGTAGATATGGATTTTCTGAAATACAAGGTTCAAACATCAGAATTGGGGAAGAAAAATGTAATTTAGGTGACTTTGAATGTGGCATGGTTGTTGTGACAGATGGGCTGCTCTATGTATTTCAGAAACTACTGATCTGCTGGGATTTTCCCACACAACCAGCTTTCGGCTTTAACAGAGAATGGTGTGAAAAAGAGAAAATGTCCCGAAATGAGGAGGGCCAGAGATCAGAGGAGAATGGCCAGGTTGCTTCAAGGTGATAGGAAGACAAGTTGGCATGTTACAGCCAAGGTATACAGAAGAGCATCTCTGAGCACAAAGCCTGCTGATCCTTGAAAGAGAAAATCACACCTGGTGCCATTCCCATCAGGTGAAAACAGGAAACTCAGGCTACCATTCACACAGGATCACCAAAATCTTTACAACAATTCAGACTGGTGGGGGTGTATTGATGTGGGAGATATTTTCTTTGCATGTTGGGCCCCATAGTACTGTCTGTAGGATAGTTCCAGCTGAGCATTGTTTAAATGCCACAGCCTACATGAAGAAAAAACATACGCACTTGCCAGCCACATCATTAGGCATACCTCTTCAACTGCAGATTAATGCAAATCACAAGGCATCAAATCACATGGGAACAAATCAGTGCACTTAGGCACACGGATATGGCCAAGAAGGCCTGCTGAAGTTCAAACTGAGCATCAGACTGCAGCTGCAAACTAATGTGTGTGCCACTCCTGTGGGTTAAGAAACCAAGACTACAAGTTGTACTGGCTCACAAACGTTTGATAACAGAAGACTGGATAAATATTGCCTTGTCTCAAAAGTCTAGATTTCTGCTGTGACATTCTGATGATAAGGGTAGAATTTGGCATCATACGACCTCAAAGCATGGGCCCATCCTGCCTTTTATCAGTGGTTTAGGCTGGTGGTGGTGGTGGTAGGGGACAACTACTTCTTTTCTTGCCGCACTTTGGGCGCCATAGCACCAACTGACCCCACAGACACATTATTGCTGTTAACCATGCTCATCCTGTTGTGAGCACAGTCTACACATCTAATGATGTCAAACTGGTTTCTTGAACACGACATTGAGTTCTTTGTATTCATCTGGCTGACACAATCATTGGATCTCAATCCGGGGTTGAGAAAGTTGGGATATGGTGGAATGGGAGATTGGCATCATGGATGTGCAGCCGGTATTTTGTATCAACTCTGTGATGCTATCATGTCAATATGGACCAAAATCTCTGAGTAATGTTTCCAGCACCACAAAGAATTAAGCCTTCTTCAGGCAATGAACTTGCAACATAACAATGAAAAGAACTTCATATTTTCCAGTAACAGTCTGTTGTTGAAATTTTGAATTTCCAAGTCTCAGTATGAAGGGCTAACCTGACTGCATAGGTTTGGAATCACTGTATCAATATTAGCCTTATTGCCTTATTGCCATTTTTGCACACCATGACCCCTCATCCAACTCACAGTCAAAATCAAACTTAATTTTAATATCAGTTTCCTTCCTTTATCCCTTCTTTCCTTCCTTCTGGCCAGCAAGCCTTATCCGTGGCGCACTAACAAAGGGAAGAAAAAAAAACCCAACTCGCTGGCCCCGCCCCCTTTAAAAACGCAAAAAAAAAAGAAGGGGGAAAAAAAAGGGCCAGCAACAATGTGATAGACAACACAGCCGCTCTGCTCTCTCAGCGTAGTAGTGGATATCTTCACAGTGACCAGAGAGCAGAGGCGAGCCAAAGCGAGCCGCATGCTCGCTGTGCAACAAGGGGGACGGGAGCAAAATGAACCACCGGAAAGCCGCAGCAGCAGCATCCACTGAGGACCCGTAACAGTATTTGGGTAAGGCTTTGTTTGCTCTCCCTAGGATTTCGATACAGTTCTGCATTTTCTGATTAAGAGCGCTTTGTGCACGAACGCGGAGCGGAACAAGGGGAGGATGTGTTCGCACGATGTTTGCTTAAAGCGCTGCAATACCGAGAATTTGAAATGGAAAAAAAAACCCTAAATAAAAAGAAAAAACATGCGGATGAGAATGTAGCCGACAGCGCTTTGTCTTCGTTACTTCTCCGGAGCAGCATAACCATCACAGGAAGCTCATTTTAACAGCGGCTCATTTTTTCTAACCATTTTTATTGGTTAGATTGTTAAGTAAAAACAGAGGCATTGTTGACACAGGCAGCAGAGTTCACCGTTTCTGACGCGATCCTGTTACCCGGCGCTGTTTAGTGTTTTTCTTTTTTTTCTGCTTCGCCCCACAATGGATTGATTTCATTCACATCTCACTGTGAAGCCAGTGCCCCACTCCGCTCTACAACTTGGGAAGAACATGCGGAGGTTTCTCGCTGCCTTAGCGCTCAGTTATTGATGCACATGCTGGAGCAGCTCCACACAAAACAGCAAACCAAGGCCAACTAAGGAGCTCCAGGTTAAATTAAATTAAAAACAGTTGTATAGTATTACATTAATAGCGCTTTGACGCAAACAGAAATCAGTGCCACTTTAGTTAAGGTGGAAATAACCTGCTTTGTATACCAAAAGTTACATTTGCTGCTTCCCTTCAGACTCAACTCAGTTCACTTCACTTCAGTTTTATTTATGTAGCACCAAAACACAACAACAGTTGCCTCAAGGTTCGTTATTGTAAGGTAAAGAGCTTACAATAAAACAAAAAGAATTCCCATTAATCAGACAACCACCTATGAGGAAGCGCTTGGGGAAAGTGGGGAGGAAGAACTCCCTCGTAACAGGAAGAAACTGCAGAACAGGCTCAGAGAGGGGGGAGACATCTGCCAAGACCTACTGGGGGTGATGGGAGGAAAAGAGGACAGAATACACACTGTTGAAGAGAGCCAGAGATGAATAATGACTAATGATTAAATGCAAGTGGTGTTTAAACACATTGTGACACAGTTGTAGCCGTTTGTTTTTAAAATTAGAAGCTAACCTATTCTACTTTACATTCACTCCCAGACTAACACCAGGTGATTGAAAGCAGTGAAAACAACAACAACAGGACCAACAACACACAGACACACACTGGTGTCAAGAGCAATTAAGCCTTTTATTTTTTGTGCATGCGGAGGGTTTGGAACGTGATGCCTTTTGAAGTAGTGCGAGTTGTCTTGATATCAGCAACAGGAAGTCTTATCACTGAGCTGTCGCCACTTTTAGCTGAATGTCACCGTAACACATTAAACCTGCCAAAGAAACGCACACAGCCTTCAAGAACCGCGGTGGAGTTTGGGAGTCGACTGAAACTCATTACAGTGAGAACACGCGCACAACCGCACTGTTCTCCGTAGTCCACCGGAATCAAAGGCACCGGCCTGTTCTTTTGTATTTTCTTTCTCTGTGCATCATAAACAGCTCAGGGAAGGAAATTCAAAGCTCCTCTCCAGGTTATAGTGACATTGCATCAGAAAAGTGTTATTACGTGTGCGCGTGTGTAGAGCTGCTGAATATTTATGTGCGCTGTGGTTTTCAAGGCTTCACGGAGTTTACAAGGACAAGGACAAAAGTTGAATTTAATGGTCACTGTTTAAACTGTAGAGGTAAAGTTATTTTTGTTAAGTTATTCATTTATATGTGATAAAATAAACCAGAGCAAAAACGCAGGATCGCTTTGTGTTCTACTTCTCAAACCATAGATGTTCTTACCCCCTCTCACAGTGCATTATAAATGTGCAAATGAATGCTTGATACACACAGATTTACACCCGCGCTGTGTGAAAGCGTTGTGACTGTCACACAACTTCTGTATTACTGCTATTACACACAACTAGCTAATCGCATCCACATGTTGGCTGGCACCTCTTTGTGTCTGCAGCTGGATGTTTATTGTCTCCAATGGGGCTCCCTCCCTCTGTGTGTGCAGACAAGGCAAAGGTGTTAAGGAGAGCTCCTTTCTTTGCACACACTAACACTAACACACCACATTTATTCCACCACAGCAAATACATCAAGCCATTTTTACACACAGAGTCTTTATTTCTTTATCAAACTGATAGATATTGACCAGCATGTAGTTCTTTGACACGCTGAGTGCAGCTCAAAGTCGTCATTGGAAAAATGTGTGTAAATATAAATCAGCAAGTCGCTGAAACTGCAGCATAGTAAGCATGTGGGTCAGTATCGTGTGTTCACGATTCTCACGATCTCTTTCCTTTTCAACCTTTCTGGTCATGTGACCCAAAGTTGCATTCTGCCATGAAGGTAGTAAACATGTAAAATGATAAGGGTGTAGAGGTTCTGTAAAACTAGTGAGAATTTACACTGCAAAGAAACACATTAGGTTGAAAGGAAGGTTTGGGAGGTTAATTACACACACACGCGCACACACACACACGCACACATGTAAAAGAGAGGGAGTGTTGTGTGTGTGTGTGTGTGTGTGTGTGTGTGTGTGTGTGCATTCATGAATATGACTCTAAAAATACTAGGAGGTGAAAAAAATGCTAACAGATGAAATGCATAATTGAAGTCGGCTATGACCCAGTAACAGTGTTGGAGTCAAAGACTGACTGTTCTTATTAGCATCAGATGAGAGGACGTCTGAGAGGGGAAGTGATTCATACCAGCTTTAGTCTGGATTAGGCTGTAAAGAGATAGATGTGCAGGAGTCGATCTGTTCACGAGCAGGGCCGTGAAGTGGATATTGCACCGCTGCAGCCTCGAAGGTGCTCGGAATAGTTGCATTGATTAAAGTATAAGATGGTACTGCTGATATTGAGGTTTTCAGAATGCTTTTTTTTTCCAAAACCAGTTCATATTGATTTCATTTTTTTATTGCATTAAACCTGCAGTAGCATGTTTTTCATCACCTGAGGGCTGTGCTATGAACAAAGTTCAACAGAGCCAGGCTTTCTTTGCGTTAGCCTGAGTTGGAGGTAATGGGCATCATGACAGTGTTTATCAGTTTTTTCTGTCAAGTTGGGCTTTCTGCCTCAAGCTCTGCACACTCACATAAAAATGGGCATTTTTGTAGGTAATGTGACACTTCCTCCACCAAAAAATGATCCCTGTGAGTGCCACCTAGTCTAGCCAGAGACGTTATCAGATGGTGATAATAAATAGTGATTAAAATTCTCCAAAGAACAGAAAAAGTATCTGAGTAAAATGCAACACAGTTGCAAATAAGACAAAATTAATGCTGCAGAAAATTAATAATCTGGTGATTTAATGCGCCGAGCGGTAAAATAAATATATTAATTCAAGTTATGCTGAGTGTACTTTCTGCGCTCAGGTTTTTTTCTAAGGTAACAGCTGCAGATTAGAAGCCCTGAAACTTTAAACCGGATTTATTGAACATTAAAGGTTTATTGGCAGATTAACTCAAATTAATGTTACTGAGTAAACAGGTGTTTCACATATAAAACATATTTTCCCAGCAGAGATTTTAAAAGATTAGCACTTTAAACGTGCTGTAAATGATAGATTTAAATCAGATTTTAGATTTTAAACCAAAACTCTAAATCTGTCCTCAGGTTATATGCTTAACATATAACCTGTTACCATGGGGATTTAGGGTACTTTAAGCTCAAAGAAGCTCACTAAGCCATTAATCTCGCTGAGCAGCACATGCCCCAAGTGAAAACAAGTAACCCAAACTTTTTAACTTGACATGCCAGCCTTTGTATGTATCTTTAATTTGCACTTGTGTTTCTATCTAGCTGTTAGATTTATCACAGTTTGTCAACAATGAAAGGAAGAAGTTAAGACTGTGCAACTAGTTGCACAGTCTTAAGTGTGTGAATGGGTGGATGACTGGATATGTAAAGCACTTTGGGGTCCTTAGGGACTAGTAAAGCGCTATATAAATACAGACCATTTACCATTACAACATGTAACTGTCAGAAAAGTTGATTTCGAAACTTGTTTGCTTTCACAGAATCTTTTAACGTGGACTCAAAAATTGCAGCACGTAAGAAATGTTAGGCTAATTTGTTTGTTTCATGTCTATGATAGAAAAAAACTATATGTCAGTGGAGTTTTAAAAAACCAAATATCAGTATCCGTCCTAAAAACAAAATCCGGCATTGATCAAGCTCTACTAGTGAATCTCTTGATGCATGCTTAATCATCCAGGTAAGTAAATGCTAAAAATTCTACATCCAGATGAACAGAATCAACCTGGTGAATGTTTCGATGCTTTCATCTGTGTGTGTACTAGATAGGGCTGCCACAAACGATTATTTTGATAGTCGACTAGTCACCGATTATTTTTGCGATTAGTCGACTAATCACATCATCATCCATTGGACATACAGCGTACAGCTTATTGCACCAGCAGCATCTGCTCTTATATAACTATCATTAGCTTACAGCTTTAAGTGTTTAAGTTAAGTGCTAATTAAAAATAAAGACAAGATGATAGTTTATTAAAGTTTAATGAAGTTTGCAGATTGTTTCGGTGAAGTTTAATAAACTCCTTGCTATCTAAAATATAACAGGACACCGGAGTAAATTCTCGAGCATCTCACACTTCTGATAATCAGCTGTCTGCTTGACGTTTATTCAGCTGTGTAAAAACTATAACTTTAATCTCAGCCAAACCGATTTACTCAGGAACAAATAAAATACTAAAAAAAAGCCAAACAATAACATTTTAAGCTAAGTGACGGCAGTGGGTTTGAAAACGATTTGCCGGGAGTCCGGTGTTCTCACGGCTCTAGTTAGCCTAGCCCCCGGCTAGCTATCGAGCTAGTGGGTAACAGACGTCTCCGAAAACGTCGGAGCGCTTTTGAAAATATGTGGTGTCTTGATAAACTGAGCAGATATTTGAGGTTTACACAGCTACATTCTCGCCTGAAAATATGTTAAACGTTTATTTTGTGACCCGGAAAGAATAATAAGAGTAATATAAAAACTAACTAGCTGCCGCCATTGTTGACAACAGAGCTGGGCTGCGCTATGAATTCTGGGACGGAGCTACTTCTTCTTCTTCGGGGTTTAACGGCAGCTGGCATCCTTGTACATGCAGTGCTGCCATCTTCTGTTTCAGTCCGTTATTACACTCTTAAATCCTGCTACTTATTCCTGCGTCTTTTGTGATCTTACAAAGCTTCAAACGACGCGTCGACTATTAAATCAGTCGTCGACGATTTTGATAGTCGACGTAATCGTGACTAGTCGACTAATCGTGGCAGCCCTAGTACTAGACTGTAAAAACAACTTTTGTAAGACTCATGTCACACAACGTGAGACAGGTCTCGGCTTCAGATTGTGTGATTAAAGAACATCATAAAGCTGATGAATATGAGGGCAGAGATAAATCATCTGCTTGCGTCATCTGGTTTGTGCTGCTCTTATCTGTGGAAATTACATAAAAGTACGCAAAACTTGTTTTGAAATATATATTTTTTCTTTTATGTTGCTTTCTGTTGCTTTTGCATGTGATGGTCCACTTATGGAGTCACCTCGAAGGGGAATCGGCATCATTTTTTGTTTTTTGTTTGGTTTTTTTGGATGTTGGTGGGAGCGTGAGTCACACAGTCAGAACCTGGTTATAAATTAGTGAAGGTGTGAATTTTGCCACAGGGCAGCTGTCTTTGATTGGTGCATTTGAGAGACGGCCACAGATTTTTGCCCTTTCCCAAAGGTGTCCAAAATGAAACAGTGTAAAGAGGCCTTTAGTCTCTGATTGTGTCCATCTGCTGTGCGGTGTTCAATAGGTTTTCGAAGGTGACTTTTGAAAGCTTTTTTTTCTTCTTTTTTGTGAGTAAAAGCAACCACAACAGTAATGTCACTGGCCGAAAAGCCCTGCAAAGCTGAGGGGAGCTGCAGAGTCAGGTAATAATTCTCCAAGCTTTGCTTTGAGTCGATACCCGAGCTCCTTTGTAATTGTTCCTAACATGCTTGCAATTTTACTGTCGGCGATGGCTAGAGGTAGGGTTTCAATTTTATCCGCACCAGACTGTAAATGTTGAGATACAGTGCAAAGGAGTGGAGGGACTTGACGGGCAGGCCACTCCGGGAAGGTGGAGGTGTAATTTCAGATGCCCACTAACCGACCAGACCAGCAGTTATCTGAGCTCAGGCTTCAAAAGCAAGAGAGCTGGAGTCATCAAGCCCAGCTGTGTCCCTCACTCCTGGCTGTAGTGCGTGAGGACTCGGAGGATGACCCCTCTGAACACAGCGGCATCTTTGGTAATTAGCTGTCTTCACAGGATTGTAAAATTCCTGAGGAGGCGTTATTCAAACTTAGCTCGTGTGCATCTCAATGTGCGATGCTGTAGTCCTTATGGTGTGTCTTCTTAAAAAGGGACACAGGATATTCAAGCAGCTTATTATGGCGTCACATTCTTATTTTTACTCTTAAGTCTCTAATCTCAGTTCGTGAGGGGAGGCAAGTGTCCGGAGTTCAGACAGATTATAAAAAGGTTAGCTTTCTGTAAATGGTTCTTGAGCTGTAGTTTAGTGGGGTTGGTCTCTGCACAGTTAAGTAAATAATATTTATTTAGAACTTTTTAAGCAAAGAATCTATTACAAAGTACTTTACAGGGAATTTAAAAATATATCGCACAAAAACAACATAATACGAAAGAACATCATCCAAATATCTGTCTAAAAAAAGTAGTTTTCAGCTGGTTTTTAAAAGAAAAACAGTGATCGTGGAGGCGCGGTGACGTGGAGAATGCTTACGGCCTTGCTCAGCATTCCTCTTCTCCGATTCTAAAATGCAGTGTTTCACGCTACCTGTCAACATTGATTGACAGATTGATTGACAGGCAGAAAGTCAACCAACAATACCACCTTTCAGTCCCAAAACACAGTTGCACACTGCGTGCACTGTGCGTAAGCATTCTCCGTGACACAGCGCGTCCACACGTCGCCCTTAAAACTGTCGCTCTCTTTGGTTGGAACTTCATCTCCCAACCACCCTATAGTTTGAACTTTACACCCAGTGAGATAATCCATCCACAATACGAGGTTAGTCATTAATATACTGATGCATGGGCTGGGCTGTAGTTACATCGTAAGGTTTTAAAAACTGATCCTTAAAATGATTAGCGGTAATAAAAACCGAAAGAGGCCGACAGTGATCAATGACTGTTTTTAGGGGCTTTTTGAGATTAAATAGAACAAGATACAAGGTTCAAGGTTCTTAATTTGTCACATGCATAGTTATACAAGTATAACACACAGTGAAATGTAGGCTGACACGCTCCTCGACATGTGCAAAAAAAAAAATGGGGGGGGGGGGGTGTAGAGGAAGAACATATATATATTAGGGGTGCAACGATACACAAAATTCACGGTTCGGTTCGGTTCGATACTTTGGTGTCACAGTTCGATATTTTTTCGATACAAAAAAAATGTTCATGCCTTTTTAATTTGTCATTTATTAAAATTATAAATATATATTTTAACTCAAAAGTACAGTTTTTAAATTTAACCCTAACCCTTGTGCGTGTTTTTTATTTTGACAGTGAATGCGCACCTGCGGACCACTTATGTGCAGCCCTGGTTATTTAGCTCGTCATATTGCAGCCACAGAAATTCTTTTGTCCATGAAACCATAAAGCTGCACTTTCTTTTTGCCTTATAGTCTGATTTGTCATAACTTCTCCGTTTTGTGGTAAGCTTTTCTTTGGCTGTCACTTCTTCACCCTGACCTGTCTTATTTGGCTCAGCAGAACTAAAATATATATCCTGCTGCTTTTACACACGCACTCACATAAGCTCAGGGATTCTCTGTGCGATCAACCTCTCACATGTTTAAGCTGCGGGAGATTTCACTTGTCATGTTTGCATAGTAAGCTAACGATTAATAAGACGATGTCAGAGGAATTGGTGCACAAATTATCATCACTCACAGATCAGTGCTGTCGCTCTCTATACACAGTTCGCACGATTGCAAAGTGAAAGCAAAAAAACAAGCGCAAATTCAAACGCGATTTCAATATGTCACATATTGACAGTGGCTCACCGATGCCAATGACATAATTACCCAGCTACATTTCTGAAAGAATGCAAAAGCATTGACATATATTTTTCCTTCCTACAATAGCCCGACGGGCAGGGCAGAGATAGATTTTGGTAGCCCGACTGAAAAAATCGCTAGCCCCGGGACGTCGGGCTAGCGATATTGCGAGCCCTGTATCTTATTGAGGAATCACTCATCTTTGGAAAAGAGAGTTTATTACAGAGAAATGTCTCTTTCCAAAATAAAAACTATACTATCCGCTTCTTCTGGGCTATATTCTCAGCAGCATAAGGAGAATCATGTGCTAACAGCTGTCTAAATGACTCGGCTAAAGTTAGTAGCATGCTTGTTGTTTTTGTCTTTGCACTAGGATGATGTCGGCGTAAATGTGCAGTCATATTCGTTGTGTTCCCACTAGTGCTTTCAGGTTAATCTCGTTGAAATGACCTTAACGCCACAACACGGCAAATCTCCGTTAACGAGCTACCGCCGATCGCCCCGTGCATGGGGCTAGACGGCCAACACGTTAACGAGCTAACTGCGCTAACACACTAGTTCCCACCCATGTAATTGAGCATTGCATGGCACATCCAACATACTGTTTTACTTTAGTCCATGACTCGCTTACCTTCAGGGTCATACGTCTTCACATGAAAACCAAAATAATTCCAAACGCCAGATCTGAATGAGAGTGGGGGAGGTCCATGTTGCAAGGAGAGCTTAACTTCTGTCTTGCTAGCTTGCCCTGCTCTCTTCCTTCTGACTATGCTGTCTGTGTTGAGCGCTCAGTGGATCTGCGCTCGACAGTGCAGCCTAGGCGGAGTAGTCGAACGCAGATTCACTGAGCGCTCAACACAGACAGCATCGTCAGAAGGAAAGTTGATAAAATAAATTACAAATGTTGTATTGTTCGATACATATGCGTACCGAACCGAAAGCACTGTATCGAACGGTTCAATATCGATACAAATATCGTTGCACCCCTAATATATATATATACATTGTGCATGTGCAGTAGTAGCAGCAAGCAGCTGAATTCTGTACATTAATATGAATAGACATCTGACTATTTTACAGGATAGACAATATAAACATATTTAAAATTAAAGGAATTGAAATGTACATTGTGCCTTGGTTTAGTGTCTGGAAGAGTCCTGTCTCAGTCAATTATAGATGATGTGAGAGGACGTGTGTGTGTTTAGGGCCCGGATGGCTTGGGGATAGAAGCTCCTCTTGAGTCTCTCTGTCCTTGCCTGGATGATGCAGAACCTTCTACCAGATTGCAGAAGTTGGAACAGTTTGTTGCCAGGATGGGACGGGTCCTTCAGTATCTGCACTGCTCTAGTCCGGCATCTCCTGGTGTAGGTGTCCTGAAGCGGGGGGAGAGCAATCCTGCAGCAGCGTTCTGCTGTACGGACCACTCTCTGGAGAGCTTTTTAGTCCTTCACACAGCTGTTCCCAAACCACGATGTCATGTTCTGTGTGAGGATGCTCTCCACAGCGCCTGTATAGAAAATCCTGAGGATCTTTGGAGAGACCCTGAACTTCCTCAGTTGTCGTAGGTGATACAGGCGCTGCCTAGCCTTTTTGGTCTGGACCTGAATGTGGGCAGCCCATGTCAGGTCTGAGGAGATGTGGACACCAAGATACTTGAAGGACTGCACCCTCTCCACTGGAGCTCCATTGATGATAATGGGCTTGTAGTCTCTGTGCTGACCCCTTCTGAAGTCCACCACCAGCTCCTTGGTCTTGCTGACGTTCAGCTGGAGGTGATTGTCCTGGCACCATGATGCCAGATTCTTCACTTCATCCATGTAGGCCGTCTCATCGTTGTTGGAGATGGCACCCAACACCACTGTGTCGTCAGCAAACTTCACAATGGTGTTGGAGCCATGGGTGGCCACACAGTCTGAAGTATAGAGGGAGTAGAGCAGTGGCAAGAGGACACATCCCTGAGGTGCTCCTGTGTTGATGGTGATGCTGTTGGAGAAGCACCTGCCCACCCTCACCACCTGAGTTCTGCCAGTGAGGAAGTCCAACACCCATGCACACAGATGGCTGTTAAGTCCCAGATCCCTCAGCTTTGTGAACAGTCTGCAGGGCACTATTGTGTTAAACGTTGAACTGTAATCAACAAACAGCATTCGCACATAGTTACCCTGTTTCTTGTCCACATGTGTTCACTCTCCTCAGTGCCGCTCGGACGTCATGCTCCGCGATGCTGGTCATCGGTCTCTCGCAAAGCATGTTAAAAACATAAAAGCCTTATTAAACGCAGGGTAGTTTGGGCCCGGAAGCAAGATTTGTCATGTCATCACTTAAAGACTGGATCCCTTTTCTGTGTGTGGACCAGAGAAATATCGATACTGGCAGCAGTTTTCTAAGCCTGTTTGTCTCGTTTCCTACTCACCGTCATCAGTAAGCGTGCGAGGTGACACGGTCTGGTACTACAAACATCGCCATGTACTTTCAGCCTACACAAGAAGGGCAACAGACAGCGAAAGAGGCTTTAAGTGGACTTTCTCTACTTTTTTTCCCCACGTCAAACGGCCGCCCGCTGTGGGCGTCAACACTCCCGGCTGTATTTATGGGCCATAATGTGAGGTGTGGAACTGCATTTCCTTCATAGGACCTTGCCGCTGGCAGACTGTATTCAAGCGAGCGCTATGCACCGTGAAAGCCTGTCATCAAGAAGCACTGCTCTGTGTGATTTATCAGAAGGGGATGTGGTTGGAAGGTCACAATGAGTCAACCCTTTCCAGCCATATAATTTCATCAGATTTGCCATTTTCTTCTGGTGAAGAGAACTTTGTAAACTAAGCACTAGTTTCATTTCTCTTCCCCCCACTTTTTTGGAACCATGAATTGCCAAGTCCTCTAAGTATAGTGTCATTTTAGACTTTTTAAGTCTTCCACCTATTTAGACTCCAGTGGGGTGGGTGATGAATAATAATTTTCTCTTGACCGATGTCTGCTTTGAATAAGTCACAGGTTTGTTTTTTCCCATTGGCTGTGTCAGTAGCACTAGTCTCAAATAAAACACGTCCTCTCCTCTGGTAATTACAAGGTGCACAAACAGCTCTCCCAGAGTTCTGATAGAAAGGGGCTAATTGGCAGTGCAGTGACCTTGTCCACATATGTGTGTGTCCAGGTGTTGTCTCACTATTATGGTTTTTTCTCTCCTTTCTGCAGAGTGAAGACTCTGTTGTTTCCTCTGTGCTAAAAATCAGTTGTGGGTTTTCTGTAACAGATGGACTGTGACAGGTGTGCTTGTGTCTGTGTGTGTGTTTTGTGTGTGAGAGACTTCCGCTCCCCTGCACCTCTTAGCCATTATTAGGTGTAGCTGCTTCTTCGAAGCAAGATTAATGAGTTTCTGAGCATGCCTTTGCAAAAATAGACATTTTTGCTCAAGTGATGTAATCAGCGCTGTAGTTGAAGGAGGATAGAAGGGGACAGGACAGACCTAATCTCCCTCAGTGGGATCGGTCTTTAATGGAGTTGGTGCTTTTTGCTCTGACCTTGCTGGACCTGATATTACAGCAGCATGAAGCCATCTCTCATGAGTCTGATCCTGTTACCACCAAGTGGGAATCCAGATGAACGACGTCTCTTTCTCGGTATTTCCTATAATTGATGAGCCTGTCTGTAACTTCTTTGTTCTGTGGGTTGTGTCATTGTATCAACACAAAAACGGACGCGTTTTTACACGTAACTCATGATTACGTTTTCTTTTTACAGGAAAGTGGTGGTGCCAGGCATCACAGGAAAACAAAACGAGACACACTGTTGTTCTGGTTAAACCAGTAAGTCTATTAACTAGTCACATGGTGCTAACATTCACCCATAATTTAGATCTTGTCAGTGTTGTTTAGTAGGTGTGTGTTGCATCGTTCACTTTGCTGTTTTGTTTTTATGGAAATTAATTGTAGTGTTTTGGTTCATCCCTAAGCCACAGTTTGGTTTGAAGGCCTAGATGTTACAGACAGATATTTGTTTGCGTTGAGACAGATGTGTACTTCAGGAGGTGAATGGAAATGTTGAACAGTCTGTGAACTAATGATACAAAAGTCTGGTGGGACATTATCGTGAGAGGCCCTTTTATGATCCAGTAGTTTTTGGAACTTGCCTCAACTGACCAATTATTTGAAGATTTGCATGTTTTTAGGAAATTAAGTCTAAAAGTATTTAGAAACTGTCTTTTTTTTTTTTTTTTTAACATGTGTTGACCAGTTTTGGGTCATAGTTTTTGAAAAGTTATTTGAGTTTTTTAAAATTAATTGTGTGCATTTAAAAAATAAAGACTACTAGGCGGGGGGCTGTCTGTGCTGTTTCACTATCGTTGTTCTTGCATAAACTAGCCCTCTGTATACATAAAGGGCTGAGCAATGCAATTCAAGTAGTGCACCATAACTAATAAGTAAGGATTAATGACTCTGGTGTTTACTTTCTTAATGAATGGCTGACATTAAAGCAGTGATTCTCAATTGGGGTCTCTTGATTTTTGTCAGTCCAAAATCCAAAGCTGTTCACTTTTTAATTACTAGGAAGAAAAAGAAGACCAAAAACCAATCAGCATTTGAGAATCTGAATTTCATTTGCTGTTTTATTATCGGTTATTGTGCTGACTAAAAAATACCAAGAAGAAATGGACACAACTCGGAGTGAAAACAAAGAGGACTTGGACTCTAGTGTCAAAACAATACTCTTGCTGATACTCTTGCAGTTACTCTTGTAGTTACTCTTGTAGTTAGCCTTCTGTGTATCTGTTTACATATTTTTTCCACCCTTTTTGTTGTAGAGTCCTTATTTAGCTTCTGAGATTTAAATAATTTCATTGTTTGTGTAGCTGTTGGAAATGTTTTTTTAAAACCGTGCTTAGCTGCAGTCATGTGATTATTAGCGTATGTGACTGGCAGGCAGTTGATTGGCTGGAACTAGCTGTATTGTGCATGTGAAAGGTGTCATTTGTGCGGAGCCGGTTTCTCTAATGCCAGTACAAATTCACATTTCCACAAAAAGACTGACAGTCAAAACAAGATTACAATAACTACAAGCAAGCAACGAGGAATATTCAGTCAGTTCTCTGTATGTGTACAGTACAATATTAAAATGACCGACGTCAGAGCAAAGCCACGCAGATGTGATCACAGCCAGCCAAGCGGTGTCTGCGCTTACATCTGCATGCACAGCACCACAACTGAATGTAGGTCACAGATGAAGGCAGTGGTAGTGGTGGTGGGGGTGGGCATTGGAAGTGGAAGTGGAAGTGAAGGGAAGAGGAAGCCCTTCATTATGTCATTGTGTTGGAGTTTCAGTGACAGGACTAGAATAGGATGTACAGGGAGGTTTTAAGAATTAAAGTAATAATTCTTCTACATGTCCGCAAAAACAAAGATGCAATATGTCAGCAGGCCCGTCTTGTTCCTCTCTGACAGGGTCAGAAAACAACTACCTGCATTAGATAAATGACTTCTGCTCACTTGTTTTGCTCTTTTTTTGGAGGTTTTTTTTCCCAGCACAAGAAAACATTTCAGCTTTGACATTATCCTGTCTCCACTTTCTCATTTATGTGGGCTTCAGTCTATTTGCTATTCTTATCAGCTGCTCTTTGAAGTTGGAAGATGTGATGAACTGTAGCAGGCCCTTTGGAGAGCTCAGATACTGCCAGTGTAATTACACAGGATGAAGTGTTCTGTACCACATGGTAATAACTCCATCGCCTCCTGAGGCTAAAAGTACGCTGGACTTTGCAGCAGGGCACTTATGAAGCGAGGAAGGAGAGACTCTCCTCATTTAATCTTTGCATGCGCTTCGTCTTTATGTTCAATTTCTCACTTCAGCTCACGTATTCAAGTGACCTCTGATGTCTTGCTTCTCATTTTCGGTGTCTCATTTGTTCCTTGTCAGATCCAGAACCACCCAAGTTTCCCCAGATTAGATGAGAAAGTGCAGCATGTACAGTACAGTGAAATGTTATGCACTGGACGGGCTAAGTTTGAATGATATCCATTAACTTTGGACGATTGGACAAATGCACCGCCCAACCCTGTTATTTAAAAAAAAGAAAAAGAAAAAAGAAGCCGTTCCAGTGATGGCCCCGGCTCTGGAAGTGTGTCTGTCTCAATGACACTTACAGCTTGAATCATGTCTGCAGACCAAAAACGTTGGACGCATTGATTCTGATTTCCAGAGTCTGTATTTGGTATGTTGCTAACATGGGTAATTTCCATCTCTGTCTCATATAGAGCAGTTTAATTGGTGAGATCAAAGGCTGTGTAGCTGTTTCATCACTTTTACACTTTATTCTTTTGCCTTTTGGAGTAATTTATTCAATCTCTTCTTCTGGAAAAGTTCTGCTCATGTGAAGGGGAGTGAAGCGTGAAATCTGAAATGCAGATTAGTTGGTGGAATTGCACCAAAACAACATTCTCCTTGACTTTGAACTAGGTGATGTGAATAAGCAATGAATAGGAAAGGGCTCTGTTCCAACAAGCTCTGACTTTAGCCATAAACATATCAGAGCAGATTAACTCAGAGATGTTCAACTCGTAGCTTTTAGTTCCGTGAAGGCTGATCAGAATAAGTTCAGTCTGCTCTGAGTGCGTTCACCCCGAGTTAAGTGTGTGCATGAGTAGAGGGGGAAAAAGCGATCATCAGCAGAGCTTCGGGATGCACCATGGCAACCGGTAAATAAAGAGCAAAGTTTCCATTTGAGTCCAGTTGACCGAGGAATATGAATGTGTGTCACCGTGGACCATGAGGTTGATCTCAAAGAACAGAACAGAGTCAGTTTAGTTAGCTTGAACCACGCTACCGGCATAATAAACACTGTTACATTTTTTAAAAGAGGATATCATTTTTTTGTAGTGTCTTTTTTATCTTTTGCTATGTGCTAACATGGCTAATTTCTTTTACCTAGTTTGAATTTTCAACAGGTAGAATCCACATCCTCTGTCATGTGACTGATTCAGGTGGTTTACATACATACATACATATTGCTGTCAAGCTTAAAGGTTAATATTTATTCCAAAGTGAAGAGATAAGTTGGGTTGAAATATTTCTTTTCTGTCAGAAGCTTATAAAAATGTGTTTTAAATAAATAACAAAGGTGTAGAAAATCCTAAATCTAATCAGTCAAAAGCTACTAGTCCTACAGAATAACACAAACAAAATGGAAAAGTTAATTCATTAGTCAGTTCCAAATAAATAATGTCCACAATAATACAAAATATAATCTCAAATTATATCAGTTCTTCTGTATAGACTTAAAGTGTTAAACAACAAAAACATGTACAGTGGCGCAAAAAAGTATTTAGTCAGCCACCGATTGTGCAAGTTCCCCCACCGAAAATGATGACAGAGGTCAGTAATTTGCACCAGAGGTACACTTCAACTGTGAGAGACAGAATGTGAAAAAAAAAATAATCCATGAATCCACATGGTAGGATTTGTAAAGATCCTTTGTTGGCAATAACAGAGGTCAAACGTTTACTATAGGTCTTTACCAGGTTTGCACACACAGTAGCTGGTATTTTGGCCCATTCCTCCATGCAGATCTTCTCGAGAGCAGTGATGTTTTGGGGCTGTCGCCGAGCAACACGGACTTTCAACTCCCGCCACAGATTTTCTATGGGGTTGAGGTCTGGAGACTGGCTAGGCCACTCCAGGACCTTCAAATGCTTCTTACGGAGCCACTCCTTTGTTGCCCGGGCGGTGTGTTTTGGATGATTGTCATGTTGGAAGACCCAGCCTCGTTTCATCTTCAAAGTTCTCACTGATGGAAGGAGGTTTTGGCTCAAAATCTCACGATACATGGCCCCATTCATTCTGTCCTTAACACGGATCAGTCGTCCTGTCCCCTTGGCAGAAAAACAGCCCCATAGCATGATGTTTCCACCCCCATGCTTCACAGTAGGTATGGTGTTCTTGGGATGCAACTCAGTATTCTTCTTCCTCCAAACACGACGAGTTGAGTTTATACCAAAAAGTTCTACTTTGGTTTCATCTGACCACATGACATTCTCCCAATCCTCTGCTGTATCATCCATGTGCTCTCTGGCAAACTTCAGACGGGCCTGGACATGCACTGGCTTCAGCAGCGGAACACGTCTGGCACTGCGGGATTTGATTCCCTGCCGTTGTAGTGTGTTACTGATGGTGACCTTTGTTACTTTGGTCCCAGCTCTCTGCAGGTCATTCACCAGGTCCCCCCGTGTGGTTCTGGGATCTTTGCTCACCGTTCTCATGATCATTTTGACCCCACGGGATGAGATCTTGCGTGGAGCCCCAGATCGAGGGAGATTATCAGTGGTCTTGTATGTCTTCCATTTTCTGATGATTGCTCCCACAGTTGATTTTTTCACACCAAGCTGCTTGCCTATTGTAGATTCACTCTTCCCAGTCTGGTGCAGGTCTACAATACTTTTCCCGGTGTCCTTCGAAAGCTCTTTGGTCTTGGCCATGGCGGAGTTTGGAGTCTGACTGTTTGAGGCTGTGGACAGGTGTCTTTTATACAGATGATGAGTTCAAACAGGTGCCATTCATACAGGTAACGAGTGGGGGACAGAAGAGCTTCTTACAGAAGACGTTACAGGTCTGTGAGAGCCAGAGATTTTCCTTGTTTGAGGTGACCAAATACTTATTTTCCACCCTGATTTACAAATAAATTCTTTACAAATCCTACCATGTGAATTCATGGATTTTTTTTTTCACATTCTGTCTCTCACAGTTGAAGTGTACCTCTGGTGCAAATTACTGACCTCTGTCATCATTTTAAGTGGGGGAACTTGCACAATCGGTGGCTGACTAAATACTTTTTTGCCCCACTGTATATGGAATTCAAGAAAAGAGGAAGATGAACAAAAAAGGAGAACATAAACAAAACCACTCAGTTCTTATTGTCTGCTTAAAAAACAAAACAAGAATCAGCCACTTAAAATCTGACATTTTGATGCAAAGTTCATTCAGTTTTTGTAAAATCCCTTGAATGAAAGCGGAAAGTCTGCACTTCAATCAAACTTAGATTGCTTGATTTGCGATCCACTATGGTGGTGTGCAAAAGGCAAAACTACAAGAATTGTGTCTTCGCCCCAAACATCGCAGCATCACCTGTATATAACAAACCCTTCTTTTCATCAGTGTTCATTGGGAGGTCTTGTTCTGAAGGCTTGTTAACATTTTCCATTGTCTTTTTGTCTCACTCACACTCCTAATAAACTTGTGTGTATAGGTACATTAGCACTAGAGGTGGGCAGATATGGGCAAATATTGATAGTATAATTACCAATGCTGGTATTTGCATTAGGTTGATACCAGCACATTAGCAATGCTTTGTTTCTGTCCGCTTCTGTGTGTAACCCACTGAATTGTGTTAAATAAATTTTATTTTCAATTTTATTAATTTTTTTCCTGTAACATGCACCGTGACAAATGTCTGAACCTTTTTGTGTTTGACTGTCACGATGTTTTATTTATAGCCTATTGCACATTTAAACAACAGAAGTTGACCCAAAGAGCTTTAGAGACGGGCACGTTTACACTCCAGGTCTCCAAAAACCCCAGTTTCAAAATGGAAAAGCCAAAAGGCGTGTTTGATCGTATTAAATCACTACTGTGAAAAGTAAAAGTGATTTATTGGTCATTAAAATGTATTCAGAATTTGCATATTGATGATGATTTACCTCATAAATCATGACACGCTGCTCTGCCCTATATAAGCTTTATGTGTATCTGTATATACAGAACAGACCCTGTATTTATTTCGTATCGACTCTATACCAAAATCTGCAGTATTGCACGTTCTAATTCAGCACGTGTTGCTGCTGCCAGCCCCTGCTTCTATGCTGTGTGCATTTACCTAATCTGACATGACTCTAACTCACCATGATATTTGGTTCGACGCTGTGCTTTTGTGTCGTCTCCCTTTTAGTTTTATTGACTTTATGTGACCATGTCTTTGTCTTTTTATTGCCAAGCCCCAACTGTAAATATAGTTAGGCATGTCAACATATTTGAAAATGTCCCACTGTCTCCAACTAGCTTTTAAAAACGTAGTTTAAACATTTAGTCATCTCAGGCTAATCTTTATTGGTATTACTCGCTTCATCTTCAGCTTCTCAAATGTCACAGCCAGCTTTTCTTCAGTGTGACTGACTGCAACATGACAAATGATTGATTGTTGATGTGTTGTGTGTCTAAAGCTTTATGCAGATCAATTATATTTAAACAGCAATTGCAATCATGTCAAAGCAGTCATGTTACTAAAAAAATGAACTAATGTCTAACTGTAATTTCAGTGTTTGTAGAAACATAAACTCCTGGAACCTAATTCGCTCCACTTTGTATGATTGAAGAAGTTAAATTGAGTGAAAGAAGAACTGATTCAGATGCTGTCAGAAGAAACGAGTTGGAGAGAAACTCAGAGTTTGCAGCATGAATTAAAACCTGGCTTCTGAAACGGGGTCTGGGGCACCGGCAGGGTCTTCACCAGTCTCTGTTTCGCCTCACGCTGCTGCACATTACGCAGCTATTAAGGCTTTATTGTGGTTGAGCGTCATAGTAGCTGGATGTGTCTAAAGATGTTTGTACCCGTTAGAATAGTCTAAGCTGAAGGCAGATTAAAACACCCTCCGTTCTTGCACGCCACTTCATGCAGCTCTCATCTGCCTCCAGAAAGACATTCGGTCACATCCCAATAGACACAAATTCCTGGGATAAGACAAGCTGCCATTTATTATGAATAAACTCTATTTATTTATAATAAATGGCAGTTCCAAATGCACAGTTTTTGAACTCTGGAAAATGAGTATATGGGGCAGACTTTGGAAGCTCCCATGCACGCTGACAGGCACTTCAGTGTTAGGGGCCAGTGCGTAGTTTCTCTGAACTAGCTCTTCAGATATGCTGTCCAACCAAGTCAGACATCAAATGCGTTCATAGCCATCCCCATCGGCCACACTCGGATTGGAATGCATCCCATCATCTTACACAAGCTTGTGAATGTGAAAAGGTCCACAGGAGAGGAGTACAATACCTCTCTGCTCGCTCACCTGCGGAGGGCCGGCCATTCACATGGTCAAGTGGGTGTGAATGTCAGATCTATTTTAAAAGATTATGGTTGGTGTTGGCATCAGATGTGGGGTGAGCAGCCTTGGGGCCAGCTAAAATAAATTTTGGATGGAGCATAAATCCAAAGCATGCTTGAGATCAAAATACAATTTGGGTGTGAAAACTTCTCCAAAAAACCCAAAATACACTCTTTAAGTTCAAGTTCATAAATAACTCTGGGTCCCAGCAGTGAGGGTGCATTCACCCATCCAGCAGCCCCTCCTGCTTCAGCCTATTTCTAACAGTCTCCCTCATGTAATACATCACTGGAAAATCTATTTCCCACACTATGTGGAGCACATACTGCATTTGCATTTATACTACACTATGCTCTCTTCCCATAATCCTGGGAGACTTGGCTTGGAAAATTCTAACCTGTTCATAAATGAATTCGAGTATCTACAATAGCTGACCACACGGTTCACTCTTCGATTTGTTGGTCCACAAATTCTTAGTGAACCTCATCTTGTTGCCTTTTCCTTTTTGTTTTTTTCTTTTTACCTCGCGGTGATGTATTAGTTTACAGCTACTAGAGGCAGTTCGAACCATTGCGAGGCAAATATTAAAGAAATTCAGCGTTATTTATTTTTTAAAAACTCTTTCACATGGAAAAGAACTCCGCTCTTGAGTGCTCAATATTTTATTAGGAACAAGTCCTTTGGTTCGTGTAGTAGTTCAGAAAATGTGCAGCCGTCTATTGTAATGCCGTGCGGAAAAATTGGGACCGAAAGAAAGCACTGCTTCAGAGCAAGCCTGCGATAATTACTCTGTGTGCTTTCGGTTCAACCGTATCTTTTATAGGACTCTTTTATTGCTTGTCTTTTGTTTTCTGATGATGTGTTAAACATCGAATATTAATCTTTGTCGGCCCACTCACTGAATAACTCTTAAATTCAGCGAGCCTCACAAACATGTTCCTATGATCCATCTTCAGAATTTCCATTTTTATTTTCTGTAAATGTTATGTGGCTCTTGCTTCATAAGCCAAAGCCAGAACCTCTTCAGAGACTTATGTTAACTTGCAGGAGAAATTTTTCAAGGCGTCCATGATAAAAGTATTCGTATCGTGGCTGCCCCTCACCAGTTCCTCAGCAGGGTGCTGTAAAGTGGATTCTCTGAGATGGTGTGCAGCTGGATCCCCCGAGGGCTCTTCTTACCTGGCAGCCAGATACTGGCTGGAGTTCAGCGTGCTGAGAATATTACAGCAGGGAGCTGCAAGGCATGCTCAAGGAATGTGGTTATGTAAAAGAAATGGAAAAGAAATGTAACTATAAATATATTCTCTATATTGTACTCTTTCTTGCCTCTCTTGTGGAGTCACATTGCAGTTTTATGGCTCGACTGTGGTTCAGTGTTGGTGCTATGCAGAGCTTTGCAGAGCTGTCTTTAACTACCCAGGTGACAGTTTTAATAATATGTATAACAACTGGACATGTCTGCTACTGTTGTTTATGCTTTGCCCCTGCCTTGGAAAAAATATGGTGCATGTGTAAGCAATGTGCTCCTGGCTTGTTGGAGGTATACATGCTACTATAGTCTCCCTGTAGGCAGAATTTCCATAATCATATCTAATTTGGCGAAGAGCTACACAAATCGACACCATCATCGGACCATATACAGACATTTAAACTGCTGTAGAGTCCCAGAGCAACTACATCATATTGATCTCAGCAGGTTTAAATGCAATTCATGCAGGAGGAAATGACGTTGGCCCCGCTGTTTGAAAAGTCATCCTGATTTTGTTTTTTTTAACTAAGTGAAGATAAAAGATTGGTGTATGAAAAGCAGCCCAGTGATTCTTATCAGAGTTTCCACCTACATGCACGAGACCACAAACCAGGAACTCTTTGTCAAGGGAGACGTTAGGGGGCCTAACAGTGCTGCATTATGCTAATCACACAGTTGTAGCATAGTCGTTTTTTTTAAGGCAATCAGTGTGAATTAAAAAATAATAATTGTAAAACATAACCATGGGTGTGCGCAGCTTTTATAACACTATCAGCAAATTTCTGTCTCTTCAGGAACAATTACACCTATAACGCTTTGTCTGAACCACAACGTTAGTCATACAAGTGCCTTCTTGAACACTAATTTTCTCACAGTTCAGCTAATTTTAGGAGGGACTTCTTAAAAGTCTGTTAGTTTATGCAGGATTTGTGCACTTTGTTGCTTTTCAGTGTCATAGAGCATGTCATAAACTTTATAAACGTTATATAATAACGTGTAGTACAAATGAAACGTTAACCTTTTACATAATATCTTGAAGACAGCTGATATTAATGTTAAATGCCCAACTAAACACTATCACAACATAAGTGAATACTAAAAAAAATAACCTTCTTATCCTGATGTTATTATTTTATGGTATTTTGCCTCAAAAAACAAAACAAGGAAAGATGGCCCAAAGGTAACTATCTGGACACCCTGCTAAACGTCAGTTGCCATCTTCTTTTCCTTATCATAGATGATATACAGTTTATTTTGGTTTTGCAGTTTTTATATTGGTTGTTGAACCACTGTGTGCAGAGTAGTAGTTTTAATAAAAATGCTATATATATTTTTGTGATATTCTCTGTCAAGAAGACTAGAATGATAGACGTGGATGCTGGGCGTCTGAACGTGTACGGCATTCAGGAAAGCAGGTTCAGAATAAGTGACCTTTTGGAAAATAAAGCCTCACCTGGCATGCAAAGTAAAGAAGACTCTAGTGGAATACAGAATATTTAGAAAACGCCACATAAAATTTCAGAATAAGATCCAGGTCCTGGTCCTCATGTGTCCCCTATACCAGGATGCTCAGATGTACAAAAATGTGAGTTTGGATGGCAACGAAAAAGGCATTAAAAAAAAATCTATAACTAAGATTATAGAGCCAAGGTAGGTACAGCGACTTACTTCCATCATATTATTTTGATTTTAAAATGTTAAACAAAACATTGAAAAGATAAGAGAAGAAGATCGCACTGGTAATAAAGTGAAATATTCAGTTGTGATTTTTGTGAATAGTTGTCCATAGTTAGGTTATGAGTAAGAGAAGATGGAGTGTTTACTCTTGGTTGTTGTGGAAGTGTTGGGACTTGATACCAAAGTGTTGACATATGCATGTAATATCCTGTTGTTAGATGTCACAAATGTGAATGTTTCACGTGAATATGGCACTTACTTGTTCTTGTTCGGTCATTGTTTTTCACTCAAACTCTCTAACACAGGTAAATAATATTTTACTATAGCTATCAAGTCAACAGGCCAGTTTGACTGCAGTTATGTGATGGTGGTTACCTGCATTTACACTCACTGTTGCACATCTTAATCTGATAAGTAACTGAAGTTCAAGCTAATGGAAGATAAAGAGAGAAAGGATAAATGATTTTGTGAACTAAGGAGGAAGCAACACAAGGGCGTTCTCTGACTGCTTTAGGACAATCAATCACTCCTCCCAGAAAATTTAAACACGAACGCCTGGCAGAGGACCGGCAGACAAGCTACAAAAATACTTTTTTACTCCCTTATGAGGTACCTGCAAAAGCTGAGCACATCAGCTTTTGAGCTCATCTTTCATCCAGCCGTGCTTCAGAAAATCTCGGGGGGTACATGGGTAGAACAAAATAAAGTAAAAAAAATAAAAATAAGAAATGGTTGATTCGTTTTTGCGTTATTGCATTTAGAACTGTTTATAACTACAGGCGATATCTCTAACTGGGAAGCTGTGTATAACACTGAAACTGAAAATAGGATGTGATGATTTGCAAATGTCATAAACTCATTTTGTATTCGCAGTAGAGCAAAGCACACAAATCAAATATTTAAATCAAGAAAACGTAACATTTTAAGAAGGGCAAAAATGTCATTCTGAGAGTGATGGCAGCAACACATTTTTAAAAAGTCAGGACAGGGTCATGCTTACCTCTGTGTGTCATCCCCTCTTCTTTAAATAAGAGTCTGTAAATATCTGGGAAATAAGGAGACCAGCTTTTGACAGCTACCTATAGGGTGGTGTGGACACGCAAGTTTTAAGAATGAGACAAAGTGGGATTTTAAAATTGGTACAACAGGTTGTCCACTAAATATCTTGGCACACGTTCAAATCTCAGTGACCTTGACTTCGAGCTTAAGGTCAGAATAAGTTAGAACAAAGCATTGTAAGACTTTTAGACTGATGCTATGTGGTTCTCAGGCCAAATGTCCAGTAATTCTGAAGGTTCAGTGGACTTTCAGAGGAAATTAAAAACACATTGAGGAAAAGGCCATGGCTAAACAGAAACATCGCACATATCTGCAATAATATATAAACCACAGAATGCTAAATAACTAAAAACATATTTTAGCTCATTCAATGGCTGTTTGACAGCAACGTGACTCGGTTAACTTAAGTCAAACTGTAGCAACAGTGACAAGCCCTTTTCAGCATCCCTTGGGAGAACTCTTATCTGCTGTTGTCTGTGTTGCTTGAATGTTTGTTATTTTCATATTTGACTGTGTTAGATCTCTTAGAGACGTGCAGGTGTTTTCCCGTTTCTGAACATGTTTGCTTTGTCATTTGCATTCCATAACATTCAAGCAGCTAACCACTCTCCTCTTTCCTGCTGCACAAGCTTCAGCTGCTTCACTTTCATACACCCACTTTCGATTTCGGTCTTATTCTTTACAAGATCCGCGCTTTATATTCTGTTTGCCTCCTTTGTCCATCACAGCCTCCTGCCAAGTCATTTTGTCTTCTTTTGCTGTCTGGCAACGTCTCTCTTACATGTTTCCCGTTTTGTTGTTTCTTTGTGTATCCCTCAGAAGATAGCTCTCTACTCCGCCCCCGCCTCTCCATCTGTGCCACACACTTGTGTTGTTTCACAGTTACTGAAGCACACATCCTGATTGCTACCAGGTGAGGCAAACTACAAATGCACACACATGCTTGCATGACATGCGTTGGAGCACACACATACAGTCTGCAGTGGTTCAGTGGTGCATTTAGATGACATTTGCTTGGTGATAACATTGCCACTGGCTAGGTTTGTGTTTTGCACTTTGTCTTTGCTTTTTGTGTGTCGGGCATACTGCAGCTGTTGTTTTCAGGTGTTAAATGGCGCATTTTCCATTTAGGAACATTTGACCTCCAGTGTGGTAGACATGTCAAAACTCCTAGAAGGAAAATCCCACCTGACTGTGGTTTTAAATGTTCTCAGAGGAATCAGATGTGTGTTTCCACAGTGTATTTTCTTTCTCTCATGCCGTTTCTGCTCCCTCTAGCCTAGTTTCTCCCTGCTGCTTTCCTCCTGCTTGACTGGGGTCAGCAGATGAGCTTTGACCTCCTGTGTGGCCCCTGAGCGAACAGCTTGGAAGCTGCGTGAACGCATAGGGGCGGAAGGCCACAGGGGCACCCGAGATCAGTTGTGCTGTACTCTGCAGGACCCAGCAGCTGCAGAGACAGGAAGCTGTAATTAGGACTAGAAGAGGCTTAATACTCAGAGCCATTTTTTTCCCTTCCTGCCAGTCTTCCATTCTTGCTCTCTTTCTCTCTCTAGAGAGAGAAATGCTTCCACATTAGGAGACCAAAACTCGCAATTACATGTGATTGTAATCCTCTGATGTGAGGCAATTTAATGCTTCATTTATTCACCTTCATTGCTGTATATTTCATGCCTTAATCCATCAGTGAGCCCAACGTTTTGTACACCAGAGTATTATCAAAGCTGTAGGGGGGGGCGTGCAAAAAAGTGAAGTAAACAAAGGTGTTATGTTGTCAGATTTGCAAAGTAATGTAACAACGAATGCTTTTGAATATTATTGTTGAATATTATCACACAGGAAAAAACCCCCCAAAAAACCAACTACAAGTAAAAGAATTACACCGTGATGCCTTTGCCTTTGTAAATGGAGGAACAGTAACTGCGTGTAATACCTGCCAGTCAGATTAACAGTATTTCGTCTCTATCTGCCATTCTGCAATTCATCTCATGTAAACAACGTGGCGCACAGCGTGACGTGAAAAAGGCACATCCCTTTGACATTGCGTGAGGAACTCTGTATTCCTCGTCCACAGGAAAATCCAAAAAAGGAGGTTTAAAAAAATCACAGTTTTCGGTGATTCGAAACGCCGTTTACGTGTAGAGGAAACAGCAGCGTTTTCAAAAATACCCGTGTAGGTGCAGACATAGCGTAAAAGAGTTGGTAGTTTATTTTCTTACTATCTGTAATTTATTGCAGATTACTTGTATTTGCTTAATTGTTTACTAAATGTTTGAGGTGTGAAATAAACCACAACAGAGCAAAGTATGGGTGTGTGTGGTTGGAGGATGTGTTTGTGCGTGTGCCTGTGCGCGTGCACGCACGGGGGGCGAACATTTTTCTTGTAAAACAAAGGGGGCCCAGCAAAAAAGTTTTGAACCACTGACTTAAGGTGTGTGTGTGTGTGTGGACAGACAATTTGCACGCCACTATAGTTGTGAGGACCAACAGTCACTTATAGGGGCAAATTGCCCGACCCCACGAGTTTGAAGGCATTTTTGCGGCTCAAAATGTGATTGTAGTATCAGGGTTAGGATGAGGTTATGGTTACGTTTTAGGCTGAGAGTTAGATATTCATTTGTGATTGTTGGGGTAAGTGGCTAGGGAAAGCATTATATCAATTAGATGTCCTCACTAAGAAAAAAAAAAGTGTGTGGGTGTGTCATAAAAAAACAAGACTATACCGCAATTTTTCTTTTTTTGAAAAGTAAAAAAGAAGGAAATTAATCAAAATTTAACTATCATTTTGAGTAAACAGTAGGATAATGGCAGATTCTTGATTATAGGAACCATTGTTTCATCAATGTTCAGGTACAAGAACTGGACTTAATAAGGAATGAAAAAATAGCCAATGCACAAAGACAAATTTCAAAGAAATTCAAAAACCCTGCTCAAGACCACTTTAGAAAAAATGCAAAAGTCACTCAGGACTTGTGCACAATAAGGTATTAATCTATTCCACTTCTAAAAATGTGTCAGTAAGTTGCTACATGTTTCTTTATGAATACACATAAAGAGTAAAAGCCATCATAATATGAAACAGATGCAAACTTCTTTAGAGGCAGAGTCATAAACTTTTAATGTCCTCATGCCTCCTTATGGGTTATATCATCTCATGAATCAATTAAATGTTCATTTAGCAGCAGGTAGCAGTGATGTAAAGCATTACTAATTGATCAGCCATTTGGTTCATCACTGTGTACATCTTGGGGAAAGTACTTTAAAGACAAAATCACGATATTCAACTGCCGTTCTGTGACACAGCAACAGAAAACCCCCACAACATTGCGGTTGCCGTTAAAGTCATTTTGAAAGCTACTATTTAAACAAAGCTTCCACGTGAAAGGCTTCCTTTGAAGCTTTTGTGTGGAGGCTTAAAGTTTCCTTCAAAACCTGTTGTTCAAACCTTCAAACCTCACGTTAACAAGCTTCCATGGGAAAACTTGGGTTGTTTTTGTTTATTAAATTGGGGAATTCATCCAATGATCCAAATTGTATTTCATCTTTGTCTGATGTTGCGTTTAAACACAGCCGGAGCAGCTTTAGTTTTAAAGTTGCGTCTGGAGCTTTCAGTCTTACATGAGGGAAGTTTGATTACAACTAATAAATGGGGCCAGTCTTTAAAAATTCTCTTTAGTTGCAAATGGAAAGCGGCCAAGTTCTTGTGCGCAGACAGTGGTTTCCTGTGTGAGCCGTATGGTTTCACGCTCACATCCCCTCATGCATGCATGTGCACGCTGCCTCAACTAATTAGTACCTCTCTTTTTCGCAGGGTCCTGTTATATCCTGGCAGACACATGGACAGGGAGAAATAAAACCGTCAGTTCAGGTGAGTATTTCAAACCTCTCGCTGCCTCTTTTGGGCTTCCTATCGGTTTTTAACTGTACTTCCTTTACAGGCCCTCCACCTGACCTCTGGGGTAAGTCCTAGCTGTGGGACTTGATGTTGGTGGGCCCACAGAGCTGGCGTGCATGTGAGAAAGAGGCAATGAAGTCCAGTATGAGGCACTGGCGGAGGCTGATGCTGGTGGGAATACTGGCCTGGGCTCTCTTCTTTCTCGCCCTCCTGTCATATTTCCTGGATGCTCGTGTGGATGAGCCCCTTACTTCTGCTGGTGCTTTACTCTCCCAGCACCCAGACACACGCCGTCTGACCTCCATACAGGCCTCCCATCAACAGCATGCCGTGGTAAAGCTGACTTTACCATTAACTACAACGTATCCCAGAGATAAACCGGAGCTGGAGCCTCTTGTCAAGTCCGGGACCCCAGAGACCAGCCTGGAGATGAGCCAGAACCCAAACAATCTTCCTTACGCTGTTTATGGCAGCCAGGAAGTAAGTCGCCAGGACTATCTTGACCCACAGAGCCTGGCAGCCTGGTCTTCCTTTGGTACAGAAAATGTGGGTTCTCACTCAGATCCTGTAGTCCAGAGTCGTGAGCGACAGTCACAGACTGCAGACTATCAGAACCACTTCAGCAACACTCAATACCAAGGTGGCAGGGAGGAAGGTGATGAAAAAGAAAATGAAGATCTGGGAAACAGAAGGAAGAACAGAGTACACAGTATGGCCGGCGATGACTTCTCTGATCTGGAGGAATTCTATTTCTCCAAATCCATCTCGCTAATAAAGCGGCTCTGGAAGGGTCGAGTGTCGGCAGGCATGCTGAGTCTTCGACTGCAGCGTGCCATGAAGGAATACGTCAACTCCAACAAACACCATGTTTCCTACAAGGGGAATCGCAAGCCCGCTCAGAGTGCCAAGGAGCTGCTTTGTGAATTGAAGAATCAGGCCCGGCTGAGGACAGTAGACGGGTTGGAGCAACCCTTCTCTTCACTTGGCTGGGCTCGTCTGGTGCCATCCCTTCCCCTGGAGCAGCTGTACAAAAAGGAGAACAGGAGAAGCTTCAAGACCTGTGCTGTGGTCACCTCTGCTGGGGCCATCCTTCGCTCACGATTAGGCAAAGAGATTGGTAAGCACCAAATAAGTCACTTTCTGGCATTTTCCAGAAAAAGTCTACTGCAAACGTGTATTCTGTTGAAACTTGTGCAATTACAGATACTTTTCCCCGAATGTCTTAAATACAGCACTATAATAATTATGTAATCTAAATAATTTCCATGAAATTCTTTATAACAAATTATGAGACAAAGTGGGGCCGGTGCTGCAATTAGAAGGCTTTGTGTGTCTCTGACAGTAAAGGCTAAAGTGGAATTCAATCCTATTCAACAGTAGTAAATTTCACAGAAATTAGTCTGTGAAGAAGTCTTAGTCTTAGTCTCAGTCTTGGTCTCAGTTGACTGCAGGTGAGTTCAGCTGACTGAAACTAGCATCAAGTCACAGGATGTAGAATTTCACTGAAGTGTTTTATGGAGAAACAGCAATACTCGGAATTAAGTAGGAACAATAACAGGTTGGACATGTTACTGCTGCCAAATAAAGGTGTCCCCTGTACCTAATAATAAATTACCATTAAATGATTCATTAGATTGTTTGATTGCTGCACAAAAGACTCGCCTGTTCTCTAAGTGTCCCACTCAGGAGTGGTAGTCTGAAGGTCAGCACATTTCCACTTTGTGCCTGCAGAGATTAGCATTTGCTCAGGTTTTTGTGTGGCTTTTGCTGATTAACTTGTCAAGCTGATTGTGCGCAGCGTTGAGTGCGTGCCTAGTAAGCTAGATATCTTTGCATTTGAATGTGTGCGTTCTTGGTTTAGAGACTTTTGGCAGCTCTCCGGTAAGTGGGGAGAGTGTGAATTCAGTGACAGATGGCTCCGCAGAAAAAACAGAACCCCCTCTGGTAACCAATCAGGCCTCTTCACATCACATATAGCTTCCTTGCATTTCTCTCTGAATTCAGCTGTTCAGGGCAAGCGCTAGAATTAATAAGAAGGTCTTCAGCTTTGTGGCTTGAATTTTTTTTTTTTACATCTCTATAGACTGATACGGGTATACAGATGTCACTGCCACAGAACACGTTTTACAAGAAAGACAAGAAAGTACACCACACAGAGAAATGGGTACATGCGGGCAATGGAAACAGAACATCGATGCCACAAGCCTTCGGTCTTTAGCGCGCTACTCTGTTGTGTGCTACTTGGAAATCAGCAGCAACATCATTTCCTACAATTTGAAAAACATACAAGCCACCTCCCATTGTTAGTGCATGAACACGTGACTTGGTATACGAGAAACAGGTGACTGAGATGGGAATGAGTTTTCAGTTTCAGGCACCAAATCGAAATCTTTCTGTATCATCATCTCCCGTGTTTGATTTTGATGCCTGGCCAGTCATGTGTCCCATATGCATGTGCTCGCATACAAAAAATAATAATAATAAATTCTACCAGTGTTATACGGTACTTTAGTCACGAATTAAATAAAGAGCTGTTCTAAACAGTATCCTGAGTTGGTATGATTACACACAAACCTTCTTATAGAAAGCTGCTGTTGATTATTTCTGAGGTCACCCACATCTCAGTGTAAAAACAGCTGCAGGATACCCGTTCAGTGTGTAATCATCTACGTATTCAGTTAAGAGATGTTTAACTGATGTGCTGTAGTGTCTTGATAAATGGGACCGTTGTTATGAAGCTGATTATTTATTGAACAGCGTCACAGTGCTTTAAAAGAAACAGCATGTATTTGCTACATTAATTCTCAGGCTTAGCTTCAGCAGGAAATCAGATGGCATTGATCTCACTCTGTCTACTCATTCTCACCCTGTTGTACCCCCTGAAAGGCTTCTCTGTGCCAGAACCTGTATTTTGCAGGTATGAACAGTGAGTCATTCATTCATTCAGTTAACCTGTCCGGACTTGAATATGACGATCGCTCTAAATTTTGAGAATACCAGAGGCAGGTTGACTGACTTTTGGATTGTAATGTTCCTAAGTGTCTATACACCACTGAGGCCATGCTGTGAGAGTTTGTTGGTCAGGACTTGGTTCATAGTAAGTGTGGTGATGTGTGCCTGCCATCATGTGGTGAACACGGCAAACTGCATCCTCATTCCAAACACGGTATGGAGAAGATTCGTCTTTGGCAGGGTTATTCAGTTTGATGCAAACATGCTGCAGTAAAACACTCAATTCAGAGGTTTGTTTTATTTATCAGTGTTTAGACACAACTCTAGTGTCATTTATGTTTCAAATTTACCATGCGAGATAAGTAAATATGCTTGAATATCGGTGCTCTCTAGAAACTGTCTCATTTTCCTTGCAACTCTTAAGTATGGATTGTCTTGATGCATGCTCTATTATCCAGGTGAATTATGAGAGAGAAATAAGAGTTATGAGAATTTGCATATTAAGGATCAAGGAACTGACTCCAGCCCGTTGTTCTTTCAGTGGGGCTGGTTTCAGTCATTATGCAAATGGACTTTTTAAAAGATTGGGGAAACCTGCAGTCAGCTGCAACAGAAGAAGTCACTCCCACTGAAAACGCTACGTCCAGATGAACAGAATCAACTTTTGGGGAAGTCTGGATTGGTACCGTCCAATGGCAGTATTAAATATGTTACTGAAATGCAAGGCGTTTTTCCTGAACTTGTTTTTCCAGAATAATACAGACAGTTTTTTAAACTTGAACCAAGTCATATATACCTGTCCCTGTTTGTGTAAGGGGGATATTGGCCATGATAGTAACAAGAGACAAAATAATAAGCAGTTATTCATGTAACTCCATTTTACTTTAGTGAATAGTTATGGCAAAAAACTTCTTTTTCTTCTACTACTACAGTACTACTAGTACTTTAATCTCAGAATTCTGACTTTTTTCTCAGAAGAAGAAGATTTTTTCTAAGAATTCTGAGTGAGTCAGGAGTGAGCAATGAATTTTTTCCAGGAACCCCATGAGAAACTGGGCCGCACCACTCAGTTAGACTCAGTTCTGCTCTCATTAATTTTATTATTATGTGCTACGCCTTTACTAAATAATCCTTTTTTTTTATCCTTTCTTTCTTCTGAAGGTGTTAAATAGGCGTTTGGCCTCCATCAAGACAGAGGCTGATCGCTGCTTGAAGGACTCTTCTTTAAAGCCATCCTTCAGCTTGAGCTCTGTAGAGAATGGACATGTTTACTGTGTTTTATTAGAGCCTTGTTTGCTGTTGTGAAGCTGCTCTGAGTTGTAAACCTGCTGGTGGCAGTGATGAAGGGGTATCAGATCACAAGCTGAGGGATCATCCATTTTGGTGTTAGTTCAATGCAGGAGGAGGACGCCTGAAACTGACAGATCGATCAGCAGACAGGCAGGAATTAATTTGTAATTGTTACAGCAGCCATCCATCAAGGTGAGGATTTCAAGTTGTTGAGGACCGTGAAGGACATGTGAACAAAAAAACCCAGTAAACTCCTTATGTGAGCCATGGCTCTTTGTTTACCTGAGCCAACCACCGGTTACATCCCCGAGCCTGTCGGATATTGTTGTCAACAATTAGTGCAAGTGTGATTTTCATCCCTGTAGTCAGTGTGTCGTCACTGACTTTGGTTGAGGTGCTTGGTTATTGAGATGTTTGCCTGTGTTTTCTCCTCTAAATAAATTTGGACTAAGTAGAAATTCTGAAAGATGATGGTAATTGCTTTAAGACCTTGAAAACATGAGCTGGTAACATTTGGAAGAGACATCTGATATTTGTTTGTACATCTTCAAAGCCTGGCTTCACCCTTTAAGTTTTTTTTTATATCGCTATGAAGAAGACTTTTTATGGAGGGAAATTGTCTGTATATTTCCATGATAACAGATGCAACTCAAGGCCAGTTTGTTACCTTGCTTTGAAAGACTCCATGGTTTCCCTTTCAGATGCTCATGATGCAGTTTTACGTTTCAATGCTGCACCTACAGAAGGCTACGAGAGAGACGTGGGAAACAAAACCACTATCCGCATCATCAACTCGCAGGTGAGTTAGGATGAGGCCTTAAATGACAGTGAATCCTTAAAAGAAACAGATTTAAAAAAAATACAGTCATTTATATTTTCAACTCACTATTTATGTAGCAAAGTAATGCCTTTAGAAGTGTATAAATGGTCAAGTGTTTCATCCAAATGACGATGAGTTCATTGTACTTAAATAATCTGAACTCAATGGTATGAACTGTCATTAGCAGATAGATTAGTTCTTTGGAAAAAAAAACACCAACAGCTTCTTTAGTCTTTGTTTTGTGTAGTCTGTCTGGAGATGTTTAAACGTTTGCTTTGCCTGGCCAAAAAAACATATTTGTGTAATCATATTTACTGGACAGGCTTTATGTTGGTATCTGCCTCCTAGTCTAATTTATAGTAGGCACATAAAGAGGTTCTCTCTGTGTTTTTATTTGTATTTTGGCAAAATAGTGACCATGCATCTGAATGATTGTGCTTTACATTTGAAAGTAAGACTTACATTTCATGTGCTGTGTTACAGATTTTGGCAAATCCTAGGCATCGGTTCAATACGAGCTCTATCTACAAGAATATAACTCTGGTGGCCTGGGACCCCGCACCTTATGCTGTCAACTTACACAAGGTATATGTGTTTTCACTTTAGCAGTTTCAGCAGATCATTTTCACACTAAGGTCGCAGTGAACCGAGAGAAAAGGAGTATAGGAATATTAAAGCGGGTCGTCTTAGGAAAGTAAACACAGTTATTGTTGTGTATGTAGCCACAAACACATGTAGGAAAAGAAGCTTGTTGCCATGATGTCATCTCGTCGATCTCTGACTTCCACCTGCCCTTTAAAAGGTTTGGTTCATGTTAGCAAATGTGTCCAAAACAAGATTTTATTCCGAGGCTCCTTTCCCCTTATCCTCCTCTCCATGCTTCCCGTTAATTGTTATTCGGTGAATGGCCTGATTGTTTGAGGTTAAATTATATTTGCATGCAGCCTCTGCTTTCAGTGATTTCATTTATCTGGTGAATTACATGAAATTTCTTTTTTTCATCATCATTATTATTATTATTATTTATTTTTTTTAACGCTTTAATTAATTTTCTGAAGGACATCACCAAAACAAACAAGATCATTTATATTCCTGCATTAACCTTTAATCCTTTTAATCAGTGTTGTGCTGCTAGATTAGGTCCTTACGTCAGAATATATCAGATTAAGTAAAGATTTAAAAAATGGCTGATTTGTTAGTTTATTACTATCCATGCAAATAGAGTTCAAGCGTGCGTGCAGTGCATTGTTATATAGCTACAGTATTTGCCATACTGCTCACCCAACTGCTCACATAGCCAGTAGACAGCACGGTAAAGAACAGGATTACTGGATGTGGACTGATGGGGTTTTAATAAAGATCACGATGCTCCACTGACACTTGACCTTTGTCTCTACATCCGTGTTTTCAATTCTATCCTCGCTCATTGTCAGTAGTTAACCTTTGGAAATACTGGAAGGTGTTGTTGCTGTTGTCCAGTTTCTTGTAGCTTTTAGCACCTCGCAGTGTGTCTGTCATGTAGCTTTCCTTCTCGTATATAAGTTTGTTCAGTTTATTTTTACTTTGTATCCCATGACACTCGCCAAATGATTAAATGTGTTACATTTCTTAACTTTATTTAACTTAGATATAAGTAAACTGCTTGTTAATGCAAATATCTAACCAGCCAATCACATGGCAGCAGGTCAGTGCATTTATGCATGTAGACATGATCAACACAACCTACTTGAAGTTCAAACATAGTGTAAAAATGAAGAAGAAAGCTGGGGTTTTGAATATGTGGTTGTTGGTGGCAGATGGTCTGGTCTGACTATTTCAGAAATTGCTGAGCTACTGGGATTTCCGACACAACCAACAACCATCTCTAGGGTTTGCAGAGAATGGTCAGGAAAAGAGCAAATATCCAGTTTGGCAGTTCTCTGGGTGAAAATGCCTTCAAATAGAGACTGTTTATAATCAAGGTATGCAGAAGAACACACAACATGTCAAGCCTTGCCCAGATGGATTACATCTGGTTTTGTGAATGTTACAGTGAGTTCATTAGGGGTGCTAGTGGTGATATATATTTTCAGTGATATAGCAGGAAATTAACTAGGCATATAATTATTTTCTTTCTCCTTTCCCCCTTATTTTTCAACTAACCTGCAGTTCACAAGAGCATAATAAACCTGGACATTCTGTTTTTGGTGTGCCACCCCGATATTTTAGTGGCCCCCATATGGATGGCCACCCCTATGAAAAAAATCTGGAGGCTCCCCTGATAGTATACCAAAAAACAGCATGCATATATATATATATATATATATATATATATATATATATATATATATATATATATACACACACACATACATATTATAAGTGCAGTTACTAATTATTATCCAATGCATGGATGCAGTAACTTGCATTGTGTGTTATATAGTTTCTCAAAATATACATTCCCAGTAGTCGGGTCTTTATTTCAAAGCCCTTACAAAGATTTACATTAAAAGCCATTAATTCATAATATTCAGCTCTCATGAATTAGTGGAACAACTGTTATTTAATTTGGCTTTTAATGATAAACTACAAATTATGAACAATGATTTCATGCTCTCCTTTATTTCTGCGGTCAAACTGGAGATGGTACAACTGATGAAAATGGACATGCACACTCCCACGAATCCATTATGAGTACTTGGCACACCGATTACATCAGTTTTCTTATGATTTCATTTGTCCAACTGTGATGTTATCCCTACAGTGCACTTGCTGTCTTCAATCACAGTATTGTTCTCTACACAGCTGTGCTGCACCGTTCGTCTAAGACACTTAACATTTTCTGGGATGTTTTGACAGCTTAAAATTTCAGTCAAACCACCTGATTGACTCCAGAGCCCTTCAATTTCCTGACCGGAAATAGTCTCTTACATAGTTTCAATGACTCTAAAGTTTTTAGCATAACAGCCACGCTACTATAAGACAGCAGCTCACTGACTTTTCTGTTGAGAGGCTGACTTGTTGGTGGGAAATTATCAGTATGCACTAGGCTTATATCTGCAAAAGGTCCTCACCTAAACCAGGATTTGTTCTGCACATGCACACACTTCCTGTCTGAGCATTTAGTGCAGCTACATCGATTTGTTCCTCCGCTATGATGTTATTTCAGGAAATTACATTTAATATGCTTTAGTTCTATTTTGTTAAATGCATACCCTGTAAGCCATACATTATTTATATCCCTGGGTAACAACACAAACCTCACATGAATAACACATAATCATCTAAACTGTGAAAGAAAGCATAAATACAATTCAAATGTATTCCAGAGCCACTCAACATGATACAGCATAAAACAGCAGTGACGGACGTTTATCTGTATGGGCGTTTTGTGTTTTTTTTGCAATGTTCGCAGTCTGAAGATACATTTGACTAAACTTCAGCATCCATTCAGAGGAGTTTTTGTCCAAACGTTAGAGACTGACAGATGTTTGCAAAGGGCTGCACTCTATCTTTAAACATCTTTTCCTTCTTATCTTTTGCTTAAGGGGGGCTTTTTTAGCCTTTGAGATAGGGTGGTGGAAAGAAGACAGGAAACACACAGCCATGAGTCGATTCAAACTCAGGCCTCTGCAATAGCCTTATGGCATTTGGGCCACCTGCTCAACCCAGTGAGCGATACTACTGTTGCTATTTTTGTATTGACTGCAGTCTTCATTGTTTTGAATAGTAGAAAATCCTCTAAATATCAGAAACATTTTTAATTATTGGAAAAAAAATCACGTTGTCTTATTCTTATCTGACTCATGATTTGAGATTAAATCTGTCTGCTGTGTTATCTCTCGTCAGTGGTACACTAGTCCGGACTACAACCTGTTCGGTCCATACATGGAGCACCGCAAGCTGCATCCTGACCAGCCCTTCTACATCCTTCACCCTAGCTATGTGTGGCAGCTCTGGGACGTGATTCAGGGCAACACAGAGGAGGACATCCAACCCAACCCCCCATCATCTGGCTTCATAGGTGAGTGCACACTCACGCATGTCTTGCATGCGTGCAGTGGTTGCACATGTGATGCACGTCTGTCCCTTCAGCTGCTTCTTTGTTGTTATCTTTGCAGATTGTTGCCCGCTCCTATAGCAGATATATATGCACACAAACACACGCACGCTTGTTTGCTGATGGTGTCACTGAATGCACAGTGACACCATCAGCAAGTGGCAGGATTATGCAAAATACCAACACACTCGAAACCAATATATTTAAACAGACAGGAATGAAGATATGCACTTCACCTTCCTGTCCTGTTGCACTGTGCATTCTTATACATGATGCTAGGAAAACGGGAAATTGGTTCGGTTGTCTTATTCTTGAAAAGCTGCACACATCCTGAACTTGCTAGGGAAAACTTTCCTGAAATTTCTTTAAGTAGTCTTCATTGAATTGTTGTCCAGGCTTCTTGAAAGATTTTCAAAGCTCTTTTTTGGATGTTGTATTTTTTTAGGCCTGCCAATTCTTGTTTTGTCCTCCACCTATCAAGTTTCCTCAAATATCTCAAGGAAACACCGCACACCATGCTGAGATATGGCTATTTTTCAGCTAAAAGCTCTTTGAGAATCACCTTAGTGGGAAACATACTATATTATGCTTGTCAAACTGGCATTTTCCAGATTCGTCTGAAAAGATTCTGCTAGAGAAAAAAAACCCACATTTTTTGAAACAGGAAAGCAACAAAGACTCCACAAGAACACGAAATCTAAGTAGCATTCACGCTAGTGAGCAGATATTTGGTGTACAAAGGGAAAAACTTGCAAAAGCATAAATAAAGCATCAGCTATAAAATATCTAAACAGCATATTAAAAAAAATAAGTCAATTCAAATTCAGCGGACTGCAGAGGGTTGCACATGAGCGCAGAGGAGAAACTGGTCACTCTTTAATCTAATTACACTTTTCTTTTAGCTTAATCCAGCAGCTCTGCTGCATCACAACCCAGGAATCTGCGCTTTGGTTTGCCGTGCATCGGGCGACCCACGTTACAGCTGGTTTTCATTGTGACTGCACTTGATAATCTGTGAATCAGTCGCTGATTACACAGCTTAAATGGAAGGCAAAAGAGCTTTACACTGGAGAAACAAAACCCTGCTGAAGTGTTAGGCATGACTGCCTGTATTTAAAATGTCACAATGTTCCTTGGAGGACTCTGTTGTTTATATTTGTCATGTTACTTTAAATTAGACTGTTTTCCACTCAGCTGAGATTTTGACCTTCAGGGGAAAATGAAAAGCCGTCACCCATCTGTTGCTGTTACAGGATGTGTTTCCATTCTTTTTGGTTTTAGACATTGGCGTTTTGTCAAAAGTGATTAAGAAAAACGTATTATTTTCTGTTTTGTCCTCATTTGCACCTCTTTCATTTAGGAAATACAAGAAAAGGTTCCTTTTGCTTTTTATAATATTCACAATGTCACACCATCCTCCAACCTAATTTACGATGCATGATACGTTCCTTTTTCAGCAGCAGACATTTTTATTAAATCATTTGAATCCAGCAATAAAATACAATTAAACTGGTGACGATAATGTTATTTGTAATACCCAGCATTTCTGAACAGACTACTCTTAAAATTAATTTCATCCGAGTCACAATTACAAACACAATTTGACTTAACTAATAACACAGTGCTTTTCTTGTTTTTATTGAATACACTGAGCAGTCAGCTGCGTCACAGACTGGAAAGAGTAAGCAAAGCTTTTGTTGTGGCTTATTTTTTTGCTTGCAGCCTCTTGAAGAAGCACCAACCTCAATCACACATTTTCTGAAGGTCCTGAATGGCACCGCACAAAAGTGAGGAGGAAAATGACTCATCAATATTTTCTGCAACTCTATGTCAGTGGGTTGAGGTCTGAGCACTCTGACCTCACTTATAACTCCCTTAATCTTGAGCAGGTCCTGGTCCATTATAGTTCTAGATCTACAAAAGCAGTAAAATACTGATATCTGCTTTATGTCTTGCAGTTGTCATTTAAGTAAGGCCAGCTAAATGTAATCAGTTTCCCTAAATTTGTGCATTGTGTTTCCCAGATATGCCCGTAATGTCCATCAGTCATCAGACTGGAATCCTTTTTCTGTGGCTGGCCATACTGGATAATCATTTTGAAACACTGGCCCTTTTATTCCGGAAAGAAGATATGTTCTGAGACCTCTTTGTTTAAAATGTAAATTTAAAAAAAGATCCTGTAGTTCAAAAAATAAATTTGGCCTTTTTAAACTGTAGGATGAAAACTAAGAATATGTAATATACTGAAATATATATAATATATACTGAAATGAATGTAATGCATACACATCAGTTCGGAAACAGACTAAAACCTTGAACCCACCACAGTGACGGTGCCCTTTATTAAAAAATACATATTTTTAATAGACGCAAAAACGTAGAAATAAGTTTGAATGAAGTTCTTACCTTTTTTTTTTGCATGTACTGAACAGGAGAAGGTGCGTGGTGGATGATAAAACTGATTGATACCAACATGTCTGGTTGCATCACACATGGGTGTACATGTATGTGTGCATTTGCATACTTTACATGCATTTCTGTGGTCGTTTAGCACTTTTGTGTTATGTATAGTAAAAGAAAAAAAGGTTTAAAAGGGCACATTTATGGTCTACAAATACAAGTTTACACATAACACGAAAAAGCACATCTACTTTCTGAAAGCTCTTGTCCACAGTCCACCGGAGTTCACATTCTGGGTTATTCGTGCTTCATTGTGATGGCGGTGATTCCTATCTGATTAATGCTCATGTTCAGGGGGTGACCTCTGGAGGGTTTGTGTGCTTGGTGTCTGCGGTGCTGTAGCACTGGTTGAGAGCTTCGGTGGAGATCTGGGCGGTGCAGGCCACCGTGTTGCTGTAGACGCGCCGGTTAAGGTGGATTACCGTAGTCTTGGACGGCATCGAGGTGTCGCCTTTCTCCGATGACCAGCGATCGCAGTGAAACAGAATCAGGAAACACCTGTAAAACTGAGAGGGAGAGGAAAATAGTGGAATCACTGCACACTCACAAGCAGGTGAAGGTGTTTTACAAACAGTAAACTGAACTGAAGCATTTCTCACATATAGTAAAGAAAAAATTATTTGCATAGGGAAATGGTGCTGTCTGGATAAGTATGCAGGGTAGTGTATACAAAAGTTCACTTGGTGGCTGTAAATTTATTGGCCACAGTATTCTGTCAGGGGTGAAATCGAACATCGGACTTTTTTCTGCTTTGCACTCTGGGTCAGTTTCAGGTTAAAGAGCATTCAGCGTTTGCTCTCAGTCTGTTAGATATCTGTGTTCTCCATTGTTTTAAGGTCTTGAACAGTTCAAGACTGGAGTGCATATGCAAATGAAAATGGCCTAATGGTGTGTTCAGACTCACCGAAACTGTTGGTTTGCTTTTTGGAAACCGCAAATATTTTTTAGCCAACACCAGAAGCAAAACTGCAAATAGAAGAAGGCACTTTTAGCTGCTCTCTTATTTCCCAAAGAATCTCCATGGCGACTGGATCTGCATATTTTGATTTGGCAAAGATTTTATATCCTTTCATACTCTTCCTGACAACAACCGCCTTATTTATCCAGGCTGGGGACTGACAGCAGGAGTACACTAGTTGTAACCCCCTTTGGACTTTTTCTAAAACACTATACCAGAGAGCCACTAGAAGGAGAACTTCAGTATGATTGAGAACTCATTTATGATGTTGCCAAATTTTCTCCAAGCATTCTCCTTCTTTTTTTGCTGCACAAATATGCCTTTACATAAACTCTATGTGTAATCTAACTGTAAATAATTCCTTTAATGTTCCCAAATTGAAAACGAAGTGATGCTTGGGAAAAGAAAAGGATCTGTTGTCGTGGTAAAGCAGGTTACCTCCAGCACTTGGCGCTTCATTTCTTTGGAGGTCTATAGCACAGAACTTGTTAGGGTCTTATGACATCCTTAGGATCTTGTGGAAGTGACTCATCCATCCAAATTACAAATCTGTCATCAGTAACTCGTGTTTTTCAGCTTTGCCTTCATATTAGTGGAATACAGTTGTTAGGGGGAATATAGAATTCTAATAATGCCACAGACCACGGAGTCAAACTTAGCCCTCAGTCATGGTGGCAGCTCATCTGTTGGTACCTTACTGTTGGAGGTCTTGCTGCAGCTCTCCCCACTTCAGGTTTTGCACAATGGGGGAGTGGAGAGGTCTCAGAACATATCATCAGCCATACCAACAAATATAATTACTGTGGAAGGGATAATTATTCTCTCTGACTGAAGAGTCCTTGTTAAAATATATGTGTGAGGTCACTGTTTTTTGTTTTAGTTGCATTTCACAGAAAAATCCAGAACTTGCTGAAGCAGGCAAAGTCGAAGTCTTCATATATTATTCACAGTGTTATAGTTTTCTCCTCCCCTCTTTCAGCACAGTTGAGCTTCACATTTAGTCTCTTTGCACATTTTCAGATCTAATAGAAATTTGTCAAGTTTGTGCTAAATTCCTTTTCCGAAGACGTATCGAATGCCCGAAAGGCTCGCACACCTTTGATAATCAGATGTTTCCCACCAGGCCGTGTATTTATTATCGGCCCACGCTGATAGCGACCTTTACGAAAACTGAAAGGATTTACCTTATCTCCCGGCTTTAAGAGTTCCCGTTTTGTGAATGTCACGACGGGTTTGTAACGTCTCTACTTTGATCCCCGGAGCAGATAAAATAAAATGGATGTCATTAACTTCTCTTTGGCCATAAGTTTAGATTTTGGTTTTACCAGATTGCTTCCAGGTGTGAATGTGTGTTTTGACAGTGGTCCTGGGGGACTATTGCCTTGAGAAAAAAGAGAGAATAAAAGACAGGAACAGAAGGTTTTAGCGTTGTATTTTATAAGTATATGTGTTGTTTTTATGTTCTAATAATTTTGTAATGTTTGGACCTCAAATGTTTGGCTAAAAAGTTGAACTCTAATTTAGTTGGCAAGTGTTGTGTGAAAATATTTATTTTCTCCTGTATGCTGACATTGCAGGTATCCTCCTGATGATGGCGCTGTGCGAGCAGGTGCACGTGTACGAGTACATTCCCTCCATGAGGCAGACGGACCTGTGCCACTACCACGAGACCTACTATGACGCTGCGTGCACACTGGGTGCCTACCATCCTCTCCTCTATGAGAAAAGCCTGATCCAGCGAATCAACATGGGCCCCGTGAGTGACCTCGAGAGGAAAGGACGCGTCACTCTTCCAGGCTTCAGCACCGTGAACTGTGACATCTGATATATGAAGCCTGGCCTCATGAGCCCGGACGTCACACACACACTTCTGGCCTTTTCAGGCTGACCATGGGAGAGGTGCAATAATGCCCCTATGGACAAGGAGGTTGAAGCTTGCAAGTTTCAAATAAAACCCGTGAAGAGCATAAGCCATAGCCCTCCAGGGACGGATAAACATAGAGGTTTCTGAAAGACCTTGTCTTTATTACGATGGTATACTTGACCAGAGGCTGGAAATTAGAGTCTCCAGGGTGGAGCTGAAAAAAATAAAATATAATATCAAATTTCTCTCTGCTTTAGCTGAGCCACGTTAGCTGTGGAGCTGACTAGGGTAGCAACTGATCTTGTTTTAGGTAGGCAAGTGAGTTTTTAATAACTGGGTGTGTTTCCAGTGATGTAAAATCTGTGTTTCTCAGTACTATGGATGGTTTTCCACTTTAAGGAACTGTCACTCTTTATAACGGCGAATTGTATAATTATTTTTTTTATATATATATATATATATATATATATACTGGTCCAAAGGGTTGTGAATAAACAAATCATCCATGTTGAATGTCATAGGTACACAAACTCGACACAAAAGTACATGCAGAAGAATGCAAACTAAAAGAAAGATGAGAGGAGCTGTCAAAGCTATCACGTTACTGTACATATTCCTGCAAAATCATCATAATGAGGGGTTGATTTCATACTACTGAGCTTATTACTGAATTATTGTTCTGTGCACGCTGACTGATAACCACCAGTTTGTCACGTTTTGTTTGGGGGGGGGCATTTGTGTACTTAAATCAGAGTAAACGGGGCCAAAACAGAACAAACAGGTACTCAGAACAGCCGTGACCCTGTGCCTAGCAGTCAGCTGAACACTTTCCTCGGGTTGCCTTGTGACTGTTCAGACACATGCAGTACACACTCTAGCAGGACTGCAGTACCAATCAGTTCGATGTGTGGAGCAGTAGACTTTCCGAAGTGATGAACATCAGGGGATCCTCCGCTCTGCCTCAGCAATCACCAGCCCCTGTTTGTGACGGTCAGTTCACTCTCTATTGAATGTAATTTTAACACTGCGTGTTGTGGCCAAACCCTTGCTGGAGCTCATCTCTGTGGGGTTATTTCTTTATTGCGTAACAGCATGAAGTGCATTCCCTACAACTATAAATGTCTCATATTTTCTGAATCCTCTGGTATTAGTCTGTGCCTACCCGCAGCTCAGAGTAGAGACAATTATGAAAAAGGAATTTGGACCTGTACTAACCTCGGATTTACTTTGTCTCCAAGGTAGGGGGGATTTTATGTTTACAGAGTGCCGTGTCTTCAGCGAGCTCGAGGTATTCGGTCTGTGGGAATGAGAGCATCTTTTTTTCTTTGTAACAGATTGATCTTGTGCCATTCGTTGTGGTTTGTTGAAAGATATGAAAACACAATAGAAATGTTGCTTTAAATAGAATGATGTCGCTCTTCAGTAGAAACACTAGAGCATAGTATCATTTAGATAATAGCTGGTGTTAACAGGAGCTGGATAATATCTGGAATTTGTCAGTATTTACCAAAGGACATAAGCTTTTTTTAACCCCCTCCTGAAAAAAACATTTACGACTTAGACAGCTAAAGACATGAACATGGATCCTTATTTTAACCATGTTTAAGACCAGTTACTACCACTGGTGTTTTTTTTTAAATTAAAGTATTTATGTACTGTAAATTTTGATATTATGCATTTATGTTTACCAGATTTAATAATCAGATGGCAATTCAGTAAATTACATGGATGACAAACGTACTGCTTCACATAAAGGGAAATCAAAAAATCAAGAATTTGCTCATTCTCACAAGAGCTTTTTCTTGCACTCGTGTAGCTGACTCAGTTGAAGTTTTATAAAAATATTTTGAAGTTTTGCTGTGGACACATTTCTTTTCCAAACCCCCATAAGTACTTGCTTTTTGTCCAGACAAGTCATTTGACTTTTCAATTAATTAAATTAGTAGCTGTAGCAGGTGTATGACAAATATTTGGATCATTTTGCAAAAATGTTATGTATTTTATTTTTTTCAAATCTCCCACTTTAATTTTGAGTTGATGCACAATATCCCCCTAATTTCTAGTTAACAATGTAACATAAAATCTTACGCCCACATACCTAACAACTACACGTGATTACTATATGGAGGACGTGATCTTTCTCTTAGAGCTCCGAAGCTGACAGAGTTGGTGAATATCAACCGAGCACAAATAAATGAGGCGCCAGTGATTGTTCTGTAGAAACAAGCAACATTTCTTTGTGCGATGCTACGAGTGTGTTCATCTGTGCCTGCTAGAAATCGAGTCTTAGTTGCTCCGCCCAGGTCGCCGTTTACACTCCGGAAGCACCGTTCACTGTTATCTTTGTGTTAGCATGTTTGCCTTTGCAGGTGCTTGTTGGGGTTTGATTCCGTGTTTGCAGCAGTGGATATCGGTCTCTAGCCTGGCCACAGTTTGCCCTTCACCATCACATCCATGTCCCTTTGTGCAATAATTTGGGAAATCTGCCCACACCTCTACACTCTGCCGTTTTTGTTCCCACACATGAGCACACGTGAAAAGGCATTTTTGTCGTTTTTGTTGGGTTTTTCCCCCTATTTGCTCAAAAAAATGAAGAACGTTTGTAATGTGATTAACAACTTGTTGTTTTATTTGTAATGTTATTACTGAATTAGCTCAGTAATGCCAAACATTACAGCAATAGTGACAAATGTAATGCGATTGCAGTAACGCATAACTTTGTACTCTGCAGTACACCCAATCTTGACTGTAACAGAGATTTTAATGTATAGAGGAGGTAGTTTAGATGCTTAATAAAGGACTTATGATTCATTTTAAACAATGCAGGTTTTTTCGCTCTGCTGTACGTCTTATAATTGCGATAAACGATAAAATGTGCTTGTGATTGTAGCACACTGAAGGTGTGAAAGCCCTGAACGTATTGTACGTGTGCATTGTAGTAACAGGTTACTTTCCAATGCACAGAGCATGCAATTCAGGAGCAGGGCTAGGTCTTAAACTGTCTGTGCTGTACTGTGATGCAAGTAGGCACCATTGTCTTTAATGTTGTGAAAGGCATTCGTGCTTGCAAGGTTTTCTTTTACTGAAGTGATGTTTTGCAGATTTTATTGCATGCTTGTGGATCACATTCATCTGCAGTGCGGCTATCAGCCGCTCCATGGAAGTGCTTGATCAGGTGCAATGCCTTCTGGCTACTTCATCTTTGCATCTTTAATATTGTGCCAAATCCCATCTTTAATTGTGTTCCAGTTTGGGTGGGTTATTCATGGGATGAGGACTCAGAGTAACAGTAGGACTTCTTAGGTGCTTCTTTCTGCAAAAGTCGAGCTTAACTGAATTTTGTATTCTTTTTAAGATGGGACATTGTAGTCAAACTTGACATTAACGTTCTTTGGTTGTGAAGTAGTGAGTTGAAAAATATGTTTGAAGACATGCGTGTAACATTTACCACTTCGAGCCTCTTTCTGTCTGCTCTTTACTCTCGAGGCCTATTTTTCATGTCGAGTTTTTAACAAGTGTTGTGGGGATTTCTGTACCACACTGCCTCTGAAGAATTGTTTAACATTTGTTCTTTCTATAACTACCTTTTTGCAGTATTCTTTAGATGAGGAAGAGGAAAGGAGTGAGTAATGAGAGTGATTGTTCTGTTTCCCTTTTAAGAGCCTTAGGGCATTGTTCTTGATTTTTTTTTTTATTTCTCTTTGGTCAGTGAAATCTCTTGATATTACACTTGAATTGATATTTAAATCAAGCAGTTCTATGATTTCAGCTGTTGTTTGTCTTTTTCTACTGTGTAAATAAAGCTGTTGTACATGTTCAAATCTGTTTTTCAGAATTATAACTCTTGATTTTAGGTAAGACACGCACATGCACATAATAGCGACTTACCTGTTTGTTCATAAGTATATAGATGAGGGGGTTGATGACGGTACTGCTCTTGGCGAGCAGTGAGGGAACTACACTGGCCACGGGGCTAATGATGTTGGGTGGGCCAAATGTTGCCATCATTGCCACGACACCATAAGGCATCCAGCACAGCAGGTAGCAGGCTGCAGTGGTCAGCACCATGAACAGAATGTGGTACTCTCTCCTCCGGGCTGCAGTCTTTCGGATCTTACCCACCTGCGAATAACGGAACAGGAGAGAGAGGAAAAAAAATATTTCTGGAAAATTTTGATTTGAATTTCCTGAAGTGTGTCTTATATCTAAGAAACGTTAAAATTACTTCTTTTTCACTGCTCTCATGTAGTAATCACAAACAAAATGCAGCAGTAGCTCACCTGGCTCATGAGTCATCACAAATCTTACACTGAAAAAAAGTGACTGGCCATCTCTTGGGTTTATGTAAACATCTTGCGTGTATTTAACACAATTGCCTCATGCTCGGTATACCGAAAAAAGTAAATTGGGTGGTTGTTACATTAATAAAGTCTACCTTGTAATTTGAACACAAAAATTTCATGTTTCTATCTTGAACGTAATTAAATCGTGGATCTGTATGAAATTCAACAACTTAATTTGTTCTTGTTGAGATGACATGATACAATCTAGTAAGAGTGGTTAGTTGCTGGACTCATGAAATTCACAAGATCGCAGGAGATTTCAAACTGCAGGAAAATCACTGGAGTTATAAGAGGCAGACAACTACACACACACCCACGTGTATGCTTTTGCTATTTATTGTGGTTTAACCTGTCATGGACAAAAACATACAAAAAATTCTGCATCAAGCCTTAGAAATCATAGCTTTCCTAGTTTTGTTAGCCTTGGATTGGTGGCATGGTGATTAGTGCTGTTACCTCACAGCAAGAAGGTCCTGGGTTCAAATCCACAATCTGGGTATTCTCCCTCCCACAGTTAAAAGTCATGCAGTCATTAGAGTTTAGTTAGGTTAATTGGTGATTCTAAATTACCTGTGAATGTGAGTGCAAATGGTTGTTTGTCTCTATGTGATAGACTGGTGAATTATCCTGACATATTTTTAGATATATTGGCAAGTATTTGAAAATGTCTCTTTTATAATTATAGTTTTCTGGGTGCAACCATTTAATTTTCAATCCCATGAGAGCCCACTGATTAAAATTAATAGCAAGGGTGAGTACTCATATACCTCTTTTCCACCAACACAATGTCAGTACTGGTGTGGACCTAGTTCCTCCTTATTGAGTGGTGAGAACCATGCAAACTTTGACAGGTTTGACAACTGAGGATTATTTAGCTGTCTGCCAGTCGTTTTTTAGTGGAAATGCACAGAAGTCTAGATTGGGCACTGGCACAAGCACTGTGTAAGTGAAAAAGCCATATATCTCCTTATCACTCCAACGCTGCTGGTCGATTGTTAAAGGTGTAATGAAACATATTCTAATTTGAATTCGTGATTATGTGACTAGATTTATATGTGCTGAAATGTAGCTTCTCTTTGCAGGAAGTTAGCTAGAGCAAAGGGAGTGATGCACATGGTGTTTTTTTAACACTTGTGACTTGGACACATATTTCAGTAAGTAGTTCATTTATTATTTCTGTCTAGTTTTGAGTGTATTTTATAGTGTTTGGCAGTTTTCTGATGTTTTTATTTTTGTCTAATTTAACAAAGCTAATTTGAAGGTGCTATCCTTGGTAAGCTAGCCTGTTAACTGTTACTGAAAAAGTAGAGCACTCACAAGTTTTTATTAGTATCATTAACATTCTATTACAGTGTACATATAGTAATATGTGTTTTTTTTTTCTGTATTCAGTTTTATTTTTGTGGTAATTCTTCATTAAACATTGTAAAGTTTCAAAGTAATCAAGGACTTATAGTTTTATTGAAATATCAAAGTGTTAGCTAGCTTTCTACCTCTGCCAGAAACCTGCTGTGAGGATTGCATACCAAACAGTTAACACAGTGAGGAAATTGTGTACTACTGAGCAGCAACTTTAGAAGAAACTATAGTTGGTATTGCCAAACTGCTTGGCCACCCCACTGTACACCATATGATGACTACTAGTTAGGAACATTTAGTATATGTTTGTGATTTTTTTCCTCTTATATAGTGAAACAGCTCTGGGGTCTGTCTAGTTTTACTGATCCAATGTTAACATCTGTCTTCTGGATGCGATTAGGAAATTATATCAACAAGGAGCTAGAGTGTCTTGTGCTTCCGCCTGATGCCCACCTGCTTTCCCCTCAGTATGTTTCAGCTTTTAACTGATTCCTTTGTCCAATATGTGTCATTTTAGCCTTGTGTTTTTTGCATGAAATCTTTAATATGCACAACAACACAAAAAAACAACATAGACTTTTCAACATCTTGAAACTTTGGCAGGACATAAGGACAATAAAAGCCTGGAGGAGTAAGTTTCATGACAGTACCCGACCTCCTTTTTTGATAACACTATTGATGAGTATTGATGTTTTTCCATAAAAAAAAATCACATTTTAATTCATCTGACTACAGCTTCACTAAATGGGCTTTGTTTTTTGTTTGTTTGTTTTTTTCTTTGCATGGCAAAGCTTTCATTTGTGTTGAACTATGTTCAGTGACGATAGATTTCTGAAGTCTTCGTGAGCCTTCAAAAGAATTTAGAGATTCCAATTCCATTATCAATATCACTTATGGATTAGATTCCTTGTCAATTCTCAGTGAGTTCTCATTGGCTCCACTTTAAAACATTACTTTTGTGCAAATGAACTGCATGCTCTGTAGTCAAATATTTGTGCATGTTGGAGGTTTTTCAACATGCACTGATCACATCTTTGTTGTGATCAGTGTTGGGTCATTACTCCAAAAAAGTAATTTGTTACACATGTTACACAGAATATTTTTCATAAAGTAATGATGTATGTTTTACTTTTTAATGCAGTTAGTTACTGCTAGGAGAAAGTAATATGCTATAGTTAATAGTTATACTACTCATTGCATTACTTTTGTCTGTAAAATGACCTGAAAAAGAGTGTCTCATAATTACCATTTAACAATATAATCCTGAGATGGAGGCTGCAGCCTAACTGCTCCTCAGTTTGTTACCTGTTGAAGTTCACAGTCTGGTCACTGGACTGACACAGCTCACACAACTTTAATGTCACTCTGCGCTATTGGCTAGCTTAGCGTGCTGTCTGTGCTTGCCTGTCTTCAATGCGGTTTCCACTTTACCTTTGCGCTTTCATGCTTTGTTCAATAAAATATAAATAAAATGTCCATATCCACACTGCAGACTGCGGCACTGTTTCTACTCTGGCATACAAACTGAAATCAGCTGATCATACTACTGCTAGGGAGGAGAGTATGTCCAGTCATCAAACCTCACTCCAAGAGGAGCATTGGAGATTTGTCTCGAACACATAAACACTGGCTAACTGTGTTTTCTGAACTTGGGGAACTCATTTGATCAAGTCTCGTGGGAGTGCTCTGTGAGTATGGGGTATCAGACAATGCTGTGGGCCATCCAATCCCTGTTCATCTGTACTCTGAGCTTGGCTTGCACAGGTGGTTAGAAGTCAAAATTGCTGTCTGTGGGTGTTTGACTTTTTCATAGATTTTATCTGTATTTATGTACAGAATTTCCAGGTGCAGTCAAGGGACTTGGGGTGTCAGGTTGGTTTCAGGATCTCGTCTCTGCTTTTTGCAAATGATGTAGTTCTATTAGCTTTACTGAGTGGGGACCTACAGCTTGCGCTGGGCTACTTTGCAGTGTGAAGTGGCTGGAATGAGATCACTATTGATTTACCTGTAAATCTACATCCCTACCTTCACCTATTACCACAAGCTGTAAGACAGAAACAAGTTTACATCTCTTAGCTTAGATGGATAGACAGAGGGGAGGTCTGGGCATCTCTTCTTAGACTGCTGTTCTCTTTACACAAACTCAGATAAGTGGCAGAAAATTAATGGATGGATATGTTACATGTCACAACTTTTTATGAGTATGTATTGTAAAACTAGATAATTTTCTTTTTAAACCGTATGCATGGAGATCCCAGTGCATCACCTTATCAGCACCAACACAGAGTTGCCTGGTTTAGTTCAGCAATAAAGCATCAGCCAAACTGTATAAAGTTAGATGCACTCTTTGATTTAATGCAACCTGAACTTATTAGGCTGGAAACTGGTGTCCTGACAAAGGAAGGTCAGTGTGTAAAATGTTATGAACTTAACAGCTTATTTAAAGTTAAACAAAAGTAATGAAACTGAAATAAAACCAGTTTATCTCATATGATCCAAACATAGATAATTATACTTGGAGGGGATTTGAAAAAAAGCTGCTTATTGATACCAGGGGGTCAGTCTGAGTTCCTGAAGTGCTTTAAATCCACTATATTAAAGCAACCTAAAACAAACCCAAGAAGATGGTTGAGTAGCTTAGGCTTTGTCTGAGTCATAATGCTGTGATAATCCTCTGCTACCCTCCTGTTGCTCTCAGGAATAAATCTAAAGCAACGGGAGTGGAACATCTTTTATTTATTTACCCAAGACAAGTGAAGTCACTCACTTAAAAATAGAAAAAAAAATACCCATGAACCAATCACCAAAGAAACTGTGATTGGTTGACTGATTCCCCGCAAACCGTGTTACGTTTCTTTGCTTTTATTTTTATGTAAATGAGCAGAAGGCATGAATATATTGCAATTCATCAGTAAACTCATCATAAACATCTGTGTTCTATGAATATGACTGTGGTGGGAACGTATCTTCTAGCAGCACTGCTCTGTTCCATTAGCTGAGTGGAGTACGTAGCTTTAACTTTGATGGGATAGATATCGCCTTGATTTATAGACTGTCAACCAAATCTGACATGTACTGTTGATGTATTTAGCCAGAAACTTCTTCAATCAAACTTCATTGTAGCTTTGCAGAAAATCTCATTGATGTCAGATTATGTCATCTGTCAGATTTTATAACTTCTGTCTGAGAGATATCTCGGATGGATGTGGAACATGTCAGGATTTTAAATAGGACTGACAGAAAAACGTTTACCTTTCCAATGTGATACCACATGAACAGAACAAATGGGAAAGGCTAAATGTTTTCAGGTGTATTCTAGATTTTCAGCAAGTTTCATGCAAATAGATCAGTGTGCAGTAAAAATCAGAAGACTTTTGTTTGCAGTGCTGCTCTATTTTAAATTTACTAGAAATTTATACTGTTCAGAAAAACTAAACAGTTTTGTTGATGGGTAAATACATCAGCTAGCTTTTATTTTTCTTTCTTTAAGTCAGCAAAAATAAAAGAATGGGCAGATCTGAATATTTGATGGTTGATTACAACAACTTTATTGACCTTACATGCATTTCACGCTGGGGACATTTATTTCTGAAAATAGCCCTGCTGGGACACGACAGATTAGATGACCCAGTGGGTCCTCGGAGAAAAGTTGATAACCCTACAAAGACTTATGATAATACAGTCAAAAGCTAAAAGTTCAAAATCTATCCAGTTGTCCAGTGCACAAAACCTACCCCTTCCTCTGTCTTACATGTTAGTTTTATCTTAGCAGAGATCTGTTCATATGAAGCTCTGAAGCTTTGTCACCTTTGTCAGTTATTAAAAAGCAAAAAAGCTCTTTTCGGCCATGTTTGACATCTGCAGTGTTTGGTGTTCAAAGGTGCAAAATCACTCTAAGCAACTTGTAGCTTTATTTTTGACACCTTATTCCTAAAAGAAAATACAGCATAGACATTCACATGTATGCAGTTAATGTGTGACTAAGTGTCAGTGTCTGACAGCTAGTGTGTGTACCTGTTTGACTGCCCAAAGCAATCTGCTGTAGCAGTAGATCATCACTATGACAGGCAGACCCAAGCAGAAAATGAAGAGGCAGATGATGTAGGCGTGCGATTGGGCACTGTTAGCAGTCCAGGACACAGAACAGCTTGTTCCTGCCCCCTCTATGCCATAGCTGCTCCAGCCCAGTAGGGGGGGCACTGTCCAGAACAAGGAGTACAGCCAAGAGCCCCCAACGGCTATTAGGGGCTTACGGTAGTCTGGCCCACGCTTGTTGTAAACAGTAAGGGTGCTGTAGCGGTCGTAGGAGAGGATCACCAGAGAGATCAGCGAAACTATACCTGAGAAAGACAGAGATGTGGAGGCGTGAGGCAGTGGGGGTAGGATGTAACTGGCTCAAGAGGGCAATAAACATTTATACAGTTTATAATACAATAAATTGCAACAACGGGCAGTCATAAAAGTACAGAAAACAATATTATATGATCTTAGTCTTTAATGCTGATTGTTCTTGAAAAAACACTCACTTAAAAGTGAGGAAATCTTAAAGGTGATTGCAAGGTACATGAAGTTTTGAGCCAATAAACTTCCACCAGAATCACAAAAGCCAACAGCATGGTACTCGTGGGAAATTCACGAGAGTACCAAATCAATAGCTTTAATCGATTTTGGGTCAGGTCTTTACAAAATATTGAGCTGCTGTATAAAAGAAATAAAGATTGGAAGATTTAATTAAAAACAAACAAAATGTTCACTACAATCAGTGAGAAACACTTGTTCACCTTAGCTTCAAAATGCACCTCAGTCAAACTGAAATATCTGTGAGAATGAATCTCAATCACAATGACTCATTGTGTCTGATCTTACCTGCAGTCGGTTAGGATTTAGACACTGTGCTAATTAATTAAAAACATTTCTTTGAGGTGTACCAAAGACTGTGCACATCTTCATTTAATATCATTCACGAAGAAATTAATTACATTTGGATAATCACTGTCAAATATAAAGCTTTGTGTTCTTATAAACCTTGCCATTTTATAATAATCTTAATAATTATAATATTTTTTGTGACGACACAGACTTGTCTGTAGAGACAACGGAATTTTAAGAAGTGACTGCTTGGCCATTGAGTCTTCATCTGTCCGTGTGTACAGCACAGTATAATCAATGCTTAATTACTAAATAACTTTTGTTTCCTATGTATTATCTGCTTAGAATGGTTGTACCAGAAGGAGAGAGTAGCCTGAGGCTATGACTATACTGTGTACAAGTCCTATCTCTGCCCTACGCATGACCAGCACCCAGTGCTTCCAAGACACAAGAAAGAAAAACCCTCAAGAATCCATCGGAAATGCTACCAGGTCATTTAATTTGACCTTTATGAGAAAAACGCATAACCGAGAACACAAGAGGATCCAAAGCTGTCTGCAGCCACAGAGGAAAAAATATTTCATGTAGAGCTTGGTGGTAAAATTGGTGTCTTTCCCAAAAAGCCAAGCATTACACTGTATACAGAGAGATCACCCTCTGTATACAGTGTAATGCTTTCCAGCATCATGATGTTTTTTTTCTGTCTAGCAAAGTCACCATCCCATAACTATTCATTTCAGCTCAATCTGTCAGTGCTTTTTGTGGTGCAGCATTTTTCCTCTAAACTAATGCATCTACCTCCTTGAACTATGGCTGATTGGATTTACCCTGGTAAATGGCCTGTGTTTGTATAGCGCTTTACCAGTGCCTAAGGACCCCAAAGTGCACATCCAGTCATTCACCCATTCACACACACATTCACACACTGGTGATGGCAAGCTACATTGTAGCCACAGCCACCCTGGGGCGCACTGACAGAGGCGAGGCTGCTGGACACTGGCGCCACCGCGCCCTCTGACCACCACCAGTAGGCAACGGGTGAAGTGTCTTGCCCAAGGACGCAACGACCAAGACTGTCGGAGCCGGGGCTCTTTCCAATTACAAGACGAACTGCTAACTCTTGAGCCACAATCGCCCTGATCGCCCTACCATCCCACATACTGCATTTCACTGCTTTACACACAGTGCACACATGAAGCATCAGACATGAAAGAAATAGATATTTGCATGGGATGTTTGATGTGTTTGTAAATTACAAAGTAGTTAGATTAAGTGAATGTTACTGCATTTTGCAGAGCATCTATTTGCTTCAAACTGCTCTGACCATCAAATTGTCTCATTTTTTTCTCTGCAGTTTATTACCTTTCTCATTTACACAGTTTGCACAGTGTTACTATGTTATTAACACATGCCAAATTAAAGATACATCACGTGGCAGCAGTCAGAAGTGTATCATTGATGAGATTTCCCATGTTATTTCTCTAAACATACTGGTGAACCTAGATAGCTGATGGCAAAAACACAACAATAGAAGAAACCAAGTGTACTCAAAGCACACAGCTAATACATCTAATCTAATAACTCCTATTATATGCCAGCCACAGACTGTGTTAGGTAATGCTTCTACTAAACTAAATTTAGCTTTATTAAAGGTCCAGTCTGGCTGGCAAGCTCATCCTGTTTAATGATTTTATTTCCAAAAATTATCTTGATTTTATGTTCCTAAATAAAACCTCGTAAAACAAAAACAATGGTTATTATTGAAACAGCCCCTCCAAATTTCAGTTTTATAGACCCTCAAAATAAAGTGCAAAGGATTGACTAGATTGCCATTAGGCATGACTTTAACATTGTTAAGTTGGTGTTTTTAATATGCATATTGATCAACACAGCAATAGCATTACCAAAGAACTTTTGTGTATTCTGGATCATTTCAGACTCGTATCATATCCTACACCTAGTTATTTCCAAAGGCCTGTGGCCGATACTGCTCTCTTTGACAATAGGGTGTCTTTTTTGACCATCTCTGCGGACAGTAGAATCAGAAGGTGCTTTCTTAATAAAAAATTACATTACATTGTCTACCCATTTTTGTCTACCCATTTTTTAATGGGTAACACTCTTTTTAATACCTTTCCCAATAAACACTGGGCATCTGATAGACATGCAGCTCATGTCTATATTGGGTCTGTCGGTCCAGGAGCTATTCTGGACATCTATTCGACATTCATGGTTGGGCATCCAAATTGTGGACCTAGTTTGAATGTCGACATGTAGACGTCTATGACAGCTACAGGAAATTTATATGATTAATATATGTAATATTATAAATTTTGGAATTCATACTACAACGTGTTTAATAAGATTCAAAGAGCATTTGCATTATATATGGTTCATTTTGTAAGTATCCTGTTTTATTATGAAGAGCTGATTGTAAGAGCAAATAAATGTGGTTGTGATCGGTAGCTGGACTGAGAGAGAAGTTGCAACAGAAAGTACGAATAGTTTGTACAAGTATGCATGTATGAACTGGACTACCTGCTTGACAGTCTTTGTTGATGCACACATTTTGCAAATTAGCTGTGAGAAGCTGGGGACATCCACTGATCACTCAGCATTCCCTCGTGCATTACTGTTACTGTACAGAAAACATGCCCTCCAGCCTCTTAAAAACTGGGACTACAGAGCCTCCAGAAGCAGTATTAAATTGATGTCAAAAATTAGTAGGTTTGACATTGAAAAGACATCGACAACGACCGCATTTGGACTATAAATAGCCTGTACACAGAGGGACGGATATCAACACTAGATGTTAAGCAGACGTCAGAAAAAGACGTAACCTGGCGTTACAAAACAACCTCTTCATTGGACCAAAATTGTACACCGGAAAAACGACACCCCAACAACAACACATCATTCCGATGTCACTTTGTGCAGTATGTTCAGTTTAGATGTCTTTAAAGTAATAAACAATATTCATCTAAATAGTGACAGGTCAAAAAGTCCTAACACCCAATGACACACAACTATCGGTGCTACCTCAGGACTATGGTCCCCTACACTTTCACAAAAGTTGCAGTAAACAAATTATTGAGTAGATATGCCAAAAATTCCTGAAAATGAACTCAGAAAAGACTGAAATTGTTTTTATTGAAAAAGAAAAAAAAAAGAACGAAAGTCTATAAAAGCCTGTCTATAAAAGATGCTTAAGTCTTAAATCCAGACCAGAAATCTTAGCATAATTCTGGACTATGGCCTAGATTTTCACAGCTAGATAAAAAAAATTAAAAAATATTTTTTAAAAATGGATGCATGTTTGAAGTAGATACAGATGAGAATATTATAAGAGTATCTTTATTGATCTTGAGCACATTACTCTATTTTCAAATCTCTGCACTGGTTTTTTTTGTGTGTCAAAGGACAGATCCTAAAAATACTGGTACAAGTTTACGAAGCATTTAATCTACTCGTGCCTCACAAAACACCCAGAACGCTCAGGTTAAAGGGAACGTACCATTTATGTACATTCCCATATTTAGAACGAAACAAAAGTGAAGCAGTTTTTATGGTACTCACCTGTGGAACAAGCTTCCTGGACAGCTGTGCCAAGATGAGACACATCTGTTATTTCCTTTAAATTACAGTGCCTAAAACTTTTTATTATCAACAAACAATGTCTGCAGGATCCTCTTAACCTTTTGTTTATTTATATTTCAAGTGGGTTGTTCCCTGGTTTAACATATTGTCTAAAGATTAGTCATTGCAGAACAGAATAAAAGAGTTCACTCCCACAGTTTTACCTCTGTTTTGACAAAGTCTGGTCCATGAATCAATTTTATTGGAATTTCACGTGAAAGACCAACACAAAGTGGTGTACACGTGAGAAGTGGAACGAAAATCATACATGTTTCCAAACATTTTTTACAAATAAATAACTAAAAAGTGGGGTGTGCGTAATTATTCAGCCCCCTGAGTCAATACTTTGCTGCAATTAAAGCTTGCCAGTTCAAGGGGGTCGAATACTTTTGCAAGCCACTGTATGTAACAACACAGCTGTGAACATGGGAAACAACTCTTCTCTTGTTTGTTTTTTGCTTCTAATTGTTGTTTGTTCCATTTCCATAATAATTATGTGTAAATGCCATACACAATGATATGTATTCATATGTTTTACATGTTCTATCTCTCTCCATCTTTCTATCCCTCTGCATAGCTTCGGCTTATGTATTTGTATAGTGCTCTACAAATACATAAACACATTTTGGTTGAATTTTAAAAGCAAGCAACATCAGGGAAGTAACGCAACTACATCCACTTAATAAAGTTTATGTAGCTAGCTGAATAAAGCTACCATGCAAGACCTCATTGCTCAAACAAACCTGGCATTTAAGAAATGAACTGTTAGGAGACATTTTCTCTTGAAATTCCAGAGATGCAAAATATGCAGCACTGAAACCAGAAAGACATACCAGCTGATAAATCAAATATTTGAAACCTTTTTTTCAGTCAAACCATTCCATTTTTGAATAAATGGTGCAGATGCTTATCAATCTACCATTACAGATTTAAACGTGGTCAACAAAGCTTCAGTCTGGCAGATTTGGTTATCACATATAATGATTTTCTTGAGTTTCTCAACTGCCACTTTATCTCAGTACCTTCTACTATTGTGTGTGCCAAAAATTATAGAGTGGCACGTTTGTGGAAATTCCTTTTTAAAGTACAATATGTTAATATCTTCTATTCATATCAGTCCTTTAATGCTTAAACCATTATGAAGCTGCAAGTTACAGGACTGCTACTGAAGTCTCCAACATTCACCCCAAGGCTGTGTTTATGTCATGTCAGAGATAATGTAATTATAAGTGTCTGGTGTAATTAGAATTCATGTCAGCCTCTTACTTGTATATTGAACATGACACTTAATATTAACACTTAATCGAGCCCCCAAAAACTGAACAAATTAGGAGATGTCATCTCATCCTCTGCCTGGGCAAACTATTTTCTGTAATTACACTTATAAACCCATATTAAATGCATGTGTTATATTTTCAGTACACTGTATTTTAATCCTAACACATCCAAATTTATACTTATGCAATTGCAACACTTGCAAGTCGGTGACATGGGAAATGCTTTTCTGACTGTTTTTTTTTTTTCACCAGTTTTTGCAATTGTGAAAGAGCACAGGTGAAAGATGTCAAAGGGTCTAGAACAGGGGTGTCAAACTCAAATACACAGTGGGCCAAAATTCAAAACTGGAACAAAGTCGCGGGCTAACGCTAATATTTATTGAAAAAAATTTTTTTCCTCTATATATAAGAATTAATCTTTTCTTATGGACTCAAACAAGTTTTGCTGAAAAACTGAATATGGAACAAGCAAAGCTTAATACTAAACAATATATATATTAGCTGTATAATACCAGTAGGCCAGCGCTAATAGTAATTTGGTATGGCTTCGCGGGCCAAATGTAATTAGGCTGCGGGCCAAATTTGGCCCGCGGGCCAGAGTTTGACACCTATGGTCTAGAACAGGGGTGCCCAATCCCGGTCCTCGAGAGCTACCGTCATGCAGCTTTTAGATGCATCCTTGTTCCCACACACCCGAATCAAATGAATGGCTTGTTATCAGCCCTTTGCCAAACATGATGGCATACTGAAGAGGTAATCAAACCATTTGATTCAGCTGTGTTGGATAGGGATGCATCTAAAAGCTGCAGGATAGTAGCTCTTGAGGACTGGGATTGGGCAGCCCTGGTCTAGAAGAACCGTGGAGAACATTATGCTGCCTCTAACAGCATTCAACATGTTTAGTGGCAAACCATGGAGGCATATCCATGGATGGTCCTCTACAGGCTAGGCAACGACACCCTTACTGCCATTAGGTAAGGGGATAAGATCCTTGCCAGACCTTATGCTTAAAAACCAATGAAGTCCTGCTCCACTTATTAGTACCAGACTGACAAAATGAGCTTCTGTAATCTCATATTAAAGAAATGGGATAGGACTTTACATTGCTTGCACAGAAACACAATTAGTTCCACTTTCTTTACCTGAATATATGAAAAAATGCCAAAGATAACACGGCTTGAAAGGCATAAAATAGCATTTCTGCAACAACAAGGCGATTCCCAAAGGAGTATAGCTCAGCATTTTGTGCAGCGTATCGTTCAAAAACTGGCAAAAGTGAACAAGTGGAGGACAAAAGAAGTGTAAGGACTATGAATCTATAGCTGTTGAACAATATCTGAAAGTCCTGTCCTTAAACAGGAAAACAACTAGCAAAGACCTGACATAGGACCTGGGGGATGCATATGGCTTTTCAATTATCCACTGAAGCCTCAACAGATATGTTCTGGTAGAAAGATGGATGTCAAGATGCCATTATTAAGGAAGGGAAACAGCCTGATTTATGGCAAATTACACAAGAATTGCACTGAAATTCAGTGGCAAGGGGTCTTGTGGAATGATGAATCCAAACCATTAGTGTGTTTGGAGGAACAGTGAACATGTATAGACATCAGTAAAAAACGGTGGAGGCTCTTCATGATTTGGGACGTCATTTCAGCCAGTGACGTTTGGGATCTTGTCAAAATTAAGGGAATTGTAAACACAGAAAAGTACTGTAAGATTTTGATTATTATCCTTTATTCATCTATTGAGATTTAAATCTCATTTCCCAGAGAGACCTGCAATTATCTGTCATAGACTCACCTCCCCACACCTCAGTGAAGTCAGATCATCTTGGCAGAAAACAGAACAAAAGGCAGTCAAAATCTAAAGAACAGCTTTGAGATTTGTCCTTGGATAAAGTCTCTCTGAAGGCTACGAAGAAGAAGACGAAATCAGTCAGCTTGCCTAAGAGGTTTCAGGCTGTGTTGAAGAATAAGTGTCATATCAAATATTGACATCCAAGCTTGTACAATTGAATTCAATTTGATTAACATAGTGCCAAATCACAATTAGAGTTGCCTCAAGGCGCATAAGGTACTGACCCTACAATAATACAGTTGCACTCTTTCTGCCTTATATACTGTATTCCATGTATATTTGGATGTCTCATTTTCCTGGGAAAATACAAATATTTTCAATTGCCAGTGCAATTAAAACAACGTTAAGACATCCATTAAGCAACCCCTCATTCTATCGTGTTGTTTTTAGCTTTTTTTGTGGCTGAACCATCACCTTCAGATGAAAAACCCAAATATAACAGATACACTGCCACCCTCCAACTGTGGCTTTTTTCCCTGCCTTTTTGTGTCACTCTTGCTAAGGCTAAGTAAAAAAGAAATACAACAGACATGCAATCAATCTGTTGTTCTGACCTCATCCTCACTGATATCTTCTGTTATTAAGGTTCTGCAGCTTACAGGCTTTAGCTACTATAAAGTATAAGACAGCCATAGCCCCTTCTGTTATGAGGACATCAAATAATGTTTGGGTCAGTGTCAGTCCCTGTAAAACTTGCTAACATCCACAAAAGTAACACAGAAAGACAGCGCTGCGGTGGTTAAGTGTCTCCTTTAGGCATAGTAGATGGTTGCAAAAAATAAATACCATATTTAATGATTAATATTTCAGGTTTATTTGATTCTTTTTGGAATAAAAATCATGTGTGGTGGCAGATTTCTTTTCTCATGTATTAATCACATATTTTAATCATATCACATAGTAATAGTAATATCACTTTCTCTCTTTAGTATAGTAAGAGTACTGTCGACAGTTTGCATGCATGTAGAATGTTATCACAAGGCCCCAAGTTTTATTGCACCTTCACAGAGGACCCATTGTAGACTGGAAGATCTCCAGACATCTTGCTTTAAGGGAGGTGATGGGTGGTCGTAACTTTTCTTAGGGTGGGAAAGGGTCCAGGTTGAGCTGGACTGAAGCTATAGGGAGACGTGATGTGCTGTGGAATGTTCTTTGGTTGAGAGTGTCTGTGATGGTGTATATAAGACGTCAAATTTCAGAGATGATGCTAGTGTTTTGGCTGGGAGGTTTCTCTCCATATTGCAATATGTTATTAAACCGTTTCAAAACGCTCACTGGCTGTGTTGCAGGTTACTGTTAAAATTTCCGTAACATATGTCAACTTAGTTCCTGCCAGTCACTGTTTTCAATGTGAATGTTAACCAAACATATACAGAAAAACTAATAGAATCCAATCAGTGGTACAGTGTTTGCACATTTTAGCATTTTAGAGTTTCAACAGTTTGCAGGATAATTAATCAAATCTGATATTCAGATATTCAAAAGTACATATTGCCCTTAGGTATTAACATTTATTTTAAAATGAATTCTTTTTAGTATTTCATGAATATTAACAGTGCAATGTGTTATTGCTGGAATCCAAGAAAACACTTTTAAACTGAAAAAATGTACTTAAGCTGTTAAATATTTCATTAGAGAATGCAAGTGAGGCATAACTTTCTCAAGTATGGAATTTCATAAATTCCAGTTGTTGGCTTTTGTTTAATTAAAAAGGATTACAAAGGTGAACGATAAATTGTGAGTTTTGCTAAACTGAAAATGTGATTTTGTTGTAAGTTATATCAGTTTATTCCCAAGAAAGACATAATTGGAAAGTAACAGAGAATGTTTTTATTTAAGTATCAGACATGTTGGTTTTTATTGTAGGAAAAAGTTAAATGTCAAATATAATCAGAATATTAAAGTTCTAATGAACTTTTAAGTTCAGCTAACTTTTATGTGTTTACCGTGATTAGTACGGTGGCCCTGAGAAGCCAAACAGACTGCAACTTAAGAAAACACCAGCAATAAGAAAAACGCTGCAAAAGCACACAAAACACAACGGAAATAGGAAAAACAAAAACAGAAATGGGAAAAAACAGATTTCCAAAAGCACAAGGGAAGTGTTTCTGAGGAGACAATAACCCGACGGACCAGTTGCAGAAACCAAAATATGCTAAGAATTGCACTGGGAGACACTTAAAAGTGGAGGATTTATCGGTTTTGTGAGGAAAGAAAAGATGAGAAGTGTGTTAGTCTAACTATTAGCCTTAAAATCCGTCATCAGTAATATATGAATCATGATAAAAACACACCTACCATGTTTTGGGTTCCTGCAACTGGTCCGTCAGGTTATTGTCTCCCCAGAAACACTTTCCTTGTGCTTTAGGAAATCTGTTTCTTCCTATTTCCGTTGTTGTTTTTCCCATTTCTGTTTTTTCCTATTTCTGTTCCCTCCCTGGCATCTACAAGGATATCTACCACCAGGTTTTTGAGATAATAGTCTTGTTTTAAAAAAAGAATCTTCCTTTCATTAGTCATGAAAGAAAGGTCATGAAATTAATAGAGCTACTTTCAGCTGCTCTCTTATTGACGGCAGGTCACCACATGTTTAATTTGGCAGATTTGTACACTGGATGCTCTTCCCGAAAGGGATTTGTGTCTCCTCTTTATATCAGAGCAGAGATCTTTCACTTAATAAACCAATATGTAAATCCCAGTTAATAATTCATTAATGATCCTCCCAAACATGCTGTTTTCTGTCATAAATGTATTTATTTTTCCGGAAAATTCTGTTCACATGTGATTAAAATCAAAGAAAATGCAGTAGTTTTGAGGTAAAACTGTTAGTAAGTTATATGACTTTGTTAGCTACTTTACAATGTGTAGAGAGAAGGAAACATCAATCCCCACTTACTGCTTTTAAGCTAAAAAGAAAACAATGATTACGAAAAGCAAAACTCCTTTAACTCTTGATTTAACTCTAAAACTCAGAATAAAACTTTTATTCTCTGGCTTTTAAATCCAAATTAGTTTTGACTATTTTTCTTAGTGCTACTTCTTCTTCGGGTTTTCTCTTTTTTTTTTCCTTCATTAAATTCTGTCATTTTGTTCTACATTTTTGTGTCATTTGATTATTTTATATATAGAGCTTGTCTTTAAATGTGCCATAGAAATAAATTTGACTTTGACTATCAAAATCTTTATGTTTGGGTGTCTCTTGACACAAGTTGCTTTATCTTCATTCTGGGATGTAGATCGTTGATCTTCATTACAGCCATTGTTTTCTTAAACACACTGCCTCATTTACTCCCATGTGATGCATTTGCACACACACACACACACACACACACATGCAGCATATACCTAATCATGATATACAGCACTTACAGCTTGCAACAAAAGCATCAGTAACATCATTATTCTTACAAGGTTCTTACTCAAGTGGTGTAAGCCAGTGATTTGTAGGGTCGCTTAAAAGCTTTAAGAAGTCAGGTTAAGTGAATGTCAGGCCCTTGAACAATAAACAGACTACACCCTGTGTATTGTCCTTTCTTCTTATCAGCTGTTTACTTGAGTGTGTGCAGATCACCGGACTTTTAAAAGTAAAACATTCTTCCTGCTCTTTGTTGTCACCCACCTTCCCACTCGTGTAGCGTAAGTACAAGACAGGAGTCAGAACACCGAAACAACTATACTTCAAAAGTCTTTAGGAATACTGTAAGTTCTTGTAATGTGGTCATAATGATGCTTTGGAAAAAATAATAAAATGTATTATTTCAACATTTCTGTTTTCTTTATACTTTCTGTACAAAAAGACAGCATGACTGTCTATGTCTTGATTGCTTTCTCTATCTGTATATGATGGTTTGCCTAGCCCTGTTTTTAATTTTACCCGTGTTTGAAACTAGCCTCAGGCCAAGAAAAACTGTGATCTGTTATGTTGTGCGACTCTCTGGCAGTTATATATATTGAATCAGCCCTTATGCTGCCTCATATGATGAAGGAATAACAGGGAGATGATAATGGCAACGATATATATAGAAAGAGAGAAATGAACAATCAGTGTATTATGGTTGCTGACACTCAAAGCGTTCTGCCATCTTCAAGCGCACACTATGTGACACTGACGGTAATGGTCTTTTAACAAAACAGCGACTTGGGAGAACAGGATGTACTGGACGAGGTAAGAGTGTTTGATCATTGGTACAAACATATTAACATCCGGCACACATGTCATATAAGTATAGGAACAATGTATGGTGTGAAAGAGCATACAGGTTGCTTGTGAAAACGATTTCTTACAACAACATATTAAGAAATGTTTAACAAAGAAGCATAAGACCCACATCAGAGACTTTATTAGGTACAACTTGTACCAGGTTGGACCTAATTTTGCCTTCACAACTACCCTATTTATTTGTGGCATAGATTTTAACAAGGTGTTGGAAACATTCCTGAGATGTTGGTTCATTGTGACATGACTGCATCACACAGTTGCTGCAGATTTGCTAGCTGCACCTTCATGATATGAATCTTCTGTTACACCTCATCCCAGAGGGGCTCTATTGGATTGGGATCTGATGACTGTGGAGGCCATTTGAGTATAGTGAACTCGCTGTTATGTTCAAGAAACCTGTTGGAGATAACTTGAACTTTGTGACATGGTGCATTAACCTGCTGGAAGCAGCCATCAGAAGATGGATACACTTTAGTCATAAAGGGATGACCACGGTCAGCAACAATGCTCAGGCAGACTGTGGGGTTTAAACCATCAGTTGGTATTAAGGGACCCAAGTGTGCTAAGAAAATAGCATTACCCTACCAGGCTGAACCACTGATAGAAGTCAGGATGGATCCATGCTTTGATATTGTTTATACAAATTTTTGGCCCCACTATCCGAACGCTGCAGCAGAAATGCTTAGAACAGGCAGTGTTTTTCAATCATCTATTGCCCCCTTTTGCTGAATCCATGTGAACTGTAGCCTCAGTTTCCTGTTCTTAGCTGACAGGAGTGAGACGCGTGTTTTCACTGGACATCTTCTTTGTCTCAGTTCATCTCTGCATAGAAATGGTTTTGTGGGAAACTCCCAGTAGATCAGAAATACTCCGAGTCATCTCGAACAAACAACCACGCCATGTTTAAAGTCATTTAAACCAACTTTCTCTATGCTCCCCGTGTTAAAATGTGTTTACAAAATTGTAATTCCTCTATCTGTGCGTGCTTGCATGCATGCATGTGTCTGTGTAGAGGTGAGTGGGTGGGTAGGTGGGGTGGGGGGTGCTGGGAGTTTGACTAACAGTATGGCTGCTCTTTGCATTCATATTGGCAAACTTTATGTGGCAAATATTTTGTATCTACCGACTTCTGTCAGCTTTCCAGCATCTTCTCTCTTGACACCAGTAAAATAAGCAGTGAGCTGTTACCATGCTGGTTCAAGTTTTAAAAATGCAGAAGCCCAGGGGAGAATAAAGTCAAAGCACGCTGCTGACTTTAAAACATAGCGTGAAGACAAATGAAAATTCACCGCCTCAACATATCCTGCTGACATATCCGGTTTTACAATACACAGAAGGTAAATGAATTTATGAGACTCCTATAACTCAACCTGAGTTATAGGAGTCTCATAAATGATCATTTCCTTTTTCCTACACACAGCTATAGTAGCATGAGAGTCCAGTGACATTTATAGGCTTTGTGTTTCCATTGTGATAAACAGGAAACGAATCACATACAATGGATCATGCTTATTAGCATAGCACAAGCAGTTTGCACTTTGATTTGAGTTTATTAACCACACTGTAAAAGACTAAAGTGGGTGAGTTACGTTCCAGCAATTGTGTCAGAATTAACTTTCCTTACCAAACTGTGGCAAAGACATGAGCCTGACCCCAAAAAGCAATCAACACTGGGCAAGCCAAATGTAGGAAAAACGTTTCCCCTCCTAACATGAAAACACGAGATTGCCCTAAATCTGTCAGACAGAAATAAATACAAATGGCTACAGTTCCAGAGTTCATATCCTCTGATAAATGCGATGAGGGTCAGTGCATCCAGGTTGTGACACTGCCACCTCCTGGTGGATGAACTACACAGTAAAAGTGCAAAAAATAAAAAATAAGTCCGTGTGGGGGCACGGACTTAAACGTCATTAAATAAATCAGTATGCAATGCATTGTGTGACAAACTGTAAAATACAAACTCGTTTTTTCACTCTTCCTTGAGCTCAAACCAGCCAGATGTTAAGAAACGCTGGAAAGCTCATGATGTTTTAGTTTAATACGAGAGGGGATGGAGGGCTCATGAACAATGTAGTACAATAATACTCAAATCTGACTGCAATCCCCGTTCCCTCTGGAGACAGAGGAAGAGAAGGTCAGAGTGTAGCGCTGGACCAACTGGCCAGTGTGATTGGAGATACGGAGCGGGCAGTGTCTGTCGATAAGCAGACTTAAAAAGAAACGCGATGGGCTGTACAGACATGAAACCCGCAGATCTGAGGTCAGAACCAGTGTCACCGTTACATAATTTGTTTACCGAAAGACATCAACCGTCAAATGTACTTCTCTTTGTTCAGTGGACAGACTTTGGGTCACAATTCTTTGATAAAAAAAAAAAAGAAGAATCTGGATCCATCCAAAGAGCGCTTGTTTGATTATCTATCAGGCTCAGCTATCATTATATGTACAGATTCTTATTATTATGCATTATTATTGTGAAAGCTGCTACTTGGAATAATGACAGAAACTAACCATTGTGCAAACAATCCAAGTTAATGAATACCAATGGCTTTATTAAAGCGAAGTAATTTAAAGAGGGAGTATCATGGTCTACTGAAAATATTATTAATCCATCCCCATCAGCCCCGATGACTCTTACGCAGACAAACACAACAGAGCGAACTAATAACTAATTAAATTTGACGATGTGAAATAAAGCATATTTGCCACAACTTTGACTTCAGTGTCTCAGTGACTTATAATACATTTTGCAAAAACAGCAGATATTTCGCACAGTTTTATTTCCAGAAATGTAAAACGGTGCATGAGTTGACAAATACCACAACATCCCAAACTTTGAGCTGTTCAAAAAAGCAGAACTTACCAAAGCAAGAGTTGATGAAGCCGTACCAGCTGCAGCCGCTGCGCCCCAGCAGCCACTTTCCGCGGATGCTGGAGGCGAAGCTGAGAGTGGTGCCGAACAAACACACCAGCATGTCGCTCACGCTGATGTTCAGCAGCAGCATGTTCACCGGTGTCCGCAGCTTTTTGAATTTGCAAAACAGCAGCAACACAATGAAGTTGTTCAGGAAGCCGAAAGTCATGATGAAGCCCAGCACCACGGACAGCACCACAAAGCCCGCCGGGGAGAGCTTCGCCGAGCCCGCCGGCGCGTCCAGCAAATCTCGGTCATCGCTCAGGTTGAAGCTGTAATTCAGACCAACCTGACCAGAAAACATGCCGCCGTCCATTCAGTCCATCAGTTTCTCTTCACTCTGGAGCTTGCTTCACTCGGCAGCGCTGGTCACATCGCGCATCTGTAAAGTTTGCGCGTGTAGCTTCCATCTTACTCCATGCTCATGTGCAACAAACGCGTATTCCTCCGCTGATCCTGAGAGCGATCACCTGGCTGCCGACTCTTAGAGAACTGGCAGGAATGTTAAAAAATACATTGTAACCAAAAAGTGTCACCTTAACGTGACTTTAACACAACGCCTCCTCCGCTTTCACCGCGTCTCTCCGCGAACCAGCTTGACAGTACGCGCTATTACATATAATTTGGGCAATCTAACAAAATTCATCCCAGTTATCAAGTTACTTTCCACAGCAGTTTATTTCTCTCGTCTTCAAGTTACCACTTTTAGACTGGCTGTAATCCGCGCTCGTAGCGGAGACTCTTGTGCCACCAGTGGTGTTATGCGATTTGGGCTCTGCGCCAGGACTTTTAAAGGCAGGGCGAGTCTTACATCACAGGGTAGTGGGATGCTTGGATCCACGGGTGGTGGTGGGGGGTGAGGGGGGCTTTATATGCGTGTCTGTTTGTACATATATCTTTCTGAGGACCTATTTAAGTTTAAATAGGGTGTGCGGAAATTTAACGCAGCTGCTGCTTTTCCGCTGTGGGGCTTAATGTTGAAATTAGGTCTGGGGGTAGTATAAGGCTTTTATTTATGTCTGTGATGGTCACGTTGAGGGCAAGGGTCTTGGGCAGGGATGTCAAACTCATTTTACATCGTGGGCCACATACAGCCCCCTATCTTAAGTGGCCCTGGCTTGTGGAAGACCCCTAGCTGCACATTTTACCCCTGAGATATCTCAATATAAGAAGAGCAATTTCAACATTACATCTCAGTTTTCCTACATCATAAAGATTTTGCTGTAGTAAATGAGCTACAGCTGTCGGTGTGATTCTTTGGGTTTAAATGATAAGAAATGTGTAAACTTACAGAAAAAGATTTAGTGGTTCATTGCTTACACTGTAGTTATAAAGTGGAAAGTTTGTGTTAATTCATGAAAAATCCCCCTTTTTATTTATTACGTTTTTAATTTATTTTTATCCTGGACATTTTATAAACAGAAAAACACACATTTATATAGTAGATAGTGGGGGGGGGGGGGGGGGGGGGGGGGGGGGGGGGGACGGGGGGGGGGACAGGAACCACTCTGCCATTTAATTGTTTATCTTTGACTTTATTACTATACTATGAACAACTGTGGGGGAAGGGTTAATCAGTAGGACATGGGACCTGTTTGAGACCCCTGATCTAGGGAATTTTTTTACATTTTATTTTATTTTACAATTAAATCTCATCTTTGGATGGACAACAACTAAGATGTTGCCCTTCATAATTAGGGCAGCAGGCTATTTAAGGGAGGACATAGTTTAGGGATCCAGTTTTTGTAGCTAAGCCTGAGACCACTGCCAAGTGAAGTGCTCTAAATGTTTGCGTTTGATTTTATGAGGGGCATTTGAAGGTTGTGCTGACAAAGAAAAGAAAAAATGAAGCAAAATTTTCTGTTTGGTTCTCACAGTATCTCACAGAATGAAATGCACAGAGTCAGGCAGCAGTTCGGGTGATGAACATCTGTATTTTGGAACTTGAATACATGTATTTAAAGGGGACAGAGCTATGTCTCAATGTAAATATGCTAGATTTAGCCAGAAGGCTACTTTTCATCTGAAGCCCGTGACAGGTCAGACAAAAATGATAAATAAGCAATTTAGCACACAATGTACAACAATGTAGTCCAAACAACAAATACATACAATTACAACACATAATAATACAATAACAAACAACAACATTAAACATTAATAATAATATTCCTGTAAGCCTATGTACAGTGTTTAATCCCAGGATAATGTGCTGATGATCAATATGAGAGCTAGAAGCTAAATGCTGTAACTCACTTTCTACAGAATCCTTTGCATAGATTGAAGATTTGCTGATTTGGACCCAGAATAAGGTTTTAAAAAAGCTGTTCCCCCCCACTGAAAGTTAGACTTCCATCTCCATCTTTGCTCATGTGGAACTCTCAGAATTATTAATTCATGGCTGTCTGAAACAACAACGACAACAACAAAAAGGGGGAAAAAAACATCAAAGGTAGAAAGAAAAGCATCTTTGTTGTTGTTTTTTGTGTGTGCTTAGAATGTAAAAGGGACACACACTCGAAAAGGCCAACAGGAAAATTTTATTTTTCATCCAGTGTTTTCCCCATAAGACTTTCAAGTGGGTTGGTAGACAATGGTCAATGAGGTGTTCACTTCAGGACCTGGGCAAACAGATTATCCTAAGCTGAGGGCTCATATTCTACCCAGTATTCAAGCACGACCAGGATATGAACTGTCTCAGTCTATATTTATCATAGCTTCCTCCTCCAGCAAGCCCTACACCCAGCCTTCATAAGTGGATCTAGATTGCCCATGAGTTAATATATAGTTAAATCAGCCATCAAGCGGGATGAAGTGTGTTATTTTGATGTCACTGTTGAAAATTTGCCTGCAAATCAAATGAATAAGAGTAAAGTAAATCCTCTAAAGTTTTAAGGACATGATAAAAAAAAAGAAAAGAAAAAAGATCTGGTCATTTATTTGACAAAACTTCAGCCAAAATGCATGTAAGAAATTGAGGTATTACCCTTGCATGTTTCCATATGAATTAAGAGGTTAAGTAGCAGCAAGATATTGCTAACAAAATGCACTTGATTTACCTGTATGAAAGCATAAGTTTTGACAGTTTGCAGGTCTGGAGCATTCAGGTGTTCGTGAACACAATGCCAAGGAAGGAGCAGTAATCTTAGAGTAATCCTTCTCGCAACTGTTTTTTTCCTCATCAGTATGGGAAAGGTTATAAGGTTGCTTCCAAACAATTTGAAGACAATTTTTAAGAGAATTAACAAGAGGAAAATGTTCAAGACAATGTCACAATCACGCTATGATTGGACCTTTCAGCAAATTTACCCTAAGGTCAGACCATGCAATATTCAGAGAAACTGCAAAAAACTCAAAAGCTATAGGTCTGAGACTCATGAAAGCACAATCAAGACAAGAGCAAACCACAAGATTTTTGGAACAATGTCTGTTGGATAAACAAGGCCAAAGTGAAGCTGGACACAAAGCACAGCACCACATTTGGAGAAAACCATATACAGCATATCATCACAAACATCTTATGTGAAGCACAGTGGTAGAGGGGGGTTGATTTGGGTTTGTGTGCAGCCACAGGACCTGGGCACCTTGTACTCTTTGAGTCGACCATAAACTCCTCTCCATACCAGTATACATAGTATTCTAGAGTCAAATGTGAAGCCATCTGTCTGACAGCTAAAGTTTTGTTGAAACTTCTTCATGCATCAGGACAATGAACCCAAGAACAGCAGCAATGTTACAATGTTGCCATAACCCAGCCAAAGTCCAGACTTCCACTTGACTGAAATGCTGTGCTGGGAGAGCTGTAGATAAACGAAATCCCACAAACCACAAAGAATTGAGGGAACACTGGAAAGAAGAGTGAGACAAAATTCATCATGTGAGAGACCGATGAAACCACACCGAAAAAGCTGCACGGGGAGCATTTTGGCTTAATTTTCATTAAATAAGTAATGACAGTGTTTTGTTGCTCATAATGACACATTTAATCTGAAACAGCAAATGTCAGCTTCTTTGTAGTGGTAATGGAAATCAAAATAATAACTGTTGGGATATGAAGATATATCACAGACTAGACAATTTATGCCATATATATATATATATATATATGTGAAGGTAACGGTGGTCCCCGTGATCGGAACACTAGGTGCAGTGACTCCCAAGCTAGGCGAGTGGCTCCAGCAGATCCCGGGAACAACATCGGAGATCTCTGTCCAGAAGAGCGCAGTCCTGGGAACAGCTAAGATACTGCGCAGGACCCTCAAGCTCCCAGGCCTCTGGTAGAGGACCCGAGCTTGAAGGATAAACCGCCCGCAGGGGCGTGCTGGGTGTTTTATATATATATATATATATATATATATATATATATATATATATATATATATATATATATATATATATATATATATATTAGGGCTGCGAAAAACGTCTATGTTTCATTTTACATTATCGTGTGTTCCGTGGTGTCGCAAAATAAACTGTTTATGGCAATATTTTTTCATCGTTTTGATGGTCACTGTAGTGGCTATATTAATTTCTTAAAGTTCTCCCTTTCTCTTATATTTAATATTACCACACTACAGATGGACAAGCACCTAATCACAACGACGGTAAAATCACCGCGTGTCCGCTCGTTTATTTTCCACATAAACCTTTCACAATAAAGCTCAAGATCCTGTTGAGACTTTTCAAAATAAACTGAATCACGTGGAAGACGCAGAGTATTTACGGAAGAAAAGCAAAAAAGAGCCTCAGGTGCTAAAAAATAAACCTTAGACTCAAACGTTAGAACAGGCTTATCCCGCAGCACGCTGTGTAATAAATGGCTCCAGGTTCCATTTCAGATCTTCTTAGCCTGCACTTACCCACTTGATCTCTGCGCTCCTCCAGTCAGATGGTTTTATCAGTTCCACGCTCCCAGCTCAAATCTAGAGGTGACAGGGCTTTCTCCATTGCTGCCCCGAGACTCTGGAATAGTCTTCTCCCCTTCATAAAATCCTCTTCATCCTTGGAAGTCTTTAAATCGAATCTCAAGACCTACCTATTTTCCAAGGCTTTCGGGTCTCTTTGATATCCTTTTTTATTCTGTCTATTTGGTCTCTTATCTTATTGGATGATGTTGTATGTGCATATATGTTATGTTCACATATGTGTAGTTGTGCGTGAATGTGTACAGTTTTGTATATGTATGTGCATATTTGCATGTACATTATATGCTATATACTCTTACATGTCTTACAATTCTTTTTTAAAATGTTTTCTTTCTACTTTCATTCTTTCATTATATTCTCCCTTTGTTCAGCACTTTGGCCGACACTTGATGTCTTTTAAATGTGCTATATAAATAAAGATGACTTGACTTGAAGATGACTACTCACAAAGAAAACGGCAGCCGTTAAAACCTATGTCTATAAATGTGTGGTTTCATGCATCGGTTAAAATACTCGATTCCAGGTACACTACGCCCAGTAGTATATAAACAAGAACAAGTAAGCGGAAAATGGGATACAGTGGTTTAAATGGGAAACTCAACAAGGTTCACTTCAGACTGGAAAGTAGCGCAATGAATGAGCCATTGTGTGTTATGAAAAGAAATGAGTTTGGAACTTGAAAGCTACGCCTTCTTAAAGAATGGAATTAAAAAAAATACTACAAATAACAACAATTTGGGGAAGATATGTCTAAAATTAAAAAATAAAATTGTATATATGTACACACACAACATTTCACGAACGTCACAGAGGCTGCAAGAAAATCAGGCTGCTTAATCGAGCACCGAGCAGTCGCTCATCTGTTATTCCTTGGCCCAGGCGAGAGGAGCAAACTTCGACATTTCAGTGGGGTTAAAATTAGCGACTTATTTATTCTCGCGGTGCTTATTCGAATATGAACGTTAGCCACGGCTTATTTCTGCTATTGTTTCAATGACAGTTATATTTAGTTTAGAATCTTGTTATACAGGCGTAGCTTAATGTGAAGCTAACGGCTAACTGTCCGTAGTGTTATCAATGCGTTACAGTAGTTTGAAGCTGTGTGATAGTCACATCCGCGTACGAAAGAAGTAGCCATGTACTGCAGCTAATATGACCGCCTTCTCCGTGTGGGTATAAATGGGGTCAGCGAATAAGTTTAGGCGTAGTTGTGAACGTTGACACTCCACGGTTTAGATTGCCACCTTTTTGTGTGCTACCTGTGCGTGCGCTGCTAGCCACGTAAACTGCTCCCGCTCGGTGTTGACGTAGCAGGACGTAGCATCTGTCCCTTGCCTGCCCCGCCAGGCTACACTTTCTGTGAATTTGTGGTGCCATCGCCAGCCTGTCCGCCCAGTAAAACCGAGACACACCGAGGACATGAACCGCTGTAAAACAAAATGCTATAGCTGGACCTGAACGTGCGGTTCGCTTGTTTCCTGGTCCTGCTGCATTGAGCGGATGATGAAGCGGATCATCTGGATGATATCAAGCTTAAACAGAAGAATCATGAAGCTGCTTTTTGCCCTCGCTTTGATCGCCTATATTGCCTGTAAGCGTACGATTTTTAAAAAATCTTTTATTCTTGTCGCCAAGTTGCCATCTCTACAGTTTATTTTCACTCATGACAAACTGTACTCGTGTGACAACAACCAACTGTTGGGTGGCCAAGCCCCCCAGTCCTCTAGTCCTCCAGAGTGCACCTTTCAAAGGGTAGACTGCCTACAAGTCGCCCCCTCTGGATGTTTTTGATTTCATATAATTGTTTCTAATGCCTTTGGGAAATTTAAAGGATATTTTAGGAATTAATCTGAAAAATTGACAAAGTAATGAGCAGGCTAATTAATACTGAGAATAAACATTTGTTGCAAGTGTTCAGAGATTGGACACAGTCAAAATGTGACAGTTCTAATAACGACACTAACTGCTATAGTAAGTTCATTGCTCAGTGATTTCAGATCCACTTGTGAAACTGTACAGCAGTAGTTGAAAAAACAATTGGATCAGTTTTCATTACTTGTTTGTCTTCAGCGGTTTTTGTGTTTATCATTGAAAGTCTAGCTGCCTCAATGTGGCACTGCTCTGTTTATTCGTATTGCATTCATGATGATGCCATTATTATGTGTTCTCTTTCTCTCTTTTAGCTGTTTGGGGAACATACACCAACATGAGGTATAGTAATTCATTTATCTTCTGCTTGAAATCATGTATAATCATATAAAAGAGACTTTTCACAGAACTCTGTGCATTCCTTTGGGAGAACTGAGTACACTACACACCCCATGATTCAGTAGCTTGTAAAACCAGCTTTAACAGCAACAATTGAAGTAATGGCTTTCTGTGTGACTTTATCAGTCTCTCATATCAATGTGAAGGAATTGTGGTCCCACTCTTCTTTACGACATTGCTTCACTTCATTCACGGCTGGGAGCATTTGTTTATGCAAAGCTCTCTTAAGGTTGCAATAAAGCATTTCACTCAGGTTTAGGTCTGGACTTTGTCTGGGTGGTTGGAACACAACACCCCTTGCTCCACCCTAATGTCCAAGTTATTCTGCTGTCGATTTGGTGCTGTTCTAGGGTTCATGGACCAACTGCTTCACCCAGTTTCAGCAAGGCTTTATCTGTCAGGCAGATGGTCTCATATTTGACTTTAAAATACTTTGGCATACAGAGGAGTTCATGGTCGACTCAATAACTGCAAGGTGCACAGGTCCTGTGCTGCAAAACAAACCCTAATCATCATCCCTCGACCAACATGCCTGATTGTTGGTATTACATGTTTGTGCTGATAGGCTGTGTTTGGTTTTCTCCAAATGTGGTGCTGTGCATTATGGGCAAACATCTCCACTTTCTTCTTGTTTGTCCAAAGGATGTTGATTTTTTTTTTTTTAATGTCTCTGAGTATTAAATGGTCTGACCTCGGGGGGAATTTGCTGGTATGTTCACTCCCAGGAAGATCATAGCATTATGTTAACACACGCCTGACTCTTCCAGATCAATGTACGGCTTCTACTTACTCTCTTAATTCCTAGAAGTAAGGGTGTACTTTGTTTTGCAGAGGACTGCGCAGCATCCTGTGGATTTTCTTATCAATATGACTGTATGATTGATGATAGTCTGTTTAAAAAATACACGTTTTATTTCCTTTGTTTTGCTTCTAATTCTGACACAAACTGCTCTGACTGCTTGTAGGCCCAAAACTTTGGGGGGAAATATTGATACATTTATTTCTATTATTTCTATGTTGTAGAATAATAGGTAAAGTATTAGAACTGTAAAATAACACAATTCTAAATGGGGGGGAAAAGGAAATGCACCTGCCGTTTGTCTTCATAACAGGTTTGGAAGCTTGGATTCTCAGCCATCTGGCAGCTTTTGTAGATACTCGCGTTACAAGTTTTTCCACCAGTCGCTGCTGCCCAACTTAACTAACAAGTAAACCTGGTTTGAGGCCGAGAGGAGACACAAACTCTGCGTCTGGGGATCAAAAGCTGGTTTACTCATAGTGCTGGTCCCAAGCCTCCATAATGGGAATGGCAGCTGATTAACCCATGACCAATTTGCCCGTGTGCTGTGTGTGAATATAGTATTGTACCTAATGCGTCACTAATTTACTGGCCAGGACAACTCTGTCTGTCTCATAATGGTAATGTAGTAGTTGGTAATCTGAGAGGGTAACAATCTGCTTTTTCCTTTATTCGTGCATTTATGTAATTTCAGAGAGAAACTATACTGAGATACTGAACTGTTGTTCAGTCCTCATTAGCTCCAACATGACTCACTCAGCTGTCAGCATTATTTAAAGTGCTCAAAGAACCTGAGACAGATACAGTAGCATTATTGCCATCTAAAATGGTTTTGGATGTGTCACTACAGTGTCACAAACATGTAAAACATAAGATGAATTATAACATACTGCTTTTCATTTTTAGTTTGATTATATTTGTACAAAAGTACAATAACTTTAAGCATTTACATTGAGACTTGAGGTAAAGTGAACAATAGTATCTGTAACCTGTTGCAGCAGGTGTAGAGCCATTAAAAGGTCAGTGTTTTATTATACATATACAAAATGAAATTTCCATTAATGAAAAGATAAAAAAAAATACTTGTGTACTGTTAATTATAGTTATTAGAGCAAAAAACATCAGCCAAGTAAAACTGAAACTTGTTGTTCTCCCATATTCACAGAGCCATAGGAGCCTTATGTTTTGTCTTAATAAAGCAGAACTGCTTTATTAATTGAAACCTTTGTTTTACACCATAGTTTATTACTGACTCTGAAAAAGTGCACAACAGTCACTGCAGTGATTGGCATTTTGCTTGTTAATGTCATCATTGCAATGTTTTAGATTAAATTAATAGCTGTTTAAGAGCAGTCAGTGGGGATTTTATACTGCATACACGGTTTAGCAAACAGCAAATGAATGAGAACGGAAAAGTATGATAAACATTCATAAAAGTTATGCTTGGTCTTAGTTAATTGCCATACTTGGGCGGTACAGTGGTTAGCACTGTCGCCTTACAGGAAAAATGGTCTGGATTGACTCTTCTTGTTGGCCAAGGCCTTTCTGTGGAGTTTGCATGTTCTCCTTGTGGGTGCCTTAACTTCCACCCGCAGTCCAGAGACATTAGTGATTCTGAAATGGTTGTAGTTGTGGATCCAATGAATATAAAGCATTCAAGTTCACAGCATGAAGTACTCTATGAATGTGTTTAAAAACACACACACACACACACACACACACACACACACACACACACACACACACACACACACAAATACACACACACACACACACACTCTTTCAGTTTGAGTAGCTACTGTGGGGAAAAGCTCAATACTAGGGCAGCCACGATTAGTCTAATAGTCACGATTACGTCGACTATTAAAATCGTCGACGACTAATTTAATAGTCGACGCGTTGTTTGAAGCTTTGTAAGATCCCGAAAGACGCAGGAATAAGTAGTAGGATCTAAGAGTGTAATAACGGGCTGAATCAGAAGATGGTAGCACTGCATGTCCAGGGATGCCAGCTGCCGTTAAACCCCCGAAGAATAAGAAGAAGCAGTGACCTCCATCCTTCGGAGGCCGCATTTGTAGGCCAATTACGTTACAGTGATGCGGCCTTGCCAATTCCAGTTTCCAACAATGGCAGCAGCTACTTAGTTTTAATATTACTCTTATTCTTTCTGGTTCACAAAATAAACTGTTAACATATTTTCAGGCGAGAATGTAGCTGTGTAAACTTCAAATATCTGCTCAGTTTATCAAGACACCACATATTTTCAAAAGCGCTCCAATGTTTTCGGAGACGTCTGTTACCCACCAGCTCGATAGCTAGCCGGGGTTCAAGGCTTACTAGAGCTGGTGAGAACACCGGACTCCCAGCCTATAATTTTCAAACCCCCGTGGTCTTTTGTTACTCAGGTTAAACATGATATATAAGTCAGCTAATTTAAAAATGTTATTGTTTGGCTTTTTTCAGTGTTTTATTTGTTCCTCAGTAAATTGGTTTGGCTGAGATTAAAGTTATCGTTTTTACACAGCTGAATAAATGTCAAACAGAACTGATTAAACAGAAGTGTGAAATGGTAGAGAATTTACTCCAGTGTCCTGTTATATTTTACATAGAACAGACGGCCAAGTTTATTAAACTCCACTGAGACATCTGCAAATTTCATTAAAAGTTTAATAAACAATCATCTTGTCTTTATTTTTAGTTAGCAAATACCTTAAACACTTCAAGCTGTAAGCTATCAAAATAATCGTTTGTTGCAGCCCTACTCAATACTAATACTTTTCTTCCATTTGGATCAAATTAAAGTGAGGAGAATTCACATTTAGACACAATTAGATTTTTTTCCTTGTCTCCGCTGATGTCAGCAGTGCTCCCTCAGTTATGGGAAGTTGTATAGCTAGCCTTCTTTTGTGTTGTTTTAGAAAATGAATGGGTGAATGTAAACTGAGTCAGAGTAAACTGGCATGTAACCACTCGATGGGACTGATGTGTAAACACATGCTGCACAGCTGTGTGAAAATTAACCTTCAGTGATAGAAGACTGCTGTCAGTAGCACTGTTAACATTAGCCTCACTCGGCACATTAACTTGATTATCTGTACAATGTTTTGCATGGTTTGCCACACCAGAATTTTATCAACACTTTAAATGTGATTAGGCTATTGACAGATGTGATTGATTTCAACAAGCCCTATGAAGGGCTTGAAGCATAAAATGCAGAAAATCTGCGAGACATCAAGACATTTATGTAGATGTGTTTAATAAACTCATAAACATAAATACCAGCTTTTTTCTGTTTCAAATTGTAAACATGCCGAGGAAGCTTTTGTATTAGTAGTTGTGGCCAAATTGTTGTACTTCAAATGGGTGGGAAAAAATATAGCCGATGTAAGTCTCCAACGATGCACTTAACACTAATCAGAATTGATAGCATTCCCCGAATGCTGGCATAATGTTTACTCATCTCTATAATGTCTCATTTTTTGCCAGAAGTAGGGCGTCTCATGAAGACGACCATTCTGCTCTTCTGTTTTGTGCTGTTTTATCTGTTTAATTAACCAGTCCTGACAAGTGTCTGTGGAGATCAGTCTACAATGTGTCATTACTCCATAATGACAGATGCTTATTGCTGCACAACAACAGGAATTTACGGTTATGAATCTACCGCCTTGTATGATATGAAATAAAAGGAGTAATATAAAAAAGGCATTCTACTCCTGGCGTTCTGAGGAGACTTAGCTGTCAGGAGTAGATTGAATTGTAATGAAACAGCTGCAGTGTGGTAGCGATGGTGAAAAAGCAGCGCGTAGTAAGATGTGTTAATCCTGTTCAAAGATGGTGGGTATGCTGGCTGACTTTGAAGTCAGCTATGCTCGCTTCCAGCTCTGTATTTTATTCCTGGATTGTGCTTGCTGTTCAGAAAAAAATATTTGTATTCCTGTTAAAAGATACCTGAGAGAAATGGTCTGAAATGCAAACAGAAGTGGAAGCCTTCTGCACTCAGGAAATATAGAAGTGCATAAAATAGTGACTGTGTTGCATCTCTCTCATTGTTGCTTTTAACTGCTTTTCTACATACATTTTTTTTAGCTGTTGTAAAACAGCTTAAACGACTTATAAAGCTGCTCTCTGTAATCTTACTAGCAGACTATAGTCATAAGCTGTTTGATCTGATTATCCATACAAGACAAACATTTCATTGATATAATGTTATTTACATCTAGCGGTTCTGGCTCTTCAGCAGTGTAATTTACAGATGGGACTCCCCCCTCTGAGAGCATTAGCCTAGCCCAAAATCCGGCTTCAAATTGGGCTGTGTTGTTTAGTCATCTGTGATGTTGTGAGAACAAACATTTTGCCTTTTGGCTGTTGTTGTGGTGTCAACCAAAACAGAAAATACTTGCATACTACTTCCCTTCAGTTGACATCAGCACAACGCAAAAGTAGAAAAAATGTTGGAAACTGAGCTTTTAGAGCAGTCTCAAGCCGGAGCTTTTGGCTCACTGGGATTATTTATGCATCGATATATTTGATCGCAATATTTGAAATCAATATTTGAATGTTTGTTGTGTCGATCTGTAAATATGAAGGGTTAAACAAGCCATGTCACTACTAGACATGCAAATAAATTCAAATTAAGTTTAGAAGGTAATTGATAAAAACATTAAGCTACTTAGGTGCATGTAATGAAATAAAGCTATACAAAATATTTACTGTGATTTGGGTAAAGCATGTAAGACATTTCTGTATTGTATTAATCAGTTGCATTTAGCTGGACTTTTCCCTTGCCTTTTAATCATTATTATAATTGATTACCTTCTTGAGCTAGCCGGAAACACTCATCCCTGTTCTGCTTCGCTATCAGTTAACAGTAAGCAGAAACAATGAATGTAGAGGGTTGAATGAACAGACAGGTGATGTGTTGTGTGTTGCTGCCTATAGGTCACAGCATGCTTAAACTTGTAGTTATATCCTTGTCCTTGATTAAGTCCTTTGGCCTTTTCTTTGTATCTCTCTCTCTTCATAGATCAATACAAGAAATCGGAGAAATGAAGATCAAGCAACAAATTGAAGACGTGAGTTTGAAACAAAAAAGCAGTTCTCACCACACTGATCTGTTTTATATTCACAGGTCCAAGGAGCTCTGCTCTGTGTTATCAGCTACTGTTTTACTTTTTCACAGACATATTTGACATTTGTATTAATAATTTACTAGAATACGCCCTCACAAAGGTGTACGTGTTGGGACAATCCATGCTTTTACTTCTTTCCTTATTAATCTGACCGAGATTTGTTTTGTTTTTTTGTTGAAAAACACACCCACCACCCCAAATTAGGTCACCTTTTTGTCAAAATTGTTCAATAATCTGCTTTTCATATGGTTGGAGTCACTTTTCTTATTATTTGTTTATATACTTTTCATTGACCATGTATTGTAGTTTTTTCTGTTACCAAACTGTAAGTTTAGAATTTTTTTATTTAGTTTGGAAGACCTATAACACAGTTAGTTTCTTTTCAACGTAGTCTTTAGAATTTTATTTGTTTTTTGACTCACTTTTTTTTTCTTGACTCACAGATTACCATGAATTTAAGAGTAAAGTGGATGGTTGGTTTTTTCTTTGTTTGTTTGTTTGTTTTTTAACCTCTAGGATGACATTTCTTTGTTTGAAGCTTATCAATACTCTGCTAAAAACTGAACAACTGTTGACTGAATAATATATTGACACATACTTTCCAGCCTTTTTGTACTGCTTGCTGTCAAATTATTGTCAGGAAATTGCTATTGGAAACCAGCTGTTCCTAGTTCAACGATTGTATTGTTTATGTTTCTTGCTCTAGTTTTTCTGTGACCTGTTTTTTTTTTAATTTTATTTATTTATTTTTTTTATTATTAGAGCAAGTGATAAAGTTATATAAATGAGGGTGCCTTCTGTCAGCAAGGATCATCAAAGCTTTCAATATAACTCCATAAAAAGTGTTATAATGATCTCGTCCAGCAGCACTTTTGCAGATAGCCACAGTTAAAATATTCAGTGTTATCTTTCGAGGACAGTTTTTCTATAAGGCTGGAAGGGTCGCCCAAGCAATGTAAATGATGTGGAGAAGAGCATGTAACTGCAGTTTTTGTTGAATGTAATTTAGTACATGCATAAGACTGGAAACATTAATCATAAATTATTTTCTGAAGTATTGAATTTTGGTAAAGAGTAAATAGTAGTAAATCTGCATGCACATCTTTATCTGCCCTCTTGTGACTTGGGTGAAACTATTGTTAGACGTAATCCTGGGAGATATATTTCAAATCTGTTAAGGCATTAAACATCAAAACCCACAAAGAGCAAATTCTGTGACAAGACTGTTGCTGACAGTATCAAAAGCCTTGGACAGATCTACAAATAGTGCACAGCAGGGTTGCTTCTTGTTGAGTGAATTAACAGTGTCGTCATCAGTAACAGCTGCAGCAGTTACTGCGCAATAAGCTCTGTAGCCGAGGGAAATTATTATTCTCAGGCGAGCGACAAATTGTGAGCTGACTCCTAATTCTAGGATTTAGAACAGGCAGCACAGGTGGATAGTTAAGTGTGACCAACTGCAGGGGATTTTTCATGAAGTGAAAATGGATTTAAATATTTGTACAAGTGGTGACGAATAGGATCGTAGATGCGTGGAGTCAGGTCTGCAGACCAAAACAAAAAAACACTCACCAGCTAATTTTTGCTGTTTACATTTGTCTACGCCTCATCATTCTGTGACAGGTCTGAAAAAAATGTTAAATAAAGACTAGAAGCTTTTTTTAAGGTTTTTTTTTTAATGGTTGAGTTGTTGGTTTTGACTTTGGTCTTAAATATACTGCACTAACTTATAACCCCCCGTCAAAATAATAATTAAACGCTTACCATTTCAACTTGGTGGTTATTGCGTGCAGTATGTGTATAGAGTTTTCTTTACTATTTCAGTATAAAAAAGCTAGATAGATGCTCTTTGTTTCTTGTTAAAGTAATGAAACATTTCCTGAGTTTTGACTCTTAGAAAAAAGTTGTTTTTGTTATTTTTTTGTTACTTTTACATTAAGGTTTAATGTGAGTATTCACTTTGTGACACAGTCTGGTACACAATAGTTACTTAGATCAGGGCAAGATTATTAGAGGTAAAATAATTGTTGTTTGGTTGATAGTCTGCAAATCTGCTGTAACATATCCGTTAATGAAGATTTGTCGATTTACATTAATCCAGGGGGGAGCAACTCCAGGCCTCGAGTGCTGGTGTCCTGCAGGTTTTAGATGTGTCCTTGAACAAACACAGCTGATTCAAATGGCTAAATTACCTCCTCAACATGTCCTGAAGTTCTCCAGGGGGCTGGTAATGAACTAATCATAGAGTCACATGATAAAGCTGGTGTAGCATTGCATGCATTGAAATTTTCAGTTGCTGTGTATCACTCAGAGTTTTTGAATGTAAATCTGTGTTTTTATTCAGGAAAACAGTTATTTGGAGTTCATTTTTGTTGGCTCCATCCAGCAAATTGAATCGAAACTGAATTTGATGCACACGAGGACACACACTGTTTAAAGCCAGCTTCGTAAAAGCAATTATAATTCCCTTAACACTGACTAAAAGTGAGTGCTTTTCACAGATTGCAGATGGTCACTGAAATAATTGCAGTCTGTTATGATGTTGACCTTAGAGTTTTCGATCCCGTGAAAGCCATCATATTACTGGTAACCTTTTAATCAGTTTGAAGTTTGAAGTATAAATCCACACTGTGATTATAACATGAGGTGCAAGCAGACTTGTTATTTATACACTGAACCTGGGAAATGACTTGCTGCCATAAAGCACTTAAATGAATTCAATAAAAGATTGTGAGGAGATTTTACTCCTGTTAGCTAAAAATAGGATTGTTGCACTTTGTGCATCCTGAAACCTCTTCAGTCCTGTTTATGCCTCAGTGCCACGACAGCTGTGCCCAGAGGTGCTGCGTTTTTTTTTTTTTTGGCTTGTCCGTCTGTACCTTCGTCCAACCGTCACACTCTCATTAACATGACTGCTCTTGAAAGCAGGGGATTTTTTTTTCATAGTTGAAGTCAAAAGTGAATACTTTTTATTTGACGATCAGATGTCACTGTGAGCTCATGTTTGGCCCATTCGTGGGAATGATATTGCAGGAACATATGGAGGGAAATTGATTACATTTGGTGCGGCTGATTAGATTTCTTTTTTTGCCATTGGCCAAGGTCACTGTGATCACACAACACGTGGTTTTGTTGATGACTTGAGGATTTATTTGCTCTTATGGTAATATTACAAACCAGTGTTAATGGGATAAAACAATAAGGTGAGGGTATTTTATAATATGGGCTGTTGCATTTTAGACTACATGCCATTTCACCTGACCACATAAGCACACATACTCTGTTCTGTGCCTTTTAAGCAGATTCTAACTGTCACACACAAGCTTCTGTGATTCATCAGGGACAGTTTAGGGTTTAGTATTTTGCTCAGGGACACTTTAACGTGCTGCCTGGAAGGGCTGGGAATTGAACCACTGACCTTCCAATTGGTAAATGCCCCAAAAATATCTTTTGACCTTTTAAAAGGTCTGTGGTTCCCAACTATTAAATACTTTGAAAGTCTTTACTCCATGTATTTATTTAAACACACAAATGGATGCAAACCACAGGTTGAGTGGTTGGCATAGAAATGCAAGGGGTAGATTCTAGTTCAGTCATATAGTTATACCTGTAGAAAACACTGTCACTGCAGGTAGCTGCAGGGAGTTTTGAGTAATAGGCAAAGACTTCATTGAATAGTTATTTTTAATGCAACGGTACTATAAATTAGTTTTGTTCTGGTTTCTCTCGAGTTCAGTGCATACAGTGAAGTTGTAATTGCTGGTTCAGAGTGTTGGTCAGACAAAACAGGCAGTGTTAATATAGTCATGTTGATTTTCTGTCCTTTAAAATTGTTAGATATAAACTAAAATAAAAAAAATCTATTTCTGACATTTGACAGGTCAGGTTTTTTGAGAAGAATCCTGCAGTGAAATAGGCAATTATATTAAAACAATCCGCAGCGAGCGTGTTTATAGCATTTGGTTATTATAAATCATTGGATATACGATACATTTGACAAAGTTGCTGTCTGTGAAGTTCATCCTTTTTCCATCCTTTTAATCTTGAAATTCGACTCACATTTCTCTTCAACTACAGTGAAATGTTTCCATCAGCCCTGACTCAATTCTCTCTGGGAATATCTATCATTTCTTGCTGCTTTAATCTGTAATTCTCTAAAGTGTAAGTTTGTGCACTAATCATTTTTTGTATTTGTGTAATTTCTTTTTTGAATTGTCTGTACCAAAGGAAAAATATTTTCAAATGTCCATAGGGATCACTATGCTTTTTGAATTGTTTGTATTGTATAGGACTAGTTTGGGTCTAAAGGACAGGAATATTCAGTAAACATAAAAATTTGCACGTTTTGCAAGGAATACACATGATTTCATCTCTTGACTAAATCAATGTTATGAAAATAACATGAACTTAGTGATAAACTTACATTAGCATGCTGCGGTGGTAAAATTGAACCACTGGAGGATTAATTTATTATTTACTTAAGGGCATTGCTAATTCAGCTCATGCATTTCTCCCTTTTTTATCTCACTTTAGGTTGTGGCTCCTCTCAAAGAAAAGATTCGTGACCTGGAACAAAGGTTTGTATCTGGTTTTTTTGTTGTTTTTGTTTCCATTGAGATCTTAAAATATTTGCTCATAGCTCGGTGTGAAGGAAAGCTTAATGGACTAATAAGTAGGTTTAAGGGTCAGCGTTATATATGCCTTCATTTCCTACTTTAAACTGTTGAATTTTCATTTGAAAGGGCACTTATAGACTGAGAATGCTGCATCTGAATAACTTGCACATGGATTAACATTCTGTGCTTATTTAAAAGGTTTATCTCTCTTTAACAGACGTTGAAGACAGAATGAATGCAACAGCAGCTAATTAATTGCATCTGGTGGTATTTGTTACTTGTGATAAGAAGATTTCTACATCACAGGCTATCAATTAATTAACCTAATTTTGCATTGTTTTTATGGTAGCATCTCTGGGTACAGTAATCCAGCTTGAAGGTGTTAATTATACATATTTGTCTTTAGTACCTTTAATGCTAATAACACTGACATACAAAGGTACGTGTTTAAATGAGCCCGTTATCCCTAGTTTAACATGTGTGAGGGCAACAAGAACCTCTAAATGGAGCACATTTTATATCTACCTTGTGCTCCTGAAGAGCGACTGTGGATCATTGAAAGCTAAGCCCTGTGAAAAACAGTTCTCCCTTACTGCTTTAACAGGATTTAAGAGGGGAAATATCAATTAGGTGTCACCAATCAAATGGCCTTAGTTATTTGATCATCAGCAACTGTGAGCACCTCTATAAAGTAGAAGATCTCAGGGTTTGCTGGTATGGAGCATTCAGGTGTGTGTTACTAAAAGGCTGCAGTGTTCCTAAGAGTGGACGTTCTGGTAAATTCAAAGTGGAGATGTTTGCCTGTAAGGTTTGACAAAACCCAAACACAGCACATCAGCACAAACACTTTACACTAGCTGTCAAGCCAAAAAAAGGGGCTGCTTTTCACAGTGTTTCCTTGTGAGTGAACAGTATTAAAAGAAAGTAATTAAATAAATCAATGAATAAAAGCTTGAGCTAAAATAATGGAGGTACTGAATATTGTTTCCCCTTGAGTGAGCTAATTTTGTAATGAAATATATGATTGTTTAAGATGTCATAGATAAGGAATATTGAATACTTTTTGATTTTTATGGTAATTCTAAATATTCTTTGGTTCATGATGTTTTGGAAAACCATAAATAACCAAAAGGCAATAGTAAAAATTATTATGAGTAGTAGCAGCGCATTCATTTTAAAATTTCCTACGACAGCCAGGCCTTCATTTGTTCATATGTTTGGTCAGAGGTGCTACAAAATGTGTTTGTAAAACACGTGAAATTATTGATTAAACACTGAATTTTGCGTGAAACGTTCGTACACACAATTTATGCGCAGACTTGTGTTTACAGAGATACTAAAGTGATCCCGAGCACAGCAGCAAATCTACAACAGAAAGGCTAAAATGAAAAAATAGAAGAATCAAGGTGCTGCAATGGCCTGGTCAAAGTCCTTTACTCAACCTGACTGAAATGTTATGCTGCGACCTTCAAAGAGTTGAGCATTAATGAATGCCAGCGAATCTCAATAAACTTTAGCATTGTTGAAGGAGAAGAGTGGGGCATAATTCCTCCACAAAAAATGTGAATGTTCTGTGAAAAATGTTCGTTTGTTTCATCATGCATACAGCACAGGCTTAGTGGTGCAGCGTTGTGGTTATTTAAAGGCCAGTTTTAATAATCAAGTTGAGGTTATTTTTGAAACAGTGTTGTATTCCCATAAGCAGTCTTGAAATAAATACACTTCTCTAAATGATTAACCAGCTCATATCTTTGTTTTTAATTGTAGCTACACCAAAGGTAACCATAAAATATAGTTTATTGATGTTTATTAATAAGATTACAGGACCTGGATTGAGAGTAAGATCCTAGATTGTTCTGTTTTGCTTTGGGCTTATGTGATTGTTTCTCCAGATGTTCTCTACAAAAGGTTTTTGTGTTCTCTCTTACAGTTTTTCTCAGAAATACCCACCGGTGAAATTCCTGTCAGAAAAGGATCGTAAAAGAATTTTGGTATGTAACACATCCAAGTGCAAATCGTATTTTCAGTAACCATGACATAACCCTGAGCTTTCATAAGCAACGGCCAACAGAAGCACAAGCTTTCCTCAAAGCCTGACTTATCTCCATGTTAACAGCAAACTGAGGGAAGTAGAACTTGCAGAAATGTGTATCTTAAGTAGGGATGGGTATCGTTCAAGTTTTATCCGATACCGGTGCCAAATCGGTACTTTTGAAATGGTGCCGGTGCTTAAACGGTGCTCTACTGGTGCTTAAAGAATGGAGAACACAAACTTTGTCCAAAAACCTCTTATGTTTTTATTTTTAGCAGTCTCTTTTTTTCTGCAAAATGATAAGCACCGTCCAGCCCCACGCACGGGGCGATCTGTGCTAACTTGCTAATGGAGATCTACCACACCCAGTAGATGTGCTTGGTGTGAGGTCTTGCAGCAAGCTATCAAATACGGTGCATTTCTCGGCTTTTAAAAAAACGCTATGTGTCGCCAGGTGTTTCATCAGATTCGAGGTGTTACCTCCTTTGACAGTATCACCTTAAAGTACTTGTTGCAGGCTGCTGAGTTTGCATCTTTTGCTGTGAAGTACAGCCAGACTTTTCACCGCTTTGCCTTGGGCACTTTTAATCTGTAGCTCTGCTCTAAAAGAACATGTGTACCTGGGCCCGCCTACTATCCTTGGAAAAGTAAAATGATTGGCTAGAATCCAAAGTGTATGACATCTCAGGAAAAAAAAAAAAAAAGCACCGAAATGTGCGCTGCTTTTCAGTCTGGTTACTACCGTTTATGTCAGAACCGGTACCCATCCCTAATCTTAAGGTGCTGTCTGAGAGAGCAGACCTGGATCGAAGGCCATCAGTGCTTCCTATAAAACACTTGCTTTATAGCAGTTTTACAGCAGCTATAGCCCACCCTAATTCTTGAAGTGGTGCTCACTATTGGGCCAAATGGGTGGAGCTGGACCTAGTGCTGAAGTAGAAGGTCAGTAGTGTTGTGTGACATGGTGCGAACTAAATACAGCTTATTTATAACTACACAACATCAGACAGAAAACCATTGAAACATACAGATACCACACAAGCAATTATGAAAAATTAACTTTAAGCTAATTCATAGTTTTCATTTTTACGTTATGCTTAATTTTATATTCTTTATATGATAAAAAAGGATAAGCTCTAGTATTAATGTTGGCAGTGTACCACAGAAACATCTCGAGATATTCTCAAAAGAAGTCTGTACTTAATTATCTAGCTCTTTAGCCCTCCTTTGAGTCAGACTGTGAGCAGTAATGTAGCAACCAAGGACCTTCTGAATTACTCACCATCCTGCAGTGGAACAAACAGGAAGTTGTGACGTGGGCACAGTTTTTTTTTTTGTTGGGGGGGGGGGGTTAGTGAAGAGTTCTGTTATTTTCTTACGGTCAATGAAAACCATTTGGTAACTTTAGTAACTGTACATAAAAGATGTTAACAACAGTGGCCTCAAAATACTTGGATTGGACATACACACATAAAAATAAGTGAGTCAGACAAAAAACGATTTCACAAAACTAAAATAAAAAAAATGTGTTTATATTGTGATCAACAGTTCAACTGAATCCATATTGGTCGGAGCTGCACTGAGGTCAAGCAGCACCAGGACGTAGATGTGTCTGTCCTGGTCTGAAGTCTGAAGACATGAATAAGTTATTTGTAACCTTTAGAAAAGCAGTTTTGGTGCTGTGTAGCTTGCTGTTGTAACTAAATACCGCTAGCAGTTGTTCTAAAACCAGTTTCTCAAGATTGAGGCCAAATTTGAGATTAGTTTAATTTCATTAATTTTCTAAATGAATATGTACGAATACAAAGCATTGTCTACTGCCATGGCTACATGGCATAGTTACTTCAAATTTAAAAATGTACATATCATCAGTGCAAAATAAACATTTTAAGGGATTATGTGAGCCTACTGGTAATGAGAAAATGAAACACAACATGCATCTTATTCCAACAACGGGCAATAATTCAGGTCATGCATTCAGTTAACCTGCTGAGAATATCCCTGTGCAATCTGATAAAAATGTGAGGTAGATAACAACAATATAGTCTTCATTATAAATGAATGACCAGCTCTGAATGTAACCCTTAACTCTGAGCCCACTTATCCTGAGGTGGAAACTCTTGAGTGTTTATGGGCAGAGTGGAATCATAAAGCTATCAATGATGGAGCCGAGGCTTCCCATTCTGATCCACTCCTAAGTAAAAATTATATACTATTACTGTTTGTGTGATATAATAGACAGCAGCAGCAGTAAACGACCATACTTGGAGTGGAGTAAAAAATCAATAAGTTAACCCTTTTAGTATTTTATTCAGTGTAGTAGAATCATTAATGATTTAGCAGATAAAGTGTTAGAAAGGTTAGAAAGACACTGCAAGCATAAAAAACTGAAAGTAAGCTTTCATAAAGATTGAAGAGGTCACAAGAGTATAAGTAGTGCAATGAACATGAGTTGAAACACAAATGCTGCATTGATTAAGAGGCGTACTGTTGGAAAATGGATGATCGTGTGTCTGACTTCGCACGAGTATTAACTGTGCGGCAGTTACTTTAGTGACTGCATACAAGGTGTGAAACACACTGAAAGATATCAGCCTCTATGTATTATGAGTAAGAAGGAAAAAGTGAAAGAGATTAAACAGCTTGGGGACACCAGCAACTGCAAAGTGTTGGCCGTGAAACATGGAGGTGGGTGCCTTTATATTAAAGCTGGATATGGGTGACGAGTGACATTTATGGATGGCACTATATATATATATTCAAGTTTGTATACGCAACTATTGATTGATTGCACAGGAATGCATGCAAACGACTTGGTTTTAAAGTTAACGTCTTCTAGTTTTTTCTTCTACAGGGAGTGCAGAATTATTAGGCAAGTTGTATTTTTGAGGAATAATTTTATTATTGAACAACAACCATGTTCTCAATGAACCCAAAAAACTCATTAATATCAAAGCTGAATGTTTTTGGAAGTAGTTTTTAGTTTGTTTTTAGTTTTAGCTATTTTAGGGGGATATCTGTGTGTGCAGGTGACTATTACTGTGCAGAATTATTAGGCAACTTAACAAAAAACAAATATATACCCATTTCAATTATTGATTTTTACCAGTGAAACCAATATAACATCTCCACATTCACAAATATACATTTCTGACATTCAAAAACAAAACAAAAACAAATCAGCGACCAATATAGCCACCTTTCTTTGCAAGGACACTCAAAAGCCTGCCATCCATGGATTCTGTCAGTGTTTTGATCGGTTCACCATCAACATTGCGTGCAGCAGCAACCACAGCCTCCCAGACACTGTTCAGAGAGGTGTACTGTTTTCCCTCCTTGTAAATCTCACATTTGATGATGGACCACAGGTTCTCAATGGGGTTCAGATCAGGTGAACGAGGTGGCCATGTCATTAGTTTTTCTTCTTTTATACCCTTTCTTGCCAGCCACGCTGTGGAGTACTTGGACGCGTGTGATGGAGCATTGTCCTGCATGAAAATCATGTTTTTCTTGAAGGATGCAGACTTCTTCCTGTACCACTGCTTGAAGAAGGTGTCTTCCAGAAACTGGCAGTAGGACTGGGAGTTGAGCTTGACTCCATCCTCAACCCGAAAAGGCCCCACAAGCTCATCTTTGATGATACCAGCCCAAACCAGTACTCCACCTCCACCTTGCTGGCGTCTGAGTCAGACTGGAGCTCTCTGCCCTTTACCAATCCAGCCACGGGCCCATCCATCTGGCCCATCAAGACTCACTCTCATTTCATCAGTCCATAAAACCTTAGAAAAATCAGTCTTGAGATGTTTCTTGGCCCAGTCTTGACGTTTCAGCTTGTGTGTCTTGTTCAGTGGTGGTCGTCTTTCAGCCTTTCTTACCTTGGCCATGTCTCTGAGTATTGCACACCTTGTGCTTTTGGGCACTCCAGTGATGTTGCAGCTCTGAAATATGGCCAAACTGGTGGCAAGTGGCATCTTGGCAGCTGCACGCTTGACTTTTCTCAGTTCATGGGCAGTTATTTTGCGCCTTGGTTTTTCCACACGCTTCTTGCGACCCTGTTGACTATTTGAATGAAACGCTTGATTGTTCGATGATCACGCTTCAGAAGCTTTGCAATTTTGAGACTGCTGCATCCCTCTGCAAGATATCTCACTATTTTTGACTTTTCTGAGCCTGTCAAGTCCTTCTTTTGACCCATTTTGCCAAAGGAAAGGACGTTGCCTAATAATTATGCACACCTGATATAGGGTGTTGATGTCATTAGACCACACCCCTTTTCATTACAGAGATGCACATCACCTAATATGCTTAATTGGTAGTAGGCTTTCGAGCCTATACAGCTTGGAGTAAGACAACATGCATGAAGAGGATGATGTGGACAAAATACTCATTTGCCTAATAATTCTGCACTCCCTGTAGTGTCTTCTAGTAACCCTAACCCCTAAGTTGTTTGTTTGGTGGATGTTAAGAGGTAATAGTAGAAAGTAAAGCAACAAAATATTAGCCTATTATATTATGATACAATATCACAATAATCTGTGAAACAATGGCACAAAACCTCTCCACAGATTTGTGTAAGACTGGCAATATTCATTTAATGGGAGATAATGAATCCTGCTGGCTTGCGTAGCATATTTAATTGTATTTTAAAACGGTGGAGCACTTGTAGCTAGTGTAATACAGCTGTGGATTTGCATGCATGCTATGTTGAAGGTACTGTTTGCTCACAGGCTGCATTTCATTGCTTTGTAACGTAATATACACTTAAGAAGACTCCGCATACCCTGACATTGCAAACATATCCACCACTGTGTGTTTGCTATTAGATAACTGGAGGAGCTGGTTTTGTGGGTTCCCATCTGACTGACAAATTGATGATGGATGGCCATGAGGTGACTGTGGTGGACAACTTTTTCACAGGAAGAAAGAGGAACGTGGAGCACTGGATTGGTCATGAAAACTTTGAACTCATCAATCACGATGTGGTAGAGCCTCTCTACATTGAAGGTGAGTGAAAAAGTGAAAGTGGTAGGTAATGACCTTTTCTACTTATTTCTACTGTCTGCCTGTTGGTTGAAACAAGAGGTATAATCCACAATGCTGCTATCTCAAGTTATTTTCCATTTAGTCAAATGTGTTTGATTCCACTCAGTATATCTGAAATAAGAAAATACGCTCTTGTTTACTAAAGCCGTATTGAATAACACCCCTTAGAAAACGAATATTACATCACTGCCTTGTGAACAGCTCACTGAGATATAAGTGCTCTATGTCTTCAGCATAAAGTAGCACAGTGCTTGATGAAGCCAGGCATTCAAATGATGATGCAGGCTTATGTACACTCTAAGTTAAAAACTCAGACTTCATCCTGAGCTAAAAGCTAGGATTTTAACATGATTTTAACACAGTCATCCACCTGCTCATGCCCACTTTGACGTGGACATCATGAGCATGCTTATTAAAACTCTGCACACTTTGCTTTTTCTGTTAGACAGTAAAGTTGTTTATTTTTTAAGAAATGCTAAAAGTTCGGGTTCTACCTGCAGGTGGAAAGAGTATTGAAGTGGCTGTGTTTGCCTCAAAATGTGAAGCTTTAGAATGAGGAACATGTTGTTTTTAAATTCGTTTTTTAGTTAGGTGGTGGCTGAAGTCCAACCTGAGCGAGCCAGAAATAAGAAAGTCAGCTTGCATGGAGGAGGGCAAAAGAGACAGGGGGGCTAAAAGGGCTTGTTTCAGATGGAGCATAAACTGATGGTGTTGCACAGAGGGCCAGTATAACAGTTGACATGCAAAACTACTCTACCGGAGTCCCAGAATAAGAATGTAGAGCTGGAAGCTACAAAAATAGGTCATCTTTAATGCTGTTCTGAGTAGAGGTTACACCACTCCAACACCCAAAAGGATAAAAAAAAAAAAAAGAGTAATTTTAAGAAACATACAGTACTTTGGTGTCCACGGTGATGACTTATCACAGGGTCGTCCGACAGTGTTGTAATTCTAACTGCATTTACATTTTAAAAGTTTAATGCTGGAGAAGCTCAATTAAACCTATGTAACTCAAAACATTCATGCTTTGTAGTGTCATACAAAAATATACAAACCATCAGGTTAGCATTTCCTGGATGTGGTTATTTTTAAGAATGGCATTTTAGGGGTTATGTGAATTGAAAATGGGATACAAAAACAAAAGCGTCCATCAATAGTTATCAATAGAAGCTATCTGCACGGATTGGCGTGATCAGTAGCGGTACGGCATGTTTGATGCACTTTCTATCACGATCTGACTCCTCAGAGTGGTCAAGATTTGTAGGTGCCTGTCAGGATGGAAAAGCTTTGGTTTTCTGTTTTGATGCCAGAGTATTTGAGTTTCTCTATTTATCACTTTTTCTTCCAGTCTATCTTTAAATTCCCAGTACATGCTTAGAATTGTTCCAGGGTGCTGAGTGCCTTGATATTCTCAGTCAATCCAAGTGTGTTGACATCGTTTGTTTGCTTTGGTATACCATCTGTCAAAAGCAGCCTAACACTCTGTTAGACTTGATGTCTACATAGGTGGACGAGAATGGGCAGAGGTGGGATTGTTAACGGCAGGGAGGATTGACGGCTGAGGTAATAGCAGCCAACGTGTCTGCTGCAGAAAGGACATACTTAGTATTTTGTTCCAGCATAGCAATTGGTTTTTCTGCCTGATAATGTCTTAAAGACATCACTGCAGTTTGGTGTGAAAAAATTTCCCCATTAAAGTACCATACGCATGGAGAGTGCTAATGATGAACACATTTCATATGGAAGAGATCAACCAAACGTGTCTGATTGACATTTAATGTTATTGCTAATATACAGTCTTGAAAATGTATTCTAAAAATAAATGTGCACAGCAAAAGAGATCTCCTGTTGCTTGCAATAGTCTGATCTGACGTCAGTGTCTTTGGAATTTTGAGAGGAACACAAGGTACTGCAATGGACTTAAAAATACTGAGTGATGGGATGGAATAAGCTTTGAAAGTAAGGCATGGAAGAGGAGGTCACGCTTTCAGTGGCTGATAGGCTTTGCCTTGAAAAGAAATGATTTGAGTGGCCTACAAAACAGGAAAATGCTGTGGAGTGCTAGAGACTGGGAACGAGACAGATAAGTACCTGTTCAAGACTTATAGGGCAGTAAGGACTACTTACAAGGATAACCACAAAGATCAGACTAAGTACACATAATGCATTTCAAGTTTTTTTTTTTTATTGCTTATTAAATAACTTTGAGGATCATTGTCATTTTATGAAAAGTTTTAATTTGACACATTTGAATTAGTGTAGTTAAAGAAAGGATATGGAGAACAAGGTGTTCTCTCCACACAAATGATGGATCCAAAGGAGGAAAAGGTTGCTACAGTTTGGTGCCAGGAGTTTCCATTTAAAACCAATGTGCAGCTTTTAGGACTCTGACTCTGGGGTTTATTCTCAAAGCCTTTGTATAATCAAAGATTCCCGGGAAAGCCATGGGGGACTCAGTGAATATGGAAGTATCCCACATATTGGTTTACCCATTGGCCGTTTGCAGTTTGGGGTAAAAATAATAGAAATAACTCAAATAACATGACCTACTAATTTCTGATTACGTATGTTATTTATATTGTTCTAAACGCTTTTAAAAATCAGTTTTCTTCCATTTAAAATGTTTGACACATATAGATTTGCAACTCAACCTTGAAAGCCTCAAAGAACAACTGTTCTGGTTTGCAGTAGTACTGTTTTAAACCAAGCATTTCTTCAGAGCTAAAACTTGTTGTATTTGGAGTTCAGACTTACCTGCAGCTCCCAAAGTATAGATAGTTGTTTGTAGTCCATTGTTCTAATATGATATAGCACATATATCTGTTACTCTTAAGCCCTTCAGCTTGAATCTGCTGCATTATTACAGCTTTTTACCTCTCAGCCGTAAAAGGTTAAAGGGCTATTGTAGTCACCCACAGACACCCAAGTTTGTGAATGCGATAACTCAAGGACAAAGTGATGTAGGAGTTTTTTGCTTTTTGAGTTTAGTCTCCTCTCCTGCTCTTTTAAAGCCTAAGCTTCCTAAATTGATTATCAATAAAGGCTTTAAAAGTAAGGAAAAAATCCTCATATACAGATTTTATGAAAACAGGATTGATTTATTGATTATTGTTTCCCCTGCTCTTCACAGTGGACCAGATCTATCACCTGGCATCTCCAGCCTCTCCTCCTAACTACATGTACAATCCCATCAAAACACTGAAGACCAACACCATTGGCACACTTAACATGCTTGGTAAGTAAACTCAGTACTCAAGGATAACTCAAGGATAGGGTTAAAAAGATTCACTAATTGCATCGCCTGTAAATCAGAATTGATGCAGCCTTTTTTTCTTTTATTTCTCCATCTGTTTAACAATAAAATATTGTAAAATATTCTTCAGTCTTCAGTTAAACCTGTATAAAAAATGTCTTTGTTGTCAAGTCAGACTGAAGAAGTAAAGGGAAAGAAATAGGATCCATTAGTCTCACTCATTAAATTGTCAGCTTTTTATCCAGCTGCTCCAGAAAAAAATGCCTGTCATATTGTCTGGGTGCTGTCAGAATATTCAAACTTAGGTTCATTACTTAAGGATATATGATTCTGCGACCTATTCGATCCTTCATGAGAAGTCTGGTGAGGCTTTTTTTGTGTGCTAACAATAGTGATTAAGCTTTCAGATGTAAAATGCATTTTGAAACTCCATCAGTGGTACAGCTCTGAGAGAACCAAATAACTTTTCCTTTTCATTTTCCTGCTGGTCAGATAATAAGTACTGAGTCAGAATAGCAGGTATATCCTTAATAGTCCTGTCATTTTTGAAGGAGCCACCATGAAACATTTATATAATAGAAACCATTGTTGAACAAGTCAAGAGTCATCTTTGTTATTGTTATGGAAATCTATTCTATTATTATTATTTTTAAAAAGGCTAAGAAACTTTGTCATCCCCAAACTCAGAAAATTAAATGATACGTGGATACCAATATAACAAAAAGGACCAATGTACTGCTCTATGAGAATGATTCCAGACACTCTCCAGTTGTATTGTCATTGTTTGAAGACAGGTTGCCTCCCACCAGATCACTTGTGCAGCCACCTCACGATCTAAAGTGGTTGCCCAGAGGTTCAGAGTGTTACCTGCTCAACCTACCATAACACTGTTGTTTTGTTTGTGTCCTAGGCCTGGCCAAGCGTGTGGGCGCAAGACTCCTGCTGGCTTCTACCTCTGAGGTTTATGGAGGTAAGAAAGATTTCTGAAGCCGGTTTTGTTTTCCACTGCCATTGTGAGCCTTTCGCACACCTGATGTTATTTACTGCTCATTCCTATGATCCATCCTGCATCTTTCACTAAAACGCAGTTTGGGTTTCAATCACAGCAAGAGCTCAAGATTGAACAAACCTGGGTGTTAGCTTATGTGTATGTGTGCGCTGTTATATTCATTCACACACGGCAACTACAGTTAATCAGATTTTGAGAGTCATAATTGATGAAGAGGTTTAAAAAATCCAAATGATTTCTTAAAATTTGTGCTTATTGTGAGGCTGAAGTATTGTACCATGTTTACTGTGAGATTCAGTAATGGCAAATGAGAGCTTTACCCTGAATGCTAATGAAGGTATGTCATTCAGCCTGTTCTTACAGGCCTTAATTATTTATTGCAAATGTTTCATCTTATCATCTAAGTGGTAAAATGCAGCTGTATCTTCTAGGCAGACATGGACGTGTCTGTGTGTGCACCAGTGAACAAGCAATTTTTTCTGTGTGGAGAAAGCTGAGCTGAAATTATGTGAAAACTGCTTGATCTGTTCCTGAAATAATTTTGTTTCAGATCCAGAGGTACACCCCCAAAATGAGGATTACTGGGGTCACGTGAACCCGATCGGTCCTCGAGCGTGCTACGATGAAGGGAAGCGTGTAGCGGAAACTATGTGTTATGCCTACATGAAGCAGGTATCCTCATCATTTAACATTTACTGTGCAATAACATTATCTATTCTTGATAATTATTATAAAATAAACCCTACAATTGTCTAAAAAACATTTAAATACAAATGAAAATCTGTACAATAATTGAATGTTTCTACTTAAACAGACACTTAATACTTTCTGGATGAGAGGACTAGAAATAACTATCCATGCAAGTGGTGAAAGGGTTTCTAAGATAAACAGGTTTCTAGCAATATATTTTTTTCATGTCTTGCTATGAGGCTGTTTTTAAGGCGATAGCTTCCCATCAGGCATGTCGACCTTTTGTTGAGACTTGTGTTTTATGATGAAAAATTCAGCAAAGCTCTTCATGATTTCAGTTATGTTAAGACGGATTGGTATTGACTTGATTGACAACAGCCTTTGATGATCAGATATGATTGACTTCTCTTGCCTTTCCTTCAGGCAGGTGTTATTTATTTATCTGCCTCGTCACCCGCGCCCCCCTCAGAGCCTCATTATTTTTTTTTCGCACTTACTGAGAGAATTCTTGGAAACAGCTGGCTTTCAGAATCAAATGTCAGCTGTTTATGCTGCGGGACGAGAATATCGCACATAACATCTATTGCCCGGTCATGTAATCAAAACTCATGAACATTTAAAAAGTGATGAATGTGGGTTATGCAGCAGATGAAAAGGCATGTCTTACCTGCCTGTCGCCATAAAGAAATATTAAAGGGTGCGTGTGTACAAAAATTACAGAACAGTTTTTTCCAATCAAGTTATTTGATTGGACAATATGAAATTATGCTTAAAATGTCTCTTTACTTGGTTGTTATATTAATGATCATATGCATAACTGTGTTACATTGTAATACCTGTGAGGAGAAAAAGAAGCTAAAGTGTCATCACAGATTTTCAACAGCAGGGAGTACACGTTTCTTAAATTAAGCACAGACAGCCACTTCCTTATGGGAAGTGCCTGATGTGTTTTACATAAAGACAGTACTGTGCAAGTCTTGAACTACTTCTCATTTCTTTGTTTTTTGTCAGGAAAATTGGGAAATAGTTTATTGAAACGTGCAGCCATACATGGAAATATATGGGGCAAAAACAGAGTTTTTACAGTTGTACAAACTTGGAAGTCAATATTTGGTGTGACCACATTTATTCTTTAACACACTCTCTTAGGCAGATTTTCTGATAATTTCTTTAAGTAGTCTTCAGGAATAGTTCGAATGTTCTAGAAGAATAGTTTTTTTTTAAGGACATTCAACACTCTTTTTTGGATGTTGGCTGGCTTTGGTTCAGTTCTCTGCCAAAATGATCCCACACTACTTCAGTAATGTTGGAGTCTGGGTTCTGGGGAGGTCAGACTATGATTGTGCTCCACTGGCTGATTTTTCTATCCAACTATGTTTTTACTCCAGCAGCAGGGTGTTTGGGATCGTTGTGATGCTTAAAAAAACAACCCCAGCCAATCAGAAGCTTTCCAGATGATATTGGATTAAAATCCAAACTTTCCTGCGTTCATACTTCCATCAGGTGTGATAAAAACTTAAACTCCACTGGATGAATTGCAGAATGACAGAGTCTCCACCATGTTAGATACTCACTGTTGGAAGTCTAAGGAAGTGTCACTGTTGTACCTCGCTCCTCACGACCTCTGGTACATATTGACAGTGATTTGAATAAAAACCTAAAAATCTGGATTTGTCACAGAAACACAGATTTTTAGTCCAGTTCTTGTGTAATCTCAGCATTTTCTCTCAGTTATCCTTGGTGTCTTTACAGCTTTACAGATTAACTGAAGGGACAGATGCAAATTTTTCCCCAGTTTATTAGGACATGAATTTCTTTTAATCCGTTGCAGCTATATTTGGGGCGTGTCACTTCTTCTTTTGTCCTCAATTTGTCCAGTTTCATCAAATTTTTAAGGGCACACTGCACACCATGTTGAGATAAGTTTTCAGCTAATAGTTCTTTAGGAAACACCTTGTGTGGTTTAGGCAACATGCTGTTAGTAACAAAGTGGCTAAACATACAATTTGATTTTTTTCTTTGCTGAGTACTCTGTTGTGTATAGACAACACTGCTTCATGCCTTGGTTAAGGGTTAACAGACGAAATTCCTCTGAAAATGGTCAGGTGCAAGAACTGGACTGAAATTGAGTGAAAAAGCAGCCAGTGTCCAAAGAAAAACTTTGCAAAACCTCAAGACCAATTAAAAAAAAAAAATGAAACAAAACTCTGACTTCCTGGAAGCAAAATATAAAGAAATGAGGTGTGACTCAAGACTTTTGCACAGTACTGTATACTACTGTACAGCCTGTAGTGGAGCACAACTTCCTGTTTCTTCATTAGTATCTGAAATCATGCTGAAAAGTTGGAGACTGTTAGAAATGATGGAGTGCAATATGTCCTCCTCCCCAATATTATCAGATTTATGCTTCAACATATGAAAGTGAATAAAATTATTCAGCTGGAGCTTCACTTGAAATATTTTTGAAGGTAGAAACCTGCCAGTTTTGAGTGACTGGCTAAGCAGTGTGTACAACCTGTAGAAAATGTTCAGCATGAAATATGAATGAAACATGAGGAGTGGGGGATTAAAAGGTTCTGGAAATGGACCTTTTAAACATGGAAAACTGTGCTGAATTTAGATTTGGCGGGTTTCCTGTTTAGCATCATGTTGTCATGCACCTCAGGCTCTTTTCAGTGCGTCTGATTTTTTTTTTTTTTTTTAATATTTTTTATGTTCACTCTAAAAATGTAGCTATGTCCCCTGAAGCTGGGTCTCCTGTGGTGTGTAAAAATGGCAATCCCTTAATCAAATTTTCTTTTTTCATGAAGTGGGCAAATTTGCATGGAGTCTCATCTGGATCAGTCCAGGTTGAGAGAGAAAATTATGTTGGTGTGCCGAAAATAGTCTCCAGGCTCACTGGCACTCAGCACAGTTCTGTGAATTTTCTTACTCTGACACCTCAGGGGGCCAAACAAAACTCTGCATTAACAGCTTGACACTGGGCTTGAACCGCCTTTAGGTTTGAACACTCTGACCTTTTCAAGTGTCTTTGATTTAGCTTGGAGATCCAGCTCTTAACACCAGTCATGATCCATTACTAAATGTAGGTCAGTTTGAAACCCAAGTTGATGTTTTCTTTCATCTGCAGAGATTAGGCAAATTAAAATCAGGTGTTTTTCATTTTTATAGGCCCCATTCCCAGAACTTTTTGATCACACTCTTTTATTTATATAGAAGAGGGTGATTATATAGATGTATATGTATATAGTTGTAGCTTACATGCATACCAATGCTTACATTAAGACTTTTGTGTTCACTGGTTAAGTGATCTTTCAATATTTGCAGTTATGCAGTCACAGTGTGTCTAAGACCGCATTAGCTTAATGCTAATTTGCAGGTTTTTCAACGTCAGAGTTTAGAGGTTCCAGGTATTTTGTCTGAACTTGTCAGTCTTCTTCGTCTGTACACTGGAGTCATTTTTCACTCTGTTTAATGGTGGAACAGCCTCATCCTGGCACTAATGATTTATCCTACGGGGCAAGTATTCAGTGTTTCATCTGCAATTCGGCACGTATTGGTACATATTTATAAATCTCTAATTATTATGTTTTTAGAATTGCATCCTGTGCTTTGATTCATATTTATTTATTCATATTTATTTATTCATATTTATTTTTTTCTTCTTTTTATCCAAGAAGTTATATTATGGGTGGTGTTCCTAAAGGTATCCCACAGGTAATGTAGCTGCAAGTAATTTAAATTTAGTCAGTCTGGCTCATGATCAGAACATAGAATCACAGATATCCAGGGCTACCGTTTCTTAAAAATGGCATATTCCTGAGAGTCCTGTCAACTCTGTTCATGGTTCTTATTTATTGTCTATTGTCGTAAGTGTACTAATTTCCTCTTAGACTGTTTTCACCAACATCTTCGGTGAGGTGCATGGACTGAGAGTAGTGGAGGAAAAGTAACCCTGCTGAGTGTGTAGAAGTTTACCATTATTTACGGGACGGGGTTACATGAGCACACACGCACAGCCCTTTCGAGACCTCTTCATCATGTTGTCCTCATTGTGTCCTTGATCCTCACCACACTGAATATATTTGCAGGATGTGCCTGTTGAATTTCATGTTCCACATTTTCAAGAGAGCAATTTCCATAATTTTCATGTTTTTATTCATATTAAACGACCAAAGACGATTCCACGTAGCATCTGAAGTAGTTTGTGGTGGTGCATGAGAGTGACTTAAGAAGGTCCATGGATTTAAAATAAGGAAGAACTTTCTCACTCTGGGATCAAGCAGAGTATCTATCCTCTACTTGGCCTCGATTATTTACTGATTTTTGACAAGTGGAGGTGATTATGTATGTGAGGATTGAGTATTGAGATCCTTAAAAAGTATTCAGACACCTCAGAATTAACAAGTTCTCGGTTCTCCTTTGCTTACAGGAGGGTGTAGAGGTGAGAGTGGCAAGAATCTTCAACACGTTCGGCTCCCGTATGCACATGAACGACGGACGGGTTGTCAGTAACTTCATCCTTCAGGCTCTTCAAGGAGAACCTCTCACTGTATGCATTTTAAGTTTTTTACTTGCTCGGCTTTCACCTCATTTGTATGTGCTGCAAGTATCGAGGCACATCGGGATCATTTTAAAGCACATTGGATTAGTCCCACATGGAAGATGGTTTAATAGTCATATTACATATAATTTTCTTTAACTGAAAATTAAAGGATGGGGTTTTATTATTTCAAATCTAGATCCTGACCTATTTAACATAATTTCTTTGACATCGTAAAAGTGGTTTAAAAGCATTACATTGAAACCAAATATGGATGCAGTAGAGAGAAATGTAAGGAATGGGAGCAGGGGAATAACATGCATCCAGAGGTCCAAAGGGGACTCTGCTTCTGAGGGTATTTACACAGGGTAACACATGCTAACCTTGGCCTTGACTTTGACATTTTACAATGTCAGCTTGCTCATCACTCAAGGATAGCCTGTTTATTTTATTTCTTCTTCTAGGTTTACGGTACCGGCTCCCAGACAAGAGCCTTTCAGTATGTAAGGTAAGTTTACTAAATTAAACCCATTATATTCATCCCTGAAATGCACAATTTTTCTCATCGATCTCCATTGTCTCATTATCTTAAACAACTCTTAAGCCACACCCCCTTTTATTTTTATTTTCGCTCCAAAGAGCCAAACTTTCCTTCCATTTTTTGAAGTAATCTTGAGCAATAACTCTCAAGGCTTTCTGAAGATCATACAAAGTTTTTTTTTTTAGACATTTGTTGCTTTTTCACTCGTTTTCAGTCCAGTTCTTGTATTTTCAGCTTTATTTAGTAAGACGCTCAGCACTGACCTATGAATCAATCATGTATAACAAGGCACCTGATTCAAAGGATGATCCTGTGTCTTAGCAGAAAAATAATTTTAAATTGCATATTGAAGCACTTTGTTATGGTCACATAATTTGCATTTCTTTAGTTGAGTCTACGAAAAATAATAATAAAGATAACATAGTTTGACATTCATAAAATAGTATTTTTACAAGAGCTTTTAGCTGAAAACTTATTCAGTTTCCTCAAATATATTACGAATACACTGCTTGTCGAAATATGTCAAGTGGCAGGCCTAAAGTAAACTATCTACAACAAACGAACAGTATCTGAAAGTCAAGTTTTTAAGAGACCAGAAAAAGTCTAGCAGAGGCCTGACACACGATCGTTGCCACTGTAAATCTTGTGTATGTTTGGAAGAGGTCAACAGTGAGTGTGTACAGCCATCTGTAAAACACAGTGGAGACTCATTTCAGCCAGTGGTGTTTGAAGTCTGAGAAGTACAGTCAGATTTTGAGACACCATTCATACCACCTAAAAAGCTGCTGATTGGCAACACCTTCATTTTTCAGCATGACTCGAAACACACTGATAATGCAGTAAAAGCATTTTCAGACGAAAACCCCGTTTTCAAATCTCGCCAGGGTAGCCCAAGGCTGTCAGTCGTGGATTAGCCTCCCCAAAGATCCAACCTCGACATTATTGAAGCGGAGAACAGAGCAAAAGGCAGCCAACATTCAAAGAAGAGCTTTGAATGTCCTTGAAGCTGCCTGGAGAACTATTCCTGAAGACTACATAAAGAAATTAAAGAAAGCCATCAAAGAGAGTTTAGACTATGTTAAATTAATTAGTTAATACCAAATATTATGACTTGTTAGTAATGTAAAAACCCTGTTTTGTTTTTTTTGTTTTTTTACCTTATCTACTCTATTTCCATTTATATTTGGTTATTCTTTACTGAACATTTCTTTATAAATGAAATGAGGTGTGGCTCAAGACTTTTGCACAGTATTGTGTGTCACCTGTTTCAAATACTATAACAAAAAAATACTAATAATGACAAATAACTTTTAATATGAAATATTAAGCAGTCTCTGTACACACACATATGCCAATGTAAACCAGAGTGAGGCTTTTGTTCATGGTGGCATTAAACTGTATGAAAGATATGTTTGTGGGTAGAGTTTTACACTTTTGTAGATTTTAATATAAAGTAAAGAAGTGTGGTGTAAGTTCAAAGAGTATTTACTGGTTTCATTTCGTCAGACTGAGCAACAGGGATCAGAGGCACAGAGCATTTGAAGCTCTCGTATCTGATCGTAGCATTTACCTGATGCCCTGTATGACTTTCGTGTTGTGTAAACAGTCTTTGGGTAGCTTTTCTTGAAGTTGACCCTCCAGAAAAAAATGTATTTCATAACTAACACCTAAAGCTAATCAGATCTAAACTTTCACACCAAGCAATTAAAGATGCACACTGGAGAATTTCATGATTTCAGTTCTAAAATGTTTTATTAAAAGTTTTTACAGAATTTACAAACAGCATTCATTCATGCATTCAATTTTGCATTGAAGTTTCTTTGTGAGTGATCAAAAGGAAAACAAATAGTTGGATTTCTAAGTGAAAGTAAATCCTTGGAAATTAACAGCAAATGTACCATAAAGTGTTTATGTAAACGGTAACTGTGTCAATAAATAAAGTAATATGATGAGAAAAGGAATGAACTCAAGTTTTAGATTTTTCAAAGGAAGAAACATTGGGTGAAAAGCCGTAATAAATATGGTTGAAGTTATAAAGAAAATTTGCAGAATTATTTATAAATAATGTAATAAATAATGAACAATTTGGGGAGCAGCACTAAAAGATTCATTGGTGTGAAGAAGTTCACATCAAGTTTCTGCCGGCGCAGGTCTAGGACTCCTCTTTGGCTGTTGGTATGAATTGTGCCTCAGTTCGGGAAGTGGACAAATAAACTTTGTGTATCTCGTTAGAATAAGTTGAGATCTGGGGTGAGGTTCAAACATGCTGCTTTGTCTATTTCATCGTAGATTTTCTTAACTGCTTATCCAGCTCAGCTGTTTAAGAGGCAGGGTACATCCTGAATACGGCCATCACACAGCTGCTCCATCAGAGTTAATTAAATATAACATATTTTTAAATGTAATAGAAACAAAAATCACAATTAAGTTCCCTTAACTGTCCCTGTGTTTATTTTTGATATCAGATTGTTAACCTGCTAAATTCTAAATTAACTTTTCCAGAGTTGGACAGTCTTATCTCAGTGTGCACTTGCCTGCCAGTGTTGAGGTCTAATTATGTTAAGTGTGTGTGTGTGTGTGTGTGTGTGTGTGTGTGTGTGTGTGTGTTAGGGAGAGTGAGAGTGAAACAAGTGTCAGTCAGGGTATGCTGATACACTTGCATAGATGCCACGTGGAGTATACACGGTGTTCTGATTAAAGAAATCTGTGCATGTTCATAAAGTGTCCTTCATATTAAAAATAGAGCGTGCTCCTGTCTGTGTTTTCCAGTGATCTGGTGAATGGCCTTGTCTTGCTGATGAACAGCAACATCAGCAGTCCAGTCAATCTGGTGAGTTCATAATATGTGGCTGCGTTTCATAAATTGAAAGGCAAATTGATTCTGTGTGTCTGACACTTGCTGACTCTGATGTAATGGATTAATTTGTTTTTCAGGGAAACCCAGAAGAGCACACTATATTGGAGTTTGCTCGCCTCATTAAAAGTCTTGTTGGTAAGTCTTGTGCGGCCTGTACCAGCTCATGCCTCGTCATCGTTTTATCCTGGTGGTATAAGGTCGCCCTCACAGGGAGGAAGTCGGCAGGACATTTAAAAGCAGGATCACTTTCTTGTTTGGAGCAAATCACAGCTAACCATAAATGCAACCAAAATAGCGTCAGCTGCAATGGGGATGTCAGCGGGCCTCAGCATGAAGTATGCTAATGAGAACATGCCTGAGGCAGAGAACCATGAAAGATTGCTCGGTCATAACCAGAATCCAAGAATGTGATAAGTTGATGGATGTAAGGTGTATTCCAGTGGATTGGTGACAGGTGAAGGTTCACAAGCTTTAAATGGGCTGCAAAAAGTGACCTCATGTGACAAAATAACCAAAAGAAGTGACAATATGTCAGATGATACAGTGTTGTGTATATCATGTGTTGATCAGTGTTACTCAGTGTTCATCTGGACGTAGCGTTTTTCAGTGGGAGAAACATTCAGTGTTACTTATTTGTGGTAGTAGAGGCTCCAGTCTGCAGAGCAGTTCTAAGACAACGATAAGTCATGAGAGTTATACCTGCTGATTTCTTTTCTTTTTTTAAACGTGTGTATACGTGCAAGGAAGGTTTGTTTAAAAGTGTGTCTTGGGAAGTCTGGCAGCATCTTATGCCCACAGAGTGTATGATAAAAGATGAACCTTTGGGGTCTGAATAGTGAGGTGGAAGTGCCCTAAACCTGCACTCTTTCCTGTGACCAACAGGGGGCATTTCCTTTGTTGGCACCAAAAAAATCTATCTATATGTTGAAAATAGATATATTAAAAAAATGTGAAAAGGAGTGTTGATGTCTGCTTTATTACCTCAGTAAACTGTTTATGGATTTTAAATTAAATTTTGTAAATTGTGGTGCCCAGCAGAGTGAAAAAGACGCTTGTGTTATCGAGTTCTCACATAGGAGGAGGGATGACTCCTTAAGTACACACTTTAAATTTAAATCTAAGTCCTGCACTGCAGAAACACCAAGAAGGAGGTGTTTCATTGTTTTGCAGTGGTAAACAAATAAGTCTAGAAGTTTCATTTTAGTTTTTTGATGATATTGGAAAAGTGTAAACTCAGTTGCAGCCACCAAATCTCTGAGTGATGGAAAAACAGACCACAGTGTGAAATGTTTGTCATCATGTGAAACACACTCTGTATTGAATGAATAGTTGTGATTGGTCCAGCACTATCAAAACCAGGCGTAACCTCGGGGGTGTCAAGGGTTATTTAAGGTGGAATTTCTTTTTTTTGTCTTTGTGGTCTCTGCAAAGAGATGCATGTTTGTTTGTTTGGTTGGTATGTTTTACTGGTATAGTGTCTTACATTACCAGTCACTATAGTGTGACATCATATTGCAGTCTCTGACTTACTTTCATAGTAAACAGCCAGGGCCAAACCTGGCACTGAATGTAGTTCCCTAAAAGTAAAACAGTCCCTTCAGTTGGCTCTGTGAAGAATAATAACATCCTCCTCCCTGCTGTCCTTTAAAACACTACCATGTACACACACGCAGTGAGCCAAAGCCAGATCCAGTTTCTTCCTGAGGCCCAGGATGACCCACAGAGGAGAAGACCCGACATCCGCAAAGCCAAGATGATGCTTGGCTGGGAACCGGTGGTACGTGTGACGCACGCCGAGATTATTCTGAGATATTTGGAGTGCACACATGCTGTCTTCCACCATCAGTATACTTGATGTCCTGAAGTTTTTAATAGTGACTGAGCTGAGTGTTAAAAATGTTACATAATTTAAAGTTTATTTACACATGAGACTGTTATACATAGACTTGCGATTAAGTGTAAAAGAAACTCTTTGCAGTCCTGTGAAAACAAAGTACTGTGTCGATAGGAATTAGCAGGGTAAATACCAGCTGGATGCTGCTAATCTTTATAAAAGCAGAAGTTTGGGGAGTTATGCCACGGGGAAAAAATCAGTGATGAGCTTAGCCAAGCAGCTATTCCTCCCATCAGTTTGGCACATTTCAGACTCTAGAGTTAACAGGTCTCAGTTAGCATGTTCAGTTCAATTCAGTTTTATTTATATATCGCCAAAACACAACAACAGCTACCTCCAGGTGTTTGATATTGTAAGGTAAAGACCCACAATAATACATAAAAATCAGAGAAAACCCCCTATGAGCACATACCTAGGTAACAATGGGAAGGAAAAACTCTTTAACGGGAAGAAACCTCCAGCAGAATTGGGCTCAGGGAGAGGCGGCCATCTGTCGCAACCGGTTGGGGGTGAAGGGAGGGAATATTAAAGTTAAAGGCAGCACAGTTTGAAACAGGAAAAAAAGAGCTTATAGATGATAGCTACATTCAGTATCATCCAGTATCAATCTCACTGTTACCTCTTTAACCTCCTGAGGGAAAAATAAATGAATTCATCCAAAACATCAAAGGCCAGTCACACCGTGACTTCATAATATTTACAATTATTCCTATGAATTCAACACCTTAACTCGGAAAGAGAAGTGCAGGCTGTGAATATATATGACAGGGGGCTGTATTAGCCGGACTGTCAGTGATGTGAGATGCTAAATGATCGGTTAAGGGAAGGTATTCGACTCCGAGGTGTCGAATACCTCCTGTTCCTCCTGGTAGTATGTCAGCGTTTGATGTGTTGTCTTGTGTTGACAGGTGCCCCTGGAGGAAGGCTTAAACAAAACAATTCAGTACTTCAGCAGAGAGCTGGAGCACCAGGCTAACAACCAGTACATCCCCAAACCTAAAGCTGCCCGCATGAAGAAAGGAAGACCCAGACACAACTGAGCCTTACTGTTCCACCTCAACACAAAGATCTTAAGACTCCTTAAAGTGCAGCTTTGTGAAATACACTGCTGATTGCTGCACTCTGGGAAATGGAGTCTTTTTTTTTTTGACAAGCAGAGACATCCTACTCTTAAAACGTATTTTACAGACTGTTGGCCTGCACTGGACCTACGATTTTAGTGTCAGTAAGGCCGCCTTACTGCAGCTTGTGTGACAGACGAGCCAGAATCAGAGGCAACAAACTGAAGGCAAGAAACTTGCCTCAATCTACTTTCTTTTGTGAATTTATGCTTTTGCTATTTAAATCGCCGACATGAGAATTCTGCAAACAGCTTGCACTGTGCATCTGTGCTTTGTGTTTACTTTGTGTTTTGTCTGTAGAAACAAGCTATCTGAATTTGGTTTTTTTCACTAGATGTTTTGTCCTTCGATCAGTGGCGTGCCGGCACCCTGTTGGCTGTCCATGCAGCGCACCGCAGGGCTGGGATAAACCTAGAAAGACTGTTACAGATTTGCTTTTCACAACATCTTCCGTGTTTGTTGATTAATTATTTCGGGTGAAGATGCTATTTTAATAAAATATTTCCAATACTTTGCGTTTGATGTTGATGGTTAAAGACACTCACCTACTGTTGAGTCAGATTTAAGAAAAAAAACATGGCAGAGCCAAAGAAGTACAGAGCTACGTCTTTATTTACAGGTAAAGGCAGAGAGGAAACCAGCTGTAGTTGTCGGGCAGGTGGATGTCTATGAATAAAAATTATTTTAGAATTAGTATGTAGAAAGAGAGAAAATTATCATGAGAAATATATAAAGAAGGGGGTCAAAGGATGATTTTCAAGGGGCTACACTACACAAAAGACAGAATACCTGTGAAGTACTTGAACAGGTGTGAGACTAAAGAGATAGAAGGCGACTAACTGAAAGATCCAAAACCTTTGGTGCTTGTATTCTCAATGCAGTGAGTGCATAAATCTGCTCATAATGCAAATGATTCCTTTTAGTACACCTAATTTAAAGTTGGAGTGAGGGTATGTCTCCTGGGAATGAATGCTGCTTAATGTACCACACTCTGATGGGACTGATATGCACCCAGATGTGTGCGTGTCTGTGGTTAATAGTAGTCGTAGTTAACATTAGCGCCGTGTCTGTAAGAAGAAGGATCTCGCGGGGCAATGGGAGCGTTTTCATCATAGTGGTGCTGACGGCCGGGGTCGTTGGCACGCGCGTGGTCCCTCCAGTACGCCATGTCGGCCTCCAGCCTCTGGTGAGACAAAAACACCACGGATGTCACTTGTTAATAAACTCAATAGAAGTCTGAAGCCAGCAGACGCACAGGGTGCTGATAAGATGACCACCAAGACTGTCAGCAGGCATAGCTGTGGCAAACAGACCTGCATGAAAGGCAAACGCTGAAAAGGCCGATGCTATGACAGCTTTGGCCTTTTAAAGGAAGCAACAGCAAATGGCATTAGCACAAGGTGTCAACATGGCGCTGTTGGAGAAATACTGCTGTAGCGGGGTGAAACACATGCTGTCAGCTGTCAGAAATGGCAGCGGGGAGCTACTTTGTGCACTCGGCTCTCCTTTTTCTGCGTTCCCTTCGCTCCTTAGGGTCCCCGGTGAGTTCTTTTTTTTTTTTTTTTTTCTTTTTTTTTGGCCTGTCCCGTTTGGCTCTTTTGCCATCAGAATTGTTGTCTAAAGGCAAAGAAAGATGCCCAACGGATTTACTTTACCAAATTGACCATCCCAGCCTTGCCGTAATGGTCCATTTGATTCACCTTTTATTGTTTATTTTATTTTCACTTACTGAATACGGGACAGACTTGACTGGGGGAAAGAAGGTGAGAAAGAAAGAGGGAAAGAGAAACAGCTGAGAAGAGGGACGGGGGAGAAGGGCAAAAGACAAAAACCAACAGAACGGGCAGAGAAAAAAAAATGCATATATCAATCACCTGGATCACCTGCTGAGAAAGAAAAAAGAAAGCAAGCAGAAGAGAACAAGAGTAATAGAATAAACAACATCACAATGATATATGGGAATATGACAGTAAATACTAAATGTTAAACATTATTGTGCAGCACATAAGATCAACAGAACACAGTGTGCTTTGAGGTAGGAGCCAAAAAGGGTGTAGTTTGTGGGTGTGATCACCCGTGTGTACACCTGTGAGCATGGACGCGTTTGTTTTTTGTTTTTTTAAAAGGTTCCTTCATGTAATAATCTGCTAGAGGGTGTGGGGGGGCCACAGCCCCGTCCTCCAGGGCGTGAAGCAGGTGTGGAGGAGATCAAAACTCCAGACATCCAGAGGCCCCCAGAACACAAGAGACCAAGGAAGACCAACAGAGGGGCAGCTGCGCCACTGTCCCGGAAAGAGCTGAGGAGAGTCCCAGATGAGGGCTCACTCAGCAGCCGCGGAGCAGAAGCCAGGGGGAGTTGCAGTGACGCGCCCGTGAGCTCCGCCGGCAGCCAGCTGCGCCTGAGTGACCGAGCCCCAGGCCGAGAGGCCGGGGGCACCCCACCTCCGAAGTGGCCCGAGCGAGCCCCAGGCTCCAGGCCCCGATAAGCGGCCGCCAAGGAGTGAGCCGGTGTGTACCTGGACGCCCATCCCCGGACACCAAGAACCACCAACGCACCGATGTCTGAGGGGGTCCGCCACTGGCAGGGGAAGTGGTGGTAGGGGGAGATAGGCCTCCAAACCTTGGAGGGCCTGAGATGTCCCCAGAGAGGTGGCGCCTGACACCCAACCTGACATATAGACACAGACATACAGGCACACACAGATACAAACATCCATTCCCACCCTCATGCTCTCATATGCACTTACTCCACACTCAACCAACGTGGAGACAGACATAAAGAGACGTTGTACACATGATCACACTCCCCAAGCGTACTCTACAAACCGGGTCTAGGTGCCCCCGCCCCTGGAGGGGGGAACTGCACCCAGACCCAGGTGGTGTTTCCCTTTTCCCTGCGGTGGGGGGAGGCAGACCGCCCCGACTCCGCAGCAGCAGGAAGGCTCCACACTCCAGACCGCAGTCGGACGGCCAACTCCTCCTCCTAGTCCTAGCCCCCCTGCTCCAGCAGATCGCAGAGAATGGGGGTGAGAGAAGACTCCAAACCTCCCTCCACCCGCTCATTGTAATGTTGATGCATGTGTGTCCCCGGTGAGTTCTACACGAGAGCCGCTGACCTGGAAGAAAGCTGAATCTGGCGCTGTAAGTGGGTTTCTGCTTGTGCGTGAGAGAGAGGAAATTCATGTTGTCGCGTGTTCAGCCCTGCACCTGTACTTATCTGTTCATGATTTGGCCTTTTGAGGAATGTTTCAAGCATCGTTCAGCCATCAGACCAGTGTTTAACTGAAAATGTTTGTCTTAAAAACAAATGAGATGAATGAAAGGTCTCAACTTTTTGTACTCTCTGTGTATGTGTTTGTGTTACTCTCATACAGTTATTTTTAAGTGTTCCTCTTGGTTTTACTCGCCTAATCCGACATTACTGAATAGTTGTAATGGTATTTTACTATAACATAAAGTTAGTCTTAAAGTTGACCTCTCTCAGAAGAAACATAACTCACCTGCTCATCATATCCCATGTACATAAACTGCATGATCCACTGCTGTACGTCCGGTCTGCTGCGATCCCAAAGGTTCCTCTTGGTTCTGCTCAGTTTTGCCAGGAACTCTTTGGCTTTGGAAGAAGGAACTGCAACTGAGGACCGTGATGCTGCAGTACCAGTTCCTGCCACTGGATGGAGGCACAACAGGGGGTGGGGGGTAAGAAAGGCATGGTATTTTGAAAAATACTTAATGTTGTTGAGTTTTCTATCAGCCGCACAAAGACAATGTTAGGTACGTGTTTAAGGATGTTACCATCTCGCTTCAAGATCTTGTGTAAGTGGCCGTCGCTGGATACTGTAAAGGAGAGTCAACAGAGACATAATGAGCTGCAGTACAAATGCTTTTCTTCGTGGCAGGTATGTTAGACTGGTGATAAATAATAAAAACAACTAACTCAGATATAATTAATCTTTAAAACAGCCACACATTTTAACCAGTCAGCTTAAGGTGTCTGTTTCTTTCTGATGCCATCTTCACAAAATTATAAATACTATTCATTTATACACACTCACTGGATGATTTGTTAGCTACACCAAACTTTGCCTTCATAACAGCCTTCATTCTTAATGACACAGATTCAAAAACATTCCTAATTTTTTGACATGACCGAATGACACAGTTGCTGCAAATTTGCCAGCTACATAGCCATGATCCCGCTCCACCACATCCCAAAGATTCTCTATTAAATTGAGATCTGGTGAGTGTAGAGACCATTTGAGTGCAGTGAACTCAAACATACAGAAGAGCATGGTTATTTTAAGTGGTTACTTGTTGCTGTTGCTTTCCTATCAGCTTGAAGCAGTCTGGCCATTCTCTGGCTGCTGACCTCAACGAGACATTTTCATGCAGAGAACTGCTGGTAACTAGATAATGTATCTTTTCTTTGTTCATTCTCTGTAAATCGTACAGATGCCGATCAGCAGTAACACTTAGACCAGACTATCAGTCACTAACAACTGCTCTGCATTCAAAGTCACTCACATCACTTTCTTCCTCATTGTGATGCACAGTTTGAACTTCAGCAGATCGTCTTGACCGCATCTACTTGTCTAAATATACTGAGTTGCTGCAATGTGATCGGCTGATTAGATATTTGAGTTAGCAAGCAGTTGAACATGCGTGCCTGACAAAGTGGCTGGTGAGCATCTGTCCGCATTTCTTTATGTTGTTTGCAGTGCAGCAGTTTTTCTGGTTGGCATCAGTAGTTTTACACCCTTCACTTGTGCTTACTCAGCCGGCAAGTTGCCAACTCGCATCCAAAGAAAGCAGCTTCTGGCAAATTTGCATGTAAATAAATGTGCTGCGGTCACTTCCTAGATCTCTTCTGGCACACTGTTGACCCAATGTTTGGAGCACTCGTGTCCAAGAGTTCACCAAACCAATCTAGTCAGATGACGTTTTACTGCACTGTATTGAGCCCCGTGCATTTGGGTGATGTTTCTGTAACTTAGTCTTTTGTTTGTTTCGGAACATTTAAACAGAAAACTGAGCTCAACACCGGAAGATGCACAGAAATACAGCCGTACAGGCATTTCAGTGGCATAATTCGAGATAAAGTTGGAGAGAAGTAGATTTATTCAGAATGTTCTCAGTACTGCAGCAGCTTGGCCTTCATAATGTACTATTAGTCATTATTAGTCATTATTTCCACAGCTCTGCAGTGGTGTAATTATTCTTTTCTCTAACCATCATCATTAGAAATGTGTCCACTTCCTGACATCTTTAATAGTGCATCAATCTGCTGACGTTCAAGGTCCCTAGATGATTTATCCTACTGGCTCATTTACTGACCTACTCTGTAGTTCCAGCAACTAATCAAATGATCAAAATCCAGCTTTGGTTGTTTGAGTACCTACAAGAGTCCTGACAGCAACTTCATCCTTGGTTTAACCTTTTTGCCTTGCAGATGTTATCATGCTAACATGATAAACTGTGATTCATTCTCAGAGAGGAATGGGCAAACTGCTTCAACTTGGTAGGAATATAATGGTAACTAAAATAACCAATTACAACAAAGGCATGACTGAGAGCGTCTCTGAATGCTGTTGAACCTTGAAGCAGATGGTGTACAGCAGTAAAAGCTTACTTCAAATACCACTCCTGTCAGCTAAGAACAGGAAACTGAGGCTACAGTTTGTACAGGCTCATCAAGACTAGACAGTGGAAGACTGAAAAAATGTTTCCTGGTCTCACGAGTCTCTATTTCTGCTGTGACACTGGGGTGGTCTGATTAAAATATGCCTTGCTGACAATGTCCATGTGTGTGACCACAGTTTACCATCTTATGATGGCTATGGAATAACACACAAATCATCTCGAACTGGTTTCTTGAACATGGCAATGAGTTCACTGTACTCAAATGACCTCCACAGTCACCAGACCTTAATCCAACAGAGCACCTTTGGGGTGTGCCGGAACAGGCGATTCCTGTCATGGATGCACACCTGACAAATCTGCAGCAACCGTGTGATCTGTGAATGAAGTGTATTTTAGCATGAAAAAATTAGCATTGCACTGTACCTAGCAACCTCACAGAGCTGCTTGCATGAGCCTCTGTAAGCAAAGCTATCTGTTGAATACGTTGATCAGTTTTTAAAGTCTGATTGTGCGATACCAGGGCATGGTGGCTGTACAGCAGGATGCTAAAACCCATCAGTCCTAAAACTATGCGTGATGCATGTCCGGAAACATCGTTTGCTGTAGAAACCACATGGTTTGCAGGCTGGTGCTTCAGACCATGAAGTTTGAGGAAAACCATAAATAAGCAGAAGCACATTCCCTTTTTTTCAGAATGACTTTAATAGTGTTTTCCTCAGCTATTTACCTTCACATTACTGTTTCATATCATAGTTAGGGCCATTTAAGTGTTGGATATCTTGTTAGATCACTGCGTATTAGTTAACTTTGTCTTATTCTTCAGACTTAAACAAACTTTAATTTTAGAAGAGATCCTTTTCAGATTCAAAGATGCAGGGATTGTTTCACTCTTGTTTTATTTAAAGAAAAGCTCTTTATGAGGCATGTGTTTGTAGGCTTTTCAACAGAAGATTATTGAAGCAGATGTGAAGCACATGTGAGTTTGCTCAGATGGATTTTTCATTTAAAGTGACTTTAAATCCTGTCTATGTGGAACCTTCTTACAAAATAGAATGAACTGAAAACAAAGACGACTTTGCAGGTTTCTAAAATGCATTTCAGAAGGGATCAATTGCACTTTAAGTTTGTGGAATATAGTAAAATGATCCTTTTTTTCTTAACAAATGTAAAGAAATGCATCTTTTTAACTAGTGCCAGTGCAGTTAAAAAGAAAAAAAAGCAGCTGCAGAAATAAGACCTAATGGTATTGGAAACACTCGAGTCAGTAAAAGATGTAAACTTAGAAGAAGCCAAAGAAAAACAAAAGATTTTGCTTACCTCTAAGAGCTAATAATGTCAGCAGTACAGCCAACCCCATTACCCTCAAATAGAAATGCTGGAATGCCATGTTGTACCCACTCACTCTTTCCAGATCTCCTTAAAGGCAGCAACTGTGCAAAAGCATTTGCACAACCATAAGAATGGGCGGAAACCCCGACTTTCCAAGTGGAAACTGGCCTGTGGAATGGTTTCACCTCCTTGCCTTCAGAAACACGACTGCACCTGGGAGGGTTTTTTTCTCCCCCTTAAGTGAATTTTCATGTGTGTACCAGATACTTTTCCATCTCCAGCTCAGTGTGTGAGCAGCGGGGTTTGTGGGAATGCAGTTTGTCATGTGGGTTTATTCTGTGGAAAAAAACATTCCAGATTTTGAGCCTTTGCAAAGTGAAGTTGGTTAACTTCAGCTGCACCAATATGTTTTTATTTAACAAGAAATGTTGCTACACTTTCTAAAGGGATTCAAACTGTGCAGCTTTAAATCTTTCTGCATTTTTAATGCATATTTCTAGCAGCAATTTCCCTTCAAAAATGCACTAAAATACCTGAGCAGGAACCCAGAAAGTGGAGAGAGCTGCTTGAGTTTTATTTCGGCAACAAGTCTGTGACCAGCAGTGAGAATCTCTTTGCTCTTGTGTAAACCTTCTAATCTTTTGCAACTACCTGAAGGACAGAGTGACGCTGTGAGTCTCAAGAATGTATAAAAAGCAACATTCAGGTGAAGAGAAGGTGAAATGACTGAGTGGCTGCAGCTTGAATTATCTTCCCTCTTCCATATTTTAAATTCACCAGCTGAAAGTGGAGACTTTCAATACAGCCACATTACATCTAATCAGTTTACACATATACTGGCACCTTTCAGCCAAGCGGTATCTTACTCTATAAAACCTTTTTGATGTGAAACATATTTGCATGTTAATGAATTCTATTTAATTCTACAGGGAGTGCAGAATTATTAGGCAAATGAGTATTTTGTCCACATCATCCTCTTCATGCATGTTGTCTTACTCCAAGCTGTATAGGCTCGAAAGCCTACTACCAGTGAAGCATATTAGGTGATGTGCATCTCTGTAATGAGAAGGGGTGTGGTCTAATGACATCAACACCCTATATCAGGTGTGCATAATTATTAGGCAACGTCCTTTCCTTTGGCAAAATGGGTCAAAAGAAGGACTTGACAGGCTCAGAAAAGTCAAAAATAGTGAGATATCTTGCAGAGGGATGCAGCAGTCTCAAAATTGCAAAGCTTCTGAAGCGTGATCATCGAACAATCAAGCGTTTCATTCAAAATAGTCAACAGGGTCGCAAGAAGCGTGTGGAAAAACCAAGGCGCAAAATAACTGCCCATGAACTGAGAAAAGTCAAGTGTGCAGCTGCCAAGATGCCACTTGCCACCAGTTTGGCCATATTTCAGAGCTGCAACATCACTGGAGTGCCCAAAAGCACAAGGTGTGCAATACTCAGAGACATGGCCAAGGTAAGAAAGGCTGAAAGACGACCACCACTGAACAAGACACACAAGCTGAAACGTCAAGACTGGGCCAAGAAATATCTCAAGACTGGTTTTTCTAAGGTTTTATGGACTGATGAAATGAGAGTGAGTCTTGATGGGCCAGATGGATGGGCCCGTGGCTGGATTGGTAAAGGGCAGAGAGCTCCAGTCTGACTCAGACGCCAGCAAGGTGGAGGTGGAGTACTGGTTTGGGCTGGTATCATCAAAGATGAGCTTGTGGGGCCTTTTCGGGTTGAGGATGGAGTCAAGCTCAACTCCCAGTCCTACTGCCAGTTTCTGGAAGACACCTTCTTCAAGCAGTGGTACAGGAAGAAGTCTGCATCCTTCAAGAAAAACATGATTTTCATGCAGGACAATGCTCCATCACACGCGTCCAAGTACTCCACAGCGTGGCTGGCAAGAAAGGGTATAAAAGAAGAAAAACTAATGACATGGCCTCCTTGTTCACCTGATCTGAACCCCATTGAGAACCTCTGGTCCATCATCAAATGTGAGATTTACAAGGAGGGAAAACAGTACACCTCTCTGAACAGTGTCTGGGAGGCTGTGGTTGCTGCTGCACGCAATGTTGATGGTGAACCGATCAAAACACTGACAGAATCCATGGATGGCAGGCTTTTGAGTGTCCTTGCAAAGAAAGGTGGCTATATTGGTCGCTGATTTGTTTTTGTTTTGTTTTTGAATGTCAGAAATGTATATTTGTGAATGTGGAGATGTTATATTGGTTTCACTGGTAAAAATCAATAATTGAAATGGGTATATATTTGTTTTTTGTTAAGTTGCCTAATAATTATGCACAGTAATAGTCACCTGCACACACAGATATCCCCCTAAAATAGCTAAAACTAAAAACAAACTAAAAACTACTTCCAAAAACATTCAGCTTTGATATTAATGAGTTTTTTGGGTTCATTGAGAACATGGTTGTTGTTCAATAATAAAATTATTCCTCAAAAATACAACTTGCCTAATAATTCTGCACTCCCTGTATATACAATAAATTCTGGATTTCTCCTCTTAAAGACGTTGTAGTTCTGCCTTTCAGACAGTTTTTCCTCAATTTGATGTGGGAGTAATCTCTGATACAGAAGTCTGAGTACAGAAGCCCCGCTCACCTGTTATTCAAAACTTCAGATTGAAAAAAGTAGCCAATCAGGAGACGGTTACCTAAAGCTAAAGTTGGCTGTGCCAAGCCTCAGTATAAGGCAAATATGATGGATTTGTAGTCTGGATCCCGCAAAGCTTCTCTGTAAAGTCCAAGAATAAAAATATGGAGTCTTTAAAAACCTTCAGCTGCTGGAGTCACTGTTGTTATTCGCCTACCTCAGGGGCTTTAGTTCATCTGTTGTTGTGTGAATTACCTGGAGTGGTTGTAATACAGGTTTTCTAGCTTTTGTGTTTGTTTGTCACGCGGCTGACTGAACATGCACATTACTGTTTCTGCTGCTGCCTCCGTGCTCCACACAGCAGATTTACAGTTGTGGTCAGATGCTTGTGTCAACTCATCACTGGCATGAAAGTCATGGTAGTTTGGGGGCTTTTAATTACTTCTTTGAACGGTTCATTTTCCAGGGTGGAATGATTGTACAGCAGACATCTTTAATGACTTTAAGAAATAAGAACTGAGTGAGCATGTTATGTGGTATAATTTTCTAACTGAACACAGGGTCAAGGCTTGTGTATATGTGAGCTCAAATCTTTTAATAAATGGTGCTGAGGGTTCTCCAGGTCCAAGGCCTATTAACTTTTTGTTTGTGGTCATGACTGACTACAACTGGTAGTTTGTCTTTGCCAGCATAAAAAGGACTCATTGATCAAAACTCGAAAAACAGGAAAGTCCGAAGAACTCAGTGCAAATGTAAGAAGGAGAATTTTAGATTTACACAAGGGAGCGTGTGAATTATAGAAAATCCAAAACTTATGCACCAAATTCTTTTTTCTTTCTAGTCCTTGGAAAAAGCTTGAAAACAGCTCACAGTCTCAGATAAGTAACTCGTGGCAGTTGTCACTGTGTTTGTCACCAGAATGAAAACAAACAAACACTTTTAGAAGACTCATTTAGAAATTCAAATTTGACTTGGCTTCGGTTTGTCATATAATGAACGTGTGTGGGACTGTGTTTGGTTTGGAACAACAAACAGCCTTCGCGTCTCTCAAGGGTAGAGCTGGAATGCAGGAAACCAGAAGCTGGCTGATGACTGTGCAGCTTTCGCCGTGAGGTTTGAAAAGAACGGATAAGACTCGAGTAAACAAAAGACAGAAAGAGGCGAGATACGGAAGGTCAAAAAATTATTAAAACGGAGGAAAAGCGTGAGTATGAATATGTTCAGAAAGGGTTTTTTGTATTTTCTTCACTCAAGCTCTTACAGAAATGGCTTTATAAAACAAGCACTGCTGCAGCTGTGTGCTCTTCAGACACAGACACAATTCAGCTCCTTGCTGATCAGACCAACAAAAAAAAAAAAAAAAAAAAAAGAGCAAGAAGTTGTTCCTTCTGATCTCGACCGGCCGGGTGAATAGCTGAACGCTGTGAACCTCAGTGAAAGAGAAATGCCTCCACTCTCAATTGAGGCTTGTCTATAGAAATGATTGCACAGGAGTCTGTCTTAATCACTTCATGCACCGAGTCCTTGGGCAGGAAGGAAAACAAAACCAAATAAAGATGCTTGTGAAGTTCTTTCTGTACCTGAGCTTCAAAAATAGTTTTGTCTGAAAGCACCTCGTCTCTGAGAACAATGTGAAACAGTTACAGTTTTAAACTCTGCACATAAAATGTTCACAGTAAAGGCAGTAAGACTGTGAGATATGAAGGTCTGAGAAGGAGAGAATCCTGCAGAAAATGTTTACATAGTTGTTGCACAGACTGTCCTGTAATTATGAAAGTGTTTTGTGTGAACTGCAGATTTATTAATCGTGCAATCTGTCATTTAATTGTTAATTTGTTAGTTAATTACAATAGGAAAAGCTCTAAAACCTATGAAAATGCACAAAATGCACAAAAAATGTAAATCTATGCACTCCCTCACAAGTCCAGTGGGCCGGATTCGACTTGATTCAGGCCCTTGGGCCTTATGTTTGAAACCTATTTTAGAGCCTTTGTGTTATATTTTGCTCTGTGGACCACTGTAACTCTGACACACTGGAACAAGGGAGGAAAAACAGAAAAGTGGAAAAAGATGAAGGGCTGAAATTATGTTTCTGACAGAATGAAGAACTTCACAGCCACGAAACCTTCATCTGGCATCTGTTTGATCCTGCCCAGTTAAAGAACAGCAAAGGTTTGGGATATGACTGGCACAGGGACTCCAATTCAGACACAAAGCTTTCAAAAAAAACTTGACACAAAACTTGCATTTGCTCACAGAACCTTGAAATGAGCATCTCTGCATCAGAGCATAACTGGGAAAAGATAAAGTCAAAGAGGTAATCCTCTCATACTGTATATGCCAAAGTGCCTGCTGGTAGTTCAGGAAATTAGGAGCAGGAGCATCATAAGATCTGAAAAATACACTGAACTTTGGACTGAAACACAATTTCCTCTTGTCGGTCCTTCACTCTTGCCCTCCGCACTTGTCTTTGCTCCCTCCTCACCCCTTCTCACACTTGATTTGACAGTCTGTGTGTTATGACCCGAGGCTGACACAGACATCCAAAATGTCTCTGAAAGGTAACACAAACCGGTCACTGGAAAAAAAAAAAAAAAAAGAGGTGCCAAAGTAAATATCAGACTAAACTGAAAGGCCCTTTTATACAAAACACACCTTATTTCAGAGAACGCTTTCCCTTTCTTTGACCCTCTGAAAGTGCTATAATGCTTTTCCTTATTTTTTAATTTTATATATACATTCGTAAGATTCTCTCTCTCTCTCTAGATACAACCTCAGATCAACCACAAAGCGTGCCATATTACATCACATCACATCACATCACTATTTATCTAAAAAAAAAAAACAAAGCTAAAATGAAGATCTGCTGTTGAAAAAAATAAGTAAACCCTTCCTATTTCCATGGGAATTATGAGTGGTAAATATCAGCCAGGTGCTGCCTGTCAAATGCGCTTGATTCATGTACCATCAGTGAGCGTGAGTGCCTCTGTAAAAGCAGAGGTTCTGGCAGTTTGTTGGTTGTGAGCCTTCAGGTGTGCATGAACACAACACCAAAGAGGAAAAACGTGAGCAATGATCTTAAAGAAGAGAAGAGAAAGCGACGTGTCAGACTCTACAGGTCTCAGCTAGAGTGAAGTTCAGACGGTGCGATTAGAAACAGATTGAACAAGTATGGCAAATGCAGCCACCTGCTGAATTTGGTACCACAGCGGTGGTTACTGTGGTGATTGTTACATGTTTTGCAGGCACAGGACCTGGGCACCTTGCAGTCATTGACTCAACCATGAAACAGGAGCAAATCTACAAAAGAATGGCAGAAAAAGAAAAGGATCAACATGTTTCAATGGCCAAGCCAAAGCACAGACCTCTACATGACTGATGTGCTGCGGTAGGACTTAGCAGAGCTGTGGATAAATGAATGCCTGCAAACCTCAATGAACCTTTTAAAGAAAACTGGGCCAAAATTCCTCAGCAATGTGAGAGACTGATAAACTCACAGAGGAAATAGTTACTTCAAATTACTGTTGCTAAAGCTGGTTCTGCAAGCTACTGAATTATGGAGCATATTTAGGTTTTCGCAGGACTTGCATCCATTTTGCCTTCATGATTCTTCATGGCACAGATTCAAAACACAGAGCAAGGTGCTGGAAACTGTCCTCGGAGACTTTGATCTCATGACAGCGTCACATCCTTACACTTCCACAGTGTGAGTCTCCTGTTCCACGACACCCCAGAGGTGCTCTGTTGGAGTGAAGCAACTGCACAGTCAGCAGTCTCCACCTCTCACTGTGTTTTTGCATCTACTGAGCTAAACTGTCAGCACGTACAAAATATACTCAAACCAGCAAAAAGTAAAAGTGCTCATTTAGCACTAAAATAGTTCCTGTGACTGATAATGTGATGTTATTGGAGTGATTTGGTTTTCAGGTACTTTACATACAGTTTGAGTGATTTACTCCACGGCACAAATGGGAAGAGAAGGAAGCACAAACAAAGCTGTGCTGCTGCAATTTGCTCTAAATTTATTTCACTCTTTGTGCTTTATTTTTAATGACTGCAGCGTATCCCAGGTGTCAGTGAGCAAGAGGTGGGATAACCTCGACCATGTGCCAGTGTAATACAGACAGAGTAAAGAAGCTAAAGTACGATGCTCCAAGTTTATATCTACTTATATAATTCCACATTATATCTCCCTGCTGTAAACATGTTTAGATAAAATGCATATTGACATTGTTTTGGTTTTTTTGCAATGTTTAAAGCATGTAAGAAACTCTAATAACAATGATTATCATCATATGTGATGATTTTTTCCAGTAAACATCTAAACAGGTAATACAGGTAACTTCTTCCTGTACTAACATCTTTCAGTTTTCCATCTGTACCCTTCATCTCACTCCTCAGCCTCAGTCTCAGGCTCGGGACGGTCATAGCCCAGCTCGCTGCTGATGGGGAAGTGAGCCCAGAAGGTGCGAGCCAAGTCCAGCATCCCATTATCGGCCGCCTGGGCTCGCAGCTCCTCCAACCATCCGAAAAAGTCAGATGACCACAGGCCCCAGTACGGCACGCTTCGCTTCTCCCTCTCCTCCCTCCTGCCAGCCGCCTCGCTCCCCTCTGAAAGCAGACGGCAGTGTGAGCGCACATTTCACACCTCGTCTCTCATCTCAGAATATCTACGAGTCACAATAGCAGGTCCACTGATGTGTAATGCATTATACGAGCTGCAGACACACCTGCAGGAGGCAGGAAGCTCAGCAGCAGAAGAAAGAGCAGCACTGACACGTACGGAGCATGCATGCTGAGAGACAAAACACAAAAGACGTCTCATGAATGCCATCTCAAAAGCAGGTACAATTTCCACGGGATTATTGCATATTGTTTAAGAAATATTCACATCACAGCCGACTGCGCGTGTCTATAAAGAAGAGAAATGTTGTCGTGTGTGGATCCATGTTGTCTTACCTGACCAGCAGAGAATTCAGCTTTAGTCCTGTCCTCTGTCCTTCTTCCTCAGACTGATCTGAGCACGATGACTGCATCTCGGTTTAAAGGTGAGAAAAAGGCGGACATGTTTGCTTTTCACATTTTGCCTCCCTTCTTACCTCTCATGGTCCTTTGCCAAAATCCTCTAATGTCAGATGGGTAAAAGATTCCTGTGTAAACGGGACTGTCAAGAAAACATTAGCAATTATAGATTTGGATGAGGATGTTCTAATATCTGATGGAGCCGATTAAAGAATGAATGACTGTAATATAACCAGACTGTCACAACCATCAGCAGTTAAGTGTGACATCTGTGGCCTTGATTTTCTTTCAAGTCAAAAAGAAGTGAGAAAAGCAGCGAGAGGAGAGGAATGAAAGCACATTAAAAAAAGACATACACACACACACACACCAGGTGGTTTTCACACCTGCTATTCAGACAGTCTACACCAGCATTGAGCCAAAGGGCATAAAGTCAGTTGGCAGGTTTTGCACCCTCAAGTCTTCTTCTCCCCTGTGAAATCTGCTTCATTCATTCATGACTGAATCCACGCCGTGGATCAGAGGAGCAGCGCTCTGATAGAGAAGACGCTGCACAAAACTTCAAGTGATCTTTAGAGGATGAGTGAATGTTATTGACTTACTGAGAGCAAATCCGTTGAAAAGACCAAAACAAACAATAGCTCTCGAAACTTTGACTTCCCTGCACCTCTCCTTTCTGCTTAAATCTTAAAAGGTACCTCAGGCATGTAGTTTTACTTTTTAAACAGGCTCAGTTAATCCCCAAAGGATGAAAGCCTGAATGAATAATGGTTTTATCTAACCTTTGTTTAACCACGGAAACACCACTAAATTTAAAAAAATGACAGCGAGCGGAGCAGTAAATTGTAATTACCACAAGCTTAATTAAATTTCTGTTAGAAACTGAAGGTTTATTATGAGCAACCTTTAATAAAGCTTTTTTCTGCAGTCACACTTGGTTGGATTATAAAATTATTGTGAAAACGTGCAACGAGTTTGCAGTCTCATTGTCTTCCAAGCAATTATTTTAAAAGCAAAGATGAGTTTGAAGACTTGAAGTCAGTCGGCATCTTTAAAACGACTTTGGTGAATCAAGATGACACAAAATCAACGACAGGAGCTGAATGCAGCCGAGCTGGCAATTGCATGTAATCTGATTGGGATGCTGTCTCGATTAACTGTGATAAAAGACAGAAACTGTGAACCTGCTGCCATCCATCCATCACTCCAGCTTCCCTAATCTCGCTAACTGCACGTCTTTGGACTGTGAGAGGAAGCATGCAGACACGAGGCAAACATGCGAACTCTACACAGAAATAAGCCAGCTAGATGGCGGCTTGTAACCTAATTATATTCTAATTATATTCAAAGTAACGACAAAATCTGAGAGATTTTTTAAACAGAAATTTCCCCACAAATAGTGACATAGTTGCTGCTGCAGGATGATATAATTGCTCAGCAACTTTTATATGACAATATAATGAGAATCCAACCAGATTCAGTTCGATTACATTTTATTTATATAGCACCAAATCACAACAACAGTCGCCTCAAGGTGCTTTATATGGTAAAGACCCTACAAAAATACAGAGGGGAGAAACAGATGAGTCATGTTGCATGTTTTTATCCACTGTAACAGGTGTTTTGTGGGTTGCCCTTGGGTTCTTTCTCACCTCTGACAGTCTCAGCTCTTGGTGTGATCTTTGCCCACTACTTTGTTTGTTGTGTTGTGAACACCCTGGTCTATAGAAATGATTCTGAAGCCTTTTCTTTGGGGACACAGGAAAAAGTGTTGAACAGATTCTATGTATCATTTTTCATTTCTGAATTGTAAAAATTGACTCCAAGCAGGTTTTTCTTAATTTTGAAACTCTGACAGCATCACGCATCCTCTTTTTAAATATTTCTTATATTTATTATTTTTAACACTGGATTAATCTGTTTTCCTACCTGCAACATCTGTGCTTCCACAAGTGTAAAAGACCTATTTTTTTTCTCCTACAGCCGTCTCATTTGTCTTTTTGTGTTACCCAGCATTCATTACTCCACACTATCACTCCATGGGAACTGCAAACTTTTACCGCACCAACATACCCTTGTGTCACTTCGCATTTTTGTTTCCAGTTTTTAACCAGGTGGTAACAACTGTGGGGCTTATCCAGGATCCGAACAAAGCAAACATTTTGAGCTCTAGTTTTTGATAAGAGAAATCTTTCTCCTTGTTGGAATCTGGACAGATTGAGTTGGTTCACACTGCTTGCTCTCCTGGCAAAACACCATAGCTTATCTCTTTAAAAAACTTTTTGTTTGTATTTTAAGGTTTCTGTTTACGTGAAAACTTTTTGACATTTTGGGGGGTTTAAATAGGCTGAATTTGACTGAAAGGAATGTTTATAATCACAGTTATGTGCAGGGCTGATGAGCCAATGGATCATCGTTAAACTGCAAATTCTCAACACATTTTAATGCTAAATCATGTGACTTTTACTTTCCTCAATAATGAGTCATTAGAAAATACACATTTTAGTTTTTCATGTATTTTGAAACTGGGTTTTTATTGTTTTTGGAGAGCTGGGATATAAATGTGCCCAGCTTTAAAGCACTTTGGGTCAGCTTCTGTTGTTTAAACGTGCTACAGGTTGTAAAACAAAATCTGAATGTAACAGTCAACACAAAAAAGTTCAATTTTAATAATACATGCCTGAGGTATATTTTAATTTAACACAATTGTTTGGGCTAAATACTGAACTGAACGATATTGATACTTAGTTGTTCAACTATATTTACATATGAGGCCAGATAATACAGCCAGTTAAGTTAACCTACTTGTATGTCTTTATGATGATAAATGCATTGATTATCTCTCATTTTAAACTAATATATTCAGACAAAACTGAGGTTATTGAACTCTGCATGACATTATCTTGACCTTCAGTAACACTGTGAGAAATCTTGGTTGGTTTTGACCAGGATGTTTCCTTCAATAATAAACACATACATGAGATTACCTTCATTAATATGCACGATATCTTTAAAACTGTAAATGTCCCGTCTCAGATTGATGTTGAAAAACCAGTTAAAGCATTTTCACTGAGAAGCCTTCAGCTGATCCAAACCCCTGCAGCGAGCGTACCGACAGGGACTAGAAAGAGAGAACATTTCTCCCACACTGGCTTCTCTTCATTGGCTCCCTTTAAATCCAGAATTGAATTTAAAATCCTTCTCCTCACATAAAAAGTCTTGAATAATCAGACCCTGTCATATTTTAAAGATCTCACAGTAGCATATAATCCCAACAGAGTACTTCTTTCTCTGTTAAACAGACATCCTCTCCACTTTTACGATTTGATAAATCTTATTTTACACTGATATACTCTGACTGCTTTGAGGCTTTCCATAATGAATTGAGGGTTTCTTCTTCACTCATCTCTTTTCACTCTCTCTGTGTTTATGCATCACCACTCTCCACATCTGCTCATGGCGGGCAGCCATTCCACCCTGAGCCTGGTTCTGCTGGAGGTTTCTTCCTGTTAAAGGGAAATTTTTTACTTCCTACTGTCGCCAAGTGCTTGCTCATGGGTGTCATATGATTATGGAGGTTTCTTTCTATATTCTAGTGTATTTACTTTACAGTATAAAACGCCATGTGTTGTTTTGGTTTCCTCCCCCAGCATGTTGACAGCACTATGTGGGAAAGCAGATCACTGGATCATTTGTCTACCAATGTTAAATTAAACTTCGGCTTCATCTTGAAGAGGTCGACCAGGTGGCCTATTTTGAAACAACAGATTTAGTTGTGCAGGCCACATGGGGGTGATATAAATAACATTATTGAGTGCGTGACAGTTTTTAAGAGGATACCACTGTCACAACCAGGATGGCTGTTTTTCTAAAAGAAAATGACCTACAGACAAGTATCTGCTGATGGATGGATGGATAAATAAATAAATAAATAAATAAATAAATAAATAAGAGGAGACGTTTGGTGACAAGAACAAGCTGAAAAGGGTACAGTTTGACCTTAAGGTGAGACACGGGGAGTGCAAGGACTCCCACAGACGAGCTGGCAAATAAATTAAAGCAAAACAACATCAAGAGAGGTGTGGATAAGCATGAGGCAGATTATAGACTTTGACATCAAAGATCATGAGGAAGGGGAGGGCAGGGTAGATAGGATTGGTGTGAACGCAGTGCTATGAAAAAGCATTTGTGTCCTTCTGGATCGCTTAAATTTTTGCACCTGTGTCAAAGACAACCTGAGTAAACACAAAACGCAATTTTTAAATGATTTCAGTTCTTAAAGGAGAACAGCTTTCATACCCATCTCGCCTGTGTGAAAAAGTAATTACCCCTTGTTAAATTATGAATTGATTGATGTCATTGAGGTGATTAACAACATTTTTTCACAAAGCTGAGTTCAGCTTCATTGGCACAACATATCACTTAAATGAAACCTGACAAAGTGAAGGAGGCTAAACGATCTTAAAAATCAACACATACCACAAACTAAAGAAAAAGCTGACAAAGTCACTGACACCGATTAATCTGGAAAGCATTACACAGTCATCACTAAGGCTTTGAGAGCCACAGTGAGAGCCATTATCTATAAATGGAGGAAAGTGGGAACAGTGGTGAACCTTCCCACGGGGGACTGGTCTATCAAAATGACTCCAAAAGCACATCAATGACTCATCCAGGAGGTCACAAAAGACCCTAAAACAACATCTAAGGAGCTGCAGGTCTCTCATGTCGCAGTTAAGGACAGATTTCATGATTCAACAATAAGAAAGAGACTGGGTAAAAATGGCATCCATGAGAGAGTTCAAGGAGAAAACCACTGCTGGCCAAAAGGAACACAAAGGCTTGTCTCACATTTGCCAAAAAAACCCATCTTGATGACTTTTAGGAAAATACTTTGTGGACTGCCGATACAAAAGCAGAACTTTTCGGAAGGTTTGAGTCTCATTACATTTGCTGTAAAACTAACATAGCAAATAATAAAAGATCACGCCAACAATCAAGCATGATGGTGGTTGTGTGATGGTCTGAGGCTGCGTTGCTGGACTTGGGTTCTACATTGGGACGATGATCCAGGACACACCACCAAGTCCACTTCTGAATGGCTCAAAACACAAAATAAAGTTTGTGCAGAGGCCTGGTCAAAGTCTGGATTTACATTGAGATGCTTTGGGATGACGTCATACAGGCCACGCTTCAAAACCCTCCAGCATAGCTGAATTCAAACAATTCTGTGGGCCAAAATTCCTCAACAGTGACAGGAAAGACTCCAGTTATCCAAAATGCTTTCAGCCAAGGGTGGCACAATCAGTTAAAAGGTTTAGGAGGCAATTACTTTTTCACAGCGCCAGGTAAGTTTGGATAAGCATTTCCCCTTAATAATAAATCATGATCTAAAAACTGCATTTTGTATCTTCTCAGCTTAGCTTTGTCAAATATTAGAGTTGGTTTGATGAACTGAAACATGTGAGACGAATAAGAAAACAATAAATTAGGAAATGGAGAAATGCATTTGTGCTCTCTGCTGGATAAGCCGTACCTCAATATTGAAATATTGTTTAATCACATATTTAGTGATCCCCCGTTTGTGTTGTGGCCCCTTCTCTCAGTTGTCGGTGCCGCACACTGATGGCCACAACTCTGCTTTCAAACAACAACTCTGATTGTCTTTGTGTCAGTGGGGTATAAACATGCTGTGGAGCTAAGAAACACAAACGTCTTCATTAATTTAATGTTTCTGTTTTTCCACTAGAGACGGGGAGTCGACTCAGCTGCTACGAACACTACAAAATAAGAACAATACCAAAATAAGTGACTGTGACAATTCGATTTGAATTACTCTAAACTACAGCAGTCAGTCAGTAATGATGCCTCTCTCTGCTGAGCCTTTGGTTGCTTTGAGCTCACTTTCCTTTTAAATCAAGTACACTAATTTTAGATAACCATTCACGTGTGCTCCCCTGTTCACCAGTTTATTCTTTGGCCAGTTAACCCTGCATTATTATTGAAGACGAATTTTGAAAGAGGCTGAATGAAAATCAATGAAATTGCTGACATTCAGCTTTAGTTTAATTCATTCAGATTAAAGACTCCAGGCAGTGTGAGTTGCCAGAACAACCAAACACATAATCCTGCTGCTCAGGTGAACAGTTCAGGTGACAATCGAATAAGCCCAATACTGCCACCATGTGGGGAATTCTGCATACTGCGGCCCACATTTTTTCCGACGTTTTCAGTCATTATTATTAATAATAATAATAATAAAATAACTTTTACAGCTCTGTCTCATCTTTCCACTTGGACACTGCTTTGTAAATAACAGCTGGCCCAAAAGACGGTGTACTCGATCTCCATTAAAAATGTGAGACTAGAGAGCCAATCCATTTAAACCCCAGTGCAGTTTAAGGTACGTTGACATGCTGTAGTCATCACTCTCACATAAAGATATGAAATCCCAACTGGCAGCTTGGTCCTGTCAAAGCTGAGGCAGATGGCGGTTTAATTGTGACTGACTCAGACACAAACACCCTGCGAGGGTGACCTCAATCATCAGAACGATTCTGGTTACACCAGCTGACGTTTGTAGGGGTTAGCTATTTGCCAGACAGGATTCAAGAGGCCTGGGGGGGGACTTTAAATGGCTGAATGGGCTTGTATACAGTGGTAAACCCCGTTAGATTCCCTTAAAGAAATGTGTGAAATAAAAAAGGAAACGCTCTTTTTTTTTTTTTTTAAAGAATTAGAATAATCCTGAAGTGATTTTCATTTTTCAGACCGGTGCAGTCAGGTTTATTAAAAGCAGACGTGTTAAAAAGAACACAGAGGAGCATAAAGTACAATCCTGAAGTGGTTTTAAGACCCAAGGATGATAGAAAAAACATCTTTAAAATCTTCATCTTCTCCACATCTTGCTTAAAGCTGCTTTCATATAATTTAAACACCAAAACAATTCCAGGACAATACTGAGACAAAAGTTGAACTCAGCCAAGCTATGAAGCACGGTGGGGAAATTATTTGCAAATGCTCTGAAACCTCAGGGCCTTGATTTCATTGCTGTCTGATAATTAATCAGACAGCAATGAAATCAGCAGAGAAGGAATTTAACAGGAGTCTCATATCACCGTTAATTTGATCGCATTAGAAAATGAGAAAGCCTCTCTCTCTCTCAGAGCAGAACGGCTACACCATGCTGGCATTAACCTTTCAAAGTAATCACACATAATTTAGTATTCTTCAAAAAATTTTATTGAACAAAAGTATCTCAATTCTCATCACGTTGTCGGTGATACAGTACCATAGTTGGATCTTAATGATTCATATATGCACCTCTTCTTATTTTGAATATATACATACAGTGGAGACAAGAATTAAATAACAATGCTCAATAACATTCAGATATATCATATAAAAGCTGAGGACCCCATGAGCAACACTTCCATTGGTAAACAAATGCACATAGCAAACAAAAATAAGAGGAAAATGCGTGGCGGGACTAAGGTTATAACTTTCAGCTAAGATGAGAATGTATTTGGTTTCTTGACAGTGAAAGATGAATTTTTTTTATATATGTGTATATAAAGAGACAGAAACCTAAGCCCTGCTCCACTCTGTTACGGTTCCTACACCTGTTAGACATGCACAACACACATCAAGGGTACAATGGCATCTCTATATTTACCCAGAAACAATTATCTTTGATTTCACTTCTACCTGAAGTGTCACAAACTGTTTAGCTGGCCATGCTAAAGGCAGACAATCCGGATTTCAGGGTGGATTATTACTATTCATTTTACTTTTATAAAGACAACTTCGTTCAATTTTTCTTTTTTGCTAGATTCAAAGAGACCAGGCTTCAGACCTGTCATATGTTCAGTAAAACTGGACTACTCTCCAAGTCATTTTGTGATTCATTTGTTAATAAAAGAAAGATTTTGTGATTTGTAAAGGCAGTATATCATTTCCTAAATACTCTGAAACAGGGTCTCAGGTAATAACTTTACCATTTTTCCTTTTTAAAGACTTTTTTGGTATAATATCCCTTCCAAAGTTCTCATCGGTCAGATGTGAGAAGGTATTTTATTTCCATGGGCAGGCGCTGGAGCAGATCAAGTGGAATTACTCAGGTTAGCAGAAAAAAGCTTTTTATTATTCTTCAGTCAGTATCGTGAAATACTGGAGAACAGTAACATGTCCAGCGTGACACTATAAAGCATGAGCACAGAGTTATGAACGACTGACGTACTATGGCGAGTGCAGTGCAGCCCTGGAGCCAGTAGTAATGGGTACAAGGTGGCACATTTGGTTACACAAATAAAACATTTAAACTCTACAGGAAATCAGAAGTCTCCACTATTGCATTAGTGCTCCCACCTAGACTGCTTTTAGGAAGTGCTGTATCCAGATTTTAAGTACTACAAACTAACGATGGGGTCTGTGAAGATGGAAACAAGGAGGGATTTAAGTTAAACAAAAAAAAAGGAGAAATTTAAATGAGGAGAAAATGAGGAATGGTGAAAACTCTGAGACAAAGGGCAAAAGGCAAGAGAGTGATTCTGGTCACTTTGTGAAGTCACTGAATGAAGAAGCAACAGTTTAAACCTCCAGAGAGGAAATTAATTTAACTATTTTTTAAAAAGAGACAAAAAAAAAGCATCAACTCTGTAACAAGCATTTCTTAAAAAGAAAAAAAAAAGTGAAGAAAAAACAATGGCCAGCGATTCGACAGGACAACACCAGAGTTAGGTCCCACAGAGGTCTGAGTTCTCTCTGAACTCTTAAATGTCTGTTCTCCTGTGTGGATTAAGAGCAATGGTGTAACTTACAATGTGCGTGCTAGTAAATGGACATTATGTATGACATCAGAAGGAGAGCTCAACACCCAACCAGGCTTCAGGCGTTCTGTTAGCAGCAGATTTGGTCACTGCAGTTTGCACATCTTAGATTGAGAGGCTGTTTTGTTTTTTCCTTTTTTCTCGTATTTAATTCTTTTGGCATGGTGTTGTAAATGAAGGATGCAGATATTTGCTGACACAGTGCTGGCTGTCTTCAGGTTAACGGCTCGGTTGGAGAGCTAGAGAAAGTTTCGCCTGCTCACTGCTAGGACAGATAAGACGCGGAGGTGCGAGAGAGGATCTAGACGTGGTACAGACGCCACAGCAAGAGGGTCCAGAGCTAAGGCTTGAGTTAAGACAGTCGGGGAGTGGCATTAGTGTTTGGTGTATGAGAGTGCATGTGTGTGTGTATGAGCATCCAGTGTAGGTGTGAGGGTGTGTAAATCACAGCAGTGCTTTGACCAGGTACAGCTTCTCCCCATGTTCGCTGGTGAAGATGGGAGCTTTCTTGTAATGCTCCACAAGTTCATCCATGGAGTTAAACCTGCGCTGGCCAATACAGTACACTCCGTCTGACAGCTGCACTTTAAAGTGCTTATTCTTACCCACCGCCTTCAGAGACACGGAGAAGTCACTGGGCTGAAAAACAAAAAGGCAGACAGTTGTTACGGTTAGAAATGTGAGAGAATGACTGGGGGAAAATGTGGAAATAAATTCAAAAGCAGACTGTGTTACAACCAGCAGGTGGCAGCATACGTCTAAACTTAAAGAGCTTGAACTACATTCATCCAACTGCAACATGTGAAATTCTGGTGTTCCGTGAGGAAAATAAATAAATAAAATGAATAATCCCATATACCATCCAACCCCACGTAGAAAGGTGTTTTAATGCATGTCATTGCTCTTCTTAGATGTTCAGTCCGTGCAGAGTTTTACTCTTAACGCTTCAATTTCCACTGCTGTAAGTGGGACGTTTTTTCTGAGGTTACCTAAAATCCGAATTTAAAGTGTGACCGCATGCAAGCTGTATTTATGACATCAAAAACGTACTGAAGAAATCTGAAACCCTGCGCCAAGACACAACCTAATCTTTTTTAGATGCACTTAAAATAAAAAAAAGAAGAAATTCACTTCATAACAGCTGACATCAGATGGCTGCAGTGCAATGACAGAGGTGATCTACAGCAACAAATAATATACAATTCAATTTAACGGTCACCGTGAATTGTCCTTTTCATTAAAAAGAAAAACTTTTTTTAATCTAATAAACTCTGTCCTGCATGGAATCTCCTTTATTCCTCATAACACAAAGATGCATTTCAAAGCGGTTGGTTTGTAACCATTTTCAGCCAGTAATGAAGCCACAAAGGCTTTTGCTCCAAACCAGATTTATGCCTTCCTTAATCAGCAGCTTTTCAGCCGTGCTTGCATAACTGAAGATATTTCAAGACAAGCTTGTTAACAATATTATGTGGTGTAGGTACTTTATTAGGTTATACAATGTCACTGGACCACAAAAAATGGTGGTTACGGAGAGAGCACTGTCAGGCTATGCCAGCATACACTCACTGGCAAATTCATGTTCAGGTGCTCGTCAATAAAAATATCTAATCAGCCAATCATATGGCAGCAATTTAATGCATTCAGGCATGTAGACGTGGTCAAGATGACTTCCTGAAGTTCAAATTGAAAACCAGAATGGGAAAGGAAGGTGACTAAACATTAGGGGTGGGGGAAAAAATCGATACTGTGTAGTATCGTGATATTTTGTTTGCTAATAACGTATCGATACAGGGACAGCAGAAATCGATATTTTGTTACAAAAAAGGTTTTTGTGCTCTGACTTCAGAGCATGTTGATCCTTTTTCTGAGCAAGAATCCTGACATTCCTTCACTGTCCAAATGTGTTTAACTTTTTTTTGGCAGCAATAAACATGACAGTTTACTTATTTTAATTTAAGACATGTTTTATTTTAATTAAGTTTAAAACTTTTTTATTTAATGTAAAATTATATTTTGTTTTATTTTACTTTCAAATTCTTCAGTTGCTGAAGGGGCTGCATAGTTTTCATAAATTGCATAGTTCAGAATAGCTATAATTGTACCAGATGGTTGCATTCAGTTAAGTTGGACTAGACTGTAATACAAACTGTTCAGTTTGTCAACAATAATACTGACTGAAAAGAGAAAGACTGAGTGTGAGACTTTGATATTAGATAAAATGAATATTGATAAAGTTTACCTTTATGTACAGAATCTGAATATCACAAAATATTTTAAAAAATTGCAATAATATCGTATCGTGCGTTAAGTATTGTGATAATATCGTATCGTGGGATGTATGGTGATTCCCACCTCTAGTAAACATGTGACTGAACTGGCACTGTCATTGGCACCAGACAGGCTGGTCTGAGTATTTCAGAAACTGATGTTCTACTGGGATTTACTACATAGCCACCTCTGATGTTTACAGAGAATGGACTGAAAAGGAGAAAATATCTGCTAAGTGGCAGTTCTCTGTGTGAAAACGTCTTGTTGATTTCAGAGGTTAGAGGAGAAGTGCCAGACTGCTTGGAGCTGACAGGAAGAGAACATTAACTTAAATAACTACTTGTTACAACTTAGGTGCGCAGAAGAGCATCTCTGTATCCACAGCACGTTGAACCTTGAAAGAGATGTACTACAGCAGCTGAAGACCACATCTGGTTCCACTTCTGTCAACTAAGAACAGGAAACTGAGGCTGCCACTCACATGGGCTCACCAGAATTGGACAACAGAACACTGGAAACACTGGAATTGTTGCCTGGTCTTATAAGTCCCTATTTCTGCTTCAACAATCAGATGGTAGAGTTTAACTCAGAATCCATTCTGCCTTGTATCAATGATTCAGGCTGGTGGTGTAACTGTGTGGGATATTTTCTTGGCACACTTTGTACTCCTTAGTACCAACTAAGGATCATTTATCAACAGCTGAGCATTGTTGCTGACCATGTCCATCCCTTGAACAGCCCAGTGTACCATCTTCAGATGTGGTTACATGATAATGCACCATGTCTCAAATCATCACAACATGACAGTGGGCTCTCTGTAATCAAATGCCGTCCACAGTCATCAGATCTCAATCCAATAGATCAACTTTTGTATGTGGACGAAGAGTTTCGCATCATATGCAGCTAGCAAATCTGCAGCAGCTGTGTGATGCCATCACTTCAACGTGGACCAAAATCTCTGAAGAATATTTCAACACCTTGTTGAATCTGTGCCAAGAAGATTTAAGATAGTTCTGAAGACAAAAGGGGGTCTAACGTGGTGTAACTAATGAAATGGCACATACTGGAGTGTAATTATTACGAGCTTCAGCAGCAACGCATCACTGAAAAAACTTGAGGATTTGACCAGAAGCCTTTTGTTGTTATTAGTGTAAGCAACAGCAAAGGGTATATTCTGTACAGATTTAACACAGTTCTACAAATTAAGCTTCTAAGTAGTTAAAAAGATGGATGAAGAAAAAAAAGAACACAACAATCCTTGCTAGAAGTAATTTTCACTGAGAGTGTAATTACTGTAGCAGTTTCTGGTTAAATATTTCTCCGACCAGCTGCTTCTGCTCTAAGCATGTGAATGTGAAAAATCATGTGATTGCTTATCAGGTTGCATCTAATGTTTGTGTTAAATAGGACTGATTACTAAAAAGGTCAAGATTTCATATACATCATGTCTTTAAGCTTTTAAAATACTTAAACGCAGGTCCTGACATGGAGAAACATGCGGACTATATTTCCAAACTGCTCTTTTTTTTCTACCAGGATTCATCCTCAGTTTCTCCCAGTATCCAAAATACTACTCTATCATGACTTCACCCAAGTGACTCACCGATGACTCGCTGTCTCGTATGAGGAAGTCACCCTCTTCGCCTTTCTCGTTGAGTATGCACTCAGCCTGGTGTCTGGTGATGTTGCCGTAGTACCAGTCCCTGCCAGCGAACCTCCCTGAGCGTGCCGGTGCCAGGAGGCGGTTCTGTGGGGAGCTCGACGTAGAGGAGGGCGGGCCAGGCCGCTCGTCCAGCATCGCCACATAGTTTTTAGGTACCAGGCCCACCATGCCACGTGAGTTTTTACACCTCCACCACTCTGGGTCGTTCTCGGGCTTCTCCACCACTTCCATGACTTCTCCCTTCTCAAAGTTTAGCTCCTCCTCTGTCACAGAGCTGAAGGGGTAGAGAGTCTGAACCAGGTGAAGAACTCCCCCACGGCCACCTGTGCGCCCGTTTGCCAACAAAGTTCCTTGAGAAGCTTCGAGGTATCCCCGCGAGGAATCGCCCTCCCCTCTATCATCTGACCCTCCGAGCTCCTCTTGGACGTAATTGGAGGGAAACCAGCCTACCCGCCCCGCCTGATTGCCCCGCCACCAGCCGTCACTGCACTTCTCCATCACGATCACTCTGGAGCCTTTCACCAGGGTCAGCTCATCATCCCTCTCTGCTGTGTAGGCAAACTTAACTGTAGCAGGGATATTGAGGTCATAGATTCTCTCTGCTGCTCCTACCCCAACTCCTCCACCCCCACTGCCATTGGAGGGGTACTCTGTGTCTGAGCTTGGTGTTGGGGAAGCATCTCGGGCACTCGTCTTCCTCTTAGTTTTTCCTAAACCTGTGCACATAAACAGAAGAGTAACGTTACACAGATGGTAGCAAACACACAATTTTTTCCCCACATTTCTACCAGATTAGTCATATCATAATTTGGTCTCCGCAATACCCCACTTTTCTTACCAGGTCAACACCAATTGTGTCTGTCTGGTGCTAGTTAACAAATCTCATATGTCCCCATAGCTTGTCTTATACATGTCAGTTCAAATAACTGGATAGATCGCTCGTTCTACTCTGCATGTACTTTCCTGGTCAGACTTGTTCCAAATTGTTGACTATGCCACTTTCCAGTAAAGAGTCAACATGGCAGACTTCTCTCACTTGCGTCATACTTTCACTTCATTTGTACAAACGGTCCTCTCACATACACCTAGTTGGTTTAGTGTGTTTAACCATGTCTGCCCAGCTTAATAACCTAGTTAATCTGCAAAGGTGCAGAATCCATTCTGCATCCAAACTTGCATTTAGAGATAAAGATGTGATCATTTTTAGGATGAAAAGGCTTTTGTGAAGCATTGAATAGTTTAGTTTTAAAATTTTGCCGTTACAAATTCTAATAAAGAGCACAAAGGGCACCCAATGATAAGTGGGAAATGTTATAAACAGCTGAAAAGTAGGAACTTTTTCAAATAGTCATGGACATTACTTTACTACCAACATCTAATGTTCCAGGTTGTTGGAGAAAGTCTATGCCCCACAGCTCTCTGATATATTTCTACACTACCCTTATTAAGAGAGCCTTCAGCAGCTGCACGTGTGCTTCTACATGAAGCTGCACTCATCGCAGAGCAGGAGGATGCAGGAGGATGCAGGGGACTAACAAACTGGGTCTGCCAGTACTCTCTATGGCGAGTGGCAGAGAGGAGCAGTACATTCAGCTGATCAAACAATAGATAAAGATGCATAGCAGTGCATGGAGGGGAGAAAAAAAGAAAAAAAATTGCTACATTCAAGCTTTCAGTCATTGTGATCTTTTTATATGAATAGTGCTGTGAAAGCTTGAAAGTCCGTTTATTCCATTCTCTGTAGAGATGATTCCATACTCAGGTCCAGGCTCTGAGGAGGCTTGGTACATTTTTACTCCACCAACAGCATGTTTGGGATCACTGTCATGCTGAAAAATGAAGTTGTTGCCAATCAGAAACATTATAGATGATATTGCACGGGGATCAAAATCTGATGGTACTTTTCTATTTTGACAAGATCCCGAAAACCACTGGCTGAAATGCAGCCTCAAACCATGACAGAGTCATGCCTGTAAAAACTCTGTTGTACATCTCTCCTGAACTCCTCTGTATACACGGATGATCATTTACACCAAAAATTTCAGATTCTTTCCAGTTCTTGTGAAATTTTGCAGTAGCAGTTTCAATTTATCTCAGTCTTTTATAGTTCCCAGCTGTCATTTCTTTTGTCCTGCACTTGTCCAGTTAAAAAAATAAATAAGTACACTCTGGAGATATGCCTAGTTTTGTGCTAAAGCTCTTTCAATTCAATTTTATTCGTACAGTGTCAAATCACAGAACAGTTGCCTCAAGGCACTTTGTAAAACTGCCGTCTTTGGCATTTTTCATATATTCAACTAAAGAAATGGGAATACATTATGTGTTTTTGTGACAGGGTGCTATTAACAGACCGCCTAAGGTAAAAATTAGTTCTTTGCTATACTATTATGACACAACAATGGTTCATCCCTTGAGGCAGGTGCCTTTTTCTGCTTCAGTGACTCATAGGTGAATGTTAAGTTGCTTAACCAAAACAGCAGCAAACTGCAAAACAGCAACAAAAAAAACATTCCTGTGAAAATGGTCAGGTACTAGGATTGGACTGAAAACGAACTAAAAAGCAGCCACTGTCCAAAAAACATTGAAAGACCTTCAGAAAGCCTGGAGAAGCATTCCTCAAGACTACATTTAAAGTAGAATAAAATCTGGTTGCTTGGAAGCCACATAAAGAAATGAGGGGAGCTCAGGATTTTTGCACAGTAATGTAAACACTGCTGGAATGACGGCAGCCGTTGTCGTTAACATGTGGGTATGGTGATTTTTTCAAAGAGTGGCTACAAAAATGTATTTTTACAGAGCAGAGCAGCACCTTGGAAACAGCTGTTTTGACTGCTGCTTAACATGGGCCATACTTCTGTTATTTAAAACTCCTTCAGCTATATGATAATACAAACATGGGTAAATGAGAACGGCTTTTCTGGGATTTCTCCTGTCGTAAAATAAAGTGTATATGAAATTAGATAGTAGCAGATGAGCCAACAGATGCAACTAACTGACAAAAAGGCTGATAATAAATTGCACCGAATCACAAAATTTGCAAAAATCTGTATTAAATCAGTCGTCAAGTCTTTCACTGAATTACAGTTTAGTAGTTCTGACGTTCATACATATGGGCCCCATATTGTACCAACACTAAACATATAGAGATATTTCTGTTGTTGTGGGGAAATGGCATCAAAAATGAACCAAAACTGCTGGAAGGATGAAGCTTCTTGATCATCTCACATTTTGTGGGTCTTCAGACTCACTGGAGGGATGTTCATAAGCAATCAAAAACTGAATTTTGCATAATATGTTCCCTTAATCTTGTAAGAAATAACTAAACACTAATCAGTTCTTGTATATGAGCAGTAATGAAAGTTGCAATAACCTGAAGTAGATAACTGGAAGTAAGCAATAGTCAGAATGGCCTCGGCTGCTAGGGGAAAGGAGGCAGTTACAGTCACAAGAAAACTAATTGAGGCTGCAAGTTGTACTCATGGGCTGTTTGAAGCATTACAAGTGCAAAAAATACTTTAGATACAGGATATGCTATGAGAAACCTCAGAGGTAAAGGGCAGAGTGATACTCGCGATATTAGAATTAAGAAAGAGCTACTCCTCCACTCACACCGAGCACCCCCGCTACTCATAAGGATTGAAATGAAAGCTCATTATCTGCTTGGTATTCTGACGACATCATCTACAGGCCGTGCACACATCTATTTAAATCAAAAGGCTGAAAATAGTTGGTGCTGACAGGGAATGAAAACTGGAGCAGTCACCATGGGCTTGATAATGACAGGCATATCTAGGATCAAAGTCAACTCCTGTCTTACCTGTCTCTGACTTTTTCATTCATGTACTTTCAAAGAGAAGTATTTAAAAACGCGCGTGCATTTCAGTGAGACCTCAAGTTAAAGTCTCTGAGCTGAACATAACCAAGGAGATCTCCTCTTTTCTCAAATTCATGTTAAAATAATAATGATATGCCACACGGCTGACAACATTTATACCATTTACTTGACAGTTGAGGCTTGTGTCATATGCTCATGTGTGCCACTAATGAGTGAAGTGAGCATCTTGACAGCTAATCACCCATTTGTGCCACAGAGCAAGCTGAAATGTCACTGCTGAATAGAACATTTACATTGTTTTGAAAATTGCAGGGTTCACACAGAGTACCATGAAACTTGTTGGCAGAGAGAGGGAGGAGAGAAGAAGTGGAGTGAAGAGAGACAAGGGGTCCCTTGGCAGCTGTTCCACACACACACATACACAAAACATGCAGGAGACCAGGCACATCAGAGGCCACAGCTGACAAAAATGCAAAGAAGAGGGATGAGATAGGAATAACAAACAGATCATGTTTATGGATAGCATATATCTGATAGCTGTGTGTGTGTATGAGTGTATGGGGGAATATTCTGTATCCAGTGACTGCAATCCAACTACTAGACTCTTGGGCCCATTTCAGGTGAACCTCTACGGATAATTAAACACACAGACATACACACACCACCGAAGTAAAGACACCTGACTGCATGGGGGTGGGTGGGTGTGTGTGTGTGTGTGTGTGTGTGTGTGTGTGTGTGTGTGTGTGTGTGTGTGTGTGTGTGGGGGGGGGGGGGGGGGGGGGTTACTTGTCAAAGAGGCTAAATCATCCTTTGGCAAGTTAACACTGATACGCGCTATAAAGTGGGAAATGAATTCTACAGTGTTTCTCCCTCGTTCAAGTACATATATGGACCGAAGCCAAAAACGGCTCAGCTGTTCAGTCTGTACCTCACTAGTGTAGCGCCCAGTCAAAGATGCCAGGGTTAATTTCTTTCCTAGCGGAAATGTTGCTTTTATGTTAAAAGCTGTGGTGGCAATCGACTAGAGTCTCATTCAAACATGCACTGCACCACCGTATTTCTATAGGCATCAAATGGTCTTTAACCTGACAGATCTCTAGTATAATCCCTGAGTAATCACTAACTGTGCCCATTTAAGAACACCAGCAACAATTGTCTAATTCAGAGCAAACGAGTGGGCATCATGTGTCCTCCCTCCTGTATGTTCTAACCAGGCAGCTTCTCCAACTAAACCAGAGTACTTCCAGTACCAAGAACCTGTCCGACTATACCCTGCTGAGCACCATGTGTGAGAAAGCCCAGTTGTGAACAATGTCTATCGACACTGTATAGATTTTTCTCTGTGTGTTTTGTAATAACAGCTCAGTGAACTAAAAAGTTGATTCTGGCAATGCTTGTTGCCACACACCAAGAACTCTTGAGCACATGCGTGAAAAACCGATCACGGTCAGGGGTCTCTATTAAGTCATTAGGAACATTAATGTACAAGTGACCTATAACTGAATGATAGAAAGCAATGGTACCTATCCTAGATAGGTACACATACCTCTCAGGTGCACATTTTTCCCCCCTAGTCATTTCCACTTCAAGGCACTGGCCTACTGGTTTGAGCAGCAGCAGGCTTTATTCTCTCCTCCCACACATTCACTCCCAAAGTTCACCTACCTCTTCATCTTCTGAAAGAAGACTCGATTTTCAAGCCCAGAGGACTTCAACTCAGAGGGAAGTGAGTTGATGAAAGCCTCAGTGTCTGCATGTTGCAGCATATTGCTTCACTCTATAACTTAGAGTTGAGGACAGTTGAGGGGAAAGTTACTGTAATAAATAAGTCCACAAAATCCAACATTGCCCAGCAGCAAGTCTGTGCAACAATCAAAAAGCAATACCTGGTCCTGGAGGAAAGTATTGGCACTGACTCATCGAGTGGTATGATATAGGAGTAGTTGAAGTGAATCACATGTGAGCAATGCGTGTGTGTGTGTGTGTGTTTTTTTATAGCAGCGTTGCTCTGTTGATATGAGTACCATGGGAAGCAGCTATGGACACCAGTATACCACTAGTGAGCCATGAGCCAAAACATATTCAGTATAGTTGCTGGTAATCTGACTCTGTTGTAGGGATGTGCAATATGACAAAAATCTCATATCCCGATATAAGACATTTATTGTCCTGACAACGATATAAATCACAAAAATGTAACATTTTCTGTGAATTCTGTGAATCTCGGGCAACTCGACTTGCGTGAAGTGTTTCCAGCTGGGTGTCCTTTACCTGGAGTCCATGAATGAAACTATACATTTTTAGACATAAGTTGTAACGGCCACCATTTTCTTTCAACGTTTGAGTCTAAGGTTTATTGTTTAGCACCTGACGGCTCTTTTTTGCTTCTCATCCGTAAACTCTCTGCATACTCTTTCACGTGATTCGGTTTATTTTGAAAAGTCTCAAAAGGATCTTGAGCTTTATTGTGAAAGGTTTACGTGGGAAAACAAACAAGCGGACAGCGGAGCCACGTGATGGTTTTACCATCATTGTTGCTAACGACAACACGTAAAAACAGGCTCTTGTCCATCCGTAGTGTGGTTATATTAAATATAAGAGAAAGAGAGAACTTTAAGAAATTAATATAGCCACTACAGTGACAATCAAAACGATGAAAAAACATTGCTTAGTTTATTTCACAACACCACAAAACAAACGGTAGCGTAATAGGAAACGATAGACATTTTTATATCGTCATTCGATATATATCATTATATCGAACAGCCCTACTCTGTTGTGTTAAAAAAGATGGGTGAACAGAAGTTGCTAGAACCCAAGACCTAGAGGACTAATAAAGTGTGCTTGAAATGGCTGCACATTCTTTTGAAGCTTGTATAGTTTAAGCAGGACACAGGTCTATTTAACGTAGCACTGACAATGACCATGTTTATTAAAAAGTGAAGTGAAATGGGCCATGGGTATGCCGCTTTTTAACCTGAGACAGGAAGAAGTAGGGCTGCTCAATTAATCGAATTTTAATCACGATTACGATCTGGGCTTTCAACGATCATTAAAAATGACTGAGCCGATTATTAGCCCCTCCCTAATTTATCCGCGACACCTTAAAGGCCGGTCCGTGAAAATATTGTCGGGCATAAACCGTCCGTGGCGCAAAAAAGGTTGGAGACCGCTGATTAAGAGGACCCGAGGGAAGCCCGGAAAGCTAAGCAGAAGTTATTTGGAGAGGAGAGTGACTGCCGTTGGTTGAAAAGAGAGTTTAAAAAAAAAAAAAAACTTCAGTGGTGTTGCACACTATTTTATATTATTTTTTAAAGTCATTGTTAACCCTTTAAAGCCGGTCAGAGCAGCACGCTCCGTTTTGCGTAACTATTTTTAAATCCCTGTAGAACCTGAACCGTGTAAGCTAGCGCAATAATTTGTTTTGCATATGAAACCGGAGGAGTTGTACTTACATCTTATGCCATCAGCTTGTCCTCGGTCACGGTTTCCTTCCACATATAGCTTTGCAAAAATTGCATAAAAAGCGCTTGCAGGAACAAAAACATAATATTCCAGAAACACGCTTTGCCGATCCATCAGCTGTTCGTAACACTTCCCACAGTGAAATGATGCACATGCTGTTTTCTTTGCAAATTTGCATCATAGGATTGTTTTTTGTTTTTCCTGCAGTATATAAAAATTGCTGTATCTCCAAAATAAAACTATGAAGACACTCAAAATAAATTTCCTGTGGTGGGAAACTATTTTTTGCAACTTTATTGTATTTAAAGTTTTGAGGGATAAGCCTCTTAAATTTCTCCAAGTAGAAATATATGTAAACAAAACAAAAGCGATTTTCAATTTTTTTTGTAGTTTATTGCACTTTTTTGCAATTTATGTAATTACTATGGACTTAATGCATACATATTATTAAAATATGGGCTATAACAGTTGTATTGATGTATAGCAACTTGAAATGCTCCCACAAATGGCACTACAGCATGTAAAAAAAATAATATAAGCTCTGGTGGACTCGGTTCTATAGTAGGTCTTAAAGGGTTAAATAAATATCGTCAAATAATCGTGATCTCAATTTCAGTGAAAATAATCGTGATTATCATTTTTGCCATAATCGAGCAGCCCTAGGAAGAAGTGTTTTGCACAGCTCCATATTCACCCACGCACCATCACTCACTGATCGCAGCAGTACAAACAAACAAACAAACAGACAACAATAATAACAACAACAAAAAAAAACAAAAAAACAAAAAAAACAGGTGGACGGAAATCAAATTTTTCAATATGTTGCACATTGAGTACTGGCCCAGTTTCAGGATTAAGTAGGACTTTAGCTGAATTCTTTCAGTCATTACTGTTTTTATTTCCTGGGAGAGCAAAGTGGGGCACAAGGCAGCACGCAGCCATTTAGAGTTCAATTTTGCCTCGAGTGATGTTGATGATACAGCCACATTAAAGCACAGAAAATGAAAAGGAAAAGCTGAAGATAACAATAATTATAGACTACCAACATGCTGCATAAACACAATGGACTGACTGAAGAGATGAAAAATAGAAGAAAAAGGCCAGGCTGCTGAGAGGATGAAATAATCAAGCTCCCAGCCAATCAGATTCTCCATTTCAGTGTGTAAGTTCCATTAGCGGCTGACCTCACCTATTGCTCATCACTTCATCATGACAGCGTACTCGCCTATTGAATTTTCTCTGGCTTTTAACACTAAAGAGCTACTAGCTGGAAGCACGCTACTTAGACTGAAATGGAACTAGGCCATAATGATGTAGTCGATATGTAACTTAGTCAGGGGACAGAGAGGTAATCCATCATTCTCGCACAACCATTAGGCGGTTGATTTCTCCACTAATTAAACCACTGATCATAGAAAAGCAGAGACCTACAGTGACGGAGAAAAGAGCTGATGGGAACAATACTGAGGTGGGGGAGTGAGTGAGGGGATGCTATTGTCTCTGTACACAGTGAACTCTTATGAGGGTGACAGTGGCAGGCTGTGCCACGCTAGCCCACATGAGGCTACAGAGTTTCCCCGAGGGCTGGTAGCCACAGAGCTGAGAGTAATCAGAGCATTAGGCTAGACTCCTTTTAGCTCTTTCTCTATTCTCCACTTCACTGTCCTCCCCTCAAATCAAAATATGGGTGCCTTTCAGGGCCACACAGTTACTATTTTTATTCCAGTTGCGCATCTTGATCATCCCCCCGTTAAAATTTAACAGCAGGCATTTCTATTTTTTCCCCTTCTCACCATATCAGTCTCTTCTTCACAAAAAAAGGTATGTCATACTAAAAGTGTCAAAACAGATGAATTTCAGTGTTGCTCTGCCTCCGGCTCTTTTCCTGCTACAAAAAAAACAAGAGCAGGCTTATTTCTTGATGTCGGCTGTTTACCAGGACACACCACAAATCTGTAAGCGATCGGCCATCTCATTTGTGAAGGCTATTTTTCTCGGTGGTCACCTCTGTGGCATTTGTACTCCGGGGGGCAACTTCTCTCCAATCATTTTGTCACCCTACTCCTAAAGTCCAAAAGAAATATGTAAAAATAACTTAGATATCAAGTATTCGACTAGCGCGTGTTCTAACAGGACCCCATTGTGAGACTATTTGTCTTGCTACGAGTTATAATAAATTAAACAAATACCAGGATGCCTGACAGCCATCACAGATCATATTTTGGAGCCGTAGCTGAAAGCTCAGAAATAGATTCCACTGTGCAGCCGCACTAAGGAGCTCACCGTTAATTTAGGAATGTCTCAAAATACCAACATGCGCTACTGTACAAAAAGTTAAAGTCAATGCTCTCCGGCACGTGTGAAAGCCCTGTGTGCCACATATTCAGTCTATGCCACTTTAAGCTGCTGTATTATGCATGAGGTCACATGTAAACTCTACTATATCTCTGTTGATGTCTTGATTGCAAGACAGGCAAGCACATAAAAGAATTACACTTATTTTTCTTTTAAAAGTCTGTCAAACTTGATGCTAACAGACAAACTTTGCTGTCTTTCATCCATATTGTTTTTATAATTGGCTATTACAAAGAAAACCTCTATTTTTGATCAGGGTGCTTAAATGGTGAATGTTAAATGTATTTAATTCATTTAGCCATACTATATTCTCTGCAATCCCTGTCACAGGCTGACAGCTATGGCAACATGTAATTTCTAATATATTCAAGTCACGAATGGGGACTGAGAGACAAGAGTGCTGACAGCTGAGAGCAATGGGCAACTCAACAAGATCCCTGCAGGGCACAGTAACAGCTCCCAGCAAGGGGGTAGACATGGTGAAGAAATCATTTTACTTTTTTTGAGAGAGAGAATTCAAGCAAACACAAGTGCACACACACAGACATCTGTTTAACACCGCATCTTATCTCCTCCACCACGGCGCACAGAGTATTGAAAAGAGGATGCAGAGATTTTCTGCTTTTACTGAGAATAATCTCCTGGCAGTAGCAACTTGTACACACAAGGCAACCTTTGACTTCTAAGCAGCGTGTGACTGAATTCCTCTTACCCAGAGTGTCTTTGATGTTCTTCACAAGTGAGCCCTTCTTCAGGCTGTTCTTGCGCTCGACGTAGTTTGATGGCACATATCCCGTTTGATTGGAGGCGTTGCGGACACGCCACCAGGTCTTCGAGTCGTCCAGGAGGAAGAGACGCTCATTTTTACGGATGTCAAGTTCCTGGTCCTGCTGGGCCGTGTAGTCCCACTTGGCTACAACAATCACCTCCTCTGTCATCTTTCATGGAGTCCTCCTGTGGGGGGGGGGGGGGGGGGGGGGAAGAGAAACCTGGAGTGAGCCAAGGACTAAAACTCTTTGCGAACTGCCATACAAATGGTGTACATCAGTATACACATTCACTTATGTGCTATTAGTAAGCACATAAGTTAATTATTATAAGGAAATACTGCTTCTGACTCATCACCTGACTCCAGCCATTAGGCAAGTTATATTTAATCTATGAATCACAACCATAAAGTTGTTATTTTGTTACTTATTAACCAGATTTGCTGTCCAACATTATTAACAATGACAATTACTAACAAAAGACTGCAAAAACATCTTTTACAAAATGTCAAAATATGTATTTTTCCCCCTAATGCAAAGGATAATTTAGAGGTGAGTTTATGTGAGGCTCTGCACTGCTGTGACACATAAGAAGTCATTACAAAAATAATCCATACTCATCCCTGCACAAAGTTATTAAACCGCTTATCCCAGCTCACACTGGGCATTATTCTGCATACACCCTGTACGGGGGTTCCAGTCTATCAGAAGGCTAGATTACGTAAGCAAGCTAAATATGACAATCTCATGTTTGTGAGTCATATTTAATCAAAATTTAAATAGATAATTCATTGGATGGAGACTAGAACAACTCTTCAAACTGCTAATGAAATTCTTACTGGCAAACTTTTTCTTTTTCAGGACAACGGTGCTAAAAACATCAACCTCTCAAAATAAATAAATAATAATTCTCAAAGGACTTCTTTGGTAGAAAACAACAAACACACAAAATCAATTTGTGTGCTCATTTTGAATTCACCCTCCTCAGCACGCACACACATCCACATTACTTTGCCTATTAGATTTTTCTGACAGACAGTGAGCAATTACATGCTCTACTTCACCAAGCTTTAGGTAAGGTCATTCGACGTGAGGCATTGACAAGGAATCACTTATGATGCAACCAAATTTGGGGGAAATCTGCACAGAGATATAAGGAATGTTTGATGGAATTTTTTACTCCAGTTTGTGAAAATCCACTCTGTGATAAAAGCCACCTCATGGTATGAGAACCATCTTAACAATCCAGTTTATATTTAGCTCTCTGCCAAGTAAGGAGTCTACAAGTGGAAGCTCGATTACTTCAAGACATGACTGACGAGAAATTAGTGGAGATTATAAGGAGCCTTTTGAAGATACGGATAAGTTAAATAATTGACAGTTGAAAGGGGTGTTATAAAGCTTTTTTGTCATCTATTGCCAAGCAACTTAATCAAAATAAACTGCCTGTTTGATATCTACAGTCTAATCTAATGTAAGGCTATCAGGGAGCTATTGTGAGGCACCGAATTACAGCAGTAACAAAGGTCAGGGTTCAAAACAGACAAGCACAAGCATGGGGAGCATATGTATGCATGTACATGGATTTGACACAAGGGAAACAATCAGCAGCACAGATTTATAATGCTGGGGGATTGTATATTCCCTTACGCCTATAATCATTTACATTTTAGTCTTTAATGAGAGGGCATAGCACAGATAAAGAACAACCACAAAAGAGATTTATGACTCATGAGAAGAGGAGCTGCACAAATTAGACCGTATAAAAAGATTCCATTACTGGTGGAACGATTGATATCTTCTGGGTAGGCTACATTTTATGAAATGCAAATGGAAGCACTCTAAAGCTCCGGCTGTTTTTTTCAACCGGAGAGATTCAATTCTGCTTCAATTAGGCCACAACCGCAGAGACAGTGCAGCCGATACAGAATACATTCTTACAGTTACAGCCGAAAGCAGGGTTGTGTGTCACTGCACGACAGCATCTAATAGCCGCTTTCTGTCTCTGCAACAGAACAATAAAAACTGAAATGCAACAGTTTGAGCAGATGAAATCTGCACTCATGAATGTGTCTCTGCTTGTTGTCACTAAGGCTGTCAAACTGGATTTCTTCACGGGCTTGAGCACGGACAACAGAAGAAAGGAAAGGAGGAAGGTTGTGCAACGCTGTCATAGCTTAAGTTCACCCTAAGTTAAATTACTCAACTTTCCAGGAGGTGACAACTTTTAGTGCACTACAAAGAATTCAGTAGGAAAAAAAGAGACAGAAGGGACAGTTTGATTTTCAGGAAAAGCAGCAGCTGTGCTTCTTTGGAGAGGGCAGGAAATTGAAGTGAAAAGGCAGATTTATGACAAGATGAGGGACAGTGACGTCAACTCTTCTAGGAGACAGGAGGTATGTGAACGTGCTGTGGCCTTTATCTGCCCCAGGCTACAGCTTCTAGGCCGAGCTACTTCGGTTGCATGATTACACTAAACCCGAGGAAGTCTGATTGGTTATATGCTGTACAGTTGTCGCTTTTAAGATATTGTAAAGCACATAAGAAGTGTTCAACAGCAATAAATCTGGCCACACTTCTACACAAGAGTGGTTGTTACACTCACTCAGACCTTTGAGCTGAAAGTCGTTTTCACGCTTGTAGCGCAACTAAATTTGAACAAATCAAGTAAAAAGCAATTACACTGATTCCTAGATCTGAGCTCATTCGTGGTTATACTTTTGACAAACAAATTAACAGCTGCGAACATGCAACCAGCTCCTTCCCTCAACCGATTTGCTGTCATCACAAAATGTCAGTGTCACATATAATCCATTGTATAGACTCTAGAGCGTAACAGCAGGTCTTGCTGCACTTAACTGAACTTTATGTGCTTACTTTTTTCCACCCCACTGGTGTCACCCCAGCGAGTACTCATTAAGGAACAACTGATGATTATTAGATGAGACTGCAGTGACAAACAGGTAGAAAGAAAAAAAAGCCACAGTACCGTCATGTTATGGGGGAGTGCAAAATGAGTCAGCCTTATGTATCTGTTGATATCAGCTTACTACAGAGAGTATTTGAGCAAAAACATAAGCGAATAGTAAGGCTAACCAAAATAATAAAACGAATCCAAACTAAGACAGTCTTAAATATCAGTATAAACTCCGTAACAATGACACACTGGCCTGATTAAAACATTAAAGACCCATTTGAAACTGTTAATCACATTCTTCATTAATCAAACCACATTTTAAATTGTAGGTATAACGTTGCACAGACATGATGCAATAGTGTGGAGATTGGGACTAAAGTTAGCCGTACTAACAGCTACAGCCTTCCTGCCGTGCAAGCTACCATCCAGATGTCTGTGCAGACACTGCTTAGGTCCTGGGGTTTTTTTTTTTAAGTTGTTGGAAAATACAAAACATACAAAGCACAACTGCTGAACAGCCGCAAAACAAAGTGGTTACACATTGCACCAGAGTAACTGAATAATATGTGACCATTTTCCCCCACCATCCTATCATGAGCACTGCACCACCTATCAACCATTAGGCCAATTTCTGTCTCTTTGCCATCCTTGCATCAGGCAGAGTGATGGCAATGCTGCTTCAAATAAAATCTGTCATCCTCCGTCAGCTATCACGTATGACACAGTGGCAGCTGTATCACAGCTCACTGTGATACCCACATCGCTCTTGCTGTTGCAATGAAATCCATCAAGGCAGTTAATACAGAAATCAAAATTAGAAAGAATTGCCATTTAATAGGATCAAATGACTTCCTTGGTATTATTAACAAACAAGACAGGTGACTAAACAAAAAGGTCTCTCTCTGCATGAACGCACACAAATATACAGGAAAAGAAAATAAACCAATTTAGGCGAGTATGAATTTGAAAGGGGGGGGGGAGCCACACATTTGAGTGCTTCTCTCATAACCCCCCGTTATTCAGCTAAGAGAGTTATGAGAGAAAAGATAAGCAGCAGACTGCTGAGCTGGGCTTCACCAGCACTTCACAACTCCCTTCTAAGGGGGTGTTAGAGGCCCTTTCAAATGTGCACAAAGAGAGGGTGAAAGTAAAAGTGGATTATGAAAAAAGAGAGGATGTTTAAAGGGTGAAGAAGAAAAAAAAAACATGTCTGGCAGAGCTTTCCGTGTTCAGCATTCAGGTCAAAGCTAGCCAAAATTCAGCCAATGGGAGAACACTTCCACCTCCCCCCTCCACTCCACACTGTTTGCAATAGTTGCTTCTCACAGGAAGGAGGACTGCTTTACTCCCTGCTGGCGATCAGTGTCGGAAGCATTTGGAGTGCACTGAACAGACTGAAACATGAGGAAGCCAGATTCACTGCTACAGCCACTCTGGACAAGGCTCTGCAATTTAACGAGGCCTAATGGTCCTCTTCACAGAACGATTCGTCTCCAGCAACATAACCATGCCAGAGCAGCATTCAATGCCTTTCACATACAGTCAGTGTTGACAATATTTTCCACATGTATGCCTGCTGCCGTCTCATTTACCCCAGTTTTGCAGGCTGAAAAAGTGTGGCAGCTACGTTGTTAAACAGCAATATGTTACATCCTCTCGATAGGCTTTCAGTGCATCACCCACTCACACACAAAGTACATTTTCTGTCTCTCACAGCCCTTCAACAGAGGGTGTGGTATATGACACGAGCTCATCTGCCTCCGTATTGAGGTTGGCGAGTGCTCTTCAGTTTCAGGAAAATAAATGGGCGCTATACACATGGATGCCATCAAAATAATAAAAAGAAGAAGAAGAAGAAGGAAAAAAAAAAGCACCAAACTCAAACCACTCGAGGACAGCTCGAATACAACACCAAAAGCGCTTCTTGCTGTCTTCTCAAAATAGAACTGAGAAGAAGGCACACTCAGACCACACAAATAGAACCCGGCCTGCTATCACAACACCATATGACTGAACATCTGAAGACAGAGGAGGCTTTATCAAATTCAACTTTTCCAAAGCTGCAAAGCACAATCTAAACCAGAGAACAAACACAGCCAACTCTAGTAATAACATCCCTAAAAATCCAGCCCCGTTTTCTGATGATTCCATTGAGTCTGAGCAGCAGACCCCAAAAGAAACAAACAGAAGTATCCAAAAGTAAAGCCAAATAAATGTTCGAGTATGAGGTTTTAAAGTGATACTACACTATCCAGCACTGTGCTTTTAAGTTTGGGATTTGTGGATGAGATTAAACAAAATCACAGGCAGGCTTAAGCATCCTACTATCATTACATACTTCAATTCTTATATTGGGGCATTTAGCATTCAGTACCTTTTTAGCATCTTTTAAAGTTTTTTTTCCCCTCTATAAGATCAGTTTATGTACTACATAGCCTGTGATTAAAGTTCCAAATCCTCTGTGCCTGTAGAGTGAATCTATTTAAACTATAATTACAAATACACACAGCCCCAAAATACTAAAATTATGCTTTTTTGTTGCTGCGTTGCCCAAACAAAATATGATTACATGCACACAAGCCACAAGTTAATATGCTGAGCTTGTGCAATTCAGGTGCACGCAGTCACCTGAAAACAGAGTTTAGAAAGTTTTCTGTTTAACCCTCTGAAAGCAATATACTAAAATTCCTGCTGCTCTAGCAGAAAAGCATCCGACTGTTCCCATGAGCCGAGCTGGAGCGCGAGCATTCAGCACACAGATGGCAATAGTCTTCACAAAAGCGCCAAATTATATCCAGCATGTCAACTCGTATTAAAAGCTTTGGGTGTTTGTATTAATGAGAGTATTAACTGCTTCTCATGGGGGGGGGAAAAAAAAAAAAAAAAAAAAAAAAAAAAATCACTTGACATAAGGCCAAACAAACAAGCAGGGACTTGCTTTTGGGGCCTGCTTGTTTAAAAGCACTGTAAGTGTTAGTAAGGGTTTTTGATACCTTTTGCGTATACACAGAATGTGCCATTGTAGCGAGTACAACCAAACCAGAAAACAAAAACAAACAAAAAAAAACAAAAAACAAAACAAAACCAAAAACCATGTCATGGAAGTTTTAGGGTGTGTATTAAAGCACCAAAAGACTAATTGAAAAACGAAAAAAAATAGATACATTGAAATTTGTAGTTGCCATAGCATACTGTGCATTTTTATATAATCAATAAGAAGTGTCACAACACAACCATAAATCTTAAGCTGCCTAAAAACCAATGAAAGAAACTTCCTTCTTTAACAGGACCTTCCTCTCTATAAGCAATTTTTCACATGTCACTTTTATTTTCTGTCATGACTTCAGTTTCTCTCCTATACAGAGCCAAAATTGTTGAATCGATCTCCATGACAATAATCATGGGTGGTCCATTTTTCACTCGCAGGGCTTTAAAATAGAAAAAAGAAAAATAAGGTGGAACCAGAAGAGTGTTTCCAAATGCCTTATGAAGACACCATTAAAGAACAAGGTTGGTGTTAACATATTTTATGATAACTTATGTATTTCATGTTAAAAATTACATAAAAATGCATATTTAACACTTAATCTCAACAGTGAATCTGTTCTGAATGTGAAGTGTTATTTAATCTGTTGATGTTAAGATACAACTGTACAATATCCACTAATCAACAAATCAGTGATTACTACAGCAGGACGTGATGTGCCTTACCAATCCCTGCATCACACATGATCTCTGCAGACAAATGGCAGGTGGTATTTTTCCTACTTAAGTGTTTCCTATTTAAACTTTTTTTAATGATTGCATTATGCGAGTTGCTGTTTTAATTAGCATTTTCTTAATTTAGCAACACAGCAGTGAAATCAGGTTAATTTTAGATCATTATTC